>NW_026712363.1:5317642-6517642 GCF_030504385.1 Musca domestica | reverse complement strand
GGTGGCAGAACATTGAATATTTAGATCCACGTTTCCTTAGAGAGTCATATAATGGTACTCACTGATATTGGGTATGTTGATAATCAAAGTCACATTCACACACATTATTTTTCAAATTTGGTATTTTAGAAGAGTTGATACATGACAATCATTGAAGTATAGAATTGCCTATAGAGGTTCCCGTTTTAGTATAGGGCCACACTCACTTTATGGTTTTTTTGTTGAATTTAACTGCATTATGCAAACGGTCTTACTGGTTTACGAAGTTTAACGTGAAACACGCTTGAATTCAGATACTTTTATATAAAAATGTTTCCTTTACCCTAAAGTGGAGGGTATTGAATGTTCGGCCCGGTCGAACTTAATGTTTTTATTTTATCTGTTTTTTAATTAATATTTCGGAGCTTATTTCATACAGACGCATAACCCAAATCAAAGTTCTCAACCAATATTCTCTTGAGGATTACAAATTCAATAGAATACAGAATGCTTTTTGCTGACCACACATTGGTTAGGAAATTGGACTTGGGTATACACTAATGTGAAAACTATACTTAAATAAATGTCTACGTAGACAATTATCAGTAAGATGATTCTCTACCCCAGAATAGCCTAAATACAATTTTTTAGCCAAATCAATTGATGAATGTGAACAAAACCACGATGGGCCCTACTCCCAATATTGAAAATTGTTTGCGAAGAGGTTTTCTACCCCCTTAGAAGCAAAGATGGCATATAAGGGCCAATAAATAAAACAAGTAAAAAAGCATTAAGTTCGGCAGGGCCGAACTTTGAATACACTCCACTGTTTGGAACGAATTAGAAAATTTTCAACAAAATAAAATGCATTGAAAAAAATTTTAAAATCTTTAAAATACCTAATATCGGAAGGTGCCTATATATGGGGGGATATACGATATTGTGGACCTATAAAGACAAGGAACTCCTTGTGTGGATTTTCAAATAATTTCGTTGAAAAATGTGGCTGAAATCATCAAAATACCGAATATCGGAGGGTACCGTTATATGGGGGATATATGATATCGTGGACCTATATAGACAAATACCTTTCAGTATTCACAAAGAACTCCTTGTGTGAATTTTCAGACAATTTCGTTGGTAAATGTGGCTGAAATCATCAAAATACCGAATATCATTATATGGGGGCTATACAATATCGGGAACCGATATAGCCCATCTTCGAACTTGACCTGTCTGCAATCAAAAAAAAGATCTGTGCAAAAAAATATTTCGAGGAGTTACAAACGGAATGACGAACTTAATATACCCTCCATACTATGTATGGTGGAGGGTATAAAAAGGGGCCAAGACCCCGAAAATAGCTTAAATCGTATGATGGTTATACAAAAAGTGGTCGGTTTTTGCAAGGATGGTTTCTTCCCAAACTATCAACATTTGCCGAAATTAGTATGAAAATATGTTCAAAATGCAAAATATACTGGAAATCGGGTTGTACCCTTATCCGGGTGTTATGACCCATATCATAAACTTCAAAAGCGATTTGAGGTATCGTGAACGTTTAGGAAGTATTTCTGAAAGTATAGAAATCCTTTTCTTACATCCATTTTGCGCCCTTTATATTCGGTATTTGATTGCAGTCCCAATGAATTTTGCATTTTGAGTTCTCATTGGACGGATTATTGCCATGTGAAAGAAGTCCACGTTTTGAAATGAGCCCCATAACGCTTTGTCAAGAAGATGCAAAACACAAAAAGCGCAACGAAAAAAGAAATTATTAAACGAATTATGCGAAAATGTAAGTAATAGGCAATGAGAAAATTCGAAGATCTGTGATTGTGGTTGTGAATGTGATTGTTGTAAACAAAAGAAATTACGTTGACACTATTTACGTCTCCTCATCGGACACGGGCGGACATATACTTTTATTGAAAAACCGACCGAAAGCTCCATTTTGTTTTTCAAGCACAACAATAACAATGCTCGGTATGTCACTTTAGAAGTAATTCACTGTGATGGGCTATATCGGTCTACGATATGGTAAGCCCCCTATGTAACTGCACCCCCGATATTCGGTATTTTGATGATTGTAAAAAAATTTTTCAATGAAGTTGTCTGAAAATCCACAAAAGACGTTCCTTCTGGATATTTTACCTCCTGGAAGAGTATTGTCTATATGGGTCTACTATATCGGTCTACTATATCGTATAGCCCCCATATAACCGTACCTCCGTACCTCCCGATATTATTTGATGATTGTAGCCATATTTTTCTATGGTAGAGTATTGTCTATATAGGTCCGCGATATTGTATATCCCCCATATAACGGTACCTCCCTACACACGGTATTTTGATGATTTTAGCCACTACCCCCAGATATTATATGTTTTGACGATTTTAGGGACATTATTAACCGCAATTGTTTGAAATTTATATTTGAAGTTTCTAATAGGTACTAAAGCCTGTGTCAAAAAATTGTCTTTGCAAGTTCAGGGTTTCGTTTAGCCCCAATAACGGTACCTTCCTATATTCGGTATTTTGATGATCTTAGCAACATTATTCACCGGATTTTTTTTTTCAAGTTTCGCATTTGAATATTGTAATGACTTATGACAAAAGTTGCTTATGCAGGTGCATGTCTTTGTATAGACCCCAATAAAACGTCTACCTACGATATTTTTAAGATTTTAACCGAATTTATAACGGTTTTTATTTTTTTGAAAATTTCCAAATTCGTTCCATATGGTGGAGGGTATTTAAAATTCGGCCCGGCTGAACTTACTGTTTTTTTACTTGTCATATTTAATTCGTTCCGAAAAAAATCCTTTATATATTTTTGGCGCTAGTTGGCTTGTTTTCCATTAACAAAACGATCTTGTAAATTACTTTCTAGCTGATTTAGATAGTGAAACTCTTTGAAATCAGTCTACACAAATAGTTTTAAATTTTTGAAATATTTAAGTGTTTTTGCAGTCAACCCAGTCGTCACCTGCAGAAACTTCTTCGGCCTCTGCCATGCTGTCATCCTCGGTATTCTTCAGGCCGAATGGTCCCACAGCATCTAATTAGCATTTGTAAATCTAGTAAAGGAAAACAATCTTCGTTCTCAAATTCAAAAGAGTCGTAAATATCTTTATCAAACCCATCTTAACGAAAGCAGCTTTGAGTTTTGTCGATGCTGACTTTCCCATGCGGCTTCAATACAAAAATATGGATTCTAGGATGTTGTATTTGTTTGCAGTGTCGGAATGTGATTCTAAATTTGCCAAAATATTTTTAACTATGAAAGCGCGATAGTGAAACTTAACAACTTATTGATATAGTTGCAACTTCCTTGATATAGTTGATGGCATACTGAAGTTGTATTTGAAGATAACCATATTATCCTAATGTTTTTTAACTCAACTTCCGAGTTGTTCACATTTATCTTTCGCTTCTATTTCTCCATTTTATCATCTAATTGTTGCATCCACTCGTTCATAATATCTCTCGTCATCCAAACTACTGGTAAGTCAACGACAGAAATTTGCTTTAAAGCTCGAGGTCTTACTGATTTTCCTATAACCAAATGCACTTCCATCTGGTCTGTCACACTTACATAAAACAACACTGTTATTCGTTTCTTAGACATACCCCGTGTGCATTTCTCGTTTTCATATGCTAAGGAATATATATATATATATATATATATATATATATAGTGTTCTAAGGAATATATCGGTTTCATAAGCATTATACACATCTTCTGGTTTGAAATCCGGGAACAATGACTCCAGCCTTTCTCTAAACTGGTTAACGTCCTCTTCACAAACAGCAGCTGCTTCCCCACTTACTGCTTAAAGGCTCATATTATGTCCGCTCCGCAACTTCTCTAACCAACCATTTGAAGCATTCCCTGTTTTGCGGCAATTTCTTTTGCCTTTTCTTGAACAATTGAGCCTGACACGGGAGTGTTTTAGGAACGATTTTTCGAAAACCATTCGAGACACAAAAAAAAATTGTATTGAAGCTATGTTCTTTGATAATAGTCTATGAAAGGGAGTGACCGCCTGAGAAAATGTAGGTGCACGTTTGGCAGGTGATCAATAGATATGTGGATTCAAAAACTATTTCTTTTTTCGATTCTGATACTTATCTCAAGTTCCCAGTGGAATTTTAAAAGTGTATATATCCTATACTAGCTGGTCCGGTCCGCGTTGCCCGCCGTACTTTCAGTCTTTAATGCTTATTATACCCACCACCTTGGAATGGAGGGTATATTAACTTTGTCATTCTGTTTGTAGCATCCCTAAATATTCGTCATAGACCACATAAAATATATGAATTTATAATCAGCATAAAATTGTAAAATTGAAATCACGATACAGCCCAAATTATTTGACGTAGAGCGTCAAAATTTAGCAGAACAATTTGTATTGTGTCTAGGATGGTTGGAGATATATCGGTCCACGTTTTGGTATAGTCCCCATATAGCGGTACCTATGATATTCGATATTTTGATGATTTTTGCCACATTTTCCACGGATTTGGTATTTTAGAATAATTTGGTATTTTAGAAGATTTGATAGATGACAATCCTTGAAGTATAAAATGCCTATAGAGGTTCCCGTTTTGGTATGGCCCCATATAACGGACTCATTCACTTCATGCTTTTTTGATAGATTTAACTTCATTATCCAAACGATTCAGATGCTTTTATATAAAAATGTTACCTTTACCCTAAAATGGGGGAATTAAATTTCGGGCCGGCCGAATTTAATGTGTTTTAACTTGTTTTTAAAGTAAGATGGGAATTAATTGTTTTGCGATTGAAATTGTGCGTTGGAGACCCCATAATGTCCATATTTTTCATCATAGTGTAATTTAATGACGATTAAACAAATGTTCGGCTCCGGGTAATTTCTTTCATGTTTCTGCCGCAATTGCTGACTAAGTGAGTTCCAGTTTGACATTTCGGAGTTTATTTCATATAGACGTACATCCCAAATCAAAGTTCTCAACCAATATTCTCTTGAGGATTACAAATTCAATAGAATACAAAATGCTCCGTTCTGACCACACATTGGTAAGGAAAGTGGACTTGGGTGTACATTAATGTGGGGACCATACGTAAATAAATGCCTATGTGAACCATTATCTGTAATATGATGAATTGAATTTTTTGGCCAAATCAGTTGATGAATGTGTCAAAACCAAGATAGGCCCTACTCCGAAAATTGGAAATTGTTTGCGAAAATGTTTTCTACCTCCTTAGAAAGAAAGATTCCATATAAGACCCCAAAAATAGCTTAAATCATAAGATGGTTATTCAAAACGTGATCAGTTTTTTCCCAACTTACCAACATTTGCCGAAATTGGAATGAAAATATGGTTAAAATGTATGTAAAATATACTCGAAATCGGGCTGTACCCTTATCTGGGGGTTATGGCCCATATCATGACCTGCAAAAGCGATTTAAGGTATCGTGAAAGTTTAGGAAGAATTTCTGAAAATATAGAAATCCTTTTCTTACTTCTATTTTGCGCCCTAATATTCGTCATTTCGCTGATTGCAGTACCAATGAATTTTGCATTTTGAGTTCTATTGGACAGACTATTGTCATATAAAAAAAGTAGGTAGGTCCACGTTTTGAAATGAGCCCCATTACCCTTTGTCGGTTTGTTTAAATGTGTTCGCATCTTCCAGCTGAAACACTCATTCAGAATTCAAAACAATAAGAAGTGTATACCTCTATATTTGTTAAATTTAAAAGATTTTTTTCATTCATATTTTTATTAATATATATTTATACGCATTTCTTTCGCCAAGATATCGTTCCAAAATTGTATGAATTTTGAAAATCCGTCAAAACATTCTTGAGTTATAAGCATAGTATCTAGTTAAAAAATTTAATAAAAATATATAATTTAATTGAATGTTTTTCTCCACAAATATTTTGAAGTTGGAAATTTACTAAAAATAGCATATAATATGCTAATCAAAGTTAACACAAGTTAATGGTTTATTGCGATATTACATTTATGTGTTTCATGAGGAATAATTTGTATAGGATTTATTACCTGAATTCCCAATCGTAGCATTTTAAATATATAAATATATTCATATTAAAAAACTTTTTACATTCCTTTTCCCTTAAAAGACGATAGACAAAAGTCAATAATATAGATTTATTAGTACTTATTTGCATATACATGTACCAGCGTTTGGTGGCTACCGACCTCACTCAACAAATTCAGAGAAATTCCATAGAGAGTTTGAGAAGTTAAAGTCAATTGGAAGAGCAAATAACGATAAGCAGTAAACTAAAGGGCCAAAGTCAACATCGATTCCCCGGGGTATTCTGTAGAATTGTAAGTGGTTACCCTCTTTTGTTTGTAAACAAAAAAATTCTCAGCATTATCTCCGTGCCGAAGGAATGTAACCCAAAAATGTGAAAGCTTATATTGGATTATGAGACAACTAACAAGCCAGTTGTGAGCGTTCATCAAACATTTATGGTCTCAATATTGGCTAATTCCCGTTTTATATTTATACTTGCGAAAAAGGTAAAAAACGAGCAGACTAGAACATTGATGAGAAAAATAAATACTAGGAACTGAAATGAGTGAGAAGTATGAATGGTTATACCCTACAGTAACACCCAAAAGTTACTATTTGCGTTTTTGGTTTACATATTTGATTATGACAATAACTTACATTATTTTATTATTCTTTATTTGTAATTGTATGCAAAGCAGAGCCACTAGTGGACAGTATCAGTACTGCAAGTGACTGTGGAAATGCCAAAAAATGCGGTGACAGGTCAAGAGATCGTCATCAATTGACCTGCGGAAATCGTATTAAAGGAGGTGCATTACACTCATACTCGGGGTTACAAAGAAGGAAGCACACACGCAACTCACTCACGCGAAGAAGGTTGATGATCGCTTAATATACTAAAATTGTAGGTATCACAGATTTGACGTCGACTGTGTTTAAATAACATGCAAAAATGTACCTCTAACTGTGCCAAAAATATTAGCTTCCAACTGGATTTTTTGACGTTTTACTTGCCTGAGGACTGGTGCTGTAGTTTTTTAAGGTCCTTTGTTTAAGGATCCCATAGACATTGTATCCGTTAATTTTTACTTTTTCCTACCTTGTTGGGGGTATTATAAGTTTGATTGAGCCAAAAATTATGTAACACCTCGAAATATTGGTTTTCGAAATATTGGTTTCCACATATATATATATATATATATATATATATATATATATATATATATATATATATATATATATATATATATATATATATATATATATATATATATATATATATATATATATATATATATATATATATATAAGAATTGTATCATTTTGGATGACCATTGGATTATATTTAGCTATAAAATGGACAACAACAACTAACAGCACGACGGAGTGCGTAAATAATGGACAAATGTCCCTGGTCAAAAATATAAAGGTAACATCTGGGCAGTGCTCCGCGACATAATTTCAAAATCTTCCAAAATGTTGCGGTATAAGTTCTTGCACTTTTTGGAATTTCCATGCCTCTACCCCGTGCTCACTTTTTCAATATTTGCTGAATGGAATATTGCGATATGTTTAGCCCTCGAACAATTTTTCGGCCACTTTGACGCGGGTTTCGATCAAGTAGCTTCTTTACTTTTCGAACCATTTTTGCTGATGTTGCTGTTTTCTGCCGTCCACTTCCTTTACGTCTGGCTACGCTACCAGTATCACGTTAACGATCGATGGTACGAAATACAAAAGATTTATTCACATTTAAATGTTGGAGTGCTCTAACGATAGCCACTTGTGGTTTTCCAGCCAAATATAAAGAAATCACACTATCTCGCATGAATTCCTTCACGAATAACTTTTTTTCTGGAAAATTCTCACCAAAATGCTTTTGTACGCTTGTATGCTATATAATGAGATGAATATCGAGAGGTGCCGTAACATGGGGGCTATACGAAGGCGTGGACCTGCACGAACAATTTTCTGTCATAGGCTGCATTATCCATTGTGAATTTCAAAAACCAAATTTGAAACATTTCCGGCGAATAATGTCGCTTAAATCACTAAAATACCAAATAGGGGAGGTTCCATTATAGGGGGGCTATACCAAAACGTAGAGCTACATGGGCCATTTTCAAAACCAAAAGATCCTTCTCAATCATTTCCCGGTCCCTTTTCAAGGTCGATCAATAGGCGCGCTAACGGGTACCTCGTTGTCCTATTTTTAGGCGCCCAAAGCTCGGAAAAGATAGGGGTAGTATTTCAGGAGAGGTTCGACCGTATTCATTAGACTATGTCCTGGGAAAAAAGTATTATTTCCTATATAGTGGAATATTGAAGATGAAGGGTGGTCTTACCCAAGAAGTTGGACTCTTGATCAACCGACAGGTGAGCAGACCAATCGTCACATATGCCTTTACCTTCTGGTTTAAAGTTTCGTCTCATCTCGTCTAAGGTTGTGGGAAGGAGAAATACTCTCCTATTGTCTGGATCACCGTCGCCACCGTGAGGCAGATGGCTCCTGTAGGTCGATCTACGAAAGGATAGATGTTTTTATGACGAAGACTAGTATCCTTGAAGGTATATTAAGGTGTTTTGAGTATGAGGTCCTGCTTAGACCTCGGAAGCATTTGCCACCAGCCGCCCTTTCCAGGCTGAACAAGCTGTGTTTGCTTCATGGACAGCTTTTGTTAACATAAAGTAGGTGATGTAGGTTTAAGTCATTTAACTATGTAAGAAATAAAATTTGAATTAATAAAACGAATATAAATCTCTTACACTCGGGGCAGTCGACTGTTAATGATTGATGAGGGCAGATGGTTGGTTAAAAGAAATGGCGCTCATCCTTGAATTGAAGTGAATTATTCTTCACAATATCCCGTGAGCGTCTCTCTTCTATGTTGGTCCCAGCTGTCACACTATACCACTCCGATGAATTTTATGTTCTTCGTCCGTACGTAGCAATAATGGTCCGATGTTCATGACTTTGTCCATGTGATCGCAATGATTTTTGCTTGAAATTAGATTTCAGGACAGATTTGAATGGTCATCTGATTAGTATTTAGCAATTGCAATGAATTCTTAGATTCAATGAACAGGTCCATGTCTTCTGATGGCCACAGGAAATCGCAAATATTGTTTCTCGTTTTGGTGAATATACACAGTGGCGTTGTCCCATCTTCTAGTTCCTAAACTCGTTTTATAGTAGTTGTGTCTGCAGACTTAACAGCTCTTTTTTTTTTGTTTTTCCAAATGGAGCAAACATTGTGATGAAGTCCGCCATAACAGCCGATGGTCGTTCTCCGATTGTATTAATCGACCGTGGCATCAGAATAAATGCCGAAAATAATCGAGAAAATATTGTGGAGGGTGTATTAAAGCATTGGGCCGCAGACCTTGGACATTCCAACAGGACTCAGCACCATCGTACTCAGCATGCGCCACCAAAGAATAGTTACAAAATGAGGTTCCTCGCTACATTTCCAGCGCAAGGTTGACACTAAAAAATACCAAAGTGTCGATCACATCAAGCAAGCGCTACGCCGGGAATGGACCAAAATAGCGCAGAGCAACATTCGGCAGAGTTTGACGGTTTCATTTGCCGTTTGAAGGACATAATTCGTGCCAAAGGTGACCAATTCAAACAAATCTGAACTTCATCTAAAATTTGATGTTTTTTCCGACATGTTTTGCTTTCATTCAATGAAATTTAAAAAAATAAATATTATGGCGTTCGACTCTGTTTCAGTTTTTTATATCACCCCGTATGTCTACAATTAAAATAGGTCCCATAAATGTTACCTGCTAAATATTAGTATGTCAAAGGTTCCAAAGTGGCTGCGGTATATCTTCAATAGCCTCACGAATTCCATATTTCAGGTCATGATTCGACGTCAATTTGTTAGCATTGACTTCATTTTGTCCCCAACGAAAAAGTAGCATGGTGTTATATGACAATTTCTTTTTTACGTAAAAGAGAAAGTGAATCGATACCATCCAATTCCGACCATAAGAAATCATTAACAATTTCTCGAGAGCGCAGTACAATTACATACCTGTTGCTCCAACTTTTTCGAAAAAGTAAGGCCCAATGCTGGTCCTGCTGGACCATAAGTAACAACAAACAGTCACAGTTTGATAATGAAGTGGCTTCTCAGCAATTACTCTTAGATTTTACAAGTCCCAGACGAGACCTTTTAGTTTGTGACCGTGGATCTGAAAAAATTCGAAAGGTATTATATGACATTCTATTTTTTAAATAAAAGATAAAGTAAATCGATACCATCCAATTCCGACCATAAAAAAACATTAATCATCTCTGAGTCACAAGGAATGAATATAATAAGTCTTAACGTAAACTCTATAACGAATGTCTAATGTGGTTGAAAGATATGTTCCCTTGGATACTTCGCAATATTTGCAACCCTTTTTAAACAAACTCTGTAAAAACGTCAAATGTATTCACATAATATTCCTAATGTATACAATAAGCTGTGAAAATCATAATGACGACGTTATTCGTATGATGCCTCCAACGCTTTTTTGAATATTAAACTTATGTGTGTCACTCCCCAGAAAATAAACGGAGAAGGCTTCCATTTTTAATAAATTCTTTATCTACACGTTATTGGGATTATTTGTAGTAAAAACTTTTTCGGACATTCCTACCATTGTTCATTTTTATATGTGTAGCACAAGGGTTCTTATACACTGATATATTCTAAGTTATTTGCCAAAAAGAGTTTTAAGACAACAAAGCGGTAATTGTCGTCTTTTATTTATTATACCCTCCACCATACTATGGAGGGTATATTCATTTTGTCATTCCGTTTGTAACTCCTCGAAATACTCATGTCAGACCCAACAAAGTATATATATTCTTGATAAGCGTAAAATTCTAAGTCGATTTAGCGATGTCCGTCTGTCTGTCTGTCCGTCTGTCTGTCTGTTGTAATCACGCTATCTTTCGAAAGAATAGAGATAGAAGGCTAAAATTTTGCACACATGTTTATTTTTCTAGTAGGCAGGTTAAGTTCGGTATTTTGATGATTTTAGCGATATTATTCACCGGAATTGTTTCAAATTTGGTATTTGAAGTCTGAAAAGGATTCTACAGCCTAATACAGAAAATTGTCTGTCATTCGGTATTTTGATGATTTTAGCGTCATTATTCACCGTTGTAGTTTCAAATTACACAATTAGAGTTCGTAATGGTAATTTGAAGTTAGTAATAGAAGCTACAGCATGTGACAGAAAATTATCTATGTAGGTCCAGGTCTTCGTATAGCTCCGATATAACGGTACCTCCCTATATACGGTATTTTGATGAATTTAGCTACATTATTCACTGTTTATTTCAAGTTTCGAATTTGAATATGGTAATGGCTTATGAAAAACAAAGTCTATGTAGGTTAACATAATTTTTGGCGAATGTTATCTTTTTCAAAAATTTCCAAATTCGTTCCGAATGGTGGAGGGTATTCAAAGTTCGGCCCGGCCGAACTTACTGCGTTTTCACTTGTTACATTTTACAATCAGTTGCCATAGTACAATGATGGGTTAGTGAAATTTGTATAATTTGTTTAATGATTGGTCTGTCAAAACGGTATGTTATATTGCATAGAATAGTACTGCTTATCTAAATTTAGAAATGTTGAATGTCCATAGGAAAAGAAAGATCGAAATTGTCTATATGTCTAACTTTATTTACCTGCATGAATGAGGAAACGAAAATATTTATAAACAAATATAACTGGATTCAATATTCGAACGTGTTCCATTTTAAACTGCAAATGCCAGTGAAATCTGTTAGAGAATACAGTCAAAGAATTTACAAGTAAAAAAGCAGTAAGTCCGGCCGGGCCGAACTTTGAATACCCTCCACCATTTGGAACGAATTAGAAAATTTTCAAAAAAATAAAATCCATTAAAAATTATTTTAAAATCTTTAAAATAGCTAATATAGGAAGGTGCCGATATATGGGGGGATATACGATATTGCGGACCTATATAGATAATTCTCTGCCGAGGTATAAAGTACCCACAAGGAACTCCTTGTGTGGATTTTCAGATAATTCCGTTGAAAAATGTGGGTAAAATCATCAAAATACCGAATATCAGGTTGTACCGTTATATGGGGGATGTACGATATCGTGGACCTGTATAGACAATTCTCTCTCAGGGGGTAAAGTACTCACAAGGAACTACTTGTGTGGATTTTCAGACAATTCCATTGAAAAATGTGGCTAACATCATCAAAATACGAATATCGGGGGGTACAGTTATATGGGGGATATACGATATCGTGAACCTGTATAAATAATTCTTTTTGAGGGGGTAAAATGCCCACAAGAGACTCCTTTTGTGGAATTTAAGACAATTTCTTTGAAAAATGTGGCTAAAATCATTAAAATACCGAATACCGGGGGGTACCGTTATATGGAGGCTATACGATATTGTGGACCTATATAGATAATTCTCTGCCGAGGTATAATGTACCCACAAGGAACTACTTGTGTGGATTTTCAGACAATTCCATTGAAAAATGTGGCTAACATCATCAAAATACCGAATATCGGGGGTACCGTTATATGGGGGCTATACGATATCGTGGACCGATATAGCCCATTTCGAACTTGACTTGCCTGCAAACAAAAGAGAGATCTGTGCAAAATTTTAGCTTCCTATCTTAATTCGTTTAGACTGTAGCGTGATTACAATAGACGGACAGACGGACGGACAGGGCTAAATCGTCTTAGAATTTTACGCTGATCAAGAATATATGCACTTTGTTGGGTCTAAAATGATTATTTCGATGAGTTACACACGGAATGACGAACTTAATATACCCTCCATACTATTTTTGGTGGATGGTATAAAACATGAGTCCACATAGACAATTTTCAACTACAGAGGAAGCCATAAAATGCGAGTCGTAATACCAAATCGAAACCATTATGAAAATAATGGGTGATTTTCAATCTATTAACTTTTTGGCAACACTGGTTGAAATGCCTCACATCAGCTCACCAAATCAGATGAAACATATATATGGGAGCTATAGCTATATCTCAACGGATTTTCACAAAAATTGAAAGCACTTGATTTTGGGCTGAATTCCGACGGAAGTTTAGTTCATTTGGGCTGATATTAGCCATTTAGCGCACAAAAACAAAACCTGAAATCGGATAAAGATATATATGGGAACTATATCCAAATCTGACCCGATCTTGACAAAATTTTACCGAGGTATAATTTTAAAGTTCTACCTCAAATAATGTGGGCTGTACCGTCATTTCAACAGATGGACATTGTTAAATCGACTTAGAATTTTATGCTGATCATGAATATATAGGGTCTATGACGAATTTTTGGAGGTGTTACAAATGGAATGACAAATTTAATATTTAATTTTATATCCAAGGTGGAGGGTATAAAAATACCAGAATTACCGATATCATAAATACATGCACGTCTGACCTTTATATTGATGCTGATTCTTTGACGAATATAGTCAAATACCGGAGATGCAGGAAATTATATAGAGGAATCAAAATGTTCAAATATTGTTCTGAATACGCATTAACACGATATAGGACTATGTAACATTATTTCCAGAATGGAAAAAATAATCAATATGTTTGGAAAAATTTTTGAATGTTAAATTTCTATTCTTTCGGTAAGAGCGAATTAGGTATTCGCCGTAGTAAGAAGCTTCAGAGATCGTATGGTTTTGAAAAATATTGGTTCCAGATATGTGTTTATTCGAAACGAAGGTCAATTAAGTTCAGCATTTGTTCTTATTACGTAGTATATACGAGAATGTTTCTTAGTGGAATTTTCATTCTAGTAGAAAGAATTTCAGATCTGAAAAAAAACTTTACCGTTAATTGTGGCGTTGTATGGTCGGCCCGGCCGACTATAGCCTTTGCTTATTTGTTTGAAATACATAAACCCTCCACTGCGTTGGATGTAATTTCGAAATAGGAATAACAAAGATGTTTTTAGAACCAACAAAGTATATATATTCTTGATCAGCGTAAAATTCTAAGCCCTGTCCGTCTGTTGTAATCACGCTACAGTCTAAACGAATTAAGATAGGAAGCTAAAATTTTGCACAGATCCCTCTTTTGTCTGCAGGCAGGTCAAGTTCGATGATGATTTTAGTAACATTTTTCAACGGAATTGTATGAAATTGTACACAAGAGGTTCTTTGTGAGCACTTTACCCCCTGACAGAGAATTCTCTATATAGGTTAACGATATCGTATATCCCCCATATAACGGTACCCCCGATATTCGGTATTTTGATGATTTTAGCCATATTTTCCTATGGTATTGTCTGAAAATCCACACAAGGAGTTCTTTGTTAGCACTTTAACCCCTGAAAAGTAATTGTCTATTTATATATATCGGCAGCTTCCGATGTTAGATATTTAAAATATTTTAACAGAATTTTTAGTGGATTTTATTTTTTGAAAATATTCTAATTCGTTCCAAATGGTGGGGGGTATTCAAAGTTCGGCCCGGCCGAACTTACTGCTTTTTTATACCCTCCACCAAAGATAGTATGGAGGGTATATTAAGTTCGTCAGTCCGTTTGTAAATCGTCGAAATAATCATTTTAGACCCAACAAAGTATATATATTCTTGATCAGCGTAAAATTCTAAGACGATTTAGCCCTGTCCTTCCGTCTGTCCGTCTGTTGTAATCACGCTACAGTCTAAACGAATTAAGATAGGAAGCTAAAATTTTGCATAGATCTCTTTTTTGTCTGCATGCAGGTCAAGTTCGAAGATGGGCTATATCGGTCCACGATATCGTATAGCCCCCATATAACGGTACCCTCCGATATTCGGTATTTTAAAGATGTTAGCCACATTTTTCAATGCAATTGTCTGAAAATCCACACAATTAGTTCCTTGTGAGTACCTTACCCCCTGAGAGAGAATTGTCTATATAGGTCCACGATATCGTGTATCCCCCATATAACGATACCCCCGATATTCGATATGTTGATAACTTTACCCACATTTTTCAACGGAATTGTCTGAAAATCCACACAAGGAGTTCCTTTTGAGTACTTTACACCCAGACATAGATTTGTCTTAATAGGTCCACAATATCATATATACCCCCATATATCGGCACCTTCCTATATTACATATTGTAAAGATTTAAAATAAAATTTAATGGATTTTATTTTTTGAAAATTTTCTAATTTGTTCCAAATGGTGGAGGGTATTCAAAGTTGGGCCTGGCCGAACTTACTGCTTTTTTAATTGTTATTTGTTACTTGTTGTTTTTTTTTTTCTACCCTCCACCATACATAGTATGGAGGGTATATTAAGTTCATCATTCCGTTTGTAACTTATCGAAATAATCATTATAGACATAACATATTCGGTATTTTGATGATTTTAGCCACATTTTCCAGTAGAATTGTCTGAAAATCTGAAGAGAATTGTTTATATAGGTCCACGATATCGTGTAGCCCCCATATAACCGTAACCCCCGATATTCGTTATTTTGGTGATTTTAGATAAATTTTCCAATGGAATTGTCTGAAAATCCACACAGGTAGTTCTTTTTGAGTACTTTACCCTCTGGAAGAGAATTGTTTATATAGGTCCACGATACAGTCAACAATTTACAATTTTCGATATCATAAAGGAAAAATCTGTAATTGTAGTAAAACTTTCATATTCTTGCAGTTCTGGAACAGAGCTAAAATGTATAACTCAAGAACCGCTGATCTGATTTTAAAGATTTAGACAAATTTGGAATTGTCTCTTGGCGGAAAAGGATCAAAAAGTGAAATTTGAGCATTTTCATTTTGACTTTTGAAATGTACAATAGTTGTATTTTACTTTGGACGATTTTTATACCCTCCACCAAAAAAGGTATGGAGGGTATATTAAGTTCGTCATTCCGTTTGTAAATCATCGAAATAATCATTTTAGACCCAACAAAGTATATATATTCTTGATCAGCGTAAAATTCTAAGACGATTTAGCCCTGTCCGTCCGTCTGTCCGTCTGTTGTAATCACGCTACAGTCTAAAAGAATTTAGATAGGAAGCTAAAATTTTGTACAGATCTCTCTTTTGTCTGCAGGCAGGTCAAGTTCGAAGATGGGCTATATCGGTCCACGATATCGTATAGCCCCCATATAACGGTACCCCCGATATTCGGTATTTTGATGATTTTAGCCACATTTTTCAATGGAATTGTCTGAAATTCCACAAAAGGAGTCCCTTGTGGATATTTAACCTCTTCAAACAGAATTGTCTATATAGGTCTACGATATCGTATATCCCCCATATAACGGTACCCCCCGATATTCGGTATTTTGATGATGTTAGCCACATTTTTCAATGGAATTGTCTTAAAATCCACACAAGTAGTTCCTTGTGAGTACTTTACCCCCTGAGAGAGAATTGTCTATACAGGTCCACGATATCGTATATCCCCCATACAACGGTACCCCCGATATTCAGTATTTTGACGATTTTACCCACATTTTTCATCGGAATTGTCTGAAAATCCACACAAGGAGTTCCTTTTCGGTACTTTATACCTCGGCAGAGAATTATCTATATAGGTCCACCATATCGTATAGCGCCCATATAACGGTACCCCCGATATTTGGTATTTTGATGATTTTATCCACATTTTTCAAGGGAATGGTCACAAGGGTTCTTTGTACACAAGGGGTTCTTTGTGAGCACTTTACCCCCCGACAGAGAATTCTCTATACTGGTTAACGATAACGTATGGCTCCCATATAACGATTCCTCGCGATATTCGGTATTTTGAAAATCCACACAAGGAGTTCCTTGTGAGTACTTTACACGCAGACATAGATTTGTCTTTATAGGTCCACAATATCGTATATCCCCACATATCGGCACCTTCTTATATTAGATATTTTAAAGATTTTAAAAGAATTTTTGATGGATTTTATTTTTTTTTTTCTTGAAAATTTTCTAATTCGTTCCAAATGGTGGAGGGTATTCAAAGTTCGGCCCGGCCGAACTTACTCCTTTTTTACTTGTTTGTTTCAGTTTTGACTTACTATTTTCGAATGTACATTTGTAGAGTTTTTTTTTTTTTTTTTTGATTTTTATTATAAGTCCTTTTTGTGGAGCGATAAAGCGACAAGGGACAAAATTGTTATGTATAGATTTTATGTATTTATTGGGTAAATGGAACTATACGAATTATATAATTTCAGAAGAAAATAAGCTATTAACCGAAAAAATCTATATTTTTCAATTCAATTAACTTTATTTAATTGTCTCAATTTCAGAACTGAAATTGCAGGCGGGTAACTCAGAAGTGTAGTACCGAATCATGTGGTGGCGAAACTGAATAGATAATGTCGAAATAATTTAACGCGGTCACGAAAATTTTAAAGGATAATTTCTTTTACAAAATCGCTAAAAAATCAAAAAAAGGGACTACATTATGGCAAAAATTATAAGATCGGGAAAAATAGAGAAAAAGTATTAATGGAATCGAATTTCAAAATTATAGTACATTCTATTGACAAACTTCGTAAGGATCTTTAAACATTTGTTGTAAAAAAATCAGCGAACACGTTGAACATTTTTTTTTCAATTTGTTTTTCTTTTCTAAAACGTGCGCAATTCGATGTTAAAAAGTGATTTTCCATGTCTAAAATTGGCAGCTAACATTCAACTCCAGGACCTGCATCGTGCTTCAGCTGGAAGATGCGAACACATTTAAGCAAACCAAATTGACCGACAAAGCGTTATGGGCTCATTTCAAAACGTGGACCTACTTCTTTCATATGACATAATCCGTCAATTGAGAACTCAAAATGCAAAATTCATTGGGACTGCAATCAATGAAATACCGAATAAATATGGCACAAAATAGTAAAGCGAATTGGACATTTAGTAAGAAAGGGATTTCTATCCTTTCAGAAATTGTTCCCAAACTTTCAAGATACCTTAAATCGATTTTGCAGCTTGAGATGGGTCATGACCTCCTGATAAGTATATTTTATAAGTATATTTTACATTTTAACCATATTTTTAATACTGTCGGCACATATTGGTAATTTGCGAAGAAATCATCCTTGCAAAAAACGATCACTGTTTGGTATAACCATCATATTTTTTTCATTTTTTGACCCTTATTTGGCATTTTGGTTTATAAGGGGATAATCGCATAAAATTTTCAATTTTCGGAGAAGAGCCCATCTTGGTCTTCTCCATATTCATCAATGGATTTGGATAAAAAAAATGTATTTAGGATACCCTGGAGTAGAGAACCATCCTGCAGATAATTGTCAACATTGGCATTTATTTAAATATAGTCCGAAAAATATTACGAATATTAGAAAGTAGGACGGGACCGAAGATTTGTTTAATCGTGATGACAAATGACAAAAAATTAGATCCCATATTACAGTAATGCATGTAAAATAGTAATTTAATTTTCAATTTTAATTTTTTAGTAACATTTGACTTTTCTGAAATCAATCTACCCTCATTTGTTGCTAAGATCTTTACAATACTGAGTTTCGCATTGGGCTATTATAGATGATATAGAACATCTATAATCGTCCCATTTTTTTAACACTCAAATTAAAGCCTATAGTTGAAAAATAAAACCATGCTATTCAAAGTATCTAAAATATCTAAAACCGACGGATGTTCACCATTAATTATAACTTTTGCCATGAATATTTATTTGTATTTAGAAATTACTATGGAGCCATTACTCATAATAAAAATTGTGCCCCTTACATAAGTGATTTATTATGCTTTAAAATGTATGCATTACAGACTAAAAGTACGGGCCGGCAACGCGGACCGGGCCAGCTAGTATTGAATAAAATAAAAAAAAAACAAAATGTCCAACGATATGAAAAATTACAAAATAATAAAAATGTATTATGGGTTCTACCTCGTGTGGCGAAACATTGTATGATTGGTTCACGTTTTGGCATAGCCCCAATATAACGGTACCTCCCGATATTCGGTGTTTTGTTGATTGTTTGCCACATTTGTTCACGGATTTTTCTAAAACTCGGTGTTTGTAGGTTATAATTGGTGGTAGCTTTTGTGGGTAAACATTGTATGTATAGGTCCACGTTTTGGTATAGCACCCATATAACGGTACCTGCCGATGTTGTTGTCCTTGAAGTATAAAATTGTTATAGAGGTTCCCATTTTGGTATGGCTCCATAAAACGGCCTCACTCACTTTATGGTTTTTTGATAAGTTTAACTACATTTTCCAAGCGGTCTTACTGATGTATGAAGTTTAAAGTGAAACACGCTTAAATTCAGATAATTTTACATAAAAATGTTTCCATTACCCTAAGGTGGAGGGTATTAAAAGTTCGGCCCGGCCAAACTTAATGTGTTTTACTTGTTTAAGTATTATATGTTTCTGCCGAGGGACTGTGAATTTCTAAAATCGACATAGAATCTAAGCCGGCAGACCATGGGTATCCCACAACACTTAAATTTACGATGTGCCGCCTTTATGTACTAAAAGTTTGTCGGAGAAAGACTTTCAGTATTAATATATTCAAGTTAAATGCAAGTTTAGAATTTTTCACCCAGAATTTATTGTCTATTTCACCTGCTAAATATTATCCGATAGCCGTGCAAAATGTTGGCCACGCAAATTTACGCCTCGATCTGTATATCAGTAAAAAAATGGTGGTGAAGATGGTTCTGGGAAAGGTGAGGAGAGTCAACCATCCACCGGTCTTTCCTGTTTTCGCGAACCCTATCTTTTACAGGCGGTCCCTGTAAAAATGACATTCCTCTTTTCTCTCTTTTGTTCAATGGTTTTTGAGGGATATATCTAGTATCAGAAGATAGTTTCATTCACTATATGAATAATTAGGTATTGTAAGTTACGAGGAGGACTTATCTTTCAAACAGTGTAAAGATATTCACTCAAATGGGCATTTCGAGTTGTGTGCATTTGTGGGTCACGAGTTGGAACTTTTACTGCCGAAAGAAAATATATTTAGGCGCCAATGTATTAAAGTGCTAAGATTTTTGTAAAGCTCTTCTCTCGGTTTCCAGTATCTATCGCCTTTTTCATACGAGTATTATTTCAATAATTTCTTGCAACTCATGGAACAGCGCGGATGACATCGTTATTCACAACCCTGAACTGAATATGCATGACAGTATCCTGTAGACAAAGACTGCACACAAATTGTCCTACAGCTTTCACAATCGTAATCAAAATTTCTCCTGCTAAAGAAACTGGACATGGCTAGTACTGCCGATTCGACTGGCATATACGGATGAATTTAACTACATCCCGGATCAACTATTTTTACTCTTTCTGTATTCGGTCAATATTTTGGTCCACGTGCAAAAATAGTCTATTTTATTGAAAAAATTTAAATATGAATAAAATACAACCACAGTTAATGTGCTATAAACTTTAGCTTTAGCTATATTAATTTTTTGGGGATTTTACCAATACATAAATATTATTAATACTATAACATTATCATAATAAACTTAAAAAAATCCATTTTAATCCAAAATCAAGCAAAAAACAAATCTTAATTATACACCAAGAACTTGCATTTATGTATGTTGAAGTATCATTTGAAAAACATTAATTATTTTTTTAGTTATGTTCTATCTTGCAGTTGTTGTAGTATATTCCACCACAGATTTCGTTTGAACTATTTCATTGATATTTGCATATATTTTTAATAATTCAGGATAGAACAATTTATCATAATATAGATCGTAATTGTAAACATGGCCTTAGAATATTTAAATATATACTCAATGTAATTTCAATAAATAAATATTTATTTGAGCTTTAGGTCTGGGTAAATAACACAGTGGAACACACTCGAGCTTTTTTGAATAAAAACAAAAATATTTTAATATTAAATGCTGATAAAGGGAATGTTACAGTTGCAATGAATAAAAAGGACTACAGACAAAGAATGCATAATATAATAAATGACATTATGATATATCAACGTATAAATAAGGACCCTACAACACATTTAATAAAAAGAAATAATGAACTGGTAGATGAACTGTTTAAAAACAATATAATTTCAGTTTTAGAAAAGAAAAGACTGAAAACAGACGTGGCCACAGCTCCTAGATTATACGGACTTCCTAAAATCCACAAGGAAGATTACCCTTTGCGTCCAATTTGCTCATCAGTCAATTCTCCATCAATTAAACTCTGCAGATATATCGTCAACATTTTGAAAAATCTTACCAGCAATTCCAGATACAATGTCAAAGATTCTATAGCTTTTAAGGATAAACTACAGAAGGTCACCATCAAAAAAACGGAAAGAATGGTGTCCTTTGATGTTGTTTCCCTGTTTCCTAGCATTCCCGTAGACTTAGGAATTCGTTTAATAGAAGATAGATGGGACGAAATAAAAGAATATACAAATATGACAAAGGGCTTATTTTTCAATATTCTTACTTTCTGCATCAAGGACAACCGCTATTTCAAATTTGACGACAAAGTGTATAAACAAAAGAGAGGACTTCCAATGGGTTCGCCGGCTTCTCCGATTGTAGCCGATTTGGTGATGGAGAAATTACTTGACACCTGTTTGGAAAAACTTACAACAAAACCGACGATTGTGACGAAGTATGTTGACGATCTTTTTGTGATTCTTGAATCAAGTGCAATACAAGACACATTGACAATGTTAAACAGCTTTAATAACAATATCAAATTTACGATGGAGGAAGAATTACATGGAAGATTACCCTATTTGGATACAATAGTCTGTAGGAACAATGAGAAAATAGAATTTGATTGGTACCAAAAACCGACAGCTTCTGGCAGAATCATTAATTTCTTTTCAAAGCATCCGAAACAAATAATAATTAACACTGCTAAAAATTTTGTACATAGAGTATTGAATATAAGTGACGAAAAATTCCACAGCCGAAACAAAAACAAAATCAGAGAAATATTGACAATGAATAATTTTCCAATGAACATAATCAACAACTTTATTGAATATAGACCCACAAGACCAAAGCAGGAAAAAGAGGAAAAAACATACAAGTCGATGATTTACATACCACACATGTCAGAAAGGTTCTTAAAATCTAACATATACGACAAGAATACATTTGCAATAGCGCAAAAAACGAACAACACTCTAAAAAAGTTTTTCAGCGACACTAAAAGCAAAATAAACACCGAAGACAAACACAACGTAATTTACCAAATTGAATGCGAGGGAAACAACAACGAAAAATGTGGGAAACTGTACGTTGGGACAACAAAAAACAGAGTTAAAACGAGAATGTCTGCACACAAATCAAACATCAAATGCAGAAACGAAAATGAGACACAAAAGACAGCTCTTGCTGAGCATTGCAGGAGAAATAACCACACACCAAACTTTGAGAATATTAAAATACTACAAACGGAGAGTAACTACAACAGGAGATTGACTTTAGAAATGTTACATATTAATAACCTACCAACAACAAAGAGAATAAACTATAAGAGCGACACCGACAACGCAGCTTATTGCTACCGCCATCTCACACAGAAAAATAGATCGTGCAATATGTAAAACAACTCAGTGCAATATTTACCACAGACGATGATAGTGAAATTCTATCGTAGGTTTAAGTAAAACTTGACACTTTTATAGATGTTTTACATGTAAGCAATATATTTATTTTCTGTGTATTTTTCTGTTTGTCTTTTATCGTTTTGTTAAATAATTTAATGCTGTGATAACATGAAATATAAAAATCAAAATGTATTTTTGTAGATCTCCCTGAAGATGCAATGTAACCCATTGCGAAATATCGGATTTAAATAAAGAAAAAAACCCAGACCTAAAGCTCAAATAAATATTTATTTATTGAAATTACATTGGAAAAGGTCGATTAAAAAACAAACTTGAATTATATATACTCAATGCTTTAATTTAATGATTAAAGGGTCATTGATGGATAAGATATGTTTATTTTTCTACCACACTTTTTTCCCATTCCTTCCGGTCCACGTTTTATTATTATACTTTGCCGTTTAAACTTCAAAGCCAAAAATATCTATTTTTCAAATGTGGGTCAAATTACTTGGTGAGAGGTAAAACGTAAGGAGCGTTATCACCAAAATAACAGCAACAAAAAATATCATTTCGGCCGAAGGTTACAATTTGGCAGCCAGGGAACATTAAGCGTAATTATGTAAATATATACTTCTAAGGGCAAACTTTATTGATTGTTTTCGGTGTTTAAAACGCCTTCCAAATATTTTTCAAAATGTTCGATGCAGGTATATTAAAAGGGGTTAATGTACAATAAAAAGAAAACAACTTACCTGCAACTTAATGCTAGGAACACAATTGGAGCGAACGACGAATTTTTTCGCGGCGTATGTTCGTCGTCAAAAATAAAACACAAATGTGTATATGGAAGTGCACACAATCACGGCATCGGCGAAAATTTCGTCGGTCGCCGCGAACTCAATTAGCTTTATTTCTATTTCATACGCCGGCGACCGGCGAACAAAACAGTACAAGGTGGCCATACTTGTACGAATTTTATGTGTTTTAGTAAATAAAGTTACTTTTTACTTTAAAATTTGTTATGGTCACTCTACTATCTGTTACTCGTATAAAAAAAAACATAATTAATTTGTTTATTTATTTGTGTACTTGCGCCTGAGTGAAGATGGATATCAGTGAATTTATAATAGAGAAGATGGACATAAGTGAAATTATAATAGAGAACGTAAAGAATTATGTGTTCTTGTATAATTCATTGTAGTCAACAAATGAACAAAAAGTAAACAACTTCATCAGCTGTTTTATAATTTCGTCGGTATTGTGTTCCATACGACGAATTTTCGCGGCTCATTTTGTCGCCGCGTAGGGCGAAATTCGTCGTTCGCTCCAATTGTGTTCCTAGCATGATGCACAAATGGTTAAAATTTGTACTAAATATAAAGCCCATATTTATTATACGACGGTCGTGCTATTTCTATCAAACTTTAGCCAGCTGTGGGAATGGTGAATATCTATCGTTCTTGTTTTTAAGCACTCATGGTTCTTATCTTCTTTTCCGGTAAAATCATCCGCCATGGAACTAACCAAGATTATCAAGAAGTCGCCAATATCCCAACTAAGCCCTTGAGAAACAAGATTGTCGGCTATGTACCCATTTGATGGGCCGCCTCCGCCACTCTCGAGTACGTGGTATTTCCATCAAGTTTCTAGAAGAAGACCGGCAACATCGTGATAACTATGTTCCCGCTGTTTCTGCTTTGGAACAACATATCATTGAAGTCGATCCTGATAATAAGGATAGTTGAAGTTGTTGGTCTTCTACGACATCCGTGGTCTTCTATTGACACAACCCTCCACCAACACTTACACTAGCAGAAATTAGATCTTAAGTTCATGATCAACCTAGAGTGCATTATACGGTATTTACCTGTTTTCTGGGAAATACGATTTTTGTGCGGTCAATAAAATGTTGTAAAACGTAACCTGCCTACTGGAAAAATAAACATGTGTGCAAAATTTTAGCCTTCTATCTCAATTTGTTCGAAAGATAGCGTGATTGCAACAGACGGACATGGTTAAATCGACTAAGAATTTTACGCTGATCAAGAATATATATACTTTGTTGGGTCTGACATGATTTTTCACCGATTTTTTTTGTTTATTTTGGGGCTACACCAAAACGTGGACATACATGGCCTATTTTCAATGCCAAAAGTGCTGCAAATATAATATACGTTTGAGTAAAATTGTATCAATCTACCTCAATTCGTTCGGAAGCTAGAGTGATTTCCACAGACGGACATCGCTATATCAACATAGAATTTTATGCTGATCAAGAATATACATACTTTGTGGGGTCTAAAATGTATATTTCGAGTGTTACAAACGGAATGACAAACTTAATATTCACTTCATACTATGGTTTTTACATTATTTTTAAAAAGAGCGTCTACGCAATGATCATGTGGATTGCGAAATAGGAGAGACATAGTTTTGACACTTTGATTACAGGCTTAATTCGTTAGTATGTGCCAATATAGATCCTATTTGGTAATTATATAAATCGTCTAAAGACATATATGACAATTATGTCATATTTTGAACGGATTACCAAATGTGCAAAATGGATACGATATTCATAAATCTACTCAGAATGTGATTCCATGGAGATCGCCAAACGGAGGTGTGTGTGTGTGTGTGTGTTTCTCCTTTTCTTCTGCATGTTACAAACAAATACACAAAGATAATAATACCATGTACCTCAGTGTGATATATATAATTTCGGAATTTGTGTGAACATAATATATCAATTAGTCGAATTATTTGATTAGTTATAAAATACGATCAGGATTCAAGTGAAGGAAACATTTTCAAAGCTCATCCCAAAAAAATTTATACCCTGCACCACAGTATCGTATGTTAATAAAGAGGAGACAAGGTGACGACCCGACATAATTTTGAAAAGCATTTCTGGCTACCCCAAGCACAGCTTTGCCGAAAAATGGAAAATGTTATTTATAAGGCAAATTTACGTTTCTCAAAGATTGCTATCAATTAAAATTTAGCAGGTGTTTACTTCACTTATTGCTTACTTGTCTGCGCATATCGCAAACACAATGTTTCCCCTTTAGCCTGTTCAAAATTGGTTTTGGAGCCATTCTAATGTATTCCGAGAATCAACAGTTAGTGGGTTGGATGTAATTGTAGCGTTGCGGTGTTGACACGTTCGTTCAGCCATGACGCCGCCATCACATTTCCCATTTTCATTGAATTTACCTTCTCTATGTATACACGTGCTTGCCGCCTATCCAATTGCTGCCTATTGAAGTGGTGGAAAACATTCATGTAAATTTCCTGTTCGCTTGGATGTTTGCAGTGTATTTGTTTACGTTTCGTATGTTTCGCGTACCCTAGAGTTGGCTTTGACACAGAGATGATGTTTGTTTCATTGTTTGTTAAGCGCTACAAACATTTGCATTCTCACAACAGGACACAGAGATTTATGGTTATTCAGCTTGGGTCTGAAGGGAAATTAAAGGCCATTATTTGACGTGTACCAGGTACATGGTGGTAGCTTTCCTACCTAATGGCACATTGTCATAGGCCAGAATAAAGAGCATCTGCTAATGTAAGAGTACTATTTTATCTGCGAAATTCATACACGCTTTTATCGACATTTGAGAGTTTAAATGGCGCATGCTCCATACAGACAGTGGTCTAGCGTTTATTTCAAAAGCAAAATGATATGCAAAGGAATTTTGCCAAATTTAGAATGTAGTCCTTTGTAAAATTCAGGTTAATTTAAGATGGTTTGGAATGTTAAAAGACCCCAACTGAATTGGCAAAAATAACATATTTTGTGATATTTATACTGTCTTTGTTCCGACTGATACCACTGTTTTAAAGCACCAAATGCAGGATATGTTGCTTATAATCATCATTGACTAACCGATGACAACAACAGACAGAGTTCATGGCAAGAATCAACTGGCACAGCATGTATAGCTTCAGTTCTCCTTCAACAGTCAATGCCGGTAGACGTGTTCCGCCGCCAAGTAGGCTAACTAACCGACGATACGACAGTTTTTACGTTAAAAGCTACGTGTAGCTCTTGGTGAAAATAAAAAATATCTAAACGTGTGAATAAAGCACGTACAGAAACCCGAACCAGAAGTGACAAACGACAAATGCAGTGCCCGAACAAAAATCTATTGTCGAGTTAAATGGGAATCTTTTTGTGATTTGCCACCGACTGCGCGACAAGGGTTCGTGAACAAAAGTGAAGTGAGAATGTCCATATTCATGGGGGATATGCAACTGAGATGTGATGCATTATGGATTTAATATACCCAGTTGGTAGCGTACTCAATGGCATAAACGGCTAACGCTTTGTTGATGTGAGCGTTGTGTTTGCTGGACGAATGTTTGTACATGTTGAATGAATGAAGATTATCGTCGCGTTAAAAATTCATGGCACTGATATATAGTGACGTCCGCATATCCTTTCACTTGCGAATTTCCAAATGCAGACGTGATTTTATTTCTCAATTCCATTCTGTTCTGAGTGTATTTGTTAAGTTATACTAAACCAAAAATGCAACGGTTTACGCTTCAATAGTTTGCGGACAAATAGCAGAAATGCAAACTTTGAATGGTATGAATTTAAAATAAGGAATCAATTACTAAGGAACGGTTCGTCGTTGTTGGCAAATAGCTTGCGAATGCGAAAAAAATCGGGATGCTTACTTTAAACTTAAACCAAAAAATTATTTAGGCAAGAATTTAATACATAAGAATATGCATGAATATAACATAATTTAACGCATGAAAATTCTATTGGATATTTTTGCATGGAAATTAAAAGCGAGATATTTAGCGCTCTCAATTTCCATGTTTAAATGTAACAATTAAACACGTTACATATAATCGTTGGAGAATCAGAATACATTAATGCCATTCATACAGTAGCTACAAATGATAGATAATACAAAAAGCTGTACAAAGTAATTGAAAAAAGTGTAGTCAATTAATCAAAGAATATGTGTTATGTTATTGAACACAATATTTCAATAATAAATTAAAACTCAAAGTTCACCGATTTTGAATTTATTTATATTGATTACGGTATTCAATGCTAAATGCAAACATTTAGCATACTACGTTGACAAACGTGCCCCATTTTTAATCCCATAAATCTAGCAGACTTAAGACTTGATTACGACTGAAATTTTATTCATAAAGATCGATCCCTCTAATAGTTAGAGTGATTTTCACAGAAAAACAAGTGCAACTGTTCAAGGGTCGACGAACTCCAAACCGAATGAGAAATTTAATATATCCATCGACATGGTGGATAGCATAATAATTAGTCAATAAACACGTATCAACGGAACGGAATCCACTGGTGAGGAAATTTATACGGGCCTGTTCTGGCACTCACTTCTTCAGCTCTAGTGTATCGAATGCACTAATGGCGCTTCTGGAATACACCTTCTTTTGAAAATTTCCCTAAAAACAAGAATTTGAGCGAAGCAAAAGATGCCAACAGTTTTTCGTCCCAAAATAGAAATACGTTCTTGTGCAAAAATGTATTTTCCTTTTAATGTCAATATTGAAATAAAAACAAGAATATATGTAAAATAAAAACGAGAATATAAAAAAAGGATTGGAAAATTTTAATGTTAACACACGTGATGTATATATTGGGAATTCGGTAATAAAAAAGCGAATTTATGTAGAACAGTATTTATGCATATGGTATATGAATAAAGGCAACTCATACTTTTAATTAATTTAATTAATTTTAATTTTGAATTGTTTTTCGTGGATAACTTTCTTGAAATGATTTCTGCAACTATGTATTAAACTAAGAGTTTACATCTGAGTTTGGACGTTTTGTTCATTTCCTGAAAGTACTCCCCTTGACCTTTCTAAAACTATCTTTCTTATGGACATATCCTTCTTAAATCCCACACAGTGGGATACGTTTATAACTTTTCGAAAAATTATTATTATTATTTTTTTTAATTTTACAAAAAGCTTTAAAATATATTTATGTATATTCAAGAATGCCTGGGGATAGTCTTTCCAACACCACCTTCCATATAGACCTATCCCTGATTGATTCAATACAGTGGGCCATCCATATATGGGATTTTATATGTAAGAACATAAAATTTCTACAATGAAACATTATGTGCACTTCATTTGCCTTTTCCTACTCCACCTTCTAAATGAGTCTATCCCTCTTAGATCCCGAACAATGGATCATGCCGATAGCTCATAAAATATTCATATCTACTTTATATTTTTATGTGGGTTCGACAGAGTAGGCTTTACGAGCTTTTCTACAAAATTAACTCTACAGAAATATTTCTTTCATATCTATATATAAAAGAAAGTTGTGTTAGTTACTACACTTATAACATAAGAACCGCTGGACTGATTTAAACGATTCATACAAAATCGGAATTGTCTTCTGTCCGAAAAGGATAATATCCAAAAAAAAATCGCGTAAAAATGTGATATATTAACATTTTCATTTTGACTTTTGAAATGTACAATGAAATGTTTTATTTTGGATGTTTTTTTTTTATTTTGACTTACTTTTTTCTAATGTACATTTGTTGTGTTTTGTATATTTTATTTTTGAATTTGAATATTAATACAAATTTATTTAATTGACTTGATTTCTTGAGAACTGAAATTGATAGCGGATTACATGGAAGTGTAGCACCGAATTATGTGGTGGCGAAACGGAATAGATGATATCGAAATAATTTAAGGCGGTCACACCAAAGTTAAAAGATAATTGCTTTTTCAAAATCGCTAAAAAATCACGAAAAAAGGGATCTAATTGCAAAACTTCTCAAATCGGGAAAAAATCGAAAAAAAAATTCAATGGCATCGAATTTTAAAATAATAGTACATGCTATTGATAAACTTTGTAAGGACCTTTAAATATTTGAGGTAAAAAATCAACGAACAAGTTGAAGAGTTTTTCAATTTGTTGTTCTTCTTTTGTCAATTTTTTTCAATTTATATTATCATATTGAATTCAGAGGAGTTTTTGTGAACAAAATAAAGAATAATTTTTCACTATATACAATTTTTCACCAAAAAAATGAAATAAGTGCGAAATACAATGTTAACTGACATCTACCTTTCAACTGACATCTACTCCTACATTGTGGTTCAGCTGGAAGATGCGAACACATTTAAACAAACAAAAATGACCGATAAAGCCTAATGGGGCTCTAAATGCAAAATTTTTTGGGAGTACATTCAGTAAAATACCAAATTTAAAGGGTGCAAAATAGTAGAGCGTAAGGGACTTTTAGAGTAAAAGAGGAATTATTAAGAAAAGGATTTATATCCTTCCAGAAATTCTTCCCAAACATTCGAGATACCTTAAATCGCTTTTGCAGGTCATGATATCGATCATAGCTCACGGATAAGGGTACAACCCGATTTCATTTTACGATGGTTACATCGTATGATTTAAGCTCTTTTTGGGATCTTGGCCACTTTTTTCATTTTTTTGGCCCTTATTTGGCATCTTTGTTCCTAAGGAGGTAGAGAACCTCTTCTCATAAACTTTGAAATTTTTGGGGTAGAGCCCATATTGGTCTTGACCACATTAATCAATTGATTTGGCTAAAAAATTGTATTTATGCTACCCTGGGGTAGGGAACCATCATACAGATAATTTATTTAAGCAAAGTCCCCAGTAATTTTTTCCAGTTTGACATGCTTTGTTGTTCTGCTATATTTTTGATTTGGCCTCTATTTGTCATCTTGGATTATAAGGGGTAGAAGAAAGTTTTCAATGTATATCGATGTTTCGGAGTAGCACTCATATAAAGGTACCTCCTGACTTCACCATATTTCAAACGATTGGGCTAAAAATGTGTATTTGAGGGGTAGAAACTTACACAAAAATGTCAACATATCTACAAATTTTAGAATTTTCTCCATGTAATAGTACCCTTTCAAGTTCACCTTTTGGCGGACAAACAGACCGCCATGGTTAGGGGGATTTGTGACTCTAATGCACAATCTAAGGTGTTAACGGGTATAAAAAAGTAATTAACTTTGGCTATTCTTAAATCATTCAGCCCACAATTATGAGGTGGTCAAAATACAGTAAATTCCAAATTATTGCTCATTTGACTGGAAAATTTTGCTACGATTTTTACCATACTAAAAATTAATTTGATCTCTTACATGGGGTAAGATTGATATATACTTTTTAATAGATTTGTATAGCACATCCACACACTGGAAGCCCACGGCTTAAATGTGTTTACATGTATTTTAAAACACTTTTAATCGACCAGTACGTGAACACTTATATCAGTCATATGTGTGAATAATTATGCTTTGACAAATATGCATAATAGACAAAAACTACGGGCCGACAACGCGGACAGGGCCAGCTAGTATTAAATATTAATAAAGTTAATCGGTAAATAGTTATGTTGAGAATTATAAATGTTATACCATTCGGTTTGAGTCGTTGCTAATTGAATTCGTTTTTATCTTCACACACATCGTTTCTTGTCTAATAATGCGAAATAAAATTGATATATAAAATTGAATAAACATTTTTTAAGTGGTAAATTTGAACAACTCACAATTTTTAAATAAAATATTACAGTCAATGTTTAATCGGGACACCAAAATAAGGCTATACTAACTATAGCATTTCGTATTTCACTATTTCCATTTATATTAAACAAGCAACACATTTTAGATATACATAGAACCGAAATAAACAGAATTTGCAGGCTGTGTTGGTGGATGTGAAAGCAAACATATAAACATTCAATGTAATTCTCAAATTAATTGACAAAATGGTGTTGGTGGCCTAAGAATATTTATATGTGGAACTTAATGGCGATGTTAACCTAACTATCGAATGTTAACCTATTCTTATCAAGTGTTAAAAAAAAAGTGTTCATTGAAACCAGCAAACACAAACTATAAACTACCCATTGACTTTGCTGGATTAATGGATTTTAAAAAGCTTTAGGTAAGTAAAAAAGCTTGAAAAAACATGTCATTCTAAATTTCAATACATAATGATTTTTTACAAATATATATCGCTGAATGGAACGTCGAATTTTATTTTACATACTGTATGCTTGTAGACACATTGTTCGATTCTGACAATCATTTACTTAAAAAATAATTATGAGCAGAATAGGAAAAGTCATGCATGAATGCAAATATATATAGCGGAACAAAATCAGCACCTTAACAAAACCTTTTCCTTTCAATAGACAGGAGGAAATGTTTACCGAATATTCTAAATTGATGTCTAATTTAATTGATTGTTTTTCTTTGGGTTATAATTACAGGGTGAGATAAAAAACTGCAACAAAGTCAAACGCCATAATTTTTTCCTTTTTTTAATTTTGTTGAATGAAAGCAAAAAAGGTCGGAAATATCGTCAAATTTTAGAATAAGTTTAGATTTGTTCGAATTGGTCACCTCTGGCACGAATTACGGCCTTGGCACGAACGGCCAATGAAACCGCCACACGCTGCCCAAATGTTGCTCTGCGGTATTTTTCCCGGCGAAGCGCTTGCTTGAGATGATTAACACATTGGTATTTTTTAGTGCCAACCTTGCTTTCCATAATAGGTATCCGGAGATTCTTGTGGCCATTGTGCGCTGAAAATGAAGCGAGAACCTGATTTTGTATCTATTATTAGGTGGCGTGTGCTGAGAGCGATGGTGCTGAGTCCTGTAGGAATGTCCAAGATCTGCGGCCAAAATATTTGCGTGCCCAAGGTTTTAATAAACCCTCCAGATGTTTTTGGCGATAATATTCTGCATTTATTCTGATGTCACGGTCTGTTAATGCGAGCGGAGAGCGACCATCAACTGTTATGGCGGCCCACGTCAATGTGCAACCGAAGGTGCACATTATCAGCTGACTTCTTTGGCAAGTAAACACGATCATTTTTTTGTTTACAAACTGCTGGACAACGAATGTTTTCTCATCGGAGAAAACCAAATTCGTCAGTTCACCACTTTTGGTCTATTCGGTTGCGGTGTAAGTTCTTGCACTTTTTGGAATTTCAATTGCTTTACCCTGATCTCATTTTTCTATATTTGCCGAATGGGATATTGCGATATGTTCAGCTCACGAGCCATTTTTCGACCACTGCGACGCGGGTTTCGATCAAGTCGCTTATACTTTTCGAACCATTTCTGCTGATGTTGCTATTTTCTTCCGTCCACTTCCTTGGCGTCGGGCTACGCTACCAGTATCACGGTAACGAGCGATGGTACGAGACACAAAAGATTTATTCACATTTAAATGCTGGAGTGCTCTAACTATAGCCACTTTTGGTTTTCCAGTCAAATATAAAGAAATCACACGATCACGCTTGAGTTCCATCACGAATAACTTCTTCTCCTGAAAATTCTCACGTTTTGTACGCTTGTATACAATATAATAAGCTGTCACTGGAACAATTTTAACAGCTATCGGACGAGTGGCTTAGAAATGACAGTAGTCTGAATTTGGTCTTTTTCAACTTACTTACGCCAAACTGCGGTAAAAGGTATTATGTCTTTGTGTTTTTGTTTGCAGCATCCACAAGGAACCGAAATAGATCTATAGTTCTTTCCAAATCTGCATAGAATCACATTTTGAATCGACGGAATTCAGTCCAGAAGAAAGCTTATGAAATTTGTAAGTAATTGGTTCAGATATTGCTTTAGCTACCATATATGTTTCATCCAATGTAAAGGTAATTCTTTTATGCCGCAAAAATCACTCTATAATTGCGATATTCAATATCACAAATTTTTGTCCAGATCAGTTCAGAATAAGATGTCACACTCTTAAACCCACAATATTTAATCCTATTTATGTCGATTTTTAACGCAACATTAGTGGAGTAGGCTAACATTTTTGGCCCCGTCCAGCTATACCAATTTGTGAGGGATAAAATCTTGGTTTAGAATGTGAGATATTTTTCTTAAACTATAGCATAATTCAAAAGACAAAATGAACTTTCCGTTTTTTAGCAATATCAAAACTCAGTATTCAAATTTCGAACCAAATGTTTAAAGTGTTTTTAGATATAATATTTATTAAGACTTGGATGTGTGGGTGGAACTTCGACATACATTATAGGCTATGTTACTTTCGACACTTCAGTAATGTGCTAAGAAAATTACATGAAAATTCAACGTGATTGACACACAAACAAACGTACCTCAAATGCTAAGTTTATTAGAAGTGCGAAGAAAGAGATTTTCGGATATCATGCAGAATATAATAACAGTCAGTACCCACTAATTTTTTTAGATTTAGTCTCACGTAATGCTACTTTGGATAGTGAGTTCAGTGAGTTCAAAGAAAGTCGGGATTTTTTATTCGTCGAACGTATAAAATTTCAATGTTAAAAATATTAAACTTTGGCAGCAATTAATTTTTTGTTTTATGCCGAAAATAAAAAGAGTAATAATTACAATAAAACTTTTTCTATTGAAACGAAGTAAACAAAGGTTAAAGCTGGACGGGCTCACCATACGGTACCCTACTACACTATAATTTACGCTAAATTAGTAAAGCAAAGTAGGTGTGATACCTTTGACATTGAGTAAACGAAAACTTCAAGATGTTGTGAGACATAATAGAACTACTTACTTCATCCAAAGAATAGAAATTCGTTTCTCAAGTTTTTGGAATTTTGGCAGGAAGTGAATTTGAGCATCAAAAATATTTGCGCTTAAACTTAAGATTTTGAATTGCTTTCACAGAAGATATCGTGCATTTTATCCTGTAAATATCCAACCCCAATGCTTCAATTGTTCGATTTGTGACTTGACTGCAAAATATGGAAAATGTTGTTTTTTTGGTTAATTTAAATCCCTTAATAATTTGCGATTATCTCCTTGCCCTTAACACGATTGGATTGAAAATGTCGTCCCAGTGGTTTCAATCAACATTTTCATCAACCTTACTGGGTGAAATGAAAAAAACTTCAAGCAACTTCAGACTGCTGTCATTTCTAAACCACTCGTCCGAAAGCTGTAAATTATTCCAGTGACAGCTCATTATATTGTTTACAAGCGTTCAAAAGCTTTTTGGTGCGAATTTTGCAGAAAAAAATTATTCGAGATGAAATTCTAGCGTGGTAGTGCGATTTCTTTATATTTGGCTAAAAAACACAAGTGGCTATAGTTAGAGCACTCCAGCATTTAAATGTGAATAAATCTTTTGTGTCTCGTACCATCGCTCGTTACCGTGATACTGGTAGCGTAGCCAGACGTCAAGGAAGTGGACGGAAGAAAACAGCAACATCAGCAGAACTGGTTCGAAAAACAAAGAAACGACTTGATTGAAACCCGCGTCGCAGTGGCCGAAAAATGGCTCATAACCTGAACATATCGCAATATTCCTTTTGGCAAACATTGAAAAATGAGCTCGGGGTAAAGCCATTGAAATTCCAAAAAGTGTAAGAACTTACACCGCAACAGAAAGAAAATAGACTCTAGAGAGCTAAAGAGTTGTTTCGCTTGGTCGAAAGGGGTGAACTACCAAATTTGGTTTTCTCCTATGAGAAAGCATTCATTGTCTAGCAGTTTGTAAACAAACAAAATGATCGTGTTTACTTGTCAAAGAGGTCGGCTGAAAATGTGCACCTTCAGTTGGCCACCAGTACTCAAGCGCCGGCCATGGCGATGGTGTGGGCCGCCATAACAGCCGATGGTCGCTCTTGGCGCTTATTAATCGACCGTGGCATCAGAATAAATGCCGAATATTATCGCGAAAATATTCTGGAGGGTTTATAAGAGCATTGGGCACGCAAACATTTTTGCCGCAAACCTTGGACATTCCAATAGGACTCAGCACCATCGCACTCAGCACTCGTCACCGATGAATAGTTACAAAATCGGATTCCTCGCTTCATTTCCACCCCACAATGGCCACCAAAATCTCCGGATAGCAATCCGTTGGACTATTGGCAAGCAAGGTTGGCACTAAAAAATACAAAAGTGGCGATCATCTTAAGCAAGCTCTTCGTCGGGAATGGGCCAAAATACCTCAGAGCAACATTTGGGCAGCGTGTGGCGGTTTTATTGGCCGTTCGTGCCAAGCCCATAATTCGTGCCAAAGGTGACCAATTTGAACAAATCTAAACTTATTCTAAAATTTGATGATATTTTCGACATTTTTTTCTTTCATTCAATAAAATTTAAAAAAAATATATATATAAAAATTATGGAGTTTGGCTTTGTTGCATTTTTTTATCTCACCCTGTATATGGACTTTATTCGTTTTTGATCGAAATTTGCTCGATGTTGAATTACAAAATTTGTCCCCTGTTAAATATATTAATTTTGTCCAATCAATAAAGTAAATATAAAATATTGTAATTACTTCGTAACTTATTCAAATGTTCTGACTCACAACTAACACCATGCATGCAAGGTTGTTACATGGAAATGAAAAAAGTTTTCGAAAAAAATAAAGCCCAAGAGCCTAAGTAGGACAGTGGTGGGATAAGTCATAAGTAGAAAAGTAGTGGGATTCTCTAACTTATATTTTGAGTTACCGACAAATGCAAGACTATAAATGAAAAGTTCAACTAAAAGATGACAGCTTGGCGACTACTGTCAACTTTTATTTGAAATTTTCATTTATAATCCTGCATTTGTCGGTAACAAAAATTACCATTAATTAACAAAATTGTGAGCATTTGGATTTTACCGATTTTTGTCGATCACACCAAAAATGAGTTAGAGAATCCCACTATAGATCTCAGAATGAAAACTTCGTAGCCTGTGAACCATAAATTATATATCCATTTGAATTTAATATGTGATATAATTTATGAAAAATGCTGGATGGACTAGAAACAATTTCTCATTCAAGAATAATAACTATAAGAAGCATTTCTTCAATTTAATTGATAGATTTTAAAATTTATACTTATTTATTTCAAAAAAGTCCAATCCGGTAACAATTCCATGTTTAAGTCTTGACGTGATCTAGGCCCTATACTGAATTGAATATTTTAGAGTCACGCTATTGTTGAAAGAATTAATAAAACTGCTAAAAATATGTTTTCCAAATACTTGCGCCCATGATTGGACTGGGAAATTTGAAAATGCAGCTTTCTCGACAATTTCTTTCCTATCATTATTACCAATTATATTACCAATTAATATAAACTTTTATCCCAGCAGCAGATATATTTACTTGGAGTGATGGGAGCTTTTTTCAACAGACAAGACAAAAATGTAAAATAAATGTTAAAACAAATGTATTCTTTGCAAATGTTTAATACAAGTGCTAAAAAATTCCAGAGAAATTGTAAATAGATATTATATTAAAATGTATTTATACATATCATTTTATATATTGGGTTTAACGCCATATGACATTTCATTCGTATTTTTTAAATTAATCAACGTTACCTTGACATTATTTTTATATTCAAATATTGTGTTGAGAAACCTTCGGCATTTTATATTTCCTGCATACCAGAATTATAATTAGCTCAAGCCATTCACAATTTAGGTTCTTTATAATAAGCGCAAAGACGGCACTGTATCAATTCTTTGAATGAAATACCAACGAAATTCCGCTCATCTCTGTTAATTATTCCAATTTTTGATGCTGTTGTTGTTGTTGTTGCGGCTGTCGTAAGAACAGCAGTTGATGCCAACTCGTCCGTTTCTTAGATAATTCCGATCTGGAGTGATTGTAGGACTGTTCTATTATTTATGCGTCCAACAGTCCTGTTATTCAACAATGTAGATATCAATTAAGTATGAAATTGACATTGGATGATGTTATAAGGCAGCCATTGTAAGGGGTGTCAATATCATTAGCAGCAGTTGTGTATCGCTCCATCGTACAAATACAAAACAGCGCATCTAACTCATCCGCCAATTGTCGTCAAGTCGGTGTTTTTAGAATTGAATTGATTACCCACCCAACGAGAAAGGACGCTCACACAGAGACACCAAATACACAAAAGTGCGGCACCGCCATTGCCGCCCAATTAGCCATAAACAAACTGACAGATAAGTAAATTAAATCCGTATCTTCGTCCTTTCTTTTCTAAATGCTTGTCATCTTACAAACGCTTCAAAATGTGGTTAAAGTTGATGAGAAAAATATAAGAATTCAATTCAAGGCGCCATAAGGTCCTGTTTTGATTGAAATGTGGTTATATTGACATTTGTAAGATGTGGGCTGAGTTGAATGATTGATACTCAATGAACGGACATAAAACGTCGAGAGCCAGGCAATGGAATTGCATGAAAGAGAACATTTTATACAAAGATGAAAATATAAATATTTTTACTGAAATATAATTTAAGAAATTCTACGAAAAGTTTATCGCTTACTTGCTATTGATCCAATTGAAAAACTAAAACACGTGTGGCATTGCCACTGAGAGTTGATGACGAAAACCGTTCGTTCGTTTTTTGATGAATTAAGGCTTAAGATAGACCAAACTAATGTTCTCTCGAAATTTATAATTTTATAGGCATTCTGAATACAATCATTCAATGTTATATTAATTTAACAAAAATGTTCAGAGATGGAAGATATGCCCGTCTGATACGGGGATACAGTCAGGAATGAAAATATTTAAATTACACAAGAGCAAATTCGGAGTCCGGAAACTTCTTAGCCTAGCAAAAAAAAGCGGTATAAACAGAAAAAAGTTAAGTGTTTTGGAAACATCCATTTCTGTTATGAACACATGTTAAGGTTTGTTTTGATCTGGCAACTTCTTCATATAAATGGTATTTTATTAAGCTAGATAGAACTTTAAATTGTAAAAAGTAACACAAACAAGTAAGCAAAGGCTACAGTCGAGCGGGGCCGACCGTTGAATACCCTACAACACTATAATAAACCATACAGTTTATATAGGCGAGATACTCGAAAGAATTCCACAAGATATTGTGACAAATTATAAAAGAAAACCATCAGGTTTCGTTCTCTAATTTTCGAATAATAGCGACTTAAACTAATTTGCTCATTTCCAATTTATTGGTAGATGTTGCACTTAAATGGTCTTCCTAGATCTGGAACCAATATTTACCAAAGACCTATAATTTCTTAGAAGTGGCAAAAGATTAACATTTATTATTGGTTTTTGACTGAAACGCATCTATATGAGATACAGACATTTGACTATATTCGTTAACGAAATAGTCAGAACTGCGTCTTTCCTGTATTTGTGAATCCTCGAAAAAGTCTCTGGAATGGACATTTTCGTATTTTGTCTACAAAAGTTGGCAAACTATTTCACACATTGAATATTTTTGGATGGCCATCCAAAACTGCTTGGCTTTTGCAATGTCCGGTAACCCCCTTTCAAATGTGCGTGAGGATCGGGCGATAATTACGACCTGCCGACAATTTTGCAGTTTTTTGGTCCATTTCAACCCCTAAATATATGGCGATCATCTCCAAAAAGAGTAGGCTTCTATTCTGACCCTCATCTTATCCCCATGCAAAATTTCGTAAGGATCGGGCCATAAATGCGATCTGTATATGATATCCTGATATCCTAACTACTTAGTTTTGTTAGCTGTAGAAATATTACCAAATGTTTAATTCAAAATGAAAATATGCCAAAAATATGAAAAAATTGAAAAAATATGAGAAAATTTTACAAAATCAATATTTTCATCTTTAGAGAGATATTTTTATGCGATTTTTTTAGACGTTTTTTCTTTCCTGCCAAGAGGCCATTCTGAATTAATGAGAACTGTCGAAATCAGTTCAGCCGTTCTCGACATATAAGAGATCTTTCAAGCATATCTTCTTTGATAGACATGTATATCGCACATATTTTGCTATATATCCGATTTGTTGGATGTTAACATCAATGTAAAGGTCAGAAGTAACCTTGTCATGGCTTTGCGATTTCGCCGGGATTTAAAATATTCGCGGTGTAATGAAAAACTTTGAATTTTTTCAACACAAAATATATGGTCTATTTTACCCGCTAAATATTATCCGATGACCACCCAAATTGGTAGGCTTCTTCCCCGTCCTAAACTCTAGCTACATGCGAAATTCCGCGTCGATTGGTCATTAATTGCGACCTGTATAGCTACTGCAAAATCCGACATTTTTTCAGTATTTGGTCCATTTCAACCCCTAAACATTTGGCGATCATCTCGAAAAGAAATAGGGTTCTATTCTGGCCCAACCCCGACCTCCGTTCCAAATTTCGTGAAGATCGGGCCATAATTGCGACCTGTAGAGTGATTACAAATTAACATGGACAGACGGACAGACGGACAGACGGACGGACGGACATACATAGCTAGATCGACTCAGTTCGGCGAGCTAGGATGATCCATATATACTTTCCTATGTGGGAAACCAATATTTCGTGGTGTTACATAATTTTTGGCCCAATCAAACTTATAATACCCCCAACACATAGTGTTGTAGGGTATAAAAATAAAATTTTGATGAAACTTTTTATACCCTACAACACTATGTGTTGGGGGTATTATAAGTTTGATTGGGCCAAAAATTATGTAACACCACGAAATATTGGTTTCCCACATAGGAAAGTATATATGGATCATCCTAGCTCGCCGAACTGAGTCGATCTAGCTATGTATGTCCGTCCGTCCGTCTGTCCGTCTGTCCATGTTAATTTGTAATCACTCTACAGGTCGCAATTATGGCCCGATCTTCACAAAATTTGGAATGGAGGTCGGGGTCGGGCCAGAATAGAACCCTATTTCTTTTTGAGATGATCGCCAAATGTTTAGGGGTTGAAATGGACCAAATACTGAAAAAATGTCGGATTTTGCAGTAGCTATACAGGTCGCAATTATAGACCAATCGACGCGGAATTTCGCATGTAGCTAGAGTTTAGGACGGGGAAGAAGCCTACCAATTTGGGTGGTCATCGGATAATATTTAGCGGGTAAAATAGACCATATATTTTGTGTTGAAAAAATTCAAAATTTTTCATTAAACCGCGAATATTTTAAATCCCGGCGAAAGCACAAAGCCATGACCAGGTTACTTCTGACCTTTACATTGATGTTAACATCCAACAAATCGGATATATAGCAAAATATGTGCGATATATATGTTTATCAAAGAAGATATGCTTGAAAGATCTCTTATATGTCGAGAACGGCTGAACTGATTTCGACAGTTGTGTTTAATTCGGAATGGCCTCTTGGCAGGAAAGAAAACACGTCTAAAAAAATCGCATAAAAATATCTCTCTAAAGATGAAAATATTGATTTTGTAAAATTTTCTCATATTTTTTCAATTTTGTCATATTTTTGGCATATTTTCATTTTGAATTAAACATTTGGTAATATTTCTACAGCTAACAAAACTAAGTAGTTAGGATATCAGGATGCCATATACAGATCGCATTTATGGCCCGATTCTTACGAAGTTTTGCATGGGGATAAGATGAGGGTCAGAATAGAAGCCTACTCTTTTTGGAGATGATCGCCATATATTTAGGGGTTGAAATGGACCAAAAAACTGCAAAATTGTCGGCAGGTCGTAATTATCGCCCGATCCTCACGCAAATTTGAAAGGGGGTTACCGGACATTGCAAAAGCCAAGCAGTTTTGGATGGCCATCCAAAAATATTCAATGTGTGAAATAGTTTGCCAACTTTTGTAGACAAAATACGAAAATGTCCATTCCAGAGACTTTTTCGAGAATTCACAAATACAGGAAAGACGCACTTCTGACTATTTCGTTAACGAATATAGTCAAATTTCTGTATCTCATATAGATGCGTTTCAGTCAAAAACCAATAATAAATGTTAATCTTTTGCCACTTCTGAGAGATTATGGGTCTTTGGGAAATATTGGTTCCAGATCGAGGAAGACCATTTACGTGCAACATCTACCAATAAATTGGAAATGAGCAAATTAGTTTAAGTTGCTATTATTCGAAAATTAGAAAACGAAACCTGATGGTTTTATTTTATTATTTGTCACAATATCTTGTGGAATTCTTTCGAGTATCTCGCCTATATAAACTGTATCGTTTATTATAGTGTTGTAGGGTATTCAACGGTCGGGCCCGCTCGACTGTAGCCTTTGCTTACTTGTTTTTATTTGATTCAGTATACTCTGACAAATCATTATGAATAGACTCACGCTTGAACAATGCTTCGAAATTATCCAAATTTACCTTGAAAATCAGGCTCTAGAGCAGATGGCAAATGACCAGTTGTTTTATCGCAAAATTGTGTTCAGCGATGAGACGCATTTTTGGCTTAACGGGTTTGTTAATAAGCAAAATGGCCGCATATGGAGTGAGACCAATCCACAAGAGACCCTACAGACTCCATTACATCCAGAAAAATGCACCGTATGGCGCGGTTTTCACGCTGGTGGCATCATCGGACCTTTTTTCTTCAAAAATGAGGCCGGAGCTCGCGTTACGGTCAATGGATATCGTTACCGCACCATGATCAATGATTTTTTTGTTTAAAAATATGAATGACATTGATCCGGAGGAGATGTGGTTTCAACAGGATGGCGCTACGTGCCATACGGCGAACGCAACCATCAACTTATTGAAATCAAAATTTGGAGATAAGTTGATTGCGAGAAGTGGACCTGTCAATTGGTCTCCGAGGTCGTGCGATTTGACACCTCTCGATTATTTCCTGTGGGGCTACGTGAAGTCACTGGTGTATGCTGATAAACCAGCAACAATTGACGCCTTGGAGGCCAGCATTGTTCGTGTTATTCGTGAAATACGGCCAGCAGTGGTCAAAAATTGGACGTCCAGAATACACTTCGTCAAGAACAGCCGCGGTGCCCATATGCCCGAAATCTTTTTCAAATGTTAATGTCACGTATTGATCTTTCGACAAAAAAAATGATTAAAATTTCATTTTTTGTGTTATTTTTTACAATTTCAAGTTCTTAAAACAAACACCCTTTAGAAACAGGTGTTCAAAGAGATGCATCCTTAATTAAATATTTACCTAAAAAAGGTTTATCGGGAGAAGAAATTCATAATGATATGGTGAATGTGTTAGGTGAAAGTGCAGAAATTGTAGCCAAAGTGCATGATATGGTATTAAATGATCGACGGATACAAGTGCGTGAAATTGCTAATATCATGGGCATCTCAAATGATCGAGTCCACTTAATTTGGCAGGAAGAACTACAAATGAAAAAGCTTTCAGCAAGATGGGTGCCGCATTTGTTAACAGTCGATCAAAAATGCATAAGAATGAACATTTCTTAAGCTTGTCTGGATCGATCTAAGCGAAATAAAATGGATTTAAAACGTCGTTTCATAATTGTTGATGAGACATGGATACACCAGTATACTCCGGAGACAAAAGAACAATCCAAACAATGGACTGAAGCTGGGGAAGTGCCCCAAAGAAGGCAAAAACAATTGGGTTTTTGGGACTACTGCAAAAGGGTAAAAGAATAAATTCAGAGAACTATTGCAACCTTTTGGATGAATTAAATGTACAAATTCGAGAAAAACGTCCTGGTTTACACCACAAAAAAATAATTGTTCATCTAGGCAACGCACCAGCGCACAATAGTGTTTTAACAATGACTAGAGTCAACGAATTAAAGTACGAGTTGCTTGACCACCCACCTTATTCTCCTGATTTAGCTCCCAGTGAATTTTACATGTTCCCAAATCTAAAAAAAACCTTGCTGGCAAGCATTTCACCTCAAATGAAGATGCAATTACAATTGTGAACCTCTATTTTGGAGACCTTGAGGAAAACTATTTTAGTGAAGGGATAGAATTGCTAGAAAAGCGTTGAACTAAGTTTATTGAAGTTTCAGGAGTTTATATTGAAAAATAAAACATATTTTTGAAAAACTAACTATTCTCTTTCATTGATAGGATACGAAAAGCTCATTCATAAAGCTTTTCGACATAAAGGAAATAAATCAAACTTTTTTCGACCTACACTTTAGAAAAGTGCAGTAAGTGTTTCATTACTTTTAATTTGATAATGAATATAACTGTAATTAAGGGTTGAGGTTTTTAGGGTATGTCATAAAAAAGAAATGTTAATACCATTTCCCTCTTTACTATGGTAGATTGTGAAATGCTATTCGATAATGTAGGTTTTTAGTACTTATCAAATGTCGATTTTAATGTATTCCACATGTTGAAAGATGTGAACACTTTAGTCCAATTAAACTTAAAACGCTTTAGAGTTACTCTCATAATTTATGAAGAACAAAAGTAGTGTATGAATAGTATCCATTCATTTTGCAAAACTTCAGGTGTATACCAACAGGTTGTCGATATTTGCTAAAATAGTTGAATTAATTAATTACCTTCTATTGTTATTTCATCAATATTCAAACAAAACTTTTATTCGCAATAACTTCGTATTCTTTTATAACTATTTGAATGATTAAGCGATTCCTAGATCATACTGATGAACATAATGTAAATATTTCGCCGCGTTTCGGTAGCTAAAGAAAGTCAATAAAACACAAATCACAACACAATACGAATTAATTTTGGTTTAGATAAATAAAAAGAAGTATTTACGTCTAAGAATATAAAATTATTAATTCATTTTTTTTTTGCGAACACCGTTGAGTTTGAACGTAGAATAATGAGTCTCATTTCATATTCATATTGATAATAAATACATTAGCATAATATTTATGGCTGAAGTGAATGAATTATGCGAATAGTAATTATGGTATAAAGAATAAATACTGTTTCGTGGAATTAATTACTTTTCGAGCCGCATTTCGAAAATAAACATTCAGAAAATAAACTGATGGAAGTCTTCTCTACATGTGTTCAGACATCAAAATCAAATAATATAGCTTAATAAAAATCCCATTTTTTTGACTCTCTCAAAAATTTCAAAATAAGTTGCATATATTTTTTGGGATTTGGCTATATTTTTGCTAATTTCATTAAATGTCGTACGAAAAATGTTTGCAATGCTTATATCTGAAGAACATATTCTCTCTATACAAGCTACTGAGTTGTTTTAAATTTGAAAATTATCTTACAAACCTAATATTAAATTAAATGCAGTCGAGCCGAATTACAAGTACAGTTATATGGGAATTGGAGGTACTGTTATATGGGGACTATATCAAATAAAATTGTGACTAAAGCAGCCAAAAAACCTTACATCTGTCGGTACAGTTATATGGGGGCTATACCAAAACGTGGACCTATATGGCCCACTACCAAAAGTCCTGCAGAACAAACACACATCTGAGTAAAATTTTATCAAACTACTTCAATTCGTTCTGAAGCTAGAGTGATTTCCACAGATGGACAGACATCGCTAAATCGACATTGAATTTTATGCTGATCAAGAATGTATATACTTTGTAAATTTCGATGTGTTACAAACGGAATGACAAATGACATACTATGGTGTAGGGTATAAAGAAGAAAATTGTAAAGAAAATCGTGTATATGTATTTAAGGCAATCTTTAGATATGTACTTTAATATGACGATGAGCTAATTTTCAGAGAAATTAATTCTATATGCTATTGGAGATAAATTGCTAAGGAATAATTATTGATTTTCCTCTTTACTCTGACATTCTTCGCTCATCGCAAAACCAATTACGATATAATTAATGTTAAATGAAGTGTGCAGTTTTCCTAATAAAATAAAGCACGTGGATGATGAACGTTTTGTATTTTATAAACATCCCCATGGCCTCGACATAGTTTTGTACGTCATCGCAAATTAATCAGTTATCTTCTGCAGGCTTATAAGGTAAATGAAGATATGTCTAGGTACATTGATATCATAATAAATGTTTCATCGAAGCATGCATATCTTATATTAATTTATTAACTCAATTAAGATTTTCTACAACAATATCGTTAATATAATTATACTTAACAAATGACAGGTGACAGCCAACTGTGACCATTTTTTCAGCAATAATTTTGCCATTCCCCTTTTTCTGAAAGCAAAGTAGTTATCACTGAAGTATATTTGCTCAGAAATGCCGTAAGCATGTTCAGTTAATAAATAAGTTAAATAGATTTTGTTATGGACAAGGGCGGATTTGGCTATTTCATTATTTTTATACATTTGGCAATTGAATATAATTCTTCTGGCCCGACCCCCAGATTCGTAAACAAAACGTTGACCTATGTTAATTTTTTTCGAATGTATGTGGGTCCTATATCAAGCAAACTATTCGTACGATGGTTAAGTGTCTCCATTCCATTAAAAATGTGGTAAAAACCGTATGTCCCAACTCAAAATTCGCAAGACAATGCCATAATCGAAGTAATACCTTAACAGGGGGGGGGGTGTCATACCAAAACGTCAACCCAAATCGAGAATTTTTTAGCTTATTTAATACGATCTGAGTACTAAATACAAGCTCAGATTATCAATGCCGCTGAAAGCAGTATACACTTTTAAAGGGTCCATCAATGTGTAGAAATTTATGTACGTACATTTATATATAGTATGTCATACTTTTCATTTTATTTCATAAAACTTCACAATTTTGCATTATTGTTGGCAAAACCCTGATTTTGTTAGCAATACATTGTTCAGAAAAGATTTAAAAATGAATGTAAATTGTACACTAAATTACAACACAAATAATTGAAAGTGTAACAAAAGGTAAAGTTCTGTTATTCGAAATAAAAAGAGTAAAAATTTGATTTGCGTAGAGTATTGTGTGAGTTTTGTTGAAATTTTGTGTCTAATTTGCATATTTTTGAATTTTTGCATTATATTTTAGCTAACAATGTCCAGAATTATAATAAGGTGAAAACCCAATCAATGTTTTCACATAAATTGTGAAAGCTTAGAAGCAAATTAAAACAAATAAGCAAAGGCTATAGTCGTGCGGGCCGAACATGTGATACCTTACAACACTACAATACGTTAGAAGCCCCCCCTTTTGTCCAAATCCATTTTGGAAATTTTCGCTTTTGAAATTATGTCATAGAGCACTGTAAGCATATATTACCCTTAGCTTTTTCACCAGGGACATTTGCCCAATATTTTTAGTGCTTTTAGTTGTTGTGGTCCATTTTACATCTAAATATAATCCAATGATCATCCAAACCTTAACTCTCTCCTCATGCAAAATTCCGTGTCAATTGGTTTTAATTGTGTGATCAGGAAACATTTTTTTTTTGGTTCATTTGAATCCCTAAATATTTTGCAATCATCGCCAAAAGCTAGAGGTCCCTCTGTATCTCCAAATTTAGACTCATCTATATGATTTTCTTGTCTACGATATTTGGCTATATTCGTCAATGAAATCAGCTAAAAAAAAATCAGAAGTTTGCCATTTGTGTATTTTGGATTTTGCCTGTAAGTTATTTTCAGCGTTTCGGTAGAATGGAAATGTTGGTATTTTTTCACACAAAAGTTGTGGTTCATTCTACCTCTATTTCGTGTCCTTTGGTTTCTATTTGTGACCTTTATAACGGCTGCGAAATCAGGAACATTTTTAGTTGTTGGTCCATTTCAACCTCTAAATATATTGCGGACATCTTTAAAAACAATAGGCCTTGCCCTACTGAGCGTAACCCTTGTTTGTTAAATACAAGATGAAATTTGGCATTACAGATTGAATTGTGTCTACAATTACTGGTTTTGAAAGCGATATATCGGCCACGTTTTCCTACATCCCCATATAATGGCACCTTGGATATTCGGTATTTTGATGAAAAAAGCCACCTTATCTGCAGATTTGTCTAAAAATTCGTTATTTGTAATTCGTAATGGGTTCTACCCCCTATAGCATAACATTATCTTGTTTTTCTATAGCTCACATTGATTTTAGCCACATTTTGCACAGTTTAAGGTTTCAAATTTGACATTAAAGACTCGCAATACATAGCCCTTCAAAATGCCACTGAGTTGGCGGTACGGTTATATGGGTACTTTACCACAACGTGAACCCACATAGACTATATATTGCGAGTTTACAATTCGGTATTTGTAATTCGTAATGGGTTCTAACTTTGGTGGCAGAACATTTTCTATATAGGTCAAAATTTTACTACTTCCCGACACATTTTCCAGTTTTCAAAATTGTCATATACAACTCGCAATATAAAGCATTCCCTGTAGTAGAATATTGTCTGTGTAGGTTAACGCTGTGGTATAGTACCCATATAACGGCACCTCTAAACCTACACTTGATATCAAGGATAGTCCTAAATTTGATAACTATTTCCTTGACTGTGTCGTCTCTTTATCTGTACCTAAATTATTGTAATCGATGTTGTAAACCTTATTGTGGTTTATATTATATATGGACTCTCTTATTTATCTTTGCTACGAACTATTTGTGTCGGTGTCACTATGACCACGTTATGAACATGTTCAATACATGTTTATCACCGCGTGTTTTATTCCTGTTGCAGTGCCTGACATTTCAGTACAACTTAATTAAGTGTAATTAAGTGATTTATTGTGGAATGAATTTTAATATAGTCAAGTGCATGTGTGTGTGTGGAGTGTGTCATAGAACGTTTGAAGCACTTTGCGCTGGGACATGATTGTTCATTTACAATTCTGCGAGATAAAATCAAAAATGAAATGGACGTGTTCATACAGGCAGTAGAACATTAATCAATTATACCATTCATTAACAATTATTTCTACAATCAACAGCGGTGGGTGTGATATCAGCTGGCCACTCAAAAGTGTCAGCTATCGACGTGTTTCCACACATATTTTACATAGGCTTTACGAAGTTCATTTTTTTCATTAGCTACACACACTCATAACTTGTCAAGCGACAAGAAATGTTTGTAAGTATGTGTCTCGTTTTACATGACAACGTTTACGAAATAATGTGATATCCCCTCCTTGGATACCTCGGTTCTTTTAGACAGTTGCTATGATTAATATTGGTTATGTGTGTTGGAGGCCACAATTAAATAATTATTGATAATTAATTGGCAAGCCAACAAATTATACTCTAATTAATTGTTTGTTATTAGCTAAACTTTTACTTACACTTTAGTTACATTTTAGTTATAGTGAATACATACCTATGTACATCTTCATGAACACCAAGTAAATGGGATGATGAATGAAATTATTGAAAATGCCTGTAGAAGACCGAAGAATAATTTTATGGAAATATATAAAGAATTTACTTAGTCAAATGCAACTGAATATTTCAATCGTAATAATGTTCCCTGGAACTTCTCAAGGGGCACAGAAAATCTCCAAACCTCAAAGAGAGATATTTCTCTAAAAAGTAAGATATTTTGGATACCTTAACAATTGCAACAGTTTAAAGGAATGAAATCAAAATATGTCATTTTTGTGTATATGTATGGAATAACTCACTTTCATTTTCTATATTTTTCAACGAGAATTAAGTTTGTTTGTTGGTGTAAGAAGGTGGTTTTGGGAATTTGCACTAAGTGTAAATATTATACTAACTGAACGAATGGAGCAGGAATTCTGAAATGTTCGATAGTTAAAACTTCTTAGGAATTTCAAAACACTTTCATCGACCAATGGTTTAATGTTGATCAAGAATATTATAACGAGTGGTTTTGCCTAGGCTGATGTAAGTTCAGTCGTTGCCAGGATCAACCTAAGGACCCACAAACCTTAAGTAAAACACGAGTGTTAATAATTTTAGTGTTTATACCCTACACCACATAGTGGTAAGGGTATTATGTCTTTGTGCATTTGTTTGTAACATGGAGAAGGAAACGAGATAGACCCATAGTTACTTTTGAGAACCTTCATAGAATCACTTTCTGAGTCGATTTATGCATGTCAGTCCGTCTGTCCGTCCGTCCGTCCGTCCGTCCGTCCGTCTGTCCATGTATTCTTGTGAACAAAATGCAGGTCGCATTTATTATCCGATTGAGATGAAATTTTCCAAACAATATTTTTTTGGCCCAAGGACGAACCCTATTGAAATTGGTGAGAATCGGATCAAATTTAGATATAGCTCCCATATATATCTTCATCCGATTTCGGGTTAAATGTGCACCAAATGTCCACTATCAGTCCAAATTACCTGAATTTTGGCACACCCAACCTAGAAGCAAGTATATCAAATTTGGAGAAAATCGGTTCAGATATAGCTATAGCTCCCATATATATCTTTCATCCGATTTGATCTTTAAGTCCGTCACATTCCTACTATGCACTCCACAACCGTGATATTTGGTACCAGGTATTAGATGGAGCACAGAAATAGCTGTTTTAAATTTTATCGAAATCGGTTCAGATTTGGATATAGCTTCCATATATATCTTCATCCGATTTCGGGTTAATTGGCCACCAAATGGCCAATATCAGCCCAAATGGCCCGAATTTTGGCACATGTGACCGAGATTAGCCTTAAAGCAAATACAACAAATTTGGAGAAAATCGGTTCAGAAACAGCTATAGCTCCCATATATATGTTTTATCCGATTTGGTGTTTAAGCCTCTCACATTCGTAATATGCACTCCACAAGAATGATATTTAGTACCAGATAAAAGATACAGCCCAGAAATAGTTGTTTGTAATTTTATCGAAATCGGTTCAGATTTGGATATAGCTCCTATATATATCTTCATCCGATTTCGGGTTAATTGTGCACCAAATGGCCGATATAAGTTCAAATGGACTGAATTTTAGTACATCGGACCAAATTCAGCCTAGAAGCAAGTATATCAAATTTAGTGAAAATCGGTTCAGATATAGATATAGCAACCATATATATGTTTCATCCGTGATATTTGGTACCAGGTATTAGACGGAGCACAGGAATAGCTGTTTTAAATCTTACCGAAATCGGTTCAGATTTGGATATAGCTCCCATATATATCTTCATCCGATTTCTGGTGATTGACCACCAAATGGCCGTAATAGCATCAATTTTTGCAAATCCGACCAAAACCAGCTTAGAAGCAAGTACACCAATTTTAGTAAAAATCGGTTCAGATATAGCTATAGCTCCCTTATATATCTTCATCCGATTTCGTGTTAATTGTGCATCAAATGGCCAATATCAGCCCAAATGGCATGAATTTTCGTACATAAGACCGAATTCAGTGTAGAAGCTAATGCGTCAAATTTGAAGAAACCCGGTTCAGAGATAGCTATAGTTCGTAAAATGCACGATAGAATTAGATAGATTTTGATTTTGTACCAAATATCTCATAGAGCTCTGAAATGCCCTGTATAAACCTTTTTACGAGAGCTCTACTAAATATGCATAGTGGTGTAGGGTATCATATAGTCGGCCCCGCCCGACTTTTGAGCTTTCCTTACTGGTTTTATTATAATCCTCTGGTGATTATATTTCGCATAATATATGAAGAATATGGTGTGAGTTTGAGATGGCTGGGTACGCATGGAGGCGGATTACGGTTAATTCGAAGGTCAATTCAGCTGGTCAGTGTTCGTGAGTTGTAGGCTCGGGAGTATTCGGGTTGATGTCGACTCGGGAGTATTCGGTTGATGTCGACTCGGGAGTATTCGGGTTGATGTCGACTCGGGAGTATTCGGTTGATATCGACTCGGGAGTATTCGGGTTGATGTCGATTCGGGAGTATTCGGTTGATATCGACTCGGGAGTATTCGGGTTGATGTCGATTCGGGAGTATTCGGTTGATATCGACTCGGGAGTATTCGGGTTGATGTCTATTCGGGTCCTCCGAAGCTTGCGGGTTGCTGTCGGGAGAAACTTTGATTAGTGGGAGCGACAAGCGCTATGAGCGCAGAGCTTGCTATGAGCGTAAAGCTTGCTATGAGCGTGGAGCTTGCTAAGAGCATGGAGCTTCTATGAGCGTGGAGCTTGCTAAGAGCGTGGAGCTTCTATGAGCGTGGAGCTTGGTATGAGCGTGGAGCTTGGTATGAGCGTGGAGCTTGCTATGAGCGTGGAGCTTGCTAAGAGCGTGGAGCTTCTATGAGCGTGGAGCTTGCTATGAGCGTGGAGCTTGCTATGAGCGTGGAGCTTGCTATGAGCGTGGAGCTTGCTATGAGCGTGGAGCTTGCTAAGAGCGTGGTCGAAGTGTTTCCGAGACTGCGGACGAGCCACACGACTATTTCACTCGTACTTTGTCGGCGGAATTCGACGACCGCTGTGAAAGGAACCAAACTATAAATCCGTGTTATGCAGTAAAGTGAATGAGAATTTCTTTGTATGAGTTTAAAAATGACTGGTTTATTTTGAAGATGCAAGGTGCATGAAACGGTCACGTTACAATATATACAATCTGGGTACAAATATTTCGGGCTTTTGACTCTGAATAGCAAAGTTATACTCATAAATCATGGGGTGGACAATTTGGAAAACTTCGATCTTTACCGTCCTTCTTAAAATACACCGGGTTAATCTGGGGCCCGAAATCACCATAATACTGAAAATATACAGATAGCTGTTAAAATTATTACAGTGACAGCTCATTATATTGTTTACAGCGTACAAAAGCATTTTAGTAAGTTATTCGTATTAATCGACCGTGGCATCAGAATAAATGCCGAATATTATCGCAAAAATATTCTTGAGGGTGTATTAAAAACCTTTTGTCCGCAGAGCTTGGACATTCCAACAGGACTAATCAGCATCGCATTCAACACGCGCCACCCAAGAATGTTTACAAAATGAGGTTACTCGCTTCATTTCCAGCGCGCAATGGCCACCAAAATATCCGAATACCAATCCGCTGGACTATTGTGTCTGGAGTATTTTGGAAAGCAAGGTTGGCACTAAAAAATACCAAAGTGTCGATCACCTCAAGCAAGAGCTTCGCCGGGAATGGGCCAAGATACCGCAGAGCAACATTCGTTTGAAGGCCATAATTCGAGCCAAAGGAGACCAACTCGAACAAATCTAAACATATTTAAAAATTTGATGCCGTTTCCGACATTTTTTGATTTTATTCAATTAAATTAAAAAAAATGTAAAAAATATGGCGTTGGCTTTTTTCCAGTTTTTATCTCACCCTGTATAGTACGAATAAAGGTTTGTATATTCTAAAGTCTTTAAAACCGTAAGATACCAATCTTCCCACCCATCTACCAGCATATGAAGTTTTGATATATCAATGCGTAGTTTGATATCTCAAATTACAAGCTCTTTGGCTAAAAAAGTAATAAAGTCGGTCGGATCCATTTATTTATTTATTTATTTTATTTTATTTTATTTATTTTTTTTTTGAGTGAAGACATCACGATGTCATTTGGGAAAGGTGTGGTGTCAAAATCTTTACCACTAATAAATTAACGTTGTTTTTATAAAAATAACAATTATTGGATTGAGCCTAACTATAAAAAAAGGGAGAAAATGTTTTACTAATTTGAATCTATAACTACTATGGCCTCATTATGTATCAATCGCCTAAGAATTATCATTAAAAACTAGAAGGGAAGATCTGCAACACGGACCAAGTCAACTAGTATATTCTATATTATTGTTTTAGAATCATAAAATCTAGTACTTGAAATTGAAGAGATATATGTAGACTGTTTAACGCTAAGTAAATTTAAATCCTAGTAAGAATATTCCGAGTTGTTATGAAAAGTACCAAAAGCAGTCCTAATAGTCACATTGCCTTCCACAACCAGCAAGGAAAGGTCAAAAGTAGGGCGGGGCCGACTATATGATACCCTTCACCACTATGCATATTTAGTAGAGCTCTCGTCACAAAATAATTTACTTAAAGTAGATCATACCACCTATCAACATTTGGCTTTAGATCAGTTATATCTTGGTTTCAGAGAGAACTAATATTTGGGAGGCATATCCAATTCTGAATCGATTTTCACTAAATTTTACCGAGACATTTTAATTTTTTATACCCAATAACATTGCTATAGAATGCATAATATAACTTCGAGAAGGATTATATAAAAAACAAGTAAAAAAGCAGTAAGTTCGTCCGGGCCGAACTTTGAATACCCTCCACCATTTGGAACGAATTAGAAAAATTTCAAAAAAATAAAATCCATTAAAAATTCTTTTAAAATCTTTAAAATATCTAATATAGGAAGGTGCCGATATATGGGGGAATATACGATATTGTGGACCTATAAAGACAAATCTATGTCTGCGTGTAGAGTACTCACAACATCTTGTGTGGATTTTCAGATAATTCCATTCGAAAAAGTGGCTAAAATCATCAAAATACCGAATATAGGGGGTACCGTTATATGGGGGATATACGATATTGTGGACCTATATAGACAATTCCGTTTCAGGGGTAATGTGCTCACAAAGAACCTCTTGTGTACAAAGAACCCCTTGTGACCATTCCGTTGAAAAATATGGCTAAAAACATAAAAATACCGAATATCGGAGGTACCGTTATATGAGGGCTATACGATATCGTGAACCTATATACATAATTCTCTGCCGAGGTATAAAGTACCCATAAGAAACTCCTGGTGTGGATTTTCAGACAATTCCGATGAAAAATGTGGGTAAAATCATAAAAATACCGAATATCGGCGGTAACTGTATATGGGGGATATACGATATCGTGACCCGTACAGACAATTCTATCTCAGGGGGTGAAGTACTCGCAAGGAACTACTTGTGTAGATTTAAAGACAATTCCATTGAAAAGTGTTGCTGACATCATCAAAATACAGAATATCAGGGGGTACAGTCATATTGGGGGGGTATACCATATCGTGGACCTATGTAGACAATTCTTTTTGGGGGGGTAAAATGCCAACAAGGGACTCCTTTTGGAACTCCTTTGGAATTTCAGAAAATTCCATTGAAAAATGTGGCTAAAATCATCAAAATGCCGAATACCGGGGATACCGTTATATGGAGGCTATACGATATCGTGGACCGATTTAGCCCATCTTCGAACTTGACCTGCCTGCTATAGCTTCCTATCTTAATTCGTTTAGGCTGTAGCGTGATTACAACAGACGGACAGACGGACGGAAAGGGCTAAATCGTCTTAGAATTTTACGCTGATCAAGAATATGTATACTTTGTTGGGTCTAAAATGATTATTTCGATGAGTTACAAACGGAATGACGAACTTAATATACCCTCCATACTTTTTTTTGGCCGAACTTTGAAAACCCACCACCATTTAGAACGCCAAAAATTCTGTTAAGATTTTAAAAATACCGAATATAGCCGTTATATTAAGGCCTGTTCGACGTGCACCTACATAGGCATTGTTTGTCACAAGCCATTACCATATTTAAATTCGAAACTTGAAATAAACGGTCCGTCGGTCTGTTGTAATCTTTTGAACGAATTGAAATAAAAGGCAAAGATTTTTGCACACATGTGTTTTGTCAGTAGGCAGGATAAGTTTGTAAATGTCGGTTATTACTTTTAGCGGTATTTTACGGAATTTTTGAAATGTTTCATGTTTTTTTTTTTTTCAAATGGTGGAGGGTATTTTAAACTTTGGCCCGCAGCTCCTTTCTATTTGTTTTTTTTTTTTTTCTAATAATGTTAAAGAATAAGAATAAGACATTAATACATGCTCAGAAATTCTAATTCTAAAACTCAGTTTCAAACCATCTTAACAAACACCCGAATCACATTAGAAATAAAATGCTTCATATATGCATATAGATTTAATAGTGCCTCAGAGAAACATAGAATAATCCTAAGTTCAAAGAACAAGTTGATGTGTCATTTATTACAAATTATTCTTTATTCATTAGCATTCCATGTGACATGACTAATTTTCTGTTTTATGGTTTTTACGGTTAAATAATTGTTAACGCGTGTTGTTTCTGGTGGAAAACTCTACGGCAGTGTCACGATATTCCTTATCACTTGTTAAAAGAAATAATTGTCAAAGGAGCTATGAATAACAAAAGACGAACACTTGATACCTTAAGTATGTTGTACTAGCTTCCTCCCATCTCATGTTTTTGGACGAAGTCAGTTTTTGAAGACTTCGCCGTCGATTTATCGATGAACTTCCATATGAATGGCTGTTGGGCATCCGATTTTGCCAAAAATTTGCACACAATAACATTCTCATCAAACTTAGAACGAGTGTGAAGTTAATCAATGCCGGCTCACTCTTAGAAAAGTTTTCTTGCAGAGAAAATGAAAGTAACATTCGATTTGTTTGTAACATCGCACGTCCTAACAATTACAGGGTGAGATGAAAAAACTGCAACCTACTTCAGACAGCTTTCATTTCTAAGCCACTCGCCTGACAGCTGTTAAAATTATTACCGTGACAGTTCATTATATTGCTTACAAGCGTACAAAAGCATTTTGGTGAGCATTTTCCATAAAAAAAAAGTTATTCCTGATAAAATTCAAGCGTGATAATCACACTATATTTTTATATTTGGCTGGAAAACCACAAGTGGCTATCGTTAGATCACTCCAGCATTTAAATGTGAATAAATCTTTTGTGTCTCGTACCATGATACTGGTAGCGGAGCCCGACGTCAAGGAAGTGGACGGAAGAAAACAGCAACGTCAGCAGAAATTGTTCGAAAAGTAAAGAAGCGACTAGATCTAAATCCGCGTCGCAGTGGCCGAAAAATGGCTCGTGAGCTTAACATATCGTAATATTTCATTCGGCAATTTTGAAATTCCAAAAAGTACAAGAACTTACACCGCAACAAAAAGAAAATAGACTCAAAAGAGCTAAAGAGATGCTTCCCTTGGCCGAAAGTGGTGAACTTCCGAATTTGGTTTTCTCCGATGAGAAAACATTCGTTGTCCAGCGGATTGTAAACAAACAACATAATCGTGTTTACTTGTCAAAGAGGTCAACTGAAAATGTGCACCTTCGGTTGGCCACCAAAAGTCAAGCGCCGGCCATGGTGATCGTGTGGGCCGCCATAACAGCCGATGGTCGCTCTCCGCTCGTATTAATCGGTTGGACTATTATGTCCGGAGTATTTTGGAAAGCACGGTTGGCACTAAAAAATACCAATGTGTCGATCACCTCAAGCAAGCGCTTCGCCGGGAATTGGTCAAAATACCGCAGAGCAACATTCTGGCAGCGTGTGACGGTTTCATTGGTCGTTTGAAGGCCATAATTCGTGCCAAAGGGGACCAATTCGAACAAATCTTAACTTATTACAAAAGTTGATGCTTTTTCCGACATTTTTTGGTTTCATTCAATAAAATTAACAATTATGGCGTTTGACTTTGTTGCAGTTTTTTATCTTACCCTGTATATTAGATTTAATTAAGGTACAAATACAGATAGCAGCGGCCCATTCCTTATGGAAACTATCATGTACAAAGTTCGAAATTTAACCTTTTAATAACGGTTACTAATTTTATTCCAATCGTCGCAGATCTCGTCACATTTTAAATTTATAACCAAGCAGATAATAGATAATCTTAACAGACTATATCGCGTACGTATTGTGACCTCCTCGACAAAAGATTAGAGTTTTGAATAATCCTTTCAATGTTCCCCCTTCTACATTGTATTTTTGAAGGTTTACAATTTATGCAAAGGCGTTATCCGTAATATTAGTATCCCTAAAGAAAGTTGTCAATTTCTGAATGCATGACCCGCCATATATAGCGATGCTGAACGATTTCAGGGTTTTGAGGGTTAAATGCTTCACTTTTTTCAATTCCTTAACTATTGGGAAGTGTTCTTTATTTTGTTGTGTAGTGCAATTTTACACTTTTAATTAGTTATTAAAATACTTCATATCCGCTTTCAGAAACATTGTCTGCAGGAATAAAAGAAAACTCTGTTACCCATGCATTTAACATACACCAACCGCCATATATGTTTCATGAGTACGAAATTATATACTGTCGTGTCATGTTTTGCCTCGCTTGAAGTAAAAATCAAGAGATATCTGTATCATTTTATTTTAAATTTTCTTCAAGTAAAACCCAGTTTCGTTTTAAATTAATCTTTTGACATCTCATTTTATGCCACAGAGGCAACTCATCTGAACGCCATTCCACTTTCCTGTCAAGAACGTGTCATATTTTTAAAAAAGGTTGCCAGTTATGTTTTTATATTCCCAATGCGAGAAAAAACTGGAAAGATTACAGCGGAGAAAATGCCAGAAAAGCTGGAAAGAATGTTATAGCAATTTCCTAATATGTATTTGTATACTTCTCATCAGGAATGGCATTCATCAAATTTTGAAATCATGATAATGACAAAATTGTAAAACCTTTGAGATACAAATGTGTTGCTTTACAGAAATCGGTATAAAATTTTGTTTGCCATTTTTAATCTCTTAATAATTTATTATCATCAAATATTTTTTTTTTTTCATTTTAGAATTTAATTTTGGGACCTAATCTCAAGCAAATGATTGCAAAATATTGTAAGTAAGTACTTATTACTGTGTAGTGCATGAATATATAACAGTATTTTATGAACTTTTTGATAAAATAGTCATCACAATCATACATTAAGGTTCGCCTCAATTTGCATATAATAATTCCCAGCCCACTCAATCGCTTATTGAAATACCTAAATGAGTATATGCCGTCTCAAGTAAGTCCAACACCCATTCCTTTACGCTCCAAGAATTTGATGCGTGGCATCGTGGTGCCTGATTCACAGCATTGGGGAGCATCCCTTGTATAAACTGTTAAAACTAGGGATGGGAAGCCTTCTTCCTCAGTCGCCTGCACACATTCTCAAAACCACAAAATAAATTATGGGGGAAGGCATTCATCGACGTTGGTTTGTGAACTTGTACGTTTTTTCACGAAAAATCATCGTACACACATACAAGTATACATTAATATACGTCAGAATCCCGAAAAGATAAAGTAGCATTACTCACAAAGTAATGCTGGCAAAGCAAAGTAAACTTCAAGCGTATTAAACCACTGCTATCTTCTTAAAATAGGCAAATGTTTCAAAGTAGGAGAATGTGTGAAGGAATTAGCGAGATTCGCATATACACACTTATAGACAAATATATTAATTGAAATTCAGCACACGTCGTATCGTTTCTATACGAATGGCAATAACATTTTCTTACTAAACAGACTAATATGTGAAATGTATGTATGAGTTAAATTATAATACAATGTTACAATGTTAATAGAAGCTAATAAAACGCTATAAAAATTTTGGCAATTATTACGAATTTACTTATAACTTACTTATAAATTGAATCAATCCAAGATATGTCGTTAACGACTAATAAACCAGCTGATATTCAACGGGTATACGAACTTTCGTTTGTAATTTCGGATCAAATTTTATCCGATTGCCTTTAATTCTAGTTAAACTTTTGTTTTTTTAGTACAAACACCATTTTATTCGAACCATGAGTAATGGACAACACATTTTGTCCTAATTTCCTGCAATTTTCCGCTTACACACACAGTTTTATTACTACACGACCCTTCACATCTCTTTTTGTCGTTAAATTATTTCCTTTTATATTTTGCTTACACAGAATATTTACTTCCTGTAGACACATCTGTCATTAGCATACTTTTGAATGTTGGCATATCTTCACTCCTTCGCATCAATACGAAAAAGATTTTTTTCATTTATGTAGCACTTTTAAGTCCTTTGAGTGGATTTATTGCTGCTGAATGTGAGTATTCCTAGCCACCCAAACAGACCCACTTTTACTCTTATCAGGGCAAGTTTGATGAGTAAGGATTGACCACACATAAATGTATGCATATACAGGCACATTTGTTATTTATAAACAATGTTTTTTCAACTATAATTTTATAATTGCTAGGCTTCGTTAAAAACGTCTAGACAATAAGCATAGCCCTTAACTGAAACTGAAACGGAATTCATGAATAACGGATTAATAGGACCTCAACAATTGAATTCGGACGGAACACAATATATAAAATATCGAAATAATTTCCATTGATATTAATTGAATTTTACTGTATTCATGAGTTTGGAAATTTATAAAATATTTCAGGGCCGCGCAGTTGGGGTCGGAGACTGAGTCGAGAAAAGTAATTTGCCAGTTGGGGATAAGGGAGTAGAAAACTTGTTAAACCCACCACCATTCTATGGAGGGTATATTAACTTTGTCATTCCGTTTGTAACTCCTCGAAATATTATATATACACGCAGAGAAAAAATATTTTTCACTATGGTTGCAGAAACCATAACTATTGTTGCCACAACTTTTATATGTTTGTAGCAAACATGTGAATTGCATATTTGAAAATACTTTGTTCCCTGCAACCATAATTTCCAAAATTTAAATCGAATTTTTGTAATATGATAAAAATAATTTACAATACCAATGGTCTTCACAATCATGTTGCTAATAAATTTACAATACATTTTGTAGAATTTTATAGCAAAGAATATAGTGTCAAATATCCTGAGCCAAAATGTGAATAGACGGTATGTAAATCCTAAACACTTAACAATTTGTTTATATTCAGAGATTCTTTTTCAATTTGCAGTTTATATAAAGATGATTTGTTACAACTTTCCCGATCAATAATAGAAGTATTTCCATCGGAAGTTAGAGAAACTTATTACGTACCCTTTACAAAAGGTCATTTGGCAAAGGGTAAATTGTTTGACGCATACAATAATAAGAGAACACAATTAAGTGCAGCAGGACTGATAAATAGACGTGAAAACGTAAATATATATATAAATATAGTAAATATAAGAATATTTATATGTTTTGAAAAACAATACGTTCTTTTAGCAAATCATACGCAATTGTCGGAAGATCACGAAACTGGCATATCAGCAGATGAAAATTCTTGAAACAACGAATGTAGATTGGAACAAAACAAGAGAACTTTGGATTAAATCTCATTCCTATCGACAAAACGAATTACAAAACAACGAGTTAAGTACTATTGACTATATACAAAAATACAACATTCATCTTAATGAGAACTTTCATGAATTGGTAAGTCTTTGAATTATTAATATTATGTAAATTTCGATTAATATTGTTCATATACTTCTCGCCTAGCTTCAAATCGATTTCAAAATACTGTACCCAAATTACAAAAGCATTTACCAATGGAAACAATTCTATGGAAAACTAATATTGAAAGCCGAACAATCAAAAGAGAATAGCGTTTTACAAATTTTAGCGAATATCGACAGAACTGAGGACGAAGGTATGTATGAATATAAGAATATGCTATACATAATCATCCACATTTTTTTACAATAGATTGCAAAATTGCTCTTTCGTTGATGATTATTCCATTTATTCTACCACACTACAGGAAGAACAGCAAGTTAGAATCGCTGGAATCATTCATTTATTACTGCAAGGTCGGTTCATATATATACTTTTATTCCACAATACCTCATATATTAATAAAAAAATGTATCATCCTAACAGAATATTCAAGTGGCAGATGACGAAACAAGAAACCGAATAACCGACTAAAAAAGGATACTCAACCCAAAATTTATTTTGTTGGCGATACGACAAAACCAATTTCCATTGCATACGTGGATATATGTGGAAATCGTTTGAAATTTGAAAATCCTTTAAAAGCTGTTGAAGCCTGCTTTTACTCTTTTATGAGTATGAATATTAAATACCCAACTGCATGCCTACACGTATGGACATTTATACAATATATTATTTATGAAATTAACACTCCATGGGATACGACAATACCTGCTGTAAGTACCTTAATCAATGAACTTCGTATGGAAAATCTGGAATAGATTTGTTTTTTCAGTTTCGAAGAGAATTATTTTATGTTCGTCCAAAAAAAATGAATTATTTTATTATTATTTCATTATATAAGACTTTTATATATAAATTTATATCTACAAATGGATTATATTAAATGTTTTTGTTCATCTCATTTATTTATTTCAATTTATGAATTAATCCGACATATGAGAAGGCATCATAAACATATAACGTCAATATCTTGTTGTTTTCCTAATTGCAATCGCAGATACGATCGGTTTGATTCATATAAGTTTCATTTGCAAAGACATTTTCCTAAAAATGTCTTTAATAACTCTTTGGATAGTTCATCAGAATACTCAAACATAAATAGTGAACCTTTAGGAAGAATTTTCCCCTTAGATACAAATATTGACGATAATAGTTCGCGATCTCAGATAGAATTAGTTACAAATATGAAAAATGATCTATTGAAACAAATTGTGAAAGCTTATTGTAATGAAAGTATTCCTCGAAATAAGTGTTTAGAAATTATAAGAAATGTTGCAAATGGTTTCTTAAAGTACCTGAAAATTCTAAGAAATAAATTAGTAGATAATGTAGTGGAACCTGAAATAATAGCGTTTCTTGAAGATATTATTAATAGTTGTATTATTAAATCAGAATATAAATTACTGAACGAATTTAAGAAAACAGGCTACTTTGTTGAAGCCAAATACCTTTTGCTACATCGTGAGCCTCAAGAGGTTTTAACTACAGGAGGACAAATTACTTTAAAAAATATTGACTACTCCATCGCAATATTATCATTGCAGTCTTTTTTCTTTATACTTTTTAATAAAACTAAATTTTTGACTGAAGTTGTATCTTACATAAGTTGTTTAAAACTACGTGATCCGAATGTTATATATAATTTTGTTCAAAGTAAGCTTTGGCGTGAGAAACTAAATTGTAATGACAAGTCAGATACATTGTTTTTACCCCTTTTCGTATATTTCGATGAATTTGAGCCAGATAACGCATTAGGTTCTCACGCTGGCTTTCAAAAACTTGGTGGGGTTTACATTAAAATTCCTTGTATTCCCGAATATCTTCAGTCAAAATTGTCTCATATGTTTGTAGGAATGCTATTATTTTCTGAAGATAGAAAAAAATTCGGTAACAAACGCGTATTTGAGGCATTTATAAATGAACTTAATAGTTTGCAAGAAATTGGAATAGATATTCATGAAGAAATCTCATTTGAAGGAAATCTTATAAAAAAAATTAAATTAATTTCTTCTCTAATTTTGGGAGACAACCTTGGACTCAATACAATTCTTGGCTTTTCTGAAACATTTTCCAGCAATTTTTACTGTCGTTTTTGTAAACAGCATCGAGAAGTTAACAAAGTGGCAGTTTCTGAAAATAGTGAAATGTTACGAAATCCTCATAATTATAGTTCTGATGTAGGTCTTAATGATTTTAAGACCACCGGTATAAAAGAAAATTCTATTTGGAATAATTTAAAACAATTTCATGTAACAAGGAATTATAGTGTCGACGTTATGCATGATTTATTAGAAGGAGTATGTCATTACGTTTTAATTTTTATATTGACTCGTTTCATAAAGGATTACGAATTCTTTAGTTTAGACCAACTAAATTATAGATTGCTAACTTTCAATTATGGTCCAATCAATAGCAGGAGCAAGCCACCTATACTGAGTCAAGATTTCCAGAAAAAAATTAAATTGAAATTATCTTCTTCTGAAACATTAATTTTCGTAAGGTGCCTAAATTTAATTATAGGAGATTTAGTGCCTGATTGTCAAGAATGGTCGCTATTTTTGTTATTAAAAAAAATAGTTTTTATAGCATGTGAATCATATTCATTTCAAACTGGTGTTCCTGGACATTTTCAACAGCTAGTGTGCGAACACAACGATTTGTACATGCAACTTACAAAATCAACATTGCAACCAAAATTTCATAACTTGTTACACTATGCAAATATTATGAAACAAATTGGACCTTTGAAACATATTTCTTCAATGAGATTTGAATCTCTTCATAAGGAATTAAAAAAAATATGTAACAGCTCTAATAATAAAATTAATCTCCTGAAAACTATATACACAAAATATGAAGTTAAATTATTTGACTTTTTAATTAACTATTCAGATATTTTAGATGCTAAAATAGAATTAGGTCATTCTGTGGAAATGACCAGCGATACTTTCCGAAAATATAATATTTTGTCTACAGTACCATTGCGTGTCTTATCCAATCTTCAATACAATGAAATTTATTTTAAACCTGGAATGGTTATTCAAATTGGAGAATATGATGATAACATTCCATTATTTGGACTCATTATTCATATTTGTTATTTCGACGATAGTTTTTTCCTGTGCGTTCAAAGACTTTTAACACATGGATTTGATTCGCACTACCATGCTTTTAGAGTAGAATATGAAAATGTTTTTCTTTCTGTCAATGTATTATATTTAGAATCAAATTATACGGGATATATTTGTACATCCAAAGAAGACTGCTTTTATATAAACTAAATGCAATTCCATTTTCGTAATATTAATAATTGTATACTATGTGTTAGATTTAATATGTTAATTTATACTATTACCTGTAAAATGAAATAAAATTTGATTTATAAAACACTATCCAAGATGTTTTTAATAATATACATAATATTAAAAAGGTAGAGTATAAGAAATGGTTGGGGCAAACATATATATTGTAACTTTTTAAAATATATATTTTAAGGCCAAAAAAAAGTTTGGTAAAATCTTACCAATCAAATTATTGGGGCAAACAAGTAAATGGTTGGGGCAAACATATATATTGTAACTTTTTAAAAATATATATTTTCAGGCCAAAAAAAGTTTAGTAAAATCTTACCAATCAAATTATTGGGGCAAACGAGTAAATGGTTGGGTCAAACATATATATTGTAACTTTTTAAAAATATATATTTTAAGGCCAAAAAAAAGTTTGGTAAAGTCTTACCAATCAAATTATTGGGACAAACAAGTAAATGGTTGGGGAAAACATATATATTGTAACTTCTTAAAATATATATTTTCAGACCAAAAAAAAGTTTAGTAAAATCTTATCAATCAAATGATGGGGACAAACATGTAAATGGTTGCCGAAAACATATATATTGTAACTTTTTAAAAATATATATTTTCAGGCCAAGAAAACATTTGATAAAATCTTACCAATCAAATGATTGGGACAAACATGTAAATCGTTACAGAAAACATATATATTGTACCTTTTTAAAATATATATTTTCAGGCTAAAAGAACGTTTTATAAAATCTTACCAATCAAATGATTGGGACAACCATGAAACTGGTTGGGGCAAACATATATATGTATACAGTTTACACAGCCTAACCAAAAACATGTTTGCAGCGACAATATTACATAATAGAATCCAACCATATATTTACCATATATATTTTGCTCTTCGAATATTGTTGGCTGAACCATATTTTTTTCTCTGCGTGTAGACCCTACAAAGTATACATATTCTGGATCAGTGATGTCTGTCTGTCTGTTGTAATCATGCTATCTTTCGAACCAATTGAGATAGAAGGCTAAAATTTTGCATACATGCATTAAATTCGTAAATGGGTCATTTCGGTCCACGTTTTCGTATAGCCCCCATATAACGGTACCCACCGATATTGGGTATTTTCGACAGTATTTAGCGGAATTATTTCAAATTTCATATTTAAAGTTCGTAATGGGATAACAAACATTTTTGTATGTATTTTTCGTATTTATTTTTATTGAAAGTTTGGCCCGGTCGAACTTAACTTCTTTTTTACTTGTTTTCTTTTTAAAGGAATTGAAAGTAAATTGTCTGTGAAAATATTTCAATATTTAAGTTGAAATTTGAAATTTTCATTTGAAGACTATGAAATAAGAACAATAAGTTTATTAAAAAAAAAAAATTGTAATTTTCACAAATAGCGAGGTTTTAAATGCGAGCGTAGGTAATCTTGGCTAAATAATGCTAGTGCAAATTCATATAATTTTCTAGCAAATGCATTCTAATTTTTTTATACTTGTTATACACTGAAGTAATTTTCATAAGTACAATATTTATAGAACTACTATAAAGTTAATTTTAGAATTCACTTTTTCCACCACGGAAGCATTCGTCTTTGAAATTGGAGCTATGGTAGTAATACAAAAGCTGAAAGAGACGTTCGGTAACCTTCCAGCCGTTTTGTTGGTGGTAGCATCAATGTCGACAATCTTCCATACTTAAAATCGTAATCAAAAGCAACTCCATTAAAATCAACCATTTGAACACTCATACTTATGTGTGGATATAGATTTTCAGGTTGTGGAGGTGGTCAATACTTTTAGTTTTTAGGTTCTCTCCAACGTAACGTATGTTTGTGAATAACTATTAAAAACATTTCACATCAAAATAATAAGTCGTAATAAACATCAGAAATATCTTCGTATTATCTAACAGCTTCAAAATTTGACAATTCATTAACGCATTTGAAAGTTAGCCTTGTTGGTGTTTGGATCTGAATGAAGATATTTGTTATTGTATATGTAATTTTGTTTTATAATTGAAGAAATATATCGAAGAAATATAGAAGATAGATATATATATTTTTGTGTTCTTCTAATAAATTAAGAAGAAGCAGCAAGTTCGGGAGGGATGAACTTTGAATAGCCTCCACCATTTCGAAGGAATTTGGAAATAAAAAACAATACGTTGAAAAATACTGTAAAAAGTCATAAAATTAACGAATATAGGGAGGGGTCTATACGAAGACGTGAACCTGCATAGGCAAGTTCTTTCATCAGCCATTACAATACTCAAATACGATACTTGAAACAATTCCGGTGAATAATGTTAAAATCATCAAAATAATACTAAAATCATCAAAATACCGAGTATATTGAGGTACCGTTATATGGGAGACTATACGAAGAAGTGGATCTGCATACGGAATTCACCACCGGCTATGGAATGTATTACGTAGTGCCAATAAGAAATTTGAAACAATTCCGGTGAATAATGTCGCTAAAATTATAAAAATACTCAATATGGGAAGGTACCGTTATATGGAGGCTATACGAGTTGATAGATTACCTTTTTTATGCGGTTAGCTCCGTGCTTGCAAAAGAGTCACTATGAATGCCAAGTCGCAATGCATCGAGGTGGCTGGAAGCACCGATGCTTCCAGGAAATCTCTAACAGCAACACGGGCTGAAAGAGTAGCCAGAGAGAGAGTTGTAGAGAAACGACTTGGAAAAGCTGCCTACGGTCCGAGCTGTGCGAACGTAGGCCCCAAGGAGAGTTGTAGGGAAAATCTTCAGACTAGGAAGGCTTTCTCCCCACGGTCCGAGCCAAGCGAACGTAGGCTCCAAGTGGAAGTTGCAGGCAACCTTTTAGCCCAAGAATGCATCTCTCTACGGTCCGTACTAAGCGAACGTAGGCTCTCTGAATCGTTTGGCAATTTGCAATTCTAACTTAAACAAATATAAATCATCAAAATACCGAATACAGACCAAACAGGACTGAGTAAAATTTTATCAATCTACTTTAATTCGTTTGGAAGCTAGAGTGATTTCCACAGACGGAAAGAAGGATGGACATCTTTAAATGGACATAGAATGTTATGCTAATCAAGAATATAAATACTTTGTAGGGTCTAAAATGTATATTTCGAGGTGTTAAAAATAATGGTGGAGGATATAAAAATAATGTGTTTTTTTTTTCTTTTTAAAAAAAGTTTAGAAAATTTTTATCTAAAATGGTGAACAAAAATAATAAAAAATAACAAAAATAATCCGTTAAAAATTCTATTTAAATCTTAAAAATACGGAATATAGGGAGTCACCGTTTGGGGTCTATATAAAGACGCTGTAGTACCCGTTATTGCAAACACGAAATTTGAATAAATACTGAAGAATTAGGTCGATAAATGCATCAAAATACCGAATAATAGGGAGGTACTGTTATATAGGGGCTATACAAAGACCTGAAGCTGCATAGCCAATTTTCCGTCAAACGCTGTAGAACCCATTACGAACTATTACCACGAAATTTGAAACAATTACAGTGAATAGTATCGCTAAAATCGTCAAAATTCCAAATATAGAGAGGTACAGTTATATGGGAGCTATACTTAAACGTGGATCGATATAGACCATTTTCAATACCAAAAGTCCTGCAGACGAAACACACATTTGAGCACAATTTTGTCACAATTTTGAAAAGTTGAGTCAGATTGGAAAATAAAAAACCGGTAAGGAAAGCTCAAAAGTCGGGCGGGCAGACTATATGATACCCTACACCACTAAGCATATTTAATAGAACTCTCGTAAAAAAAAGGTTTCTATTGCAATTTCTGAGCTCTATGACATATCTGGTACAAAAATTTCATTATGGTAGAGTGTATATTCCGAAAGTTGAAGATTTAAAAACCAAATCGGATGAAACATATACATGGGAGCAAATTTGAAATTCTTCCTTCTATGCTAAACTCGGTTGAATTTCGAAAATTCACTCCATTTGGGCTAATATTAGCTATTTGGTGCACAATAAACCTGAAATCGAATAATGATATATATGGAGGCTATATCCAAATCTGAGCCGATCTTCATAAAATTGAAAACAGCTATTTCTTGGCTGCATCTGATATCTGGTACCAAATATTAATCTTGTATCGTGCACCACATTTGAAGAACTTATTTCTATACTAAGTTCGATCTGAAGTGCCAAAATTCACACCATTTGGACTGGTATTAGCCGTTTGGTGCACAAGAAACCTAAAATTGGATGAAGATATATATGGGAGCTATATCTAAGTTTGGACTGATTTTCACCAATTTCAATAGGGTTCGTCCTTGAGCCAAACAAATGTTATTTAGAAATTTTCATCTCAATCGAATAATAAATGCGACCTGCATTTTGTTTACAAAAATGCATGGACAGAAGGACGGACATGCATAAATCGACTCAAAATCTGATTCTATGCTGGAACTATGGGTCTATCTCGTTTTCTTCTCCATGTTACAATCAAATGCACAAGACATAATACCCTTACCACTATGTGGTGTAGGGTATAAAAAATATGTTCAAAACCAATGAGTGGAAGACACGTAAACTGCGGCTCGCGCATTAAACCTATTACCAGTTTAGCCATGAAATTGAAAAATTTAACAGTTTGGATCATATTTTTGAGAGAAAATCCAGGCATTTCATTCATTTTTCGCTCTATTTAAGGGCTATATTTCTGTAGGTTTACAAAGCCTCCTTATTAAACCATGAGTAAAATTGCTGAAATTACTACGCGCTGCTTTATTCTTAAAGTTTATGGTATATTATCATTCCTAATGTTTTCCTTTTTGTTTAATGCATAAAACAATTGCCACAATTGATTTTGACCGAATTCTCTAAGAATGGCAAATCTATACGTTCGTTATCAAAGTAATTTTCCCTTGAAGTTTCACGGAAAATATGGTATTTCACTCAGGTCGGAAACTGTTGCGTATATTCGTTGTTCTTTCCGATTGTTTACTGTTTATCAAGTCAATACTGGCGGCAGAAAGATTATGTGACATAGTTTTCCTGTCAGAAATCCCCAAAAACACATAGTGTTGTAGGAATGAATCGTGGAATGATTCATGAGCTCCCATCCTAATTATTATTAGTGTGTGTGAGCAGCAACTATTATTTATTTCTTTTAAATAGTAAACGATGATAATAAAACCTAAGTTAATTAAAATAAACTACAATGCTGCTATCACAATAAACGTGTGGTAAAACAGTTGTGTCTTTGACCGACGTAATTGAATGTTTGTTGCCTTCTCCACAATACAGCCACTATAAATTTCGAATAAATAGTGGTCAAAAAGTGACAGATTTGTTAAGATTTTACATTTTATGGTGTTTAAATTAAAAATAAAAAATGAGCTAAAAATTGTGGCTTAAAATTACCAAAAATTCAAATATTTGGAGGTATCAGCAGTCTTCTGCAATAGGAGACAGAACCCATTACAAACTGTACATACAAAATTTTAACCGATTCCCCTTGAAAAAATGTGTCTAAAATCATCAGAATACCGTATATCGGGATGTATTAAAATATGGGCCTGCAAGGTAGAGGTAGAATCAATTTTTTCGGTCCCCTTTGTACCAAATTTTAAACAACTTCGTTAGAAAATGAGTCTTAAATCATCGGAAGTAGAAGCAAAAGGATTTATATAAACTATGTTCTGCCGCAGAAGGGTGGAACCCGTTACAAACTCTAAGTACTGAATTTTAAAAAATTCCGTTTGAAAATTTTGCTTAAGTCATCCAAATACCGAATAACGGGAGGTACTGTTATATGGGGATATAAGAAAACGCAGACCGACATGGCCCATTTACGAACTTTACCTGAAAAAAATATACATGTGTTCAAAATTTTCAATTAAAAGTTTGTCATTTTATAAGAGTTACATTTTCTTAAAACCGGCCCTTAATGGTGGAGGTACCGAAAATATTGGCATATTGTATCCACTTTTATGATTTGCAAAATATGAATATGAATATGGCCGTTAGGGGCCAGCTATTACCTCATATCGAACCAGTCCTGAATCTGAAAGAAATATTGTGGAGTCTCAACTCTTTCATATGCACCTTTCGTTTTATTTAGAAAATATAATTTTTGAGAAAATTTTAGAGGGGTTGAAGAATAGATATTTTTACTTTTTTCGATTTATTTTGATTTTATTTCCCCAATTTGGATTTTCAGTATTTAACAAGTAAGCAAAGGCTATAGTCGTGCGGGGCCGACCATGTGATACCCTACAACAATACAATATGCGAGAAGCCCCCTCATGTCCAAATCCATTTTGGAAGATTTTGCTTTTGAAATTATGTCACGGAGCACTGTCCAGATATTTCCCTTAGCATTTTGACTGGGTACATTTTCCCGATATTTATGCACTCCGTCGTGCTGTTGGTTTTTGTGGTCCATTTTACGGCTAAATATAATACAATGGTCATCCAAAATGCTAGAATTCATCACTGTGCTTAACTATCTTCTCAGGCTTGTCGATTGGCTTCAATTGTGTTATCAGGATTTTTTTCTTCTGTTTTTGGTTCATTTGAACCCCTAAATATTTTGCGATCATCTCCGAAAGCAATTTGTCTATATTAATCAACGAAATCAGCATAAAAAAGCTAGAAGTTCGCCTATTGTGCATTTCGGATATCACATGTAAGTAATGTTGGTATTTTTTCACACAAAAATAGTAGTCCATTCTACCCGCTGTCTTAAAAATCAGGAACATTTTGAGTTGCTGGCCCATTTCAACCCCTCAATATATTGCGGACATCTTTGAAGCCCTTCTGAGCCTAACCCTACCTTTGTCAAAAATTTCGTGAGGATCGAACGATAATTGCAATCTCTATATAAATAATAACCCCAACCTGTGTTGTAAAGTGCAAAAATATTGCAAAATATACATTTCCATATTATAAGTCAAATTGAAAAAATCGCATGCGATAAAAAATATGAAAAAATAAAAAATGTCACAAAATACTACAAAATCTATATTAACATCATTATTGGTATATTTTTATGCGATTTTTTAAAATTTTATACTTTTATGTCAAAAGGGCATTCTAATTTTACAAAATTTGTCAAAATCGCTCCAGCTATTCTGGAGATATAAGCATTCTAGCTAACATCCCCTTCCTTTGTATATATACATTGTATATATTTCGCTATATACATCCGATATTTTTACTATCGGCATCTACGTAACGGTCAGAATTGACCTGTTCGTCTATTTTTTGATTTTGCCGGGATTAAAAATATTCGCGGTTTAATGGATAATTTGACTTTTATTTATCACAAATGCTGTGGTCTATTTCAACCACTAAATGTTACCCGATGACCATCAAAGTTGGAAAGCTTCTGCCCAGCCGAAAGCTCTAGACCCATGCTAACTTTCGCTTCGATTGGTCTATAATTGTGACCTGTAGAGCAACTGCAAAATCAGGAAATTTTTCAGTTTTTGGTCCATTTTCTCCAAAAGAAATAGGTTTCTATTCTGACATTAACCCCACCTACATTTTAAATTTCGTGAAGATCGGGCCATAATTGCGACCTGTAGAGTGATTACAAATTAACATGGACAGACGGACGGACGGACATACATAGCTAGATCGACTCAGCTCGGCGAGATAGGAAGAACCATATATACTTTCCTATGTGGGAAATCAATATTTCGTGGTGTTACATAATTTTTGGCCCAATCAAACTTATAATACCCCCAACACATAGTGTTGTAGGGTATAAAAACAATGTTTAACAATTTTTTCGGGTAGTCCTTTTGTAAATGTAGTTTTGGTTTATTATTTCATAAGGTGACAAAAAAGGCACAGACCTAACAACACAAATACTTTTTTTTCGATCTATTACCGATTGATGAAACATGCCAAGTTACTGGGATCGTTTGAGTCATAATATGCATATCCAATTTGAAGTTTTGAGCTACTACTTAGTAGGTAACAATTATTATTTGCTGAAAATTTAAACAAACCTTTAAGATTCATAGCGACACTGCGACCTTTTATCAAAGACAATTTCGTAAATGTTAAGGATACTTGAAGGATACTTTGGAAAAATTTGCATTATTTGAAATCTTTTTCTTTCTTTATCTTTCCTTAATATATTAGGAAAGTTTTTTTTCGTGAGCATTACATCATACTTTTACCCAGAACAAAAGAAAAACATTTTAATTAATTAAAGATGTGATTCTTTCCGTTTGCCCTTGGGAAATTTATAAAGCTAAAAATAAAGTGCTCTAATGGAAGGAAAGAGAAAAGCTAAGCGAATCTATTGTTGGTTTGTTTGAAGAATGGAAATGCCTCGAGAGAAAATCCTCAAAAACCTAAATATGTGTGAGGGAATATGCAATATGTAATGAGATACTTACATAGTTGACAAGCTGAGATGGTATGTGAAATTGCAGATTGCCAACAATAAATAATTAAAACTAATTTTTGATGTGGTGGTATTATATATTGAATAATTTACGAACAAAATTTTATTAATAATACCAGCTACAATTTCACACTGAAAGTGATTTTTTAGTTATTAATATAGAAATTAAAATATAGATTTAAGAAATAAAAGCTCTTGAATACCGTAATCAAGTTTAGTAACAGCTATTACTCTTCACCACTGTAAGATTAACCATTTAAGTATGTCCAGTATTCACACTACCACTTTTACTTTAGAAACTACAAGCAATCTCACTTATATCCACAAATGTTAAAAAAATAGATATCCAGTCAAACAAAACGTTTAATGAGAAATATGGAAGTATGATCTAAAAATTCAAATATTATTGCGGACATTTTATAACAGCTAGGGCATTGGGGACATTAATTTTGATGATTTAAATTACATTTTCGTTTTCAGTACCATCCAAAATATACCTTGGAATATTCTTTAAAGACCTTATTATCTGCAACACCAGTGCGTCTTACAACTCGTTGTGGTTCAAAGGATGTGGAATGTGGTTCAAAGACATTAATTTCCCTCTAGCAAAATACATACATGTAACGAACAATGTAATTCAAACATAAATAGAAATGACAACAAGACTGTGTTGGGAAATAATTTATTTCACATGTAAAATGTGCATTTCGAATCCCGTTCGCATTTGCAACTATCAACCGCAAAGGACGACTCAATAAACTAATATATAATGAGATTTACTGTAGTGCGCTTTGAATTTAATCCAAGTCGTTGGCAGTGATTTAAAGTTATTACATTCAGAGTTTTAAGTATGCAAAATAACTTTATGAGAAAATCGTTAGCGATTTTATACCCTACTAGCTGAACCCGGTACGCTTCGCTACCTTTTTGATTTTATATGCATTCAAAATTTTATATACAAATATTTTGTGGTTTTAAAAAAATAATAACACAAATTCAAGAATTTAAAAAACATATATATTGTAAGACTTTAATGCGTAAACAAATAAATCTCTCGGTCTACCATCGCGTGAACATGCCAGCCACAGAAGTCCATGAGAAAAACACCAACTTGCCAAATTTAGTCCGCATACACGAAGAGTTTGTCCTTCGGATTTATTAATTTCATAGCAAAAGCCAAGCGTGCAGGAAACTGCAATCTGCAATGCTATTAGAGAATTCGAGGTAGCAACATACTTCCCTATAACAATCGTACCCTCAATTAAATTTTTGTGTGCAACGGCGTTATATCCCAAACTAAACCGATTTCTATATAATTTGACAAAATTTTATTTTTGGACCAAAGTACGTCACACCTTCCATATATGAAATTGGTGATTTTTTTTTTTTTTTTTGATTAAATATATGAAATCGACCGAATATATATATTGGAGGTATATCCAAACCTCAGACAATTTCAATATAATTTGGAAAATTAATTTTTACTCCACGACACATTCTGATATTCACTTATTCCGAATTTCATAAGAATCGTGTTTGCTGCATCAAATATGTGAAATCGGCCGAATATATATATAGGAGCTATATCCAAATCTCAACCGATTTCAATATAATTTGGATTTTTCTTTGTACTAAATTACGTACTTCTGCCACACATTCTGAATTTCTTTTAATCGGACATACATATTGTTTTTGGTGCATAAAATACATGAAATCGGCCGAAATATATTTATGGAACCTATATCCAAATCTGAACCGATTTCAATATAAATCGACAATTTTATGTAGTCAATTCCGTCCTTTATTCCAAATTTCATTGCAATTAGACATACATATCGTGTTTGGTGAATCAAAAATCTGAAATCGGAAGAAAATATATATGGGAGCTATATCCAAATCCGAACCGATTTCAACATAATTTGACTAATTTATTTTCTGATCAAAATCCCGTCACGCATTCCGAATTTCATTGGAATTGAACATACATATCGTATTTGGCGCATCAAATAAACGAAATCGATCGAAAATATATATGGGAGCTATATCCAAATGTGAACCGATTTCAATATAATTTGGCAAATTTATTTTCTGATTAAATCCCCTCGCTTATTCCAAATTTCGTTAAAATAGAACGTATGTATCGTGTTTGGTGCATCAAATAAACGAAATCGGTCGAAAATATATATGGGAACTATATCCAAATCTGAACCGATTTAAATATAATTTGGCAAATGTACGTTCGTTTTAAATTCCCTTATACATTTTAAATTTCATTGAAATTAGAAATACATAGCGGGTTTGGTGCATTAAATATATAAAATCGGCCGAAAAATATGGGAGCTATATATAAATCTGAACCGATTTCAATATAATCTGGCAAACAAATTTGATGGACAAATACCATCACAGATTCCAAATTTCATTGGAATTAGAGATACATAGCGGGTTTGGTGCATTAAATACATGAAATCGGGAGAAAATATATATGGGAGCTATATCTAAATGTAAACCGATTTCAATATATTTTGCCAAATTTATTTTTGTTTCAAATTCCGTTACGCATTCCAAATTTGGAGACTGTATCTGTAATCGATCAATAGATAAGTGCATTTAAAATCTAAAATTTTGGGAGGTAACTCCGATTCTGATGCTATATCTCCAGTTCCAAGTGGAATTTCAAACATTTATATAGCCTATGTTACTTTCAGGCGATGTTCCTCTTTTATAGATATAGACATCACATAGTGGTAAGTGTATTATGTATATGTGCATTTGTTTGTAACAATGAAAAGGAAGCGAGATAGACACATAGTTACGTTTGAGAATCTTCATAGAGTCACTTTCTGAGTCAATTTATGCGTGTCAGTCCGTCCGTCTGTCTACGTATTTTTATGAAAAAAATGCAGGTCGCATTGAGATGAAATTTTGCCAATAATATTTGCTTGGCCCAAGGACGAACTCTTTTGAAATTGGTGAGAATCGGTTCAAATTTGTATATAGCACTCACATTTTATACCCTACATACACTCACATATAGCTTCCACCGATTTCGTGTTAATTGTGCATCAAATGGCATATATCAGTCTAAATGACCTGAATTTTGGCACATCCGAGAGAATTCTGCCTAGAAGCAAGTACATCAAATATTGAAATTGACGATAATCGGTTCAAATTTAGATGTAGCTCCCATCTTAGTCAGATTTCAATTTTATTGTGTCCCCCCATATATTTGACCTAATAGGATGGATTTAGGCACATCCAAAGAAAATACGCCAAATCTTGTGAAAATCAGTTCAGATATAGATCCCATATATATGTTTCATCCGATTTTGTATTTATGATATTTCGTTCCAGATACAGCTCAGAAATACATCTGCAAAATTTTATGCAGATCGGTTCAGATTTGGATATGATGATGATTATTACCATCCCAAATGAAGTGGATTTCGGCACATCCAACCGAATTCGACCTAGAATCAAGTTCACACTAGTTTGGTATCTTCATATCAAGCATTTGCTCCACGCATCCTAATGATTTGTTGATTTGGTCTTATAAATACATTTTTAATCATTTTATTTAGTAATTCCAATAAATATACAATCTATTCTAATTTAAATCACATTGGCACTGTTGGCGCATGTTGCTGCCAAAAGCTTTTAACAATTCAGCTTATTTCAATTTGCATAATAATAATGAAATGGAAATAATGCTTGGATATTTTTCCAAACTCGTCTCTATATGATTTATGCTCAATATATTGAGACAGGAGGACTTATTAAAAAATTATTTGTTTATCCCATCAAAAATGTAAAAAAAAAATTATAAAACATTCCCAATATTCTTCTTTTGGATTAAAGTCCGTTCCTGATGAACGTTATTAGCATGCATATACTTTTCTTTCATTTGCATAGGCAATTGTGTATACAAATTTCATAATTGAATCCTGAAATGATACGATACGGGATGACGCCGAGTAGGGGAGGTTTGTTTGTGCATCTGGAAGACATCATTAAAAATTATACACATTAGCAATTTATTTGGTGCGAGATTCTCCCAAAGTAAAAATATGTTGACGCAACACATTAAACGATTTATGTTCAAAAATAATATTAAAAACTCGCTAAAATATTAATATAATAATGTTGGTTCAACTTATGACACCCTTGGCATCAATAAAATGAAGAGTGTTTAAATAATTGTCAGTTTGAACTGTAAGACATTAACACAAAGAGCAAGTGAAATTGTATCAATTCATAAATAGAAAAGTACACGTGTCTAGCAGAACGTGTAACAGGAAACGCGAAGAGAAATTAATTCTAAGAATTGTGGTTTGGCATAAAGAAAACAGGGGACACTTTAAGAAACATTTAATTTGGTTATAGTCATGATGATGATGTCGCCAATAGGTCTCCGGAAAATAACATAATCATAATTGTTATTACAGGCAATACAAAGATATATAAGAGCATTACTCATATTATACATTTTTGAAATCAACCCTGAATGTATTTAAACTTAGCATGCCTGTGAGTAGTGCAGCTTTAGGATTTTAAGATTGTTTTTAAATTCTGGCAGTCGAATTTTACCTTTTTGTCGCAAACTTGACAACCAATTTCGCCAAATGCAGTTACCGATAATAGTCTTTAACTATTTAGAGAAAGGCTCTGAAGATCTATTTTTAAATAGCCTACGCCATTCCGTTTGAAATAATCAAGATGGCCAGCTTAAAATTCGACTAAGCGATGCCCACATATTCATTATAATTACGTTATATTTCGCACGAATTGAGATAAGTAGCCAAATTTTACACACATTTGGGTATAGCCCCTATACAGGGTGAGATAAAACAAGTAAAAAAGCAGTAAGTTCGGCCGGGCCGAACATTGAATACCCTCCACCATTTAAAACAAATTTGAAAATTTTCGAAAAATATAATATTCGCCAAAAATTCTGTTATCATTTTAAAAATACCGTACATAGGAAGGTACCGTTATATAGGAGCTATACGAAGACCTGGGCCTGCATAGACAATTTTCCGTCACAGACTGTAGCTTCCATTACGAACTTCAAATACGACATCTCAAACAATTCCGTTGAGTATTGTACCTAAAATCGTCAAAATACTGAATATAAGTAGGTACTGATATATGGGGCCTATACGAAGACCTGGACCTGCATACACAATTTTCTGTCACGGACTGTAGTTCCCATTACGAACTCTAAATACGTAATTTGAAACTGCTACGGCGAATAATGACTTAGGCTGTAGCATGGTACAAACAAACAATAAAAAATCAAACAACTTGTTGCATTTATTTTGAATAAATAATTGAAAACCCCTGTAAAAGTCAACACATCTTTTCAAAATCATGTACTATATATTTCTAAAGGATTATTTCTCTACAAAAACTCTAGATTTTGTCGATGCATACGTTGAAATAAACATTTTGAAAACATCCGAATTTGAATATTTTCTGAACAATTTTTTAGTTATTGAAAATAAAACACTTACATAAACAAATAAAGATGACATATTAAGCCAAGAAAATAAAAAAAATTAAAATCATATGGTATCATAGCCCTACCTTGATATCATTGTACCATGGGCTGTAGTATCCATTTCGAACTTCAAACACCAATTTTGAAACAATTCCGGTAAATAATGTCTCTAAAATCATCAAAATACCGAATATAGGGAGGTACCGTTATATGGGGGCTACACGAAGACGTGCACTTGCACAGACAACTTTCTGTCTCAGGCTGTTGTATTCATTTCGAACTTCAAATGCCAAATATGAAACAATTCCCGTGAGTCATATCGCTAAAATCATCAAAATACCGAATATCGGGAGGTACCGTTATATGGGGGCTACATGAAAACGTGGACCTACATGGCCCATATACGAACTTAACCTGCTTACTGGCAAACTAGACATGTGTGCAATTTTAGCCTTCTATCTCAATTCGTTCGAAAGATAGCATGATTACAACAGACAGACAAGTAGACAGACGGACAGACAGACACACAGATAAACATACGGACAGGGCTAAATCGTCTTAGAATTTTACGCTGATCGAGAATATATATACTTTGTTGGGTCTAAGATCATTATTTCGATGAATTACAAAGGGAATGACAAAATGAATATACCCTCCATAGTATGGTGGAGGGTATAAAAACTGCAAAAAAGTCAAAACGCAATAATTTTTACATTTTTATACCCTACACCACATAGTGGTAAGGGTATTATATCTTTGTGCATTTGTTTGTAACATGGAGAAGGAAACGAGTTAGACCCATAGTTACTTTTGAGAACCTTCATAGAATCACTTTCTGAGTCGATTTATGCATGTCCGTCCGTCTGTCCGTCCGTCCGTCCGTCTGTCCGTCCGTCCGTCCGTCCGTCTGTCCATGTATTCTTGTGAACAAAATGCAGGTCGCATTTATTATCCGATTGAGATGAAATTTTCCAAACAATATTTTTTTGGCCCAAGGACGAACCCTATTGAAATTGGTGAGAATCGGATCAAATTTAGATATAGCTCCCATATATATCTTCATCCGATTTCGGGTTAAATGTGCACCAAATGTCCACTATCAGTCCAAATTACCTGAATTTTGGCACACCCAACCGAGTTCGGCCTAGAAGCAAGTATATCAAATTTGGAGAAAATCGGTTCAGATATAGCTATAGCTCCCATATATATCTTTCATCGGATTTGATCTTTAAGTCCCTAACATTCCTACTATGCACTCCACAACCGTGATATTTGGTACCAGGTATTAGATGGAGCACAGAAATAGCTGTTTTAAATTTTATCGAAATCGGTTCAGATTTGGATATAGCTCCCATATATATCTTCATCTGATTTCGGGTTAATTGACCACCAAATGGCCAATATCAGCCCAAATGGCCCGAATTTTGGCACATGTGACCGAGATTAGCCTTAAAGCAAATACAACAAATTTGGAGAAAATCGGTTCAGGAACAGCTATAGCTCCCATATATATGTTTTATCCGATTTGGTGTTTAAGCCTCTCACATTCGTAATATGCACTCCACAAGAATGATATTTGGTACCAGATATAAGATACAGCCCAGAAATAGCTGTTTGTAATTTTATCGAAATCGGTTCAGATTTGGATATAGCTCCCATATATATCTTCATCCGATTTCGGGTTAATTGGGCACCAAATGGCCGATATAAGTCCAAATGGACTGAATTTTAGTACATCGGACCAAATTCAGCCTATAAGCAAGTATATCAAATTTAGTGAAAATCGGTTCAGATATAGATATAGCAACCATATATATGTTTCATCCGATTTAGTGTTTTAGTCCCTTACATTTGTGATATTCACACCACAACCGTGATATTTGGTACCAGGTATTAGATGGAGCACAGGAATAGCTGTTTTAAATTTTATCGAAATCGGTTCAGATTTGAATATAGCTCCCATATATATCTTCATCCGATTTAGGGTTAAATGTGCACTAAATGGTCAATATCAGCCCAAATCACCTGAATTTTCGTACATAACACCGAATTCAGTCTAGAAGCTAATACGTAAAATTTGGAGAACCCCGGTTCAGAGATAGCTATAGAATTAGATAGAATTAGATAGATTTTGATTTTGTACCAAATATTTCATAGAGCTCTGAAATGCACTGTATAAACCTTTTTACGAGAGCTCTACTAAATATGCATAGTGGTGTAGGGTATCATATAGTCGGCCCCGCCCGACTTTTGAGCTTTCCTTACTGTTTTTTTTTTTTTAAATTTTATTGAATGAAAGCAAAAAAATTCGGAAATAGCATCCAATTTTAGAATAAGTTTAGATTTGTTCTAATTGGTCACCTTTGGCAAGAATTATGGGCTTCAAACGGCCAATGAAACCGCCACACGCTGTCCGAATGTTGCTCTACGGTATTTTGGGTCATTCCCGGCGAAGCGCTTGCTTGAGGTGATCGACAATTTGGTATTTTTTTAGTGCCAAACTTGCTTTCCAAAATACTCCATACACAATAGTCCAACGGATTGGTATCCGGAGATTTTGGTGTGCGCTGGAAATGAAGCGAGGAACCTCATTTTGTAACCATTCTTGGGTGGCGGTTGCTGAGTCCTGTTGGAATGTCCAAGGTCTGCGGCCAAAAATGTTTGCATGTCCAAGGCTTAAATACACCCTCCAGAATATTTTCGCGATAATATTCGGCATTTATTCTGATGCCACGGTCGATTAATTCGAACGGAAAGAGACCATCGATTGTTATGGCGGCCCACACCATCTCCATGGCCGGCGCTTGAGTTCTGGTGGCCAACCGAAGGTGAACAGTTCAGCTGACCTCTTTGGCAAGTAAAAACGATCTGTTTGTTCACAAACTGATGGACAACGAATGTTTTCTCATCGCAGCAAACCAAAACTTTCGGCCAAGCGAAGCAACTCATTAGCTCTTTTGAGTCTATTTTCTTTCTGTTGCGGTGTAAGTTCTTGCACTTTTTGGAATTTCAATGGCTTAACCCCGAGCACATTTTTAAATATTTGCCGAATGGAATATTGGGATACGTTCAGCTCACGAGCCATATTTCGGCCACTGCGACGCGGGTTTCGATCAAATCACTTCTTTACTTTTGGAGCCATTTCTGCTGATGTTACAGTTTTCTTCCGTCCACTTCCTTGACGTCGGGCTACGCTACGAGTATCACAGTAACGAGCGATGGTACACAAAGGATTTATTCACATTTAAATGCTGGAGTGCTCTAACGATAGCCACTTGCAGCCAAATATGCAGAAATCACATTATCACGCTTGAATTCCATCGCGAATAACTCTTTTCCTGGAAAATACTCACCAAAATGTTTTTGTACGCTTGTAAACAATATAAAGAGCTGTCACTGGAATAATCTTATTATTTTAATTTTAACATCTTTCGGACGAGTGGCTTGGAAATGAAGTTGGTTGCAGTTTTTTCATCTAACCCTGTATAATGGTTCTGCTTTCTTTATAATACTATGACTCCTTTCTCAACCAAAAAGTATTTAATTATAAGCTTTAAACAATATTTAATACTAGAATTGTCTTTCCAGATTACCAGGGATAAGAAACCGCCTTTGTAAAAACTATTTTCACTTTACTTAAGTACATTTCATGTGGAGTGCAGACACATCACACTGCCAGATATGCAGTAGAGTTTATAACTGACGAAATAATTAGTTGGAAGAATTCTAAAACATCTTTTTGTAGTAACGGGTGTTTCATACGCTTGTTGTATTTGTATGTATATCTGCAGCATTGTTCAATGTCTGCGTTTATGCTGGAAATATGGGTTACGAAATGTGGTTAAGCATGACTGACAACTGCTCCGTAAATGTCAACGTTTGTTTTCTTAACCACATACTTTGAATGGCAACATGAGAGTGCGTGCAAGTCAAGATGATAAAACATGTCACATAAAATTTTTAGCGGAATGTTTGTGTGACAATTTTATTAAAACATAAGGAACATTTTAAACTTCACTTTTAAAGAAATATCTTGCATATAATAGAAGAGTTTACTATTATATGCAAGTTATTTTCGAACAAATATTTTTATTGCCGTAAATGTTATTTTGTAAATATAAACTTTAACAAAAGTAAAAAATAAATACTTTCTGGCGCAAACGACCCCCATGCTAAAAATAAACCAGTAAAGAAAGTCTTAAAGTCGGTCGCGGCCGACTTTATGATACCCTACACCACTTTGCTAATTTAGTAGAGCTGCGCATAACAATTAAAAGTTTTTATGAGAGAATTCAATCATACACGCTATGATTATAAATATAGTTTAAAGTTCAAAGGACTAGATATGCCGAATTTGTATCTTTTAAATTCGGACTTGTATTGCCCATTTGGTGCGAAATTAATTTGAAATCGGATAAAGATATATATGGGAGCTATATCCAAATCTGAACCGATCTCGATAAAATTTGGCAAAAATATTTCTGAGCTGTATTTGATATATTTCCCTGAATATCGTTGTTACGGAGTGCATATTACGGCTTTGGGTAACAAATATGACAAATCAGATGAACTGTATATATGGGAGCTATAACTATATCTCAACCGATCTTCACCAAATTTGACATACTAGCTTCTAGACTCAATTCTGTCGTAAGTGCCAAATTTTATCCAATTTGGGCAAATATTAGAAGTTTGGTGTACAATAAAAGGTAAATCGGACGAAGTTATATATGGGAGCTATATCCAAATCTAGACCGATCTCGATAAAATTTGGCTAATGTATTTCTGAGCTGTATTATATATATTTCCCCAAATATTGTTGTTGCAGAGTGCATATTACGGCTGCGGAGGACAAAAATAACAAATCGGATGAACAATATATATGGGAGCTATAGCTATATCTGAACCGATTTCGATCAAATTTGGCATACTTATTTTCAGGTCCAATCTGATCGTACGTGCAAACTGATATTACACGTTTGGTGCACAATAAAAGGCAAATCCGACGAAGATATATATGGGAGCTATATCTAAATTTTGACCGATTATCTCCAATTTCAATAGGGTTCGTCCTTGGGCCAAACAAATGATTTGTGCAAAATTTCATCTGGATAGGGCAATAAATGCGAACTGTACTTTGTTTACAAAAGTACATGGACAGACGGACAGACGGACGGATGGACATGCATAAATCGACTCATAATGTGATTCTATGAAGATCATCAAAAGGAACTATGGGTCTATCTCGTTTCCTTTTGCCTGTTACAAACAAATGCACAAAGACAAAATACCCTGACCACCTAGTGGTGTAGGGTATAAAAATAATCTCAAGTCTTTATTTTTCATAATTTCGTTCATAATTTACCCAGAATGTTTAGTACTTGCAATACTCTCGTATACGGTTATAGGATTAAGAAAATTTGTATCTAGACCAACCGAATAAAATTTTCAAAATTGTTTAACCCTCGGTGATATTATTTAAAATTCAAATTGGTAACACATTAATGCGGTGGTAAACAATCTAGCAATTAAGAATTTATTTTGGTTGAAGTTGGAACGTAATTTCAAATTTGCTAAGCCCTTCCGAGTTGTTGGCGCTTAGTCTTAGTGTTTAAAGCATATTCTACAGAATTTAACAATCTGCAGTTTTTTTATACCCACCACCTTGGAAAGTATGGTATATTAACCTTGTCATTCCGTTCGTAACATCCCTAAATATCAGCATAAAATTCTAAGTCTATTTACCGATGTCGGTCTGTCTTTATGTTTTGACGTGGAGCGTCAACATTTGGCAGAACAATTTGTATTGTATCTAAGATGGTTGGTATTGAAAATGAGATATATCGGTCCACGTTTTGGTATAGTCCCCATATAACGGCACCTTTCGATTTTCGGTATTTTGTTGATTTTTGCCACATTTTTCCCCGGATTTATCTACAAATTGGTATTTGTAGGTTTTAATGGGTTCTAGCTCCGGGGGCAAAACATTACAACAGTGATTACAACAAACAGACAGATGGACAGACGGACATCTCTAAATCGACTTAGAATTTTACGCTGATCAAGAATATATATACTTTCTTTGATTTGACATGAGTATTTCGATGAGTTACAAACGGAATGACAATGTTAATATACCCTCCATAGTATGGTGGAGGGTATAAAAAGTATAAATAAATAAAAGTAGTATAACGCCGTAAATTTTACAGTCAACATTTGTGTTAAAAAAAAAAAAATTTGCACCATATTTTTTTACTTTGAACTCCCATTAATATGAAGCTTTTGAATAATATAAAAAACTAGCTGGCCCAGTCCCCGTTGTCGACCCGTAGTTTTAGTCTTTATTGCATAGTTTTTAAAGCATAATAATTCACAAATCTGGCTCACATAAGTGGTACAATTTTTAGTAAAAATGATGACTCGATTAAATAGAAATAAATACGTCTTTCAGAAAACCTGATCCTATTTTTCAGTAAGAGGTTTTAGTTTTAAGTCAAATCGATTCGAAAATATAATCACAACCCTCGAAATATGTAAAATCAGGAGGTACTTTTATATAAGCGCTACTCCGAAATATTGAAAAATTTTCGCGAAGAGGTCTTCTACCAGAAGCTACACGCAGAAAAATATATGTTAGAAATATGTTTGGATCCAAACATATATTTGTTTGGGACTGGTTGCAAACAAATATATTTTTGGATGCAAACATAATTTGTTTCGGTGCAAACAAATATTTGTTTGCAACATTTTGTAACATAACTCAATTTTATTTGTTAGGTACCAACATATTTTATATGTTAGAACATATTTTTTTATGGGTGCGGAGAGGATTTTTTTCAAAGAGCTAAACAACAGAGCTCTCGATTACTTTTGAATTGGTGTTATAGGTGACTTAAAAGAAGACAGGAGGGTGAGAAGTCTGTTTTTGCGTTGATGATGTGTTGGCTTGGTTGGCCGCACAACAAAGCAGAACCGAAACATTTTTTGCTCTCTTCCAAATATAACTGTAAATAGAAGTTGTATGTATGCATGAACATTAGTAAGAAGTAACGTCTCAGCAACAACTAGAAAATACACACCGCACAACAACAACAACGAAAAAACTTTTTGCATGTTTTTTCGTTGCTGTTGTGCGGTGTGAATTTTCTAGTTGTTGCTGAGACGTTACTTCTTACTAATGTTCATGCATACATACATACATGCGTTTTTCGCATTAACACCGACATATATACAGAGGAGTCAATTTTTTTGTGTGTTGTTGTTGTAACGTTTTCTTTCTCAAGTAGGCATTTTTTGGTGCATGGACAATAGAAAAGAAATAAACGTCTCAGCAACAGTTTCCATCCCTCTTGCCGCGCACACACCACACATAGTTACAGCAGCGATCGGCAGTGTTTGCTTGGTGAGAGCAAAAGAGCGTAGCATTGGCGCGTGTCTCAAGTTGAGATGGGATGGAAACTGTTGCTGAGACGTTTATTTCTTTTCTATTGTCCATGCACCAAAAAATGCCAACAACAACACACAAAGAGCTGTTTGGATGTTTTTTTGTTGCTGAGACGTTGCTTCTTACTAATGTTCATGCATACATACATGCGTTTTTCGCATACACACCGATTTGCTTGATGAGAACAAAAGAGCGTAACATTTGCGCGTGTCTCATGTTGGCATTCTGGTTGTGTTCTTTTTTATTCTTTTTATTTGTTTTGTGCCTTCGCGTCGTGTCACAAGTGTTGTAATAAATGTTGATACCAACTGTTTTGGGGGAAGACAAATTATTTGTCGAAGCGCCGGAGCCTTTAAATCTACAAAGCTTTATAAAAGCAGCCAAATTAGAGTTAAAAATTGATGCCTCAAGAAAAATAACAGCCTTAGAGTTTGGTGCAACCATTAAAGAAGACCAGTTTGAAAAAGTAATTCATCAATATATGTCAACACCTACTTTTCATATTGAGTTGCAATTTGGAGGTAAGTACACTGGATTTACAGCCTGTTTCTTTATGTCGGAACAAAAAAAATTTCGTTTCAAAATAAAGAAACAGGCTGTTAATATTTTTTTCTTTTTTTAAATAATATATTTCTTTTTTTAAATAATATATTTAATTTTCATTTAGACTCCGTTCGATCAGTGGCATCAGCATCGACAGTTAGTGGCACTCTATCGGAGTGTGAATCCGTAGGTGGTTTTGGGGATCTTACCCCAAAAACAAATGTTATTTCAACTTTAAAGACTGACATAGAGTCCATCAAGTCAATTCCGGCTATCAACAAAATCTGGAGAATTTTTATTGCCGAAAAACGCCTGCAAAATAAAGATAGGGTGAATATTTCGAAGGCCCTTATTGACGAATGTCTAAAAGAAGACCCTAACAGATTGTAAGTATTTTACTTTATTGAAAAAATAGTGATTGTAATAAAAGGAAAAATAATAAATTAATAAATAAAAATAATAACAAATATTAAGAATAATATTAATAATAATAAATTAAAAAATTAATATAAAATAAAAGTTTTATGAAAACTGGCACGATATAAATTATAAACTTATTAACAAATGTTTATTTTATTTTATCAATAACAACAATATATTATTTATAAAAATTAAAACATAATAAATTAATATTAGAAACATAAGAATAATTTTAAGCATAATAAAAATTGTAATAATTAAAATAATAAAATAATATCAGTAATAAAAAATTGTTAAAAATAATAATATTAAAATAAAAATTCTAATTATAAAGATATTAAAGAAAATAAAAAACTATGTTTCAGTATAAATTATTTATTTTCTTTAATATTTTTATAATTAGAATTTTTATTTTAATATTATTATTTTTAACAATTTTTTATTACTGATATTATTTTATTATTTTAATTATTACAATTTTTATTATGCTTAAAATTATTCTTATGTTTCTAATATTAATTTATTATGTTTTAATTTTTATAAATAATATATTGTTGTTATTGATAAAATAAAAATGTGTTAATAATTTAATATTAATTATTAATATCAATATTTTTATTGATTTTAATCAGTTTTATTATTATTTTTTTTAGTATTTGCAAAAGTTTTATATTTTTTTGCTTTTATTATTTTTTAATACTTCAATAATTATTGTTATTTATTTATTAAAAAAAATATCTTTCAGACTTAAACGTGAAGATTTTGAAGTTCTGAAGTTATATTATATATTATAATATGTATGAATTTCTTTTATGTTAAATAAAATGTGAATATCAAAAATTGATTTTAAAACTAGTTTGCATTATGGTTGAATTATATCTGCAGTAAGTATACAAATGGACCCAATCATAAATTTATGTTTGCACCCCAATATATATTATGTTTGGACCCAAACATAAATTATATCTAGGTCCAAACACAACTTATGTTTGGACCCAAACATAAGTTTGTTTCCAGTCAAACATACATTATGTTTGGATCTAAACATAAATTATGTTTGCTCCCAAACATAAATTATGTTTGCACCCGAACAAAAAATATGTTTGGACCCAAACATTAATTATGTTTGGACCCAAACATTAATTATGTTTGGACCCAAACATTAATTATGTTTGGACCCAAACATTAATTATGTTTGGACCCAAACATTAATTATGTTTGGACCCAAACATTAATTATGTTTGGACCCAAACATAATTTGTTTGCAGCACCCAAACATATGTTATGTTTGGGAATGTTTGCAAACATATATTTGTTTGCTGCAAAATATGTTTGGGACATATGTTAGAGAGGCTTATATTTTTTTGCGTGTAGATGCCAAATAAGGACAATATCAATTGAAAAATGCGACCAAGTCCTTGGTAATAGCTAAAATCACCGTATACCTTTACATAAGAGTTATAATGAAGCAGTGTCCTATACTTATAACTATTTGAAAGAATTTGTTCTTCTTTTTAAAATCTTAAATTACCAACATTTTAGGCATTTGAAAGAGACTATGTCATTTGAGGGGGGCTACATCACAATGTAGACCAACCTGATACATATTTTGTACAAATGATTCCTCATGTAACCCCTGTGACTGTATCAAATTTAAAACTTTATCGTAACTTTTGCGGAGTATAGGGCAAAATATTTGCGGACCGTTTTGTATGGAAACATTTTCTAACCCCAAGATTGTCTGCGGTGTAGTGTAATTACTGACGATAGCGCAAAGTGCCCGTATAACGTTACCTATGATTTAAGTTTACTTGTAAGGGTTCGGAAGAAATTTCCGAGTATATGAATCCTTTTCTTAATATATTTTCCATTCACTCCACTATTTTGTATAGGTCACATATTGCAGTGCCTTTCATATTCGGTATTTCAGTGATTGAAGTACCATTGAATTTTTCATTTTGAGTTCTCATTGGATAAATTATTTCCATATCTAATCAAAATTTGGGTATGGCAACCATATAACAGCATGTATAGAAAATATGCAAACTTTCTCGATTTTTTCGTTTTTTTTTTTTTTTTTTCAATAAAAATGTTCAATTCCAAAAGGAATTCTGAAACAATTCTACACAAAATTCCATATAAAAATAGAACAGTCAATTTTATTTTAGTTCCGGGATTTTTCTCAAAATTCTCTTTTATGACAACGTTTCCACTGTAATTACAAATAACAAAAAAAAAAAAAATCAAATCGGCCCAGCCGTTCTTAACTGATGTGTTACTATACTTTTTCACATTTTTATATCCTACAATACTATGTGGATATAAGAATGTATAATACCCCCAATTATAAGTTTGATTGGGCCAAAAATTATGTAACACCACGAAATATTGATTTCCCACATAGGAAAGTATATATGGATCTTCCTATCTCGCCGAGATGAGTCGATCTAGCTATGTATGTCCGTCCGTCTGTCCATGTTAATTTGTAATCACTCTACAGGTCGCAATTATGGCCCGATCTTCACGAAATTTAGAATGGAGGTGGGGCTAGAAAAAGAATAGAACCCTATTGTTTTTAGATATGATCGCATAATATTAGGGAGTCGAAATGGACCAAAAACTGAAAAATTTCCTGATTTTGCAGTTGCTCTACAGGTCGCAATTATAGACCAATCGACGAATTTAGCATGGGGCTAGAGCTTAGGGCTGGGCACAAGTCTTCTAAATTTGGTGGTCATTGGGTAATATTTAGTGGGTGAAATAGAATAATAGAATATTTAGTGGGTGAATAGACCATAACATTTGTGTTAAATAAAAGTCGAATTTTCCATTAAACCGCGAATATTTTTAATCCCGGCGAAATTACAAATAGACGAACGGGTCAATCCTAACCGTTACGTATATGCCGATAGTAAATGTATCGGATATATAAAGCGAAATATATACAATATATATATATATATATATATATATATATATATATATATATATATATATATATATATATATATTTATTTATATATATATATATATATGCCAAGATGGCATTCTGAATTGACAAAATTTGTCAAAATCGGTCCAGTCATTCTTGAGATATAAGCATTGTAGCTAACATATATATATATATATATATATATATATATACAAGGGAAGGGGATGTTAGCTAGAATGCTTATATCTCAAGAATGGCTGGACCGATTTTGACAAATTTTGTCAATTCAGAATGCCCTCTTGGCATAAAAGAATAAAATCTAAACAAATCGCTTAAAAAGATGCCAATAATGATGTTAATATAGATTTGGTAGTATTTTGTGACATTTTTTATATTTCCATATTTTTTTTATTGCATGCGATTTTTTCATATTGACTTATAATATTGATGTGTTTGTTTTGTAATATTTTACAACACAGGTTGGGGATATTATATACCGATGGCATGAATCGTTCGATCCTCACGAAAATTGTCACAAGGGTAGGGTTAGGCTCGGAAGGGCTAGGCCTATTGTTTTCAAAGATGTCCGCAATATATTTGGGTGTTTAAATGGATCAAAAACATAAAAAATTTCCTGATCACACAATTGAATCACACAATTGAAGACAATCGACACGCTTAAGAAGAGATAGAGAGTTAAGGACAGGAAAAAATTTTAGCATTTTGGATGACCACTGGATTATATTTAGCTATAAAATGGACGGAGTGTGTGAATATTGGGCAAATGTCCCTGTTCAAAATGCTAAGGGTAATGTCTGGTCAGTGCTCCGTGACATAATTTCAAAAGCGAAATCTTTCAAAATGGATTTGGACATAAAGGGACTTCTAACATTTGTAGTGTTGTAGGGTATCACATGGTCGGCCCCGCACGACTATAGCCTTTGCTTACTTGTTTACATATAAATTTAACGAAGTAGGTGTCGCCAGTTCCTCTGACCCCAAACAGATACCTATGGTTGAAGGGAGAGTCAAGCTTACGTCGTATACTAACTGTGGAACAGATATCTTCATGATTTTGGCAAATATTAGGATTTTAGATAAATCGAAAAAATTTGCGCAAAATTGGGCGTGGTCCCTTTTTCTTTGCATAAAAACCTAAATCCGGGTAGAACGAACATTAAAAAATATACAAATAGTTCTAGCCGGTCTCAAGTGATTCAATTACCAACGAACAACAATTGGTTAATATATAGAAGTAGAAGGCGTGGTCAGTTCCTCAGCTCCCAAATAAATACATAGGATTGGAGGGAAAGTCAACAGTATGTCGTGTAATAATTTTCAAACGATATCTTCATTGTTTGACAAATATAAGGATTCTAGATAAATCGAAATAGTGCACGTAAAAGTAGGCGTGCTCAATTTTTTTTCTTTAAAAACCTAACACGACGACGGTACGACGAACGTTTGTACAAAAAATATGCAAATCGGTCCAGCCGTTCTCAACTGATTCCATTACCAACGAACAACAATTGATTTATATATATATAGATGTTGGCTTCACTTTCACACATTTGCCTATTTCCGAGTAAGCTATATTAATGGTCCATATAATGGAATTAATAGAATATCCGCATGAACCGGGCGGTATATCCAACTTTGGGCATTTATGCATTTCATTTGGGGTTTGAATGGTGAAACATTACATAAACATTATAAATAAATTATGTAGTCCTCCCTATGATTTCGTTGAACCAAAACAATCGCCATTATTGCTAAAACATACAAACAATAACTTCAGTCGATGCAAGACAAATGCTTATTTATAGGATAATCCTTCCACAGCAGTTTCAAGCGAAGTCATCATGTCTCGTAATCACAGTTTTGTTGTAAATGAAATTGGAATGTACTGACCATTTCGGCAATCATTTGGGTAACAACAGATGGTTGTCGTTTGTTGGCTTAAGTGTTGACGTATCATATATCTCATGGCCCATTTGCTGTCTCAATAAAACTTTTTTATTGGTTTCTGAACAAGTCTTTCTCAAATGGGTTATGTCTGTCGCATGGATGAATTGCATGTTATAAATCGAAAGCGGTAACAATCTGCAATGATTGCTTCTTGAATTGGCATCACGCACGTCTAAAGGTAACAAAAAATAAGCATTTTAAATTTGTTATGAATTTGTTTGAAAACATTTTAAGCAGTTCAATTTAATTGCTTTCCATTACATTTTACACATTAAAATTAAAAAAAAAAAAACACAAACACGCGCTCGCAAAGAAATAATACCAATCAAAACGTGTGTTCTAATTTGATATGGACCAGTTTATTTGAATTCAAACAAATCTTTGGAAACATATTCAAACCAATAATATTAAAATGCAAACAAAATAAATCAAACAATATGTGTACCACCGGAAGAAGGGAAACTGTGTAAATATATTCATTCAAAAGACATAAGCGGATTTATTATTAGCACGAAAGTAAGAATAGTATTAGAAGTGTTACTAATCCTATTTCATAGAAAAGTCTTCTTATAAATAATGATGAATACCAAAACATGGACTTTGATTTCATGTTTTCTTAGTTTGCTACAAATGTCTTATATACAAAGAGGATGTGGAAATATGATCACATTTTACTCTGGGAAAATATCTGCATCAAATACTGAATGTTAAATGAAAATTAAATTTCGTCACATAAATAAACGAATATGCATATTTAGTAGAGCTCCCGTAACAAAAGAATTTATTTCAAGTATTTAATACCACCTATCAACACTTGGCTTGACGTTATATTGGGGTTTCTACGACGTGAACCTACATAGGCTTTGTTTGTCATAAGCCATTACCATATTCAAATTCGAAACTTGAAATAAACGGTGAATAATGTAGCTAAAAGCATCAAAATACCGTATGTAGGGAGGTCCCGTTATATCGGAGCTATACGAAGACCTGGACCTGCATACACAATTTTCCGTCATAGACTGTAGTTCCCATTACGAACTCTAAATACGTAATTTGAAACTACTCCGGTGAATATTAACGCTAAAATGATCAAAATACCGAATATAGGGAGATACCATTATATGGGGGCTATATGAAGACGTGGACCTGCACAGTCAATTTTCTTTCACAGGCTGTACTATCTATTACAAACTTCAAATACAAAATTTGAAACAATTCCGGTCAATAATGTCGCTAAAATCATCAAAATACCGAATATAGGGAGGCACCGTTATATGGGGACTATACGAAGACGTGGACCTGCACAGACAATTTTCTGTCTTGGGCGGTAATATCCAGTTTGAACTTTAAATACCAAATTTGAAACTCTTCCGGTAGATAATATCGCCAAAATCATCAAAATAGCGAATATCCGGAGGTACCGTTATATGGAGGCTATATGAAAACGTGGACCTTACTGGCCCATTTAGGAACTTAACCTGCCTACTGGAAAAATAAATATGTGTGCAAAATTGTAGCTTTCTATCTCAATTTGTTCGAAAGATAGCGTGATTACAACAGAGAGACGGACATCGCTAAATCGACTAAGTATTTTAGGCTGATCAAGAATATATAAACTTTGTTGGGTCTGACATGAGTATTTCGAGGAGCTACAAACGGAATGACAAAGTAAATATACCTTCCATAGTATGGTGGAGGGTATAAAAAGCATATCCAATTCTGAATCTATTTGCATTAAATTTGACGCAGACATTTTAATATTTTATACCAAACAAGAAAAAACAAGTTAAAAACCAGTAAAGAAAGTCTTAAAGTCGGCCGGGCCGACTTTATGATATCTTACACCACTTTGCCACTTTAGTAGAGCTCCGCATAAAAATTAAAACTTTTAATGGGAGAATTCAATCATACAAGCTATGATTATAATTATAATTTAAAGTTGAAAGGACTAAATATGCCGAAGCATTTGTATCTTTTAAATTCGGACGTGTATTACCCATTTAGTGCAATATTAATTTGAAATCGGATAAAGATATATATGGGAGCTATATCCAAATCTGAACTGATCTCCATAAAATTTCTCAAAGATATTTCTGAGCTGTATTTGATATATTTCCATGAATATCGTTGTTAAGAAGTGCATATTACGGCTGTGGGTAACAAATATTACAAATCGGATGAACAGTATATATGGGAGCTATAGCTATATCTGAACCGATCTTCACCAATTTTGACACACTAGCTTCTAGACTAAATTCTGTCCTAGGTGCCAAATTCCATCCCATTTGGACAAATATTAGACGTTTGGTGCACAATATAAGGTAAATCGGACGAAGATATGTATGGGAGCTATATCCAAATCTGAACCGATCTCGATAAAATTTGGCACATGTATTTCTGGGCTGTAGTTGATATATTTCCCCAAATATCGTTGTAACAAATATCGTTGTAACACATTACGGCTGCGAAGGACAAAAAAACAAATCGGATGAACAATATATATGGGAGCTATAGCTATATCTGAACCGATTTTGATCAAATTTGGCACACTTATTTTCAGGCCTAATTTAGTTGTATGTGCAAAATTTCGGGCTGATATTACACGTTTGGTGCACAATAAAAGGCAAATCGGACGAAGATATATATGGGAGCTATATCTAAATTTTGACCGATTATCTCCAATTTCAATAGGGTTCGTCCTTGGGCCAAACAAACGATTTGTGCAAAATTTCATCTGGATAGGGCAATAATTGCGAACTGTACTTTGTTTACAAAAATACATGGACAGACAGACGGACGGACGGACATGCATCGACTCAGAATGTGATTCTATGCAGATCATCAAAAGGAACTATGGGTCTATCTCGTTTCCTTTTGCCTGTTACAAACAAATGCACAAAGACATAATACTCTGACCACCTTGTGGTGTAGGGTATAAACAGTAAGTTTGGCCGGGCCGAGCTTTGAATACCCTCCACCATTTGGAACAGATTTGGAAATTTTCAAAAAATAAAATCCATTTGTATCCATTTCGAACTTCAAATACCAAATTTGAAACAATATCGGTGTATAATGTCGCTAAAATCATCGAAATACCGAATATCGGGAGGCACCGTTATATGGGGGCTGTATGAAAACGTGGACCTACATGGTCCATTTAACTTAACCTGCATATTGAAAAAATAAACACGTGTGCAAAATTTTAGCCTTCTATCTCAATTCGTTCGAAAGACAACGTGATTACAACAGACAGAGGGACAGACAGACAGACGGACATCGACTTAGAATTTTAAAAAATATATATAGTTTGTTGGGTCTGACATGAGTATTTCAAGGAGTTAGAAACGGAATTACAATGTTAGTATACCCTCCATAGTATGGTGGAGGGTATAAAAAGCAGTAAGTTCGGCCGGGCCGAACTTTGAATACTCTCCACCATTTAAAACGAATTAGAAAATTTTCGAGAAGAATATATAACGGCTATATTAGGGCCTGTACGACGTGCATCTACATAGGCATTGTTTGTCACAAGCCATTACCATATTCAAATTCGAAACTTGAAAAAAAATGGTGAATAATGTAGCCAAAATCATCAAAATACCGTACATAGGAGATACCGTTATATAGGAGCTATACGAAGACCTGGACCTGTATAGACAATTTTATGTCACAGGCTGTAGCTTCCATTACGAACTTCAAATACGTCATCTCAAACAATTTCGGTGAGTATTTTACCTAAAATCGTTAAAATACCGAATATCCATTTCGAAATACAGTAGAATCCATTTCGAACTTCAAATGCCAAATATGAAATAATTCCGGTGAATAACGTCGCTAAAATCAACAAAATAACGAATATCGGGAGGTACCGTTATATGGGGGCTTTATGAAAACGTGGACCTACATGACCCATTTACGAACTTAACCTGCCTACTGGCAAAATAAACATGTGTGCAAAATTTTAGCCGTCTACCTCAATTCTTTCGAAAGATAGCGTGATTACAACAGACAGACGGACATGGCTAAATCGTCTCAGAATCTTACGCTGATCAGAAATATACATACTTTGTTGGGTATAAGATCATTATTTCGATGAGGTACAAACGGAATGACAAAACTAATATACCCTCTATAGTATGGTGGAGGGTATAAAAACATCGCTATAGAGTGCTCGCTATTAGGGATTATATTAAAACAAGTTAAAAACAGTAAGTTCGGCCTAAAATTGTCAAAATACAGAACATAGGGAGGTACTGACATATGGGGCCTATCTGAAGACGTGCATAGACAATTTTCTGTCACAGACTGTAGTTCCCATTACGAACTCTAAATACGTAATTTGAAAATACTTCGGTGAATAACAAAACTAAAATCATCAAAATACCGAATATTGGGAGGTACTGATATATGGGAGCTTTACGAAGACGTGGACCTGCACAGACAATTTTCTGTCTTAGGCTATAGTATCCCTTTGGCACTTCAAATACCAAATTTGAAACAATTCCGGTGAATGTTGTCGCTAAAATCATCGAAATACCGAATATCGGGAAATACCGTTATATGGAGTCTACATGAAAACGTGGACCTACATGGCCCATTTACGTACTTAACCTACTACTGGAAAAAAACAAGTGTGTAAAATTTTAGCCTTCTATCTCAATTTGTTCGAAAGATAGCGTGATTACAACAGATAGACAGGCGGACAAAAATTCTAATCCCGAAATTCACTACATTTGCGCTAAAATTAGCCATTATTTGCACAATAAACTTGAAATCGGATTAAGGATACATATGTGGAGATGTATATGGGAGCTGTAGCTATATCTGAACCAATTTTCTCCAATTTTTTTTAACTTGCTTCTAGACTGAATTCGTCGGATGTACCAAAATTCAGAACTCTTTAACAGATATTGGCCATTTGGCGCACAATTAACCCGAAATCGGTTGAAGATATATATATATATATGGAACATAATACAAATGTGAGGGACTTAAACACCAAATTTAATGTACTATCTTCTAGACTAAATTCGGTCGGATATGCCGAAATTAAGTCCATTTGGGCTGATATTAGCCATTTGGTGCGCAATTAACCCGAAATCGGTTGAGGTTATATATGGAAGCTATATCCAAATCTGAACCGATCTTTTTTTGATACATTTGATACACTTATTTCAGAGCTGTATTTGATATCTAGTACTAAACATATATATGGGAGCTATGGCTATATCTAATCCGATATACACCAAATTTGAAGCAATGGTTAATATTATGAATTCAGTCGTAAGTGCCAAAATTCAGTCCATTTGGGTTGATATTGGTCATTTGGTGCACAATAAACCTGAATCGGATAAATATATACATGGGAGCTATATGCTAATCTGAACTGATCTCGATCAAATTTGACAAATAGGATGAAACATATATATGAGAGCTATAGCTGTAAAAGGGCGAGAAAAGAATACGACTGAATGGTTTGACTGTTGATTCAGTTCTAGTTTTGGATCCTGCTCGGAGGATCAATGTTTTTAATGATAAGAATAGAGTCCAATCTCCCTCTTCGATTGTCAACTCTATTTCGTTTTCGGCTCGACTGGAGCACTATTTAGTGAGAAAAGAAACACGACCGCTTCGTTAGGGTGTTATTTCAATTCTATTTTGGATCCGGCTCGAAGGACCAATGAATGAGAAAAGAAAACCAACCTAATGGTTTGGTTGTTGATTCAATTCTGATTTTATTTTTAAAATATGTTCCTTACGTACTACTGAAACTAATCTAACTTAACCTAGTCGCAGCCACACAATTGTTCTTATCTATTCTAATATTGAATGGAGAACACTGCATGGCTGCTTCACATCTCATTCAAGTGGTCTTGTGCATTTACTGAGCGCATCGATATATGTGCGTGTGGGTCATAACCTTTATTATCTCTCACATTATCGTATGCGTCAGCGCACAAGATCACCGAATCGTTCACTGTGGTGTTTTATGGCGGCTGGGAAATATGTAATTTTAGAATATTTATTGTTTATTACTAGATTTTCCCAGCGCCTCAACCGCACTCAAAAGTATGTACAAAGTATTTTGTACAATAGCTATATCTGAACCGATTTTCTCCAAATTTGATTAACTTTCTGCTAGACTGAATTCCATGGGATTTACCGAAATTCAGGTCATTTGGACTTATATTATATTTTGTGCACATTTAACCCGAAATCGGTTGAAGATATATATGGGAGCTATATCTAAATCTGATCCGATTATCACTAATAGGGTTCGTCCTTGGGCCAAACAAATATTGTTTGCAAAATTGCATTTCAGGATAGTAAATGCGACCTGCATTTTATTCACAAAAATACATGGACGGACGGTCAGACGGACTGACATGCATAAATCGACTCAGAAAGTGATTCTATGAAGATCGTCAAAATAAATATAGGTCTATTTCGCCTCCTTCACCATGTTACAAACAAATGCACAAAAACATAATACCCTTAGGGTATAAAAATCTGTTCTCGTATTTTCTCTTTCAGGTAGAAAAAGAAAGTATCGGGATTTAATATTGGAACGTGATCTATTTCAAATAGATAATATCATTGAAATTGGTTGGAGAATACAGTTGTTAACATCTTAAAAATACTAAAAAGTGAGTGGTACCGTAATATGGCGGCTATAATGGAAAATGGTTTACCGCAGGAGGTAGAACTCATGACAAACGCTAAATATCAAACTTGTTTTGTGGAGGCTATAACAAGTGCAGATTGGTGATCCATATCAAAAGTTTGGGTTACAAATAGTTTCTAAAGACGTTCCAAACAACACTCTAACTTCCGAAAGAAATGAAGTAGGTTGATAACATTTTACATAAATGTGTTTAGGGTTCGTAAAATATTTGTTATTCAAAGTTGGCATTTTTTTGATTTTTTTTTTCATACTGGCACACGTTTTCAGTAAAGTAATTGTGCCTTTCTATATATACTGAATATAGGAAGGCACAGTTATTAATGATATAATAATCCGATTATTGAGTATTTTCATAATTTTAGATACATTTTTCAATGAGTTTTGTTCACTACAATATAAATAACATGTACGGCTCGTATTGTGGAACTCGGCACTTTTAGACATATTTCCGTAACTTGTAACTTTCCCAATTGTGAAGGTTATAAAAAGTTCAGCCCTGCCGTACTTAACTGCTTGTTTACCTGTTTTACCATTAGTCTTTAGTCATCCTTGTTACTAATTCAAAGCGAACATTGTTAAACAGCAACGGAAAGCCATTACACCGCACCGATGCACAGAATAACATCTTCGTATTACTTTGATCAAAAAGACTGCAATGAAAGAGTGCAACCTCAGTTAAATTAAATATGACCCTCTTCATTCAGTAAACCTCATATATGGCTTTTTAATTAAAATGATTTCTTTAAGAAAATTTTCATAAAATGTCCTTGAGAATGAGAATAGCGAAAAATGTTTATACCCAAAATTAATTTTACGCCTCATTAAAAATGCCTTTTACTTTTATGTTTTGTGTCGTTTTCCGCCTTTAACGACTGTAATTTAGACTTACGACTTCCAGAAAGCAACATTCTTCTCAAAGACAATATAGATAAAGTGTAAAAGTGTTTGAATTGAAAATCGTAAACATCAATACATATTCTTGTTTTTACACTTTTATTGACACAATTTATGTTTGAAACGAATAGCTTTCGAAAACCTTCAAACGGAATTTGTAAATGCCAATGATGATGTGCATATGCAATATTTAATTTGAGATACTCTTAACTTCGGAAATTCACACACAAATAAAAATAGCACATTTGATAAAGCCAAAATTTAAGAAGGGGGTTGTAAAAAGCAATCGATAGACAAAAAATAAGTATATAATAAATTGGTCTATAACTGTGACTTGTATAATAACTGCAAAATCTGGAAACTATTTTGGTTAATTTTGCGACTACCAACAAAAACTATTGGCTGACGCTAACCCAAACTCAATGCTAAATTTCATGAGAATCGGGACATAATTGCGGCCTGTAACATGGATAGACGGACGGGGGGACACACATAACTGGATAGACTTAGATCCGCGAGTTAGGATCGATATACTAAATGGTTGGTCTACCCACAATTTTTCCAAATCATATAATACCCTCAACATATACTGATGTATTGTATAAATACACATTTTAGGGTTAAAGTGGACTTTCTGTGCATTTAGTGCGCAATAATTATGAAATCAAATTCAATTTTATTTTAATAAAACTAAATTGCATGCTGTTCTTTAATTACTTGAATGCATAGATAAATATTGACTTAGAAAATAATTCTATATCATAAAATCAATGAAAAAGGTAACTACGAACATAATGCCCGAAACTACATATATATATGAAGTTTCGCCCCATATATATATACTAGCTGAACCCGGTGCGCTTCGCTACCCCTTTTGATTTTATATGCATTCAAAATTTTATTTACGAATATATGTTGGACAAAAAAAACAAATTTAAAAAAAAATACTTGACTACTTTAATGCTTTAATAAACAAAACCATTAGAAAAGCAGTAACATGACATGCATACACGAAGGGTTTGTCCTTTGGATTTATTTATTTCATAGCAAATACCAAGCGTGCAGGAAACTGCAATTTTTTGAAGTTGAGTGGCATTTCTATTGCAATTAGTGAATTCGAGGTAGCAACATAATTCCCCGTAATAAGCGTATTTCAAACTAATTGTTGTGTTGTTTTTTAGTGTTAGCCTAAGGCGTTGTGAGTCAATGGTTCTTATTAAAATCATATCCCAATATGATCCGATTTAAATATAATTTTAAAAAAATTACTTTTACACCAAATTCCGCCTCAACTATCATATTTCATTGAAATTGGTGGTCAAATATGTGAAATCGGCCGAGAATATATATATATGGGAGCTATATCAAACCTTAAATCTGAGCGAATTTGAATATAATTTGTCAAATTTATTTTTGTACCAAATTTAGTCACTTATGGCGAATTTCATTGGAATCGGAAATACGTATCGTGTTTTGTGCATCGAATATGTGAAATCGGCGGATAATATAATGGGAGCTATATCCAAATCTGAACCGATTTTAATATAATTTGACTAATTTATTTTCTAATCAAAATCCCGTCACACATACCCAATTTCATTGGAATCGAACATACATATCGTGTTTGGTGCATCAAATAAACGAAATCGGTTGAAGATATATATGGGAGCTATATCCAAATCTGAATTAAATCAGATTTCAATATAATTTGACAAATGTATATTCGTTTTAATTTCCGCTACACATTCCAAATTTCATTGTTTGGTGCATCAAATACATGAAATCGGTCGAAAATATATATGGTAGCCATATCCAAATCTAAACCGATTTCAATATAATTTGACAAAATAATTTTTGCTCCCAATTTCGTTACTTATTTTAAATTTCATTGGAATCGAACATTCATATCGTGTTTGAGGCATCAAATGAACGAAATCGGTCGAAAATATATATGGAAGCTATATCCAAATCTGAACCGATTTCAATATAATTTGGGAAATCAATTTTTTAGATAAAATCCATCACACGCTTCAAATTTCATTGAAATTTGGGATACATAGAGTGTTTGGTGCATCAAATGCTTGAAATCGGCCGAAAATATATATGGGGGCTATATCCAAAAATGAACCGATTTCAATATAATGTAGCCAATTTATTTTTGTTCCAAATTCCGTTACGCATTCTAAATTTGGAGACTGTATCTGTAATCGATCAATAGATATGTGCATACATTCTGATGCTATATCTCCACTTCCAAGTGGAATTTCAAAAATGTATGTTACTATGTTACTTTCAGGCGATGTTGCAGTATACATGCACATTTTCAGGAAAATGTGTTCAGCAGTTTTCGAGTCCATAAATTACAAACAAACAAACATACAAAACATTTTCCTCTTTTATAGATATAGATTAATTTATTTATTTTATTTTTTATTTATTTACTTATTTTTTTTTTTTTTTTTTTTTTTTTGTAAAAAAATTCCAAGGTTCATAAAACAAGAAAAAAAGCAGTAAGTTTGGCCGAACTTTGAATACCCTCCACCAAATGGAACATAATTGGAAGTTTTCAAAAAAAAAAAAATAAAATCTTAGGAATGCAGAATATAACTCCCTTTTATATTGGAGTCTATACGAAAACGTGGCAATTTTTGTCATAGTCATTATAGTATTAAAATACGAAATACCGAATATAGGGAGGTACCGTTACATGAGGATTATACGAAGATCTATACCTGCATAGGAAATTTTCTGTCACAGTTCGTAGTACCCGTTACGAAGTGCAATTATGAAATCCGAAACCATTCCGGTAAATAATTTAGCCAAAATCATCAAAGTACCGAACATAGAGAAGTACCGATATGAGGGGCCATACGAAGACGTGGACCTACATAGACAATTTCCTGTCGCATGCTATAGTGAATTATGTTGCTGAAATCAGCAAAATAATGCATTTAGGGAGGTACAGGTATATGGTCCTGAAGACCAAACACAGATTTGAGTAAAATTTTATCAACCTATTTTAATTTGTTCGGAAACTAGAGTAATTTCCACAGACGGACAGACGGACGGAAATCGCTTAGTCGACATAGAATTTTATGCGGCTCAAGAATATATATATGAACTATGTGGGGTGTAAAATGTATATTTCGAGGTGTTACAAACGGAATGACAAACGTAATATACCTTCCATACTATAGTGGAGGGCAGGGATGGAAAATAAAAAATTGCACAAGGTACTAAAATTGTACTTTTTTAAATAAAATGGTACATTTTTATAATTTTTTTAACGTTTATTTTTATAACGTTTTATTCAGTAAACAAAACAAAACAAACATAACAAATTCATTCACCTATGTATTTAGGTATGTAAATAGCTTCCAGGAACATAAAATGTGAGATCATTTTTTATACCCTCCATATTAACTTTGTCATTACGTATATTCGTATAGCCCCCATATAACGGCACCACGCTATGTTCGGTATTTTGATGATTTTAGCGACATTATTAACCGGAATTGTTTAAAATTTGGTATTTGAAGTTCGTTATGGGAACTACAGTCTGTGACAGAAAATTGTCGGTGCGGGCCCAGTTTCGAATTTGAATATGGTAATGGCTTATGACAAACAATGCATATGTATGTCCACGTCGTATAGACCCCAATATAACGGCTATATTCGGTATTTTTAAAATTTTAACAGAATTTTTTAAGGATTTTATTTTTTAAAAATTTCCAAATTCGTTGCAAATGGGGGAGGGTATTTAAAGTTCGGCCCGGCCGAACTTACTGCTTTTTAACTTGTTCTTATATAACATTCTGAAGTTTGTAAAGTTCTTTTTATACCCTCCACCATGCTGTCGAGGGTATATTAATTTTGTCATTCCGTTTGTAACTCCTCGAAATACTCATGTCAGACCCAACAAAGTATATATATTCTTGATCAGCGTAAAATTCTAAGACGATTTAGCCATGTCCGTCTGTCTGTCTGTGTGTCTGTCTGTTGTAATCACGCTATCTTTCGAACAAATTGAGATAGAAGGCTAAAATTTTGCACACATGTATATTTTGCCAGTAGGCAGGTTAAGTTCGTAAATGGGCCATGTAGGTCCAAGCCCCCATATAATGGTACCTCCCGATATTCGGTATTTTGATGATTTTAGCGACTTTATTCACCGGAATTGTTTCAAATTTGGCATTTGAAGTTCGTAATGGATACTACAGCGTAAGACAGAAAATTATCTGTGCAGGTCCACGTCTTCGTGTAGCCCCCATATAACGGCACCCCCCGATATTCGGTATTTTGATGATTTTAGCGACATTGTTTACCGGAATCGTTTCAAATTTGGTATTTGAAGTTCGTCATGGATACTACATCCAAAGTCAAAAAATTAACCATGTAGGTCCACGTCTTCATATAGTCCCCATATAACGGTACCCCTCGATATTCGGTATTTTGATGATTTTAGCGACATTATTTAGCGGAATTGTTCCAAATTTGGTATTTGAAGTTCGTAATAGATACTGCAGCATAAAACAGAAAATGGGTCATGTAGGTCCACGTCTTCATATAGCCCCCATATACCGTACCCCCCTATATTCGGTATTTTGATGATTTTAGCGACACTATTTACCGGGATTGTTTCAAATTTCGCATGTGAAGTTTATAATGGATACTTCAACCCATGCCAGAAAATTGTCTGTGCAGGTCCACGTCTACGTATAGCCCCCATATAACGGTACCCCCCATATTCGGAATTTGGATAATTTTAGCGACATTATAAACAGATTTTTCTTCAAGTTTCGCATTTAAATATTGTGATAACTTATGACAAAAGTTGCCTATGCAGGTCCACGTCGTCGTATGAGCATTCTGTATTTTTAAGATTTTAACAGAATTTTTAACGGATTTTATTTATTTATTTATTTATTTATTTTTTTATTTTTTTTTTTTTTTTTTTTTTTGAAATTGCCAAATTGGTACCAAATGGTGGAGGGTATTAAAAGTTCGGCTCGGCCGAACTTACAGCTTTTTTACTTGTTATGATTAATTTCTTAAGGAAATTGTCTGGAATTTTGTAATCAAAACAGCAAGAATTATTCGATTTAAGAAGACTTTCGATCTTACGAGATTAGAAAGACTTTCTAGCTGTAGACGATTTCTTTCTTTAGTCTTAGTGGCATTTTGAATTGAAAATATTCGTTCAACATTCGCTGAAGAATGGGGAATGGACAATATACCAAAGGCAATTCTTGGTATATCTGGGAACATTAATTCCCCCAATTAGTTTTTAATAACACTAACATTAAGCCAAAAATCACTAATATTACCATCTTTACATTTTTTAAGTTCAGGATAATCAGATAAAGCTCTAAATTGGGAGTTAATGTTTTCAAAATTTTGTTCTTCCTTGGGATACAATTTCATTAAAATTGGACCTATACTGTTTGTCTTTCCATCTATAATATTTTCACGTGAAAAATTATTAAACATCATATACAAACTATCGTTATTGAAATCTATTTACTTTACTACTTACTTTGTATAAATATTTCAACATCAGTTCCACAAAAAATATTATGCAAAGGAATATGATTTTCGTTAATGTCGATTTCTAAAATATCGTCACTAAGTCCATCTTTCAGAATAAAATTTCTTGCAATTTGCATATATAAAAATTTAATTCTTGGAAGTAAAATATGAATTCTCGCTTCTTCTGATTGCATTTCAAGATTAATATTATTAATTAATTTTAAAACATTAGACAAAATTAAGTAGAACATTTTCATTATGGGATTAGTTAAATCATCGCTAATGAATTCCAACTTTTCTGTTTGATATTCATTTTCAAAGTTTTTGAAGTTAAAATAGTATGTGAAAGGTTCCCATTGTTCTAAAATGCGGTCTACTACCTCTTTCCTCGAAAGCCATTGTGTTGCAGCGTATCCCAGAATAACATGCATGTCAGTTCCAAAGTGTTCTTGAAATGTTGCAGAGTCATTGCGGCGACTAGGACTGTTGCAAAAATAAAATTTAATTTCTTTCATCAATCTGTCTACCTTGTTAGGTAGCGCACAAAAAGCCGCACATGACACCAAATTCAATATATGACAAACGCATCCAGTTACAAAAAGATTTGGAACTGACAATTTTAATATTGCTTGCACACCTTTGTATTTCCCCATCATCACTGAGCAATTATCAGCCGTAAACCCGATCATTTTCTCCAGTGGTATGTTGCATTCATTTAAAACTTCAATTATTTTGTCAGTAATGCCTTTGCCGGTTGCCTCCACAATATGTTCTAGTGATAGGAATCTATCTTGACACTTTCCGTCAAAAGTTCTTACAATAATCGCCAAAAGTTTGGACACAGTACAGTCAGTGCTCTCGTCGATAACAGTTGAGTAATAATTTGCATTGCAAAATTTGCTTATAGCTTCAGTATTTTCTGGTCCTGTAACACTATTAATTACTTGTTGGCCCTTGTGTCTATAAGAAATTTTCTGGTAGTTTGGGAATCCGGTATGCCATTCTTATACCCTACACCACAAGGTGGTCAGGGTATTATGTCTTTGTGCATTTGTTTGTAACAGGCAAAAGGAAAGGAGATAGACCCATAGATCCTTTTGATGATCGGCATAGAATCACTTTCTGAGTTGATTTATGCATGTCAGTCCGTCTGTCCGTCCGTCCGTCCGTCTGTCCATGTATTCTTGTGAACAAAATGCAGGTCGCATTTATTATCCGATTGAGATGAAATTTTCCAAACAACATTTGTTTGGCCCAAGGACGAACCCTATTGAAATTGGAGATAATCGGTAAAAATTTAGATACAGCTCCCATATATATCTTCGTCCGATTTGCCTTTCACTGTGCACCAAACGTGTAATAACAGCCCGAATAGTATGGAATTATGCACATGCAACCAAAATAGGCCTCAAAATAAGTATGCCAAATTTGATAGAAATCGGTTTAGATATAGCTATAGGTCCCATATATATTGTTCATCCGATTTGTTATTTTTGTCCTCCGCAGCCATAATATGCACTCTGTAACAACAATATTTGGGGAAATATATCAAATGCAGCTCAGAAATACCTTTGCTAAATTTTATCGAGATCGGTTCAGATTTGGATATAGCTCCCATATAACTTCGTCCGATTTACCTTTTATTGTGCACCAAACGCCTAATATTTGCCCAAATGGGATGGAATTTGGCACTTACGACCGAATTGAGTATAGAAGGTAGTATGCCAAATTTGGTGAAGATCGGTTCAGATATAGCTATAGCTCCCATATATATTGTTCATCCGATTTGTTGTATTTGTTACCTACAGCCGTAATATGCACTCCGTAACAACGATATTCAGGGAAATATATCAAATACAGCTCAGAAATATCTTTGCCAAATTTTATCGAGATCGGTTCAGATTTGGATATAGTTCTCATATATATCTTTATCTGATTTCAAATTAATTTTGCACCAAATGGGCAATACAAGTCCGAATTTAAAAATACAAATGCTTCGGTATATTTAGTCCTTTGAATTTTAAATTATAATTATAATCATAGCGTGTATGACTGAATTCTCCCATAAATACTTTTAATTATTAAGTGGAGCTCAACTAAATTAGCAAAGTGGTGTAGGGTATCATAAAATCGCCCCCGCCCGACTTTAGGACTTTCTTTACTGGTTTATAATTTAGTTTAAGTGGTCTAAGATGGTGAATGGCAAGTTATGTTCGGCCATAAATAAACATACCATGATCTCCAATTGTTTTGCTGTTTCTGTTGAAGGGCAATGTTTTGTGGCATTCTCCACAAATTCATCCAGTTTTGGTGTGCTTATTTATTTAAACGTCAATTTACACTAATTGCATTTTAACGGAGACACCTTAAGTGAAATGGTACTGAATTTCACACGGGAGTACTTAGGTACTTTTTGTAGTGAAATGGTACAAAAAAAAGTACCATTGTACTAAATTTTCCATCCCAGGTGGAGGGTATAGAATTAGACCATAAAATCGAAACCCAATCTAAACGTTGAAAACCAAACTGTATTCATAGTACGCATATTAGCCTTATCTACCGTCCGTCCTAGTTTCTCTAGTTTCTGAAGGAAATGAAGTAGGTTGATAAAACTTTATTTAAATGTATATTATGTCTGCAGGATTTTTGGTATTGAAAATGTTCCATGTAGGTCCACGTTTTGGTATAGCCCCAATATAATGGTACCTCCCTATTTTCGGTATTTTGGTGATTTAAGCGATATTAATCACCGGAATTGTTTCAAATCTGATATTTAAAGTTCGTAATAGATACTACAGCCCATGAAATTGTCTGTGCAGGTCCACGTCTTCATATAGCCCCCATATAATAGTACATCCCAATTTATACCCTACTATGTTTTGCACCAATCAAACTTATAACACCCCCAATAAGTTTGATTTGGCCAAAAATTATGTAACACCTCGAAATATTGGTTTCCCATATAAGAAAGTATATATAGATCTTCCTATCTCGCCGAGCTGAGTCGATCTATCTATGTATGTATGTCCGCCCGTTCGTCTGTCCGTCTGTCCGTCTGTCCATGTTAATTTGTAATCACTCTAAAGTTCGCAATTATGGCCCGATCTTCACGATATTTAGAATGGAGGTGGGGCTATAGCCAGAATAGAAGCCTATTGCTTTTGATCGCATAATATTCAGGGGTTGAAATGGACCAAAAGTGAAAAATTTCCTGATTTTGCAGTTGCTCTACAGTTACGGAAGTTAGCATGGGGCTAGAGCTTAGGGCTGGGAAGAAGCCTTTCAAGTTTGATGGTTATCGGGTAATATTTAGTGGCTTAAATAGACCATAACAATTGTGTTCAAAATTTGAACATTTCAAAATTCAAAATCAAAATTTCCATTAAACCGCGAATATTTTTATCACAAACTGACGAACAGGTCAATTCTGATCGTTACATAAATGTCGATAGTAAATATTTCGGATATATAGCGAAATATATATAATGTGTATATTCAAAGGAAGGTAATGTTAGCTTGAATGCTTAAATCTCAGGAATGGCAAATCCGAATGCCCTCTTGGCATAAAAGTAGAATGATGTTAATATACATTTTGTAGTATTTTGTGACACACTTTTATTTCTTCATATTGTTTATCGCATGTGAACTTTTAAATTTGACTTATAATATTGAAGTGTATATTTTGTAATATTTTTTTACCTTACAACCAACACATGTTGGGGTTGTTATATACAGATTGCAATTATCGTCGGATCCTCACGAAAACTTTCACAAGGGTAGGGCTCAGAAGGGCTGTTTTCAAAGATGATTAGATGTTAAAATGGACCAACAATAAAAAAGGTTCCTGATTTTGCAGCCGTTATAAAGGGCAACATAAACCAAAGGACACCACTACTTTTTTGTGAAAAAAATCCCACATTTCCATTCTACAGAAACGCTGAAATAAATTACAAGCGAAATCCAAAATAAACAAAAGGCGAACTTCTGAATTTTAATGCTGATTTCTTTGACGAATACAGCCAAATATCGTCGACAAGCAAATCATTAACATGAGTCTAAATTTGGAGCTACAAAGGGGAATCTTGCATTTGGAGATGATCGCAAAATATTGAGGGGTTTAAATGAACCAAAAACAGCAAAATGTTCCTGATTACACAATTGAAACAAATCGACACCGACTTCTGCTGAAAAGAGAGTTAAGGACAGCGAAAAAGTCTAGAATTTGGATGACCATTGGATTATAGTTTGCTGTAAAATGGACCACAACAACTAACAACACGACGGAGTGCGTAAATATTGGCCAAATGTCCCTGGTCAAAATGCTAAGGGTAATATCTGGGCAGTGCTCTATGACATAATTTCAAATGCGAAGTCTTCCAAAATGTATTTGGACATAAGAGGGCTTCTAACATATTGTAGTGTTGTAGGGTACCATATGGTTGGCCCAGCACGACTATAGCCTTTACTTACTTTTTTCGGTTGTTTGATGATTTTAGAGACATTATTCACAGGAAGTTTTTAAAACTTGGTATTTAAAGTTCGTAATGAGTATTAAAACCTATGACAGAAAATTTTCTGTGCAGGTCCACGTCTTCGTATAGCCCTCATATAACGGTACCTCTCGATATTCGGTATTTTGATGATTTTAGCGACCGGAATGGTTTCAAGAAAATTACTTATGCACCAACACGTCTTTGTATAGCTTCCATATAAAGGTTTTCATTTGAGCGGTATTTTTCGACGGAATTATTATTATTATTGTTTTTTTTTTTTTTTTTTTTTTTTTTTGAAAATTTTCAGGTTCCTTCCGAATGGTGAAGGGTGTTAAAAGTTCGACCCGGTCGAACTTAGCCGCTTTTTTATTTGCTACTTTTAATCAAAACGCAGAACTACAAGTATGCTACGTAAAAATCGTTTACTCCAAGTAAATGATGGACAATGAATACAATTATATTAAATAATTTAATTATTTTTTGTTACACAGATCTATATGCGAATGTGGACTCCTTTGAGGATAGAAAACGGTTAATGCTGCCAAATATTCGACGTCATCAAAAGACTATTTACTGAGGCGCCTTTCCTATTTTTACTTTCACTTTCTTCTCAAAACATTTTTGTGTGTCGTCATTGTTTTTACTTTCTTTACATTTTTCCCTTTCGGTTGTATCAACAAAGATATTTTTTGAATGAATTCTTGTGTTTGTCTCCCATACTTTTATCAAGTCCTAAGCTCCCACAAAAGGTTGCCACAGTCATGAAAAGGAGTAGAAAAGAGATTTATATTCTTTGTTTGTATATACCCTTGCTATAAAAGTATGTGTGTATGTATGTCGCCTAAGACACACGTACGTGAATTTCAATTCCCACTAAAATCTGTTTGTATTTTTCCTATACCTACATCCATTGTTACTTTCTGAAATATAGAAAAATGCCATGAAATAACAATGATGGCATCATCTATGTACCTTTGGGTTAAAATGGAATTTTATGTACATTAAAATATTAAATTCGTCAAACCCAATAGTTTAAGTCTCAAACATTGCCACAATGCTCTATAGAGTACTAGAAACGTGTTTAAATAATTTTATTAAATACTCCAGACGTAAGATTAAAGTTTTTATAAGGGATGCATAATACGAACAAAAAGCAAATTACATTAAAATCCCTTTGCCCTGTGAATTGAATACATCCCATAATGAGTTTTTAACGAAAGCTATGCAAATGCGTTGATTAAAAATGTTTTTTCTAGAAAATTTCATAAACATTCCGATTTCATCAAAGATTATTGGTAAAAGGTCACAAATTTGAAAATTTGTGAAGTCGTATTGTATGGTTATATATTTAGGAATTTAATGAAAGATGATTAATACTGATAAAAATAAAAAATATAAAATGATTTACAAGGAAGGGGAACCCAAGATCTATTAAAAAAACAAGTAAGCAAAGGCTTTAGTCGTGCGGCGCCGACTATGTTATACCCTACAACACTACAATATGTTAGAAGCCCCCTTATGTTCAAATCCATATTGGAAGATTTCGCTTTTGAAATTAGGATTTTGACTAGGGACATTTGCCCAATATTTATGCACTCCGTCGGGCTGTTAGTTGTTGTGGTCCATTTTACAGCTAAATATAATCCAATGGTCATCCAAAATGCTAGAATTCATCCCTGTCCTTAACTCTCTTCACAGGCGTGTCGATTGGCTTCAATTGTGTGATCGGAAAAACATTTCTGTTTTTGTTTAATTTGAACCACTAAATATTTTGCAATCATCTCCAAAAGCAAGAAGCCCCTCTGTATCTCCAAATTTAGACTCATCTATATGATTTGCTTGTCTTCGATATTTGGCTATATTCGTTAATGAAATCAGCATAAAAAAACAGAATTTCGCCTTTTGTGTATTTCGGATATCGCCTGTAAGTATTGCTGGCATTTTTTTTTTCACACAAAATTAGTGGTCCATTCTACCCGCTGTTCTAAACTCTAACTTAATGCGAGGTTTCGTGTCCTTTGGTTTCTGTTTGTGACCTTTATAACGAGCAAAATCAGGATTTTTTTAGTTTTTGGTCCATTTCAACCCCTAAATATTATGCGATCATCTCCAAAAGATATAGGGTTCTATTCTGACCCCAGCCCCAACTCCATTCTAAATTTCGTTAAGATCGGGCCATAATTGCGACCTGTAGAGTGATTACAAATTAACGTGGACAGACGGACGGACGGACTGACATAGCTAGATCGACTCAGTTCGGCGAGATAGGAAGATCCATATATACTTTCCTATGTGGGTAACCAATATTTCGTGGTGTTACATAATTTTTGGCCCAATCAAACTTGTAATACCCATACATAGTGTTGTTGTGTATAATAACTCAAAGAAATGTTTTCATTTTACTAGGCATATACCCAAAATTATATATAACTAGCTGGCCCAGATCGCGTTGCCGGTCTGTAGTTTTAGTGTTTAACGCAAAGTTTTTAAAGCATAATAATTCACAAATCTGGCTCACATAAGTGGCACAAGCTTTAGTATACATGATGACTCGACTAAAGAGAAATTAATATGCATTTCAAACACTATAAATCACGTACCGGGTGATTTATAGTGTTTCAAAATACCTGATCCTGTTTCCAGCCAGAGGTTTTAATTTGAGAGTTGGAAACCCAATAGATAGTAATTTCTAAATAGAAATCCTGGAAATATGACTTTAATTTAACTATCATAAATAAGGTGTCATCGGTTTATAAAAGTAAGGGACCCCATAAATTATGTTAAAAAGTAGAAATCTATGTCAATTAAATTATGGCATGTTTATACCCTACAACACTATGTGTTGGGGGTATTATAAGTTTGATTGGGCCAGAATTTATGTAACACCTCGAAATATTGGTTTCCCATATAGGAAAGTATATATGGATCTTCCTAGCTCGCCGAGCTGAGTCGATCTAGCTATGTCTGTCCATGTTAATTTGTAATCACTCTGCAGGTCGCAATTATGGCCCGATCTTCACGAAATTTAAAATGTAGGTGGGGTTAAGGTCAGAATAGAACCCTATTTCTTTTGGAGATGATCGCCAAATGTTTAGGGGTTGAAATGGAACAAATACTGAAAAAATGTCGGATTTTGCAGTAGCTATACAGGTCGCAATTATAGACCAATCGACGCGGAATTTCGCATGTAGCTAGAGTTTAGGGAAGGAAGAAGCCTACCAATTTGGGTGGTCATCGGATAATATTTAGCGGCTAAAATAGACCATATCTTTTTGTTGAAAAAATTCAAAATTTTTCATTAAACCGCGAATATTTTAAATCCCGGCGAAATCACAAAGCCATGACAAGGTTACTTCTGATCTTTACATTGATGTTAACATCCAACAAATTGGATATATAGCAAAATATGTGCGATATATATGTTTATCAAAGAAGATATGCTTGAAAAATCTCTTATATGTCGAGAACGGCTGAACCGATTTCGACAGTTCTCATTAATTCAGAATGGCCTCTTGGCAGGAAAGAAAAAACGTCTAAAAAAAATGCATAAAAATATCTCTCTAAAGATGAAAATATTGATTTTGTAAAATTTTCTCATATTTTTTCAATTTTGTCATATTTTTGGCATATTTTCATTTTGAATTAAACATTTGTTAATATTTCTACAGCTAACAAAACTAAGTAGTTAGGATATCAGGATATAATATACAGATCGCATTTATGGCCCGATCCTTACGAAATTTTGCATGGGGATAAGATGAGGGTCAGAATAGAAGCCTACTCTTTTTGGAGATGATCGCCATATATTTATGGGTTGAAATGGACCAAAAAACTGCAAAATTGTCAGCAGGTCGTAATTATCGCCCGATCCTTAGGCACATTTGAACGGGGGTTACCGGACATTGCAAAAGCCAATAAGTTTTGGATGGCCATCCAAAAATATTCAATGTGTAAAGGAGTTTGCCAACTTTTGTAGACAAAATACGAAAATGTCCATTCCAGTGACTTTTTGGAGAATTCACAAATACAGGAAAGACGCACTTCTGACTATTTCGTTAACGCTGATTTCGTTGAAGAATATAGTCAAATGGCTGTATCTCATATAGATGTGTTTCAGTCAAAAAATCAATAATAAATGTTAATCTTTTGCCACTTCTGAGAGATTATAGGTCTTTGGGAAATATTGGTTCCAGATCTAGGAAGACCATTTACGTGCAACATCTACCAATAAATTGGAAATGAGCAAATTAGTTTAAGTTGCTATTATTCGAAAATTAGAGAACTAAACCTGATGGTTTTCTTTTATTAGTTGTCACAATATCTTGTGGAATTCTTTCGAGTATCTCGCCTATATAAACTGTATCGTTTATTGTAGTGTTGTAGGGTATTCAACGGTCGGCCCCGCTCGACTCTAGCCTTTGCTTACTTGTTTTGTTATAATTTCTACCGAATGGACTGTAATTTGACATTTAATATATTGAGTATTGTGAAATAGATAGTTAGAATGTATCCGTTGCGTTTAGGTATAATAATACCATTTTTTGGTATGGCAACCATGCAACTGCATGTATAGAAAAATTGCAAAATTTCTCAATTATTTTCGGTTTTTTTTTTTCAACAAGAATGTTCAATTCCAAAATGCATTTTAAACAATTCTACACAAAATTCCATATAAAATAGAAGAGTAATTTTTTCAGTTCCGCGATTTTTATAGAGGCTTTTGTCAAAACTTTCTTTCATGAAAACTTTTTCAATACCGGCAATAACTAGATAGGGAAAAGAAGGAGAACAAAAGATATACATGCCAGATCAATAAATACCAAAGAAGACAAAGATAATACTAAACTACAGTATTCTATTGCGATTATTTAGAAACGATTCTGTGATTTAGCTCAAGCTTAACTGTGATTCATATTTTATTAATTATTTATTTTTACTTTATATTAATTAAATGTTGTGGAGTCCCGTTATATATATATATATATATATATATATATATATATATATATATATATATATATATATATATATATATATATATATATATATATATATATATATATATATATATATATATATATATATATATTTCGATTTATCTAAAATCCTAATATTTTCCAAAATCATGAAGATTTTTTGGTTATTTGTAATTACAGTGGTTTTCGTGAAAGAAAATTTTGATATGGAGTATTGTGTAGAATTGTTTCAGAATGCCTTTTTGGAATTGAACATTTTTATTGAAAAAACTCGAGAAATTTTGCATATTTTTTGTACATGCCGTTATATAGTTGCCATAACAAAATGTTCAATTTTGATTAAAAAATACTTCTCGGAGCATCAAAACATTTAAAAGGTCAACGTGCTTTAAAACAATATGGGTTTATTGGGCTTTTATGGTCAAGTTAATTAAATGAAAATAAACGAATTTGTTTCATATTCTGCTCAACGTTTCGTTGGCTTGTTTCCAACTTTTTTAAGAGCGTTTTTTTTATTGAATTCTAGTTTTGAATGAGAAACATATTTCGTTATTAGAATTTTGTTTGGTGACATATTCCACTTTAAATTTAACTTACATCAATAATTATGCATTATTTATTTCTTTTCCCCATTAGGCATTTCACGAAAACGTTTCCACTGTAATTACAAATAACAAAAAGAAAATTTGAGTCAGATCGGCCCAGCCGTTTTAAACTAACGTGTTACTATGCTTTTTTAATTTTTTTCATATAGATTTCAATAAGTAGGTAGGTACATAGGTACAGATACCTATGGTTGGAGGGAGAGTGATGATTACGTCGTATACCAACTGTAGAACAGACATCTTCATGATTTTGGGAAATATTAGGATTTTAGATAAATCGAAAAATGGGCGTAAAATTGGGCGTGGTCACTTTTTCTTTACATAAAAACCTTACTCGGGATAGAACTAACATTTAGAAAAAAAAATATAAAAATCGTTCCATCTGTTCATAACTGATTCAACTACCAACGAAGAACAATTTTTTTCTATATATATAGAGTAGGCGTGGTCAGTTTCTCAGCGCCCAAACAAATACTGGAGGGAAAGTCAACAGTATCTCGTGTAATAATTTTTAAATCGAAATCTTAATTTTTTGGCAAATATAAGGATTTTAGAAAAATCAAAATAGTGAGCGTGAATGTTTGCGTGGTCAATATTTTTTCTTTAAAAACCTAACTCGGTGTATGACGAACGTTTGCACAAAAAATTATGCAAATCGGTCCAGCCGTTCTCGGCATATAACATATATAGATATAGATAAAGATTAAAAGTTGTCGTGGTCAGTTCCTCAGGCCCCAAACAACTAGTTAGGGTTGGAGGGAAAGTCAGCAGTATCTCGTGTAACAATTTTCAAACTGATGTCTTCATTATTTGGCAAATATACGGATTTTATATAAATCAAAATAGTGGGCGTAAAAGTAGACGTGGTCAATATTTTTTTCTTTAAAGACATAACTCGGGGTATGACGAACGTTTGTACAAAAAATAATGCAATTCGGTTCGAACAACAATTGATTTTTATATATATAGATAAACTAACTAAAATCAATTTAGAACAAGTAAAATTCGGCCGGGACATACTTTTAATACCTTCCACCACTTCGAAGGAAATTGAAAAATCTCGAAATTTTTCCGAAAACTACCACTTAAATGAAAATCGTTATATGGGGACGAAGACGTGGACCTGCATACGAAATTTTTTGTCATAGGCCTTAGTGCCCATTACTAACTTCAAATACGAAATTTGTTATAATTACGGTGAATAATGTCGCAAAAATCATGAAAATACGGAGTATCGGGAGGTATTGTACTATGGAGGCTATACAAAGATGTGGACCTGCATACGATTTTTTTGCCGCCAGTTGTAGTACCCATTAAGATCTTTCAATGCGAAATTTGAATTTGAATGTTGCTGGAATCGTCAAAATACCGAATATGGGCCTGCATATAATAATTGTTGTCATAGGCTGTAGTGCCCGTTACATAATTCGAAATAATTCTGGTAAATAATGTCGCTAAAATCACGAAAATAACGAATATCAGAGGTACCGTTTTATGGAGGCTATACGAAAACGTGGACCGACATGGCTCATTTACGAACTTAAACTATGCATGTATGCAAAATTTTAGCTTTCTATCTCAATTCGTTCGAAAGATAGCGTGATTACAACAGACAGGTGGACTTCGCTAGATCGTCTTAGTATTTTACGCTGATCCAGAATATATATACTTTGTAGGGTCTAATATGAATATTTGGAGAAGTTACAAACGGAATGACAAAGTTAATATACCCTCCATAGAATGGTGGAGGGTATAAAAACTTGCAACACGAATTTTCTTTGAAAGCATCTTCCATGACATTTTAATTTGTAATTTCCGTAATACGTTTGAAGATTTTCAAATATAAATAGCAATCTCGATATAAGGGATTTACAGCCATATACACTGTGCATAGTTCTGTATTTTTCCAATTATATACACCAATATAGAATACAACGCCCAGCGAATGTTGTTTTATATATGTTTGTGTTTTTTGTTTTGTATATGTTTATAAATACACACACGGAAGTCAATAGACTCCACGTTATAGGTTAATATGGTAATCATTGCCACTGACACACATCACAAATATTTATTCAACCAAGGTCTTAACCCGAACATCAATGTGTGGGTATGTATGTGTGTAATTTTATGTCTTGCCTTTTGTCATGGCCTTTGTGTCGCGAGTCACGTTAATAGTGGCTGTCAAACAAACAAACAAATTTTTTTATACCTTTCACCTTGAAAACTAGGGCATATTAACTTTGTCATTCTGTTTGTAACATTCCTAAATATTCGTCGTAGATCCCAGAAGGTATATATATATATGTATCTACTAGCTGGCCCGGTCCGCGTTACCGGCCCGTAGTTTTAGTCTTTAATGCAAATTTGTTATAGCATAATATTTCACAAATCTGGCTCATAAAGGTGAACGAATTTTAATATAAATATTGATCCGACTAAATAGAAATAAATACCTATCAAAGTTAATTACGCTTTTTCACACATTGCCATAGCACCTCAAATTGCGCATTAGAGTCCCCAAAAAGTCTATGTCCTTGTTCATAATAAAATTCAATGACGATTAAACAATGCCCGTGTTGCTGTCTGCCAATCGGTAAAAATCGCTATAGATCGGCGGCCCTGGGGACTGTACCAAAATATTTACCTTTGTTGACATTTTTCTGTAAGATGGTTCTCTACTCACAAAGTAGCCTAAATACAGCAAAATCGATTGGAAAATGTGGTCAAGACCCTCGAAATAGAAAAGCCAAGATGCCAAATACAGGCCAAATCAGTTGAAAAACGTGGCCAAGACCACGGTGGGGACTTTACTTAAATAAATCCTATGTGGCAATTATCTGTATGATGGGTAGCATAATAACAAATTTCAGCCAAATCAACTGATGAATGTGGTCAAGACCAAAATGGGCCCTACTCTGAAAATTTTAAATTTTATGCGAAGAGGTTCTCTACCAACTTAGAAACAAAGATGCCAAATAAGGGCCGAAATATGAAAAATGTGGCCAAGACCCCAAAATAGCTTAAATCATACGATGGTTATATAAATATTAAATCGGGTTGTACCCTTATTCGTGAGTTATTATCGATATCATGACCTGAAAAAGCGATTTAAGGTATCTTGAATGTTTGGGAAGAATTTCTGGAAGGATGTAAATCCTTTTCTTACTAAAAGTCCCATTCGCTCTACTATTGTACTCCCAAAGAATTTTGCATTTTGAGCTCTCATTGGGCGGATTATTGTCACATGAAAGAAGTAGGTCCACGCTTTTAAACGAGCCCCATTAGGCTTTATCGCTCATTTTTGTTTGTTTAAATTTGTTCGCATCTTCCAGCTGAACCACGATGTAGGCTCTGCAGTTGAAAGGTAGATGTCAATTAACATCCTATTTCGCACTTATTTCATTTTTTGGTGAAAAATTGTATATAGTGAAAAATTATTCTTTATTTTGTTCACAAAAAATCCACTGAATTCAATATGATAATACAAATTGAAAAAAATTGACAAAAAAGAATAACAAATTGAAAAAATCTTCAACTTGTTCGCTGATTTTTTACAGCAAATGTTTAAAGGCCCTTACAAAGTTTGTCAACAGAATGTACTATTATATTAAAGTTCGATTCCATTGAAAATTTTTTTCGATTTTTTCCCGATTTGAGAATTTTTGCAATGAGATCTATTTTTCGTGATTTTTTAGCGATTTTGAAAAAGCAATTATCTTTTAACTTTGGTGTGACCGCCTTAAATTATTTCGATATCATCTATTCCGTTTCTCCGCCACATAATTCGGTACTACACTTCCATGTAACACGCCATCAATTTAAGTTCTCAAAAAATCAAGTCAATTAAATAAATTGGTATTAATATTCGAATTCAAAAATAAAATATACAAACACTACAAATGTACATTAGAAAAAGAAAGTCAAAATGGAAAAAAAAATCATGCAAACTAAAACATTACTATTGTACATTTCAAAAGTCAAGATAAAAATATTAATATATTACATTTTTACGCGATTTTTTTGTATATTATCCTTTTCGGACAGGAGAAAATTTCGAATTCGTATGAATCGTTCAAATCAGGCCAGCGGTTCTAAAGTTATTAGCGTAGTAACTAACACAACTTTCTTTTATATATATAGATATTGAAATCGGCACAGATTTGGATATAGCTCCTATATATATGATATATTTGTCCGATTCCAATATAATTCTGACAGAGAGACACGAGTAAATTTTGTCAAATTATATTGAAATCGGTTCAGATTGAGATACGATTTTATTAAGGAGCATTGACCCACAAAGCCTTTGTAAAAATAACTACACTACAAGGATACCATTATGACGGGGCACGATTATTATCCTACTAATTGTAAGAGGAATGTCACACAAGCTCAAAAGATTGCAGTTTCCTGTACACTTGTCATTTACTATGAAATTAAAAAAATTTGAAGGACAAACCCTTTGTGTATGGGGATTAAATTTGGCATGTTCCAGCTTTTCTCATGTCCAGCTATTTCTTGCATGTTCACGCGTTGATAGACCGAGCTATTTGTTTATTTACGCATTAAAGTACTACAATAATTATGTTTTATTAAACCAACAAATATTCGTATATAAAATGTGGAATCCATATAAAATCGAAGCGCATTGAGTTTGGCTAGTTGAACGCAAATTTGATATGTGGTACGTATATTAAACATTGGAGTCATTTTTATCGCCATATATAATTTTGTATTTGTATACGCTAAAGAACGTTGTGTTAATCTACGACGTCAAATACCGTTGTATGTACTTCTGGTTTTCGAGTTAAGTTTTGTTCTTTTATGGGATTTCGAATTTTCAAATGTTCTTTATCATGTCGGTCTCTTTTACTGAACTGTTCGAAAAAAGGCGAGATCCGGTAAAATTTGTAACACTTGTTGTCGCTGAAAGCCTTTGAACCTACATCGACTATTCTTTATTTGAATATTTTCTCTCCACTGAGAACACATACTGCCGATTTACAAAAATGAAAAGCTAAGAAGGACTAAGGCTAAGGGGCCTATAGCAAATTGTGGCACAATGTATCCCATTTTCAATAATTTGAAATACATTTGAGTAAAGTTTTATCAACCCATTTCCTTCCGTTCGAAAGCTAGAGTGATTCATAAACCAACATAAAATATACGCTGATCAAGAAAAAATGTACTTTGTAAAATTTACCAAAGTACAAACTTAATATAACATCAATTAATTGAATAAATTGTGCAGTTTTAACTGTTGCATTTGTAATACTTTAGGCCACTATTTCGACTTATTCTCAAAGTCACTTTAAGTTCAATTGTATCTTTCCAAAAGTTGAGCGACTAAGTAAGTTTGACAGATACCATTTCATACGTTTCCTTTAACACTTATGCAAGTTTTTTTGAACATCTTGCAATTGATTCGCCTTATATTGGGCCTTTTTCCTATTTGGGCGCTTGGAATAATGTAGCCGGCTGTTTTATGCGCTACTTGAATAAACTACCTCATGTTGTGTCGAAGTGAACTTCGTTTTGCCATATTACATGTTGTAGGGCATTACATTACACCGTTTGCTACGTCTGACACTTTCTCCTTATGTTTATGGGATAAAAATTTGGATTAAGAATCGAATTATATATTAAGAATCGAATTTAGAAACTAGGATAAAAATATAAGCTGAGATCTATGTAACTGCATTTAAATGTATTTGCATAGTCCTAAGTTGTATGCAATTAAATCCTTATGCTGTGATGTATCATCTCCTACACGAGTGGCACGGAAGCTAACAATTAATTGGATTTCTAGCTTACCATCACATCAGTTTTCGTAGTGCTCCTTCTTTAAATCTTCCTTGCCACAAAGACCAATTTGATCTGCACCTAAGTTTAATGAAAGTCTGAATTGGCGTTGACATCAAACGTTGAACCACAAGGTTTGCAAGAAAATTAAAAGGAGAGCAACATCGATAATGGAAGTTGCATGGAATTTAAGTTGTGATAGCACCACCCTTTAGAACATTTCCTGTGCTCTGCAGAGATTGAAAATTAATTTGTCTTTGTTTTCAAAACAATCCCTTGTTACTTCAAGCAAATTTGTATGCACTTCGATGAATACCAATGTACGTGAAAGGGGTATGTTGAAATAAATTTAATGAAATGTTTTTCCAGTTCCGTCTGTCGGTATGGAGATGACGCATACACGAACGCATCTCTGTAAGAATTAGAAAGTATGGCATAAAAATACATTGGTATATAAATCTACTGAAAAAGAAAGAAGAATGTGAAATAAACCGACGGTATATTGTGAAATTCATGTAACTCAATTTGAAAATCCTATACTAAACATGCCTATTAGTCGTTTGTTAAATATTTAAAATCTAAGTTTAAAACAAGTAAAAAAGCAGCAAAGTTCGGCCGGCAGAACTTTTATTAGCCTCCACCATTTGTAGGGAACTTGAAATTTTTCAAAAATACGAAGACGTGGAAATGCATTAGTAATTTTTTTATCGTAGGCTGTATCAAATACTAAATTTAAAAAAATTCCGGTGAATAAAGTCGCTATTATCATAAAAATACCGAATATCGGAAGGTACAGTAATATGTGGGCTATACGAAGACGTAGGCCTACATAGACAATTTCCTGTCATAGTGCAGTACCTATTGCGAATTCAAGTACGAAATTTGAAACAATTCCGCAGAATAATGTAACTAAAGTCATATAAATACCGAATATACGGAGGTACAGTTATATTAGGGCTATAACTAAACGTGGACCTATATAGCCCATTTCAATACCAAAAATCTTGCAGATAAAACACACATTTGAGTAAAATTTTATCAACCTACTTAAATTCCCGCCACCATTCGAAACGAATTTGGCAATTTTCAAATAAATCCGTTAAAAATTCTGTTAAAATCTCAAAAATACCGAATGTAGCCATTATATTTGGGTCTATACGACGACGTGGACCTGCATAGTTTTGTCATAACTTGAAAAAAATCGGTGAATAATGTTGATAAAATCATCAAAGTACCCAATATCGGAAGGTACCGTTATATGGGAGCTATACGAAGACGTGGATATGCACAGACAATTATCTGTCTTAGGCTGTAGTATCCATTAGGAACTTCAAATACGAAATTTGAAACAATTCCGGTTAATAATGTCGCTAAAGTCATCAAAATACCGAATATCGGGAAGTTCTACTATATCGGGGCTACACCAAAAAGTAGACCTACATGGCCCATTTGCAATACCAAAAGTTCTGCAGACATAATAAACATTTTGGGTAAAATTTTATCAACCTACTTCATTTATAGACGGACGGACATCGCTAAATCGACTTAGAATAGGTTTTTATGCTGATCAAGAATATGTACACTTTGTGGGTTCTAAAATGAATATTTCGAGGTGTTACAAACGGATTGACAAACTTAATATACATTGATGGCGATTCCTAGCCAAGTTTAGATACATTTAAATGATATAGGCATATAGGATGAGTTGTATAATATTAAACTACAAATCTTATCACTTTAAATAAATTATATTGGTTCATAGTTTAATAAACTATGTATTTAAGCTATTATTTGTTATTGGCACTTAGACTTGAGTTTCTAATTAAATTGTTTCCGAATATGTATTGTATTGTGTACATGTCACCCAGCAAACCAAATGCTAAGAAAGTTGTTTGAAACTTTTATTTTCGCAATCGAAATCCCATTGGAAATCTAATATTAATTTGTCATTGAGCTGAAAAATAGTCTGATCATGAATTAATATCAGGCGATGAAGGACATTACTCGGTCCGATACCCTACTACAGATTTTGTTTCTTGTTTAGGTATTGATTACCATTAAAATCTTTGCCTTAAATAATAAAATATAGGAATCCGAAAAAAGAAAATGTTCTTCGTATCTGAGAAGGTGTGTTTGAATGCTTATGCTACATTGTGCAGACGTGTTTGATATGAGTTATATCGTTTGGTGGGTATTTACAATTATCGACACATAAACATAATATTTATTAGCCGACACATGGCTCACAATAGCCATACATTCATACTCACAAATTCATCCGAGCCCAAATAAAATAATGCTTATTTTAGTCAACGATGTAGATAAGCTTCATAAACATTTGTCTGTATTGAAAATTCGATTAGATTTTCATTCAATTACCAATAGCAAAATAAAACAATGGCGCTGCATATTGATTTTGATCGTAAGTCAGTGCGACACCGGAAATTTGACATATAGAACATGTTTTTTGTCAAGGATAACATTAAAATATATTAAAGTCCTGGAAACGAATGTTCTTTTTCTTAGATTCTTTAAATCAGTAGTTTAATTTCGTATTTTTAGTACAATTGTTTATGGTTTTAAAAATGTTCAGTCGGACGTAATAATTATTATTCATATTATGTAAGGGGACATTTTTGAAAACTAATTTCAAACTAAAAATGCATGATTCTTTCGAATAAAATTGTGCCGGGAGTGTGTATGTATGTGTATTCTTGAAATAATTAATGTTCTATATTAGCAATTTCACGCACTTTTATTCGACGATCATTTAATACCATAACATGCACTTTGGCTACAATTTTTGTTGTTGTGGCTGTACAACACTATGTGTTGGTGGAATTGTAAGTTTGATTGGGCCAAAAATTATGTAACACCTCGAAATATTGGTTTCCCACATAGGAAAGTACATATGGATCTTCCTATCTCGCCGAGCTGAGTCGATCTAGCTATGTATGTATGCTACAGAACGCAATTATGGACCAATCGACGCGGAAGTTATCATGGGGCTAGATCATAGGGCATAATATCTAGTGGGTGAAGGAGACCATGGCATTTGTCTTAAACAAAAGTCAATTTTTAAATCAAACCGCGAATATTTTTAATCCCAGCAAAATCACAAATCACAGATGCCGATAGTAAATATATGGGATATATATAGCGAAATGTATACAATATATGTATACAAAGGAAAGGGATGTTTGCTAGGATGCTTATATCTCAAGAATATCTGGACCGATTTTGACAAATTTTGTCAATTCAGAATGCCCTCTTGGCATGAAAGTATAAAATCTAAAAAACTCTCATAAAAAGATGGCAATAATGATGTTAACATAGATTTTGTAGTATTTTGTGATATTTTTTATTTTCTATCACATGCGATTTTTTCAATTTGACTTATATTTTGTGTATATTTTGTGATATTTTTCACCTTTTGTGATAATTTTTCACCCTACAGCACTGGTTGGGAATATTATATACAGATTGCGATTATCGTCCGATCCTCAGGAAATTTTTCACAAGAATAGGGTTAGGTTAAGAAGGGCTAGGCCTTTTGTTTTCAAAGATATCCGCAATATATTTAGGGGTTGAAATGGGCCAACTACTAAAAAATGTTCCTAATTTTGCAGCCGTCATAAAGGTCACAAATAAATACCAAAGGACACGAAATCCCGCATGATGTTAAAGTTTAATACAGCGGGTAGAATGGGTCATTACTTTTTTTTAAATATTCCAACACTAGCTGGCCCGGTCCGCGTTGCCGGCCGTAGTTTTTGTCTATTATGCATATTTGTCAAAGCATAATTATTCACAGATATGACTGATATAAGTGTACAGATACTGGTCGATTAAAAGTGTTTAAAAATATATGTACCCACATTTAAGCCGTGGGCTTCAATATTTAAACCGTGGGCTTCCAGTGTGTGGTTGTGTATACAAATCTATTAAAAGGTATGTATCAATCTTACCCCATGTAAGAGATCAAATTACTTTTTGGTAAGGTAAAAATCGTAGCAAAATTTTCCAGTCAAATGGGCAGTAATTTGGAATTTACTGTATTTTGACCACCTCATAATTGTGGTACCCATAAACAGCTTAGATTGTGCATTAGAGTCCTCATAAGTCCTCCTAACCATGTCGGTCTGTTTGTCCGCAAAAAGGTGAACTTGAGGGGGTACTATGACATGGAGAAAATTCTGAAATTTGTAGATATGTTGAAATTTTTGTGTAACTTTCTACCCCCCAAATACATTTTTAGCCAAATCCTTTGAAATGTGGTAAAATCAGGAGGTACCTCTATATATGTGGGCGCTACTCCGAAACATCGACGTACATTGAAAACTTTCTTCTACCCCTTATAATCCAAGATGACAAATAGAGGCCAAATCAAAAATATAGCAGAACAACATAGCATGTCAAACTGGAAAAAATTTCGCGTGATTTAAATAAGTAAACATAGTTTAATCCACCCCATAACTGAGGGCAGAATGATTTCAGAATAGTCAAATATAATTTCTATTTTACAGCCATTACCGTAAGATGGGAATTAATTTTATTTGCCATTTAAATTGTAAGTTGGAGACCCCATAAAGTCCACATTTTTTAATGACGATTCAATACATATTTGGTCCCGTGCTACTTTCTTATATTTGTAATCATGTTTTCACAATTTATTTCATATAGATGTACATCCCAAATCTACCTTCCCAATCAATATTCTCTTGGGGTTACAAATTCAATAGAAAACAAAATTTGCTTCTCTGACCACACATTAGATGTGAAAGTGGACTTGGGGATACTCCAATGTGGGGGCTTTACTTAAATAAATTCCTATGTGGCAATAATCTGTATGATGGTTCCCTACCCCAGGGTAGCATAAATATAATTATTTAGCCAAATCAATTGATGAAGACAAATATGGGCCCTACTCCAAAAATTTCAAAGTTTATGTGAAGAGGTTCTCTACCCCCTTAGGAACAAAGATGCCAAATAAGGGCCAAAAAAATGGAAAAAGTGGCCAAGATCCCAAAAAGAGCTTAAATCATACGATGGTTATATAATTATAAAATCGGGTTATACCCTTATCCGTGAGTTATGATCGATATCATGACCTGCAAAAGCGATTTAAGGTATATTGAATGTTTGGGAAGAATTTCTGGAAGGATAGAAATCCTTTTCTTATTATGAGTTGCATTCGCTCTACTATTTTCCACCCTTTATATTTGGTATTTTACTGATTGTACTCCCAAAGAATTTTGCACTTTGAGCTCTCATTGGACGTGTTATTGTCACAAGAAGTAGGTCCACGCTATGAAATGAGCCCTTTTTCGGTCAGGTTTGTTTGTTTAAATGTGTTCGCATCTTCCAGCTGAACCACAATGTAGGCCCTGGAGTTGAAAGGTAGATATCAGTAAACATCCTATTTCGCACTTATTTAATTTTTTTTTTTTTTTTTTTGTAGAAAAATTGTATATAGTGAAAAATTATTATTTATTTTGTTCACAAAAAATCCACTGAATTCAATATGATAATACAAATTGAAAAAATTGACAAAAGAAGAATAACAAATTAAAACAAGTAAGAAAAGGCTATAGTCGTGCGGGGCCGACTATATTATACCCTACAACACTACAATATGTTAGAAGACCCCTTATGTCCGTATGGATTTGGAAGACTTCGCTTTTGAAATTAGGATTTTGACTAGGGACAGTTGCCCAACATTTATGCACTCCGTCAGGCTGTTAGTTGTTGTAGTCCATTTTACAGATAAATATAATCCAATGGTCATCCAAAATGCTAGAATTCTTCCCTGTCCTTAACTCTCTTCACATGCGTGTCGATTGGCTTCAATTGTGTGATCAGGAAAAACATTTCTGTTGTTGGTTAATTTGAACCACTAAATATTTAGCAATCATCTCCAAAAGCAAGAAGCCCCTCGGTATCTCCAAATTTAGACTCATCTATATGATTTGCTTGTCTACGATATTTGGCTATATTCGTCAACGAAATCAGCATAAAAAAGCCAGAAGCTGGCCTTTTATGTATTTCGGATATCGCCTGTAAGTAATGCTGGTATTTTTCACACAGAATTAGTGGTACATTGTACCCGCTGTCCTAACTCTAACATTATGCGAGATTTCGTGTCCTTTGGTTTTTATTTGTGACCTTTATAACGGCAGCAAAATCAGGAAAATTCAGTTGTTGGTCCATTTCAACCCCCTAATATATTGCGGACATTTTTCAAAACAATAGGCCCAGCCCTTCTGAGCCCAACCCTACTCTTGTGAATATTTGCGTGAGGATAGGACGATATTTGCAATACTTATATAATATCCCCATCCTGTGTTGTAAGGTGAAAAAATATTACAAAATATTATAAGTCAAATCGAAAAAATCGCAAACGATACAAATATGAAAAAAAAAAAACACAAAATACTACAAAGTCTATATGAACATCATTATTGGCATATTTTACAGCGATTTTTTAGATTTTATACTTTTATGTCAAGAGGGCATTCTGAATTGACAAAATTTGTCAAAATCGGTCCAGCCATTCTTGAGATATAAGCATTCTAACTAAAATCTCCTTCCTTTGTATAAACTCATTGTATATATTTTGCTATATATAACAAATATATTTACTATCGGAATCTACGTAACGGTCAGATTTGACCTGTCCGTCTATTTGTGATTTCGCCGGGATTAAAAATCTTCGCGGTTTAATGTAAAATTTGACTTTTATTTAACACAAATGTTGTGGCCTATTTCACCCACTAAATATTACCCGATGACCATCAAAATTGAAAGGCTTCTGCCCAGCCCTAAACTCTAGCTCCATGCTAACTTCCGCTTTGATTGGTCTATAATTGCGACCTGTAGAGCAACTGCAAAATCAGGAATTTTTTCAGTTTTCGGTCCATTTCAACCCCTAAATATTGTGCGATCATCTACAAAAGAAATAGGGTTCTATTCTGACCCTAGCCCCACCTCCATTCTAAATTTCGTGAAGATTGGGCCATAATTGCGACCTGTAGAGTGATTACAAATTAACATGGACAGACGGACGGACGGACATACATAGCTAGATCGACTCAGCTCGGCGAGATAGGAAGATCCATATATACTTTCCTATGTGGGAAACCAATATTTCGTGGTGTTACATATTTTTTGGCCCAATCAAACTTATAATAACGCAACGCATAGTGTTGTAAGGTATAAAAATCTTCAACTTGTTCGCTGATTTTTTACCTCAAATATTTAAAGGTCCTTACTAAATTTATCAATAGAATGTACTATTATTTTAAAATTCGATTCCATTGAAATTTTTTTTTCGATTTTTTCTCGATTTGTGAATTTTTGCAATGAGATCTCTTTTTTCTGTTTTTTTAGCGATTTTGAAAAAGCAATTATTTTTTAACTTTGGTGTGACCGCCTTGAATTATTTCGATATCATCTATTCCGTTCCGCCACCATATAATTCGGTACTACACTTCCATGTAACACGCCATCAATTTCAGTTCTCAAAAAATCAAGTCAATTAAATAAATTGGTATTAATATTCGAATTCAAAAATAAAATATAAAAAACACTACAAATGTACATTAGAAAAAAGTAAGTCAAAATGGAAAAAAATAATGCAAAATAAAACATTACTATTGTATATTTTAAAATTCAAAATGAAACGATTGATATATCACATTTTTACGGTTTTTTTTTTTTTTGTTTTTTTTTTTTTTTTGTATATTATCCTTTTCGGAGAGGAGATAATTCCGAATTTGTATGAATCGTTAAAATCAGTCCAACGGTTCTTCAGTTATAAGCGTAGTAACTAAAACAACTTTATTTTATATATATATATATATATATAGATTTAATGCTTGCTGTATTTCTAATTTTTCCATTGTAAAAAAATTGTGAATGCGTCTTTTTTGAACACCTGTTTCTATATGAGGGATCTATATAGGAGATGGAAGTTTCCAAAACACTTAACTTTTTTTTCTCTTTATACTGCGTTCTTTGTGCTCGGCTAAGAAGTTTCCGAACTGCCCTCGTACAAGGTTCCGCCACCATGGAAGACTGTGAAAAAAATCATCAAAATACCGAATATCGGAAGGTACCGTTATATGGGGGCTAAACCAAAAGGTGGACTGATTTATTTCATTTTCAATACCCACCATCCTAGACACAATGCAAACTATTGTGCAAAATTTTAAAGCTCTACGTCAAAGAATGTGGGCTTTATCGTGATTTCAACAGACGGACAGACGAATTTCAATCATATCAAATTTGATAAAACCTTAATTACCATGACACCAAATTTTAGATATAAATCAATCCACTCGACGAACCGCAATTTATTGCAATATAGCACTTTTTAAACCCTTCACCTTGGAAAGGTGGGTATATTAACTTTGTCATTCCGTTTGTAACATCCCTAAATATTCGTCGTAGACCCCATAAAATTCTGAGTCGATTTAACGATGTCCGTCTCTCTGTTGAAATCACGATACAGCTCATATCATTTGACGTAAAGCGTCAAAATTTAGCAGGACAATTTTTATTGTGTCCAGGATGGTTGGTTTTGAAAACGATAAATATCGGTGTACGTTTTGGTATAGTCCCCATATAAGTGCACCTCCCGATATTCGGTGTTTTGATGATTTTTGCCATATTTTCCCACAGGTTTGTCTAAAACTTGGTATTTGTTGGTCATAATCTCTAATGGCTCTAATGTTTCCTTTACCCTAAGGTGGAGGGTATTAAAAGTTCGGCCCGGCAGAACTTTTGTTTGTTTTTTTACTTGTTGTATACTTGCAGTGAAAAAAAACAACACCACTTTACACATTTAAGAGTTTCAGAACTATTCATTTATCTCATAACAATGATATCAGGTCTCTTCGTACCAAATGCCACTCTCATGTAAAGTTTTAGCCCTTTCCTTCGTGCATACATTTTTTACTACTTTTCATTCCCTTAAAGTACGGAGCTACATACATTTAGCCGCTATGTCACTTATTGGTCGATCAATAACAATTAGCCCAATTTAGTACTTTCTGTTATGCATAAGTTATATCCGTTAAAAATTCTTTTAAAATCTTAAAAATACCGAAAGTAGCCGTATATTAGGATCTTAACGACGACGTGGATCTGTAGTATTCATTACGAACTTCAAATACAAAATTTTAAATAGTTCCGGTAAATATCGGGCGGTTCCGCTATAAGGGGACTATATGATGAGGTGGACCTGCACTGACAATTTTCTGTCATAGGCTGTAGTATTCATTACGAAATTCAAATACCAAATTTGAAATAGTTCCGGTAAATAATGTCGCTAAAATAATTAAAATATCCAATATCGGGAGCTGGCGATATATGGGGGCTATAGGAAGACGTGGTCCTACATGGCCCATTTTCAATACCAAAAATCCTGCAGAAGAACACACATTTGAGTAAATTTTTATACACTTACTTCATTTCGTTCGGAGCTAGAGTGATTTCCACAGACGGACGGACATTGCTAAATCGACATAGAATTGTATGCTGATCTTTGTGCGGTCTAAAATGTATATTTCGAGGTATTACAAACGAAATGACAAACATAATATACCCTCCATACTATGGTGGAGGGTATAGGAACAAAAACTGCTAAGATCATCAATCCCTCAATATAAACAGTTGAGATCCCTCAATATAAACAGTTGAGACACATCTCCCAAAAACAATTGTACGAAATTCCAAACATCCCGGTGTATCTCACTCTCTAATAAAGAGGAACATCAACCCAAAATTTTAAGGTGTAAGACTTATCTATCGATCAATAACAATATTGTACCTTTTAGTACTTTAAAAGAACAAATTTCTAAAATTCTCTGTTTAATTTCCACATTTAATCTCTACACCTTTTTCAGTTGCCATTCGAATCATTATAGTTGTAATTCGCAATTCGAGAATTTTAACCATATGCATTCGTATTATTTTAATTATATTTATTAATGTTCTTACCCGACACCACGCTGTACAGGGCATTATGTCTTTGTGCTTTTGTTTGTAACAAGAAAAGGAAACGATAATAAATGCGGTAAGTCGCATTTATTGTTGATGAAATTTTGCATCGTTCATTTGTTTGGCCCAAGGACGTACCTTATTGAAATTGGTGTCAATCTTGCCAGATTCAGATTACAGGGTTGCCCATATTCGACGGACCTTTGGGCCCTTTGGACCCATTCCAATCGACGAGGCTTGTCCGCAGGCAACATTCTTAGCGTCAATTGAATTTTGTACGGGAACAAATGCAAATCAATGCGAATAATCCGTTGTAAAGTGGACCGAGTCATGCCCAACTGCTGAGAACGGCGTTTTTGGGATGTTCTTGGGGACCTCTCAACATTTGCTCGTACGGCAGCGATATTCTCGGCCGATCGCTTTGGTCGACTTTTATATGGCCTCTTCGGATTAGAAAGAGCCTTACCAGTCGAAAATTTTTCGTATAAACGCTTAATGGTGTTCTTAGAAGGCGCACTTCTCACATTTTTTTTATGTTTTAAAAGCACGTTGAATTTTCACAATTGACTTCTTCTGTTGAATGTAAATTTCAACTATTTCAGAGCGGTCGCGTGGCGTGTATTGGTTCATGGTAAAAATCTGCTTGGACTGATGCTTCAAACGCGGTATGTTATTAAGCGATGTGATATCTCTGTCAAAAGTTATGGCGTTGCTAGATGGGTCCGTCGAATATGGGCAACCCGGTAGCTCTCACATACATATTCACCCGATTTAATATTTATTGTGCACCAAATGCGAAATATATATGCCCAAATTTAATATTTATACCCTACAACACTATGTGTTGGGGGTATTATAAGTTTGATTGGGCCAGAATTTATGTAACACCTCGAAATATTGGTTTCCCATATAGGAAAGTATATATGGATCTTCCTAGCTCGCCGAGCTGAGTCGATCTAGCTATGTATGTCCGTCCGTCCGTCTGTCCGTCTGTCCATGTTAATTTGTAATCTGTCTACAGGTCGCAATTATGGCCCGATCTTCACGAAATTTAGAATGGAGGTGGGGATAGGGTCAGAATAGAACCCTATTTCTTTTAAAGATGATCGCCAAATGTTAAGGGGTTGAAATGGACCAAATACTGAAAAAATGTCGGATTTTGCAGTAGCTATACAGGTCGCAATTATAGACCAATCGACGCGGAATTTCGCATGTAGTCAGAGTTTAGGGCAGGGAACAATCCTACCAATTTGGGTGGTCATCGGATAATATTTAGCGGGTAAAACAGACCATATATTTTGTGTTGAAAAAATTCAAAATTTTTCATTAAACCGCGAATATTTAAAATCCCGGCGAAATCACAAAGCCATGACAAGGTTACTTCTGATCTTTACATTGATGTTAGCATCCAACAAATCGGATATATAGCAAAATATGTGCGATATATATGTCTATCAAAGAAGATATGCTTGGAAGATCTCTTATATGTCGAGAACGGCTGAACTGATTTCGACAATTCTCATTAATTCAGAATGGCCTCTTGGCAGGAAAGAAAAAACGTCTAAAAAATCTCATAAAAATATCTCTCTAAAGATGAAAATATTGATTTTGTAACATTTTCTCATATTTTTTTAATTTTGTCATATTTTTGGCATATTTTCATTTTCAATTAAACATTTGGTAATATTTTTACAGCTAACAAAACTAAGTAGTTAGGATATCAGGATATCATATACAGATCGCATTTATGGCCCGATCCTTACGAAATTTTGCATGGGGATAAGATGAGGGTCAGAATAGAAGCCTACTCTTTTTGGAGATGATCGCCATATATTTAGGGTTTGAAATGGACCAAAAACCGGACATGCAAAAGCCAAGCAATTTTGGATGGCCATCTAAAAATATTCAATGTGTGAAATAGTTTGCGAACTTTTGCAGACTAAATACGAAAATGTCCATTCCAGTGACTTTTTGGAGAATTCACAAATACAAAATTCACAAATTTCGTTGAAGAATATAGTCAAATGTCTGTATCTCATATAGATGCGTTTCAGTCAAAAACCAATAATAACTGTTAATCTTTTGCCACTTCTGAGAGATTATAGGTCTTTGGGAAATATTTGTTCCAGATCTAGGAAGACCATTTAAGTGCAACATCTACCAATAAATTGGAAATGAGCAAATTAGTTTAAGTTGCTATTATTCGAAAATTAGAGAACGAAACCTGATGGTTTTCTTTTATTATTTGTCACAATATCTTGTGCAATTCTTTCGAGTATCTCGCCTATATAAACTGTATCGTTTATTATAGTGTTGTAGGGTATTGAACGGTCGGCCCCGCTCGACTGTAGTCTTTGCTTACTTGTTAAAATACGATATTTGCACATACGACCGAATTTAATGTAAAGTTATGTCAAATTTGGCGAAAAACGGTTTTGATATAGATACAGCCCCCATATCCGATTGTGTATCCCCAAAACCGTAATATACCTACCATACCGCTACAAGATATCAGAGACATCCTAAAACTTCATTTGCCAAGTTTTTTCCAGATCGGTTCAGGTTTGAATATATCTCTCATATATATTTGGCTCAAATTTAATGTAAAGTTTTTTAAAAGTCATAACATGTACTCATAGCAATGATATTTGGTACGTTCACATACAACATAATGTCCAGTATGTCCGTTAAGTTTAATTGAAATCGATTGAGATATCGGTCATATGTTAGTTCGAACCGATTTCAAATTTAAACCGCTCTAAAGCTATAATACACAATTAATACATATATTGTCAATTAAAACGTTTATTTGTAACAGGTGGCTCTACTAAATGTTCATGGTGTTGTTGGCTTTCTATATTGGTTTTATAATGTTTTTTCATTAGCTTAACACTAAAAATACATATAACAGCTATATCTAAATCTGAACCGATCTCGGAAAAAATATATGCCAAAATCCACTCCATTTGGACGGAAATTAGCCTTGTCGCACAATAATCCTGATATCCGATAAAGATGTGTATGGGACCTGAACCGGTCTTGGGATCCATAATCAAATTTGAACCGATCTTGATAAAAATTTGGTAAAGGTATTTCTGAGCTGTATCTGATATCTGGTACCAAATGTCATTGTTGTGGAGTACATATTACGATTTCATCAAATTTAGCATACTTACTTATATAGGGTTAATTATAGGGTAAATTCGATTGTAGGTGCTAAAACTTTTCCTTTCGTACATTTTTGTATTGTATATATCGAAGATGTACTCTTACATTTTTAATAAATGCTTGAAAAGTTTCATAAAAAAGAGCAAAAATCTTATCAATATTTCTTTTCAGATGGCAGTGATGACAACAGCACAGCGTGTTTTTCTGTTACAACTTCATAACATTGATCAGATGAATCGGATCGTCAATAGGTGTACAATGCGATAAATAAATGTAAGTTAAGACTATAGACTAATAATAGTTTCCATTGTAATGAATATAGATATATCCTATTAAGAGGAAATGCCTCAATATTGCCGCTTAAAATATTTAAACCTTTATAGTTTCTTATAAAAGGGTTTTTTTGTTAATCTATTTATACCCAACAACACTATGTGTTGGAGGTATTATAAGTTTGATTGGGCCAAAAATTATGTAACACCACGAAATATTGGTTTCCCACATAGGAAAGTATATATGGATCTTCCTATCTCGCCGAACTGAGTCGATCTAGCTATGTAAGTCCGTCCGTCCGTCTGTCCACGTTAATTTTTAATCACTCTACAGGTCACAATTATGGCCCGATCTTAACGAAATTTAGAATGGAGTTGGGGCTAGGGTCAGAATAGAACCCTATTTCTTTTGGAAATGATCGCATAATATTTAGGGGTTGAAATGGACCAAAAACTGAAAAAATTACTGATTTTGCAGTTGCTCTACAGGTCGCAATTACAGACCAACCAAAGCGGAAGTTATAACATTTGTGTTAAATAAAAGTCCAATTTTTCATTAAGCCGCGAATATTTTTAATCCCGGCGAAATCACAAATAGACGAACAGGTCAATTCTGACCGTTACGTAGATGCCGATAGTAAATATATCGATATGCCGATAATATAACAACTAAAAATTTTCCTGATTTTGCAGCCGTTATAAAGGTCACAAATGGAAACCAAAGGACACGAAATCTCGTATAAAGTTAGAGTTTAGAACAGCGGATAGAATGGACCACTAGTTTTGTGTGAAAAATACCAGCATTACTTACAGGCGATATCCGAAATACCCAAAAGGCGAAATTCTGGCTTTTTTATGCTGATTTCGTTAACGAATATAGCCAAATATCGTAGACAAGCAAATCATATAGAGTCTAAATTTGGAGATACAGAGGGGCTTCTTGCTTTTGGAGATGATTGCAAAATATTTAGGGGTTTAAAGTAACCAAAAACAGAAATGTTTTCCCGATCACACAATTGAAGCCAATCGACACGACTGTGAAGAGAGTTAAGGACAGGGGAGAATTCCAGCATTTTGGATGACCATTGGATTATATTTAGCTGTAAAATGGACCACAACAACTAACAGCCCGACGGAGTGCATAAATATTGGGCAAATGTCCCTAGTCAGAATCCTAATTTTAAAAGCGAAATCTTCCAATATGGATTTGAACATAAGGGGGCTTCAAACATATTGTAGTGTTGTAGAGTATAACATAGTTAAGTATTTTTGTGCGCGACCGACGCATGTGGCTCTCAAGGCGTGCATTTATGAGAAGAACTGTGGATGTCGTGACCGGTCAGCCAAATTCTCCTAATTGAAATGAAAAAAAAAAAATTAAACAAGTTAAAAAGTATCAGTCGGTATTGCCGACAGATATATACCCTCAGCCTGTGTTCGATTATTTAAATATAATTTGATTAGTGTTACAATTATTCAAAAGTTTGACCCTCTATGGAGTAGGTTCCGAAGGAATGGCCCAATATTGTCCATTTCGTGTCGGACCCAAAAATAGGATATAAATATTCCGACGTTCCGGGTATGGATTATATCGACTCACTCCTTCACTTTATATAAGATATGTAATAATTTTTAGAAAGTGTTAAAATGTGCGTGATTTAGATAGAGTTTACCGAAATATTCCACTTTTATACTTCATCGAAATATTGGGCAAAATTACAAGAAAGGATATTTATGTCCAATTTCATGCGAAATCATAAATACCGATAAATTTCATATTCATAGCAGGCTTCTTATTGAGAGAAATATTTGTGAATAACAAATAGTAAAGTATTGCTAAACTGTTTTGAAAGTTATAACAGATATAATTATTGAAAATTGTGATCCCAGAAGTTGTTGGCAAATATATATCAACTTCACAACAGATCTTGTGTTAGCAAATATATTTGTGTGTGTGAAATTTGAAGAGAGTTGGATATTTATTTTGCTTTATTTGAGTGTTTTGTTTTTCAAAATCTTGAACCCTATGTATGGGGGAAAAGAAATGGTTCAATTTATACCACCTTTATAACAGATCTTGTGTTCATAGAAATATTGAGATGTGTCAAGTCTAAATGGAATCTGATGTTAATTGGGCGTTTTATGAGCTTCGTGGGTATTCAAAATTTCGACACTTTGTGGGGAGGTATCAGAAGGAGTGGTCCGATACATCCCGTGTCAATACCAGATCTTGGGTTTATAAAAATATTGAAATGTGTGAAATTTGAGGACGTTCGGATCCTTACATCACATTATTTAAGAGTTATAATTATTCGAAATTTTGACCCTTTGTGGGGGTGGTACTTGATGGAGTGGACTGATACTGTCCATTTTCGCACCCGACCAAGCACTGACGCAAATATTAGGATTTGCAAAGTTAGAGCAAAATCGGCTAATCGTTTCTCTTTATATATATATATATATATATATACTAGCTGAACCCGGTGCGCTTCGCTACCCCTGTTGATTTTATATGCATTCAAAATTTTATTTACGAACATATTTTGGATAAAGAAAAACAAATTTAAAAATTAAAAAAAATAAATATTGCACTATTTTAATGCGTTAATAAACAAAATCATTACAAAAGCAGTAACATGACATGCATACACGAAGGATTTGTCCTTTGGATTTATTTATTTCATAGCAAATACCAAGCGTGCAGGAAACTGCAATTTTTTTAAGTAGAGTGGCATTTCTATTGCAATTAGTGAATTCGAGATAGCAACATACTTCGCCGTAATAAGCGTATTGCAAATAAATTGTTGTGTTGTTTTTTAGTGTTAGCCTAAGGTGTTGTGGGTTAATGGTTCTTATTAAAATCATATCCCAATCTGATCCGATTTAAATATAATTTTAAAAAAATTACTTTTACACCAAACTCCGCCACACCTTTCATATTTCATTGAAATTGGTGCGTCAAATATGTGAAATCGGCCGAGAATATATATATGGGAGGTATATCCAAATCTTCACTAATTTCCAATTAATTTATCACATTTATTATTATAACCGAATTCCGCCACACATTCTGAATTTCATTGGAATCGGTCATATGTATCGTGTTTGGTGCATAATATGTATGAAATCGGCCGAAATATATATGTTAGCTATATCCAAACCTCAACTGATTTCAATATAATTTGGCAATTTTTTCTGGTGCCTGATTTTGTCTCTCTCGCTTTGGGTGCATAAAATATGTGAAATCGGCTGAGTATATAAATGGGAGCTATAATCACATCTGAGCGAATTTGAATATAATTTGTCAAATTTATTTTTGTACCAAATTTAGCCACTCATGCCGAATTTCGTTGGAATCGGAAATACGTATCGTGCTTTGTGCATCAAATATGTGAAATCGGCGGAAAATATATATGGGAGCTATATCCAAATCTGAACCGATTTTAACATAATTTGACTAATTTATTTTCTAATCAAAATCCCGTTACATATTCCAAATTTCTTTGGAATCGAACATACATATCGTATATGGTGCATAAAATACATGAAATCGGTCGAAAATATATATGAGAGCTATATCCAAATCTGAAACGATTTTAATATAATTTGACAAATGTATATTTGTTTTAATATCCGCTACACATTCCAAATTTCATTGAAATTAGAGATACATAGCGTGTTTGGTGCATCAAATACATGAAATCGGTCGAAAATATATATGGGAGCTATATCCAAATCTGAACCGATTTCAATTTAATTTGAGAAATTCATTTTGGCTCCCAATTCCGTTACTTATTTTAAATTTCATTACAATTGAAAATACGTATCGTGTTTGGTCCACCAAATACATGAAATCGGCCGAAAATGTATATGGGAGCTATATCCAAATCTGAACCGATTTCAATATAATTTGGGAAATCAATTTTTTAGATAAAATCTATCACACGTTTCAAATTTCATTGAAATTGGGGATACATAGCGTGTTTGGTGCATCAAATGCTTGAAATCGGCCGAAAATATATATGGGAGCTATATCCAAATCTGAACCGATTTCAATATAATTTGACAAATTTATTTTCGGATTAAATCCCGTCACACATTCCAAATTTCATTGGAATCGAACATTCATATTGTGTTTGAGGCATCAAATAAACGAAATCGGTCGAAAATATATATGGGAGCTATATCTAAATCTGAACCGATTACAATATAATTTGGCAAACTTATTTTTGTTCCAAATTCCGTTACGCATTTCAAATTTGGAGACTGTATCTTTAACCGATCAATCGATATGTGCATATAAAATCTAAATTTTTGGGAGGTACCTCCGATTCTGATGCTATATCTCCAGTTCCAAGTGGAAATTCAAAAATGTATATAGCCTATGTTACTTTCAGGCGATGTTGCAGTATATATGGAAATTTTCAGGAAAATCTATTCAGCGGTTTTCGAGTCCATAAATTACAAACAAACAAACAAACAAACATACAAACATTTTCCTCTTTTATAGATATAGATATATATTTTTTTTTTTGAAAATTTTGACCTTTTGTGGGGGAGGTACCAAAAGAAGTGGACCGATGTATTGCCTCTTAACACCAGACCTTGTGTTAATAAAAATATTGGGATATGTGAAATTTGAATACAATCGGACTCTTACATCACATTTGATTATTTAAAATTTTGACCCTTTGTGGGGGAGGTACTTGATGGTGTGGACCGATATTGTCCATTTTCGCACATGACTTAGCACTAATGAAAGTATGAGGATTTGCAAAGTTCGAGCAAAATCGGATTATCGTTTCTCTTTTGTGCAAAAAATATTTTTTGAAAATTTCGGCCTTTTGTGGGGGAGGTACCAGAAGGAGTGGACCGATACATTCCGTTTTTGTATCAGACCTTCGACTAATAAAATTATTGGGATGTGTGGAATTTGAAGACTATCGGAGTCTCACATCACATTTTATAAGAGCTTTAATTATTCAAAATTTTGACCCTTTGTGGGGGTCTCTTTCTGTGCAATAAATTATTTTCTCTGAAAATGTTGACTTTTTTTGTGGAAGGTACCAGAAGGAGTGGGCCGATATTGCTCATCTCCGAACTCGATCTAAGTTTGACAAAAATATTACGATGTACCAAGTTTGAATCAAATCAGATACTCCCTTCGAGAGTTATCGTGCGCACCAGCCAGTCAGACAGACGGACGGACGGACGGACATCGGTAGATCGACTCCCAATGTTCTGAAACGGATTTGGTCCAAAGAGACCTAGGGTCTAAAACCATTATTTCGACTGGGCACGTTTTGACCGTATCAAATGATATATACCCTCAGTAGCCATTTGGCTGAGGGTATAATACATTTTTGACTTAAATTTTGTTTTGCTTTCTTAATTATTTTACATAAGCCCGTATTAGGGCATAAAATGATAGTTGACGACAGCATACTTATTACTACATCCGACAAGTATCATCTAAAAGGAGAAAATATATTCGTGTATTTGAGTGAATACCTCAATAACTCAAATATTCAAAAATTGAAAGGCCCAATGGAAAATTGGGATGGCAAAGAAACAATATTGTTGAAAATGTATCTACATTAGAAGCAAAAATGAAGAATACAAACCAAAACAAAAATGATTCGAATAAGAATTCATTCAAAAGAAAATGTGTAAACGTCGCCCAAAAACTGATATATGAACAAAATGGAATTCTTTTTCAAATTATGTTTGCGAATCTTTCTACATAAAAAGTGGCGTTAAATGGCACAGAAAAAAAGTTTACCTACACTAGTATCGGTAATCATAATCAACCGTTGGACAATAGATGCGGCATAGGGACTAAAGTATATATATATATATATATATATATATATATATATATATATATATATATATATATATACATATATATATATATATATATATATATATATATATATATATATATATATATATATATATATATATATATATATATATGTATATATATATATATATATATATATATATATATATATATATATATATATATATATATATATATATATATATATATATATATATACATCTCTAATTTCAATGAAATTTTGAATGTGTAGCGGAAATTAAATCAAATATACATTTGTCAAATTATGATAAAATCGGTTCAGATTTGGATATAGCTCTCATATATATTTTCGACCGATTTCATATATTTTAGGCACCATACATATTTGGAATATGTAACGGTTTTTTGATTAGAAAATAAATTAGTCAAATTATATTAAAATCAGTTCAGATTTGGATATAGCTCCCATATATATTTTCCGCCGATTTCACATATTTGATGCACAAAACACGATACGTATTTCCGATTCCAATGAAATTCGGCATGAGTGGCTAAATTTGGTACAAAAATAAATTTGACACATTATATTCAAATACGCTCAGATTTGATTATAGCTCCCATATATATACTCAGCCGATTTCACATATTTTATGCACCCAAAGCGAGACAGATGACGTTAAGGACCAAACATGATATATATGACCGATATCAATGAAATTCAGAATGTGTTGCGGAATTTGATTACAATAATAAATGTGACAAATTAATTGGAAATTAGTTAAGATTTGGATATAGCTCCCATATATATATATTTTCGGCCGATTTCATATATTTGACGCACCAATTTCAATGAAATATGAAAGGTGTGGCGGAATTTGGTGTAAAATTAATTTTTTAAAATTATATTTAAATCGGATCAGATTGGGATATGATTTTAATAAGAAGCATTGACCCACAACGACTTAGGCTAACACTAAAAAAATACGCTTATTACGGCGAAGTATGTTGCTATCTCGAATTCACTAATTGCAATAGAAATGCCACTCAACTTCAAAAGATTGCAGTTTACTGCACGCTTGGTATTTGCTATGAAATAAATAAATCCGAAGGACAAACCCTTCGTGTATGTATGTCATGTGACTGCTTTTCTAATGGTTTTATTTATTTACGTAATTTTTATTTATTTATTTTTTTTTTAACCAACATATATTCGTAAATAAAATTTTGAATGCATATAAAATTAAAAAGGGTAGCGAAGCGCACCGGGTTCAGCTAGTATCAGCATAAAATTCTATGCCGATTTAGCGATATTTGTGGAAATCACTCTAGTTTCCGAACAATTTGAAGTTGGTTGATAAAATTTTACTCAGATGTGTGTTCGTTCTGCAGGACTTGGTTTCGAAAGTGGGCTATATAGGTCCACGTTTTGGAATAGTCCCCATACAACGGTACCACTGTACCACATTTCGCATTTGTAGTTCGTTATGGGTACAGTCCGTGACAGAAAATATATTATAACCGTCCACGTCTTCGTATAGTTTCTATAGAACGGTAGCTCCCTTTATTCGGTACTCTGATGACATTATTCACATGAATAGTTTCAAATTTCGTATTTCAAGTCCCTAATGGGATTGACTATGCTGCTCCACGTCTCCGCATAGCCCCCACATAACGGTACGTCCCTATATTCGGTTTTTGGATGATTTTAGCGACATTGTTCACCGGAATTGTTTCTAGTTTTGTATTTGAATATTATAATGACCTTTGACAATACTAGCAGTTCCGTCTGTCCGTCCGTTGTAATCACGCTACAGTCAAAACGAACTAAGATAGAAAGCTAAAATTTTGCACAGATCTGTCTTTTGTCTGCCCAAATAACGGAAGCTCCCGATATTCGGTATTTTGATGATTTTAGCCACATTTTTCAATTGAATTGTCTGAAATTCTACACAAGGAGTTCGCTGCGAGTACTTTACCACCTGAAAGATAATTGTCTACAATATCGTATATCCCCCATATATCGGCACCTTCCGATTTTCGGTATTTTTAAGATTTAACAGAATTTTTAATGGATTTTTGTTGAAAATTTCCTTATTTGTCCCAAATTGTGAAGGTTATTCTAAGTTCGGCCCAGCTGAACTTACTGCTTTTTTTATTTGTTTATATTTATTGTGCATTAAATGCGTAATATCTTAACAAAATTATTAAATTTTAGGCAAAACATCCAATACTTGTGTTTCATTCCGTTGGAGTGTAAATCTTCAGCATGTTGTTAAATTTGAAGTAACTCAAGTAGAATAACAATTTACCAAAATAGAAGAAATATGTAAAAGAAACAACAAGAAGAAATCTGTATCGATCATCATCAATATCAATTGGGTTTGTCCTTGCCAAAACAAATGAACTGTGTAAAATTGGATCTTAATTAGTCAGAAAATATGTCGTAGAAAATAAAAATAAGACCATATTTAATTTTTATCTTTTTATCTAACATAAAAGAGATAAAAATTAAATATGGTCTTATTTTTATTTTCTACGACATATTTTCTGACTAATTAAGATCCAATTTTACACAGTTCATTTGTTTTGGCAAGGACAAACCCAATTGATATTGATGATGATCGATACAGATTTCTTCTTGTTGTTTCTTTTACATATTTCTTCTATTTTGGTAAATTGTTATTCTACTTGAGTTACTTCAAATTTAACAACATGCTGAAGATTTACACTCCAACGGAATGAAACACAAGTATTGGATGTTTTGCCTAAAATTTAATAATTTTGTTAAGATATTACGCATTTAATGCACAATAAATATAAACAAATAAAAAAAGCAGTAAGTTCAGCTGGGCCGAACTTAGAATAACCTTCACAATTTGGGACAAATAAGGAAATTTTCAACAAAAATCCATTAAAAATTCTGTTAAATCTTAAAAATACCGAAAATCGGAAGGTGCCGATATATGGGGGATATACGATATTGTAGACAATTATCTTTCAGGTGGTAAAGTACTCGCAGCGAACTCCTTGTGTAGAATTTCAGACAATTCAATTGAAAAATGTGGCTAAAATCATCAAAATACCGAATATCGGGAGCTTCCGTTATTTGGGCAGACAAAAGACAGATCTGTGCAAAATTTTAGCTTTCTATCTTAGTTCGTTTTGACTGTAGCGTGATTACAACGGACGGACAGACGGAACTGCTAGTATTGTCAAAGGTCATTATAATATTCAAATACAAAACTAGAAACAATTCCGGTGAACAATGTCGCTAAAATCATCCAAAAACCGAATATAGGGACGTACCGTTATGTGGGGGCTATGCGGAGACGTGGAGCAGCATAGTCAATCCCATTAGGGACTTGAAATACGAAATTTGAAACTATTCATGTGAATAATGTCATCAGAGTACCGAATAAAGGGAGCTACCGTTCTATAGAAACTATACGAAGACGTGGACGGTTATAATATATTTTCTGTCACGGACTGTACCCATAACGAACTACAAATGCGAAATGTGGTACAGTGGTACCGTTGTATGGGGACTATTCCAAAACGTGGACCTATATAGCCCACTTTCGAAACCAAGTCCTGCAGAACGAACACACATCTGAGTAAAATTTTATCAACCAACTTCAAATTGTTCGGAAACTAGAGTGATTTCCACAAATATCGCTAAATCGGCATAGAATTTTATGCTGATACTAGCTGAACCCGGTGCGCTTCGCTACCCTTTTTAATTTTATATGCATTCAAAATTTTATTTACGAATATATGTTGGTTAAAAAAAAAATAAATAAATAAAAATTACGTAAATAAATAAAACCATTAGAAAAGCAGTCACATGACATACATACACGAAGGGTTTGTCCTTCGGATTTATTTATTTCATAGCAAATACCAAGCGTGCAGTAAACTGCAATCTTTTGAAGTTGAGTGGCATTTCTATTGCAATTAGTGAATTCGAGATAGCAACATACTTCGCCGTAATAAGCGTATTTTTTTAGTGTTAGCCTAAGTCGTTGTGGGTCAATGCTTCTTATTAAAATCATATCCCAATCTGATCCGATTTAAATATAATTTTAAAAAATTAATTTTACACCAAATTCCGCCACACCTTTCATATTTCATTGAAATTGGTGCGTCAAATATATGAAATCGGCCGAAAATATATATATATGGGAGCTATATCCAAATCTTAACTAATTTCCAATTAATTTGTCACATTTATTATTGTAATCAAATTCCGCAACACATTCTGAATTTCATTGATATCGGTCATATATATCATGTTTGGTCCTTAACGTCATCTGTCTCGCTTTGGGTGCATAAAATATGTGAAATCGGCTGAGTATATATATGGGAGCTATAATCAAATCTGAGCGTATTTGAATATAATGTGTCAAATTTATTTTTGTACCAAATTTAGCCACTCATGCCGAATTTCATTGGAATCGGAAATACGTATCGTGTTTTGTGCATCAAATATGTGAAATCGGCGGAAAATATATATGGGAGCTATATCCAAATCTGAACCGATTTTAATATAATTTGACTAATTTATTTTCTAATCAAAAACCCGTTACATATTCCAAATATGTATGGTGCCTAAAATATATGAAATCGGTCGAAAATATATATGAGAGCTATATCCAAATCTGAACCGATTTTATCATAATTTGACAAATGTATATTTGATTTAATTTCCGCTACACATTCAAAATTTCATTGAAATTAGAGATGTATAGCGTGTTTGGTGCATCAAATACATGAAATCGGTCGAAAATATATATGGGAGCTATATCCAAATCTGAACCGATTTCAATTTAATTTGACAAATTCATTTTGCCTCCCAATTCCGTTACTTATTTTAAATTTCATTAAAATTGGAAATACGTATCGTGTTTGGTCCACCAAATACATGAAATCGGCCGAAAATGTATATGGGAGCTATATCCTAATCTGAACCGATTTCAATATAATTTGGGAAATCAATTTTTTAGATAAAATCTATCACACGTTTCAAATTTCATTGAAATTGGGGATACATAGCGTGTTTGGTGCATCAAATGCTTGAAATCGGCCGAAAATATATATGGGAGCTATATCCAAATCTGAACCATTTCAATATAATTTGACAAATTTATTTTCGGATCAAATCCCGTCACACATTCCAAATTTCATTGGAATCGAACATTCATATTGTGTTTGAAGCATCAAATGAACGAAATCGGTCGAAAATATATATGGGAGCTATATCCAATTTGAACCGGTTACAATATAATTTGGCAAACTTATTTTTGTTCCAAATTCCGTTACGCATTTCAAATTTGGAGACTGTATCTTTAACCGATCAATCGATATGTGCATATAAAATCTAAATTTTTGGGAGGTACCTCCGATTCTGATGCTATATCTCCAGTTTCAAGTGGAAATTCAAAAATGTATATAGCCTATGTTACTTTCAGGCGATGTTGCAGTATATATTGAAATTTTTACAAACAAACATACAAACATTTTCCTCTTTTATGGATTAGAAGATAGAATATATATACTTTGTGAGATGTAAAATGTATATTTCGAGGTGTTACAAACGGAATGACAAACATAATATACTCCATACTATGGTGGAGGGTATAAAAACATGGACAGACAGACGCATAGCGCGTTTGTATACCCTCGATTTAACGATGTCCGTATGTCTGTTGAAATCACGATACAGCTCACATTATTTGACGTAGAGCATAAGTTTGGCACCTTTGTTTGCTTTGTATCTAGTGTAACGACAGGTTTTCTCCCCTTGGGCTGGGATAGCTCGCCGGGGTTCAGCTTTTTGGTAAAAAAATTTTTATTCGATGAGACAGAAAGAGAAAGACAGTGGTTTGATATTACGTTTTATTACGAGAGAGACTTATACTATGTTTATAATACAGTAAATAAAAATGATACTAAACGTCTACGGTCATGGATTGGAAGTGGTTCTTCAACTCAAGACCTGGATAAGTTCTCGAGAAACGGGACAAGGACACAGGACACTCAAGCAGGCTACGGGATATTCACGGATACGGTTAAAAAATACCTTAATTATTCAAACGGACTACAAGGATCTAGGATACGGTTGCAAGAGACCTTAATAAGTACTCAAGCACTACAAGGATCTGGGATACGTTTGCAAGAGACCTTAAGAAGTACTCAAGCACTACAAGGATCTAGGATACGTTTTCCAGAGACCTTAATAAGTACTCAAGTACTACAGAATATTCAAGGGTACGGTTGCAAGAGACCTTAATAAGTACACAAGCAGACTAGAGAATATTCAAGGATACGGTTGCGAGAGACCTTAATAAGTATTCAAGCACTACAAGGATCTAGGATACGGTTGCAAGAGACCTTAATAAGTACTCAAGCAGACTAGAGAATATTCAAGTATACGGTTGCGAGAGACCTTAATAAGTACTCAAGCACTACAAGGATCTGGGATACGTTTGCAAGAGACCTTAATAAGTACTCAATCACTACAAGGATCTAGGATACGGTTGCAAGATACCTTAATAAGTACTCAAGCACTACAAGATCTTGGAAACTAGGACTATAAGGATATTCTAGGGTACCACCGGGATCCAAGGATTAGAGACCTGGATAAGTATTCTAAGGAAGGATGTCACCGAAGCTGGTGTGGTCATGTTCACGATCTGGCACTCACTGTCCCGATTCTGCCATTGACTGCCCTTTTATACCCGCCTCCACCACGTGTTCGCTGTAGAGTAACGGGAACTTGTTTACAAAAATTTGGTTATCACAACAACATCACATGTGCTCATCACCGCCAATGGTGGTGCTGAGTGATGCTTTATGTTGTTGTGATAACGGTTCACCTGTATTTAGTGTGGTTGCTCGCAAGAATTTGACTGGGCAAATTACAATGGTCGGTACCTAAAATTGTTCTAACCCCTGTAGCCCAACGTTTCAAACAGAATTATTGAAAATTCGATACTTGGGGTTCGTAATGGCTTTTACCTCTTGTGACAGATCATTGCCTATATATGTTCAAATTTTGCTATAGCCTTCCATGTATTAATACTTCCTGATATTCGGTATTCTGATGATTTTACCCACAGTTTTAAGGGAATTGTTTAAAATTCGATATGTAGAGTCTGTAATGGATTTTGTATTCTGTGACAGAGGACTGCTGGAATAGGCAATTTTTTTCTTGTTTTACTTAAGAAGCCAATATTTGTAATTTTGGTTATTTAAGCAAGATTTTTATATTACATATTTTTAAATTTGGTTTTTTGATAAATTTAAAAACCAATTTAGCAGGAACCGGCACCGTCGACTTTACGGCGGCCAATATATCTGAAGAAAATGTTTTGTAAATCTATTATTGCTGAGGTGTTCGCAAAAAATTAAGGATGTTCCCAAATATTTTTTTAAGTAGTCAGATTATTTATCTCAAAATCTTGAGGAATTCATCACCATTCTATTCTAATGGTGTCACAACACTGTCTACCCGTCCCAACTATGGCATTTGGTTACTTGCTCAATATTTTGTCTCCAATGTGTTCGAATGTTCGTCGTTAATGCAATTTTGTTTTGTAACCAAAACCCATTCTTGACAAAACACAGAACTTAAAGCCTAATTTTTGGACATTTAATTTAATTTTTTATACAATGAAAATTTTTAACACCATCAAAAAAAAATCTAATGTTATATACAAGTTGACTGACTGCAATGCCCTTCGATTTCAATCTTTCAGAAAATTCAGAAAATTGTAAACAGTCTGAGTTTGGGCGCCATTAAATACAAATAAAAGCATAAATATTTTTAATAAATTGTGATTCAGCATGTATACACAACGTGACCGCCTTTCAAAGCTTAACAACAGAACAGAACAATTACTTCAGACGAAAAAAAGCTACAAAGGGAAGATCTTTGAATCCCACAAAATCAACTTTATTATATTTTAAAGAAAGTGTATTCAATTAATAACCGAGATGACATTTATGTTTTTTTTTATCAATATACTTTGAAAAGACTGAATACTGTATTATACTTAAAATATGAACTAATTTTAATGGACAACCTTTCTTATTTAGACATATTGGAACCTTTTTTGTAAGAAATAATACAGAAAGAGGGTTGCCAAAAATAATATTAAGAAGGAAAATGATATCTGGATACACAAAATGGTATGACTTTCAAGAGCATTACAAATCCAAAATCAAATTAAAGAAGTAAAAAACATTAAGTTCAGCCGGGCCGAACTTTCACTACCATCCACCATTAAGAAACCAGTAAGGAAAGCTCAAAGCTAAACAGCTATTCCTGTGCTCCATCTAATACCTGGTACCAAATATCACGGTTGTGGAGTGAATATTACGAATGTAAGGGACTAAAACACTAAATCGGATGAAACATATATATGGTTGCTATATCTATATCTGAACCGATTTTCACTAAATTTGATATACTTGCTTCTAGGTTGAATTTGGTCCGATGTACTAAAATTCAGTCCATTAGGACTTATATCGGCCATTTGGTGCACAATTAACCCGAAATCGGATGAAGATATATATGGGAGCTATATCCAAATCTGAACCGATTTCGATAAAATTACAAACAGCTATTTCTGGGCTGTATCTTTTATCTGGTACCAAATATCATTCTTGTGGAGTGCATATTACGAATGTGAGAGGCTTAAACACCAAATCGGATAAAACATATATATGGTAGCTATAGCTGTTTCTGAACCGATTCTCTCCAAATTTGTTGTATTTGCTTTAAGGCTAATCTCGGTCACATGTGCCAAAATTCGGGCCATTTGGGCTGATATTGGTCATTTGGTGGTCTATTAACCCGAAATCGGATGAAGATATATATGGAAGCTATATCCAAATCTGAACCGATTTCGATAAAATTTAAAACAGCTATTTCTGTGCTCCATCTAATACCTGGTACCAAATATCACGGTTGTGGAGTGCATAGTAGGAATGTGACGGACTTAAAGATCAAATCGGATGAAAGATATATATGGGAGCTATAGCTATATCTGAACCGATTATCTCCAAATTTGATATACTGGCTTCTAGGCCGAACTTGGTTGGGTGTGCCAAAATTCAGGTAATTTGGACTGATAGTGGACATTTGGTGCACATTTAACCCGAAATCGGCTGAAGATATATATGGGAGCTATATCTAAATTTTGACCGATTATCTCCAATTTCAATAGGGTTCGTCCTTGGGCCAAACAAATGATCTGTTGAAAATTTCATCTCAATCGGATAATAAATGCGACCTGCATTTTGTTCACAAGAATACATGGACGGACGGACAGATGGACTGACATGCATAAATCAAATCAGAAAGTGATTCTATGCAGATCATCAAAAGGAACTATGGGTCTATCTCGTTTCCTTCTCCATGTTACAAACAAATGCACAAAGACATAATACCCTTACCACTATTTGGTATAGGGTATAAAAAACAAAAAAAAAAAAAAAAAAAAAAAAAAAAACTACTTATACAGACTCTATTCAACCACTAGAGGTAAAACTCCTTATAAACTATTAATACCAAATTTGAAAGAATTCCGTTGGAAAAAGGGACAAAAGTCATCAAAATATTTTTAGGTTTTATTCTTTTCTGTTAAGAGGCCATTCCGAATTAATTAGTCAGTCCATTATCAGTTTCATTTACAAATATATTATACCTATTTTGCTATATATCTGATATCATGGTTATCTGCATCACTCTAAAGGTCTGAAGTGCCCTTCCAATGTATTTGGGACTTCGCTGGGATAAAAACTATTAGCGGTTTAGTGGAAATATTTTTTACATAAAAGTTATGATTTATTTTATCCGCTGAATATTGTCAGATGACCTATTTTGTTTGGTACGCTTCTGCTTAACCATAAACCCTATCTAAATTCCGCGTTGGTTGGTCTATAATTGGAACTGCAAATGCAAGAAATGTTTCTGTTTTAGGTCCTTTTCAACCTATTTTGCGCTATAGGCTTCTATTTTGGCATTAACTACACCACCATGCAAAATTTCTTAAGGATTCATAATTGTGAACGAATGGACACACATAGCTAAACAGTCTCAGCTAAATAGGAAGATTCATACATTACATCCGATATCCAGGACCAATATTTCGAGGTGGTACATAATTTTTGTCTCAACACATAGTGTTGTAGGTTATTAACATAGATTTTCAAAATTATATTTTCAAATTAAAACCAGTAAAGAAAGTCTTAAAGTCTACTTTATGATACCCTACACCACTTTGCTAATTTAGTAGAGCTCCGCATAACAATCATACATGCTATGATAATAATTTAAAGTCCAAAGGACTACATATGCCGAAGCATTTATTTTTTTTTTAAATTCGGACTTGTATTGCCCATTTGGTGCACAATTAATTTGAAATCGGATAAAGATATATATGGGAGCTATATCCAAATCGGAACTGATCTCGATAAAATTTGGCAAAGATATTTCTGAGCTGTATTTGATCAATTTCCCTGAATATCATTGTTACGGAGTGCATATTACGGCTGTGGGTAACAAATATAACAAATCGGATGAACAGTATATATGGGAGCTATAGCTTTATCTGAACCGATCTTCAACAAATTTGACATACTAGCTTTTAGCTTTAATTCGGTCGTAAGTGCTAAATTCCATCCCATTTGGGCAAACATTAGACGTTTGGTGCACAAAAAAAGCTAAATCGGACGAAGTTATATATGGGAGCTATATCTAAATTTTGACCGATTTTCTCCAATTTCAATAGAGTTCGTCCTTGGGCCAAACAAATGATTTGTGCAAAATTTCATCTGGATAGGGCAGTAAATGCGAACTGTATTTTGTTTACAAAAATACATGGACAGACGGACAGACAGACGGACGGACGGACATGCATAAGTCGACTCAGAATGTGATTCTATGCACATCATCAAAAGAAGCTATGGGTCTATCTCGTTTCCTATTGCCTGTTACAAACAAATGCACAAATACATAATGTCCTGACCACATTACAATATGTAAGATATTATTCGATTTGGAAAAAGTATCCATATATATAGAAAAGGAAAGAAAATATGAATACTATCAATAGCAATTCTCTATTTTTTCCGTTCTTAAGATTTTAAATTTTTTCCCAAAGCCGTTCACTTATTAGTCTTTTAAAATTCTTTTAATTGTTTTGAATTTGATCTGGATCTCGAACGATAATCAGAAAAATGATCCTCCTGTAAGACAAACCAATGCCGCACCACATTTATTCATATGTTTTATTCGCCACCATACATAGTATGGAGGGTATATGAAGTTCATCATACCGTATGTAACTCACCGAAATAATAATTAAGGATCCTACATATAATCTTGATCAGCGTAAAATTCTAAGACAATTTAGCCCTGTCCGTTTGACCGCCTGTTGAAATCACGCTAGAGTCAAAACGAATTATGATAGGAAGCTTACATTTTGGTAAGAGGTAAGTTAGTTTTGTCTGCAGGCAGGTCAAGTTCGATATCATATAGCCCCCATATAACGGTGCCGCCGATATTCGGTATTTTCGTGATGTTAGCGACATTATTCACCGAAATTGTTCCAAATTTCGTATTTGAAGTTCCCAATTCACTGGAATTATTTCAAATTTGGTATTTGAAATTCGTAATGGATACTATAGGCTATGACAGAAAATTGTCTGTGCAGGTCCAGATCTTCGTATAGCCCCCATATAATAGTACCTCCCCATATTAGGTATTTTGATTAGGTATTGTTTTAAATTTTGCATTTGAAGTTCCTAATGCGTACTACAGCTTGTGACAGAAAATTGTCGATTCAGGTCCAGGTTTTTGTGTAGAGAGAAAGTTCCTTCTGAGTTCTTTACCTCCTGGAATAGTATTCTCTATATAGGTTCAAGATATCGTATAGCCCCCATATAACGGTACCTCCCCTTATTCGGTATTTTGTTGACTTTATCGAAATTATTCACCGAAATTGTTTCAAATTTCGTATACGAAGTTCCTAATGTACTCATTATTACAGCCTGTGACAGAAAAATGTCTATGCAGGTCCAGGTTTTCGTATAGCCCCTATATAACGGTACCTCCCGGTATTCGGTATTTTGATGATTGTAGCCAAAATTTTCAATTAGGTTGTCTGAAAATCCACACAGGGGTTCTTTCTGAGTTCTTTACCCCCTGGAATAGTATTGTCTATATAGGTTCACGTTATCGTATTTTTATGATTTTAACGGCATTATTCACCGGTTTTTTTCAAGTTTCGTCTTTCAATATTGTAATAGCCTATGACAAAAGTTGCTTATGCTCGTCCACGTCCCCAAATATAAAAGCTACTTCTTATATTCGGTATTTTTAAGATTTTAAGAGAATTTTTAACGAATTTTATTATTTTGAAAATGTCCAAATGGTGGAGGGTATTAAAAATTCGGCACAGCCGAACTTACTGTTTTTATGCCCTACAACACTATGTGTTGGGGGTATTATAAGTTTGATTGGGCCAGAATTTATGTAACACCTCGAAATATTGGTTTCCCATATAGGAAAGTATATATGGATCTTCCTAGCACGCCGAGCTGAGTCGATCTAGCTATGTATGTCCGTCCGTCAGTCTGTCCGTCTGTCCATGTTAATTTGTAATCACTCTACAGGTCGCAATTATGGCCCGATCCTAACGAAGGTGGAGTAAGGGTCAGAATAGAAGCCTATTTCTTTTGGAGATGATCGCCATATGTTTAGGTGTTGAAATGGACCAAATACTGAAAAAATGTTGGATTTTGCAGTAGCTATACAGGTCGCAATTATAGACCAATCGACGCGGAATTTCGCATGTAGCTAGAGTTTAGGGCGGGGAAGAAGTCTACCAATTTGGGTGGTCATCGGATAATATTTAGCGGGTAAAATAGACCATATCTTTTTTGTTGAAAAAATTCAAAATTTTTCATTAAACCGCGAATATTTTAAATCCCGGCGAAATCCAAAGCCATGACAAGGTTACTTTTGATCTTCACATTGATGTTAAGATCAAACAAATCGGAGATATAGCAAAATATGAGCGATATATATGTCTATCAAAGAAGATATGCTTCAAAGATCTCATATATGTCGAGAACGGCTGAACTGATTTCGACAGTTCTCATTAATTCAGAATGGCCTCTCGGCAGGAAAGAAAAAACTTCTAAAAAATCGCTTAAAAATATCTCTCTAAAGATGAAAATATTGATTTTGTAATATTTTCTCATATTTTTTCAACTTTGTCATATTTTTGGCATATTTTCATTTTGAATTAAACATTTGGTAATATTTCTACAGCTAACAAAACTAAGTAGTTAGGATATCAGGATATCATATACAGATCGCATTTATGGCCCGATCCTTACGAAATTTTACATGGGGATAAGATTAGGGTCAGAATAGAAGCCTACTCTTTTTGGAGATGATCGCCCTATATTTAGGGGTTGAAATGGACCAAAAAACTGCAAAATTGTCAGCAGGTCGTAATTATCGCCCGATCCTCACGCACATTTGAATGGGGGTTACCGGACATTGCAAAAGCCAAGCAGTTTTGGATGGCCATCCAAAAATATTCAATGTGTGAAGGAGTTTGCCAACTTTTGTAGACAAAATACGAAAATGTCCATTCCAGTGACTTTTTGGAGAATTCACAAATACAGGAAAGGCGCACTTCTGACAATTTCGTTAACGCTGATTTCGTTGAAGAATATAGTCATATGTCTGTATCTCATATAGATGCGTTTCAGTCAAAAACCAATAACAAATGTTAATCTTTTGCCACTTCTGAGAGATTATAGGTCTTTGGGAAATATTGGTTCCAGATCTAGGAAGACCATTTAGTGCAACATCTACCAATAAATTAGAAATGAGCAAATTAGTTTAAGTTGCTATTATTCGAAAATTAGAGAACGAAACCTGATGGTTTTCTTTTATTATTTGTCACAATATCTTGTGGAATTCTTTCGAGTATCTCGCCTATATAAACTGTGTCGTTTATTATAGTGTTGTAGGGTATTCAACGGTCGGCCCCGCTCGACTGTAGCCTTTGCTTACTTGTTTTACTTGTTATACCTAACTATGTTGAAAAAGGTGTCTTTAGTTCATATATTAACCTTATTAGGAATTGTGTCATTTTTATGAGTTCAGTAACCTGGTTTCACAATAATTTTTTTTCAGTGTCACACGGAGTATGCGATCATGGCTTATTAATATCGCAAAAGTTAATTGGATAGTTTAATTAAATTTCGATCAACCATTGCGTGGTATTACTGAATCAAAATCATATCCCGGGTCAATTATTTGTTATATGCCACATACTATCCCATTTCAGACATTTTGAGGATTCTAACAGGATTAGCCACTAATATGTGTTTTGAGTACCCACTAGTACAACTTAATACCCCTCACATAATCATACCACGTCTTTTTTGGGGATTATAAAATGATTGCCTTAGTTACAAGCCACTACTATATCTTTCAGGAAAAATCGTGTCAGTCCGTTCATTTTTGTAATGTGTATTTCGTGGTAGAGACAGAAACATTTCTGCCGGACGAACTCCGTTTCCTTATATGCCTTATTTTAATTTTGTGGACAATTTAAGTGAAATTACCAAAAATATACCTCATATCCTAACTGCTCACATTTCAAAGTATTAGTTTCAAGTCTTACGAAAACACATAACTTTGCAGTCCATTCCGAAAAACATCGTCGGAGGGCAAATGTCAAAGTGTATAAAAACTATAAATTGGTTTAGTGCATCGGCATAATTTAAAACTACGCTTAAATCTGTTTTATCACACGTTGCTGGGCATAATGGCATGTACAGTACTTGACACCAGCTGTCACTCTGCAGTATACCTTAATTCCCCAGTAGCCCCAAAGCTGATGAGAGAATAAGTTTTCATATGTATGTGAGTGGTTGTACACGAACTAAAGGTATCCCGATGCTCTCCCCCTTCCTGGGTCATTAATGACGTAGATGTCCTGTGTCGAACGTTGCACTGGATGCTTTAGTCAATCGTTCATATTAATTCAAAATAAATTGATGTGTACTTGTAAATGACTTACAGCACTATGGCCGACCCTACAACACGATTACAAACGCAGGGACAATTATTTTGCTGTGGCTGGCATACATGAAAGATTGTTTCTGAAATGTTGACCACGTACATAAATAGCAACCCCTACAACAACATATTCATCTAAAGTAAAAATGTGTCATAGCACTGTGTGCATATGAAGGAAAATTATAGGGGGAAGGATTACACTGTGTTTACAAGCTGTAGGTCTATCAATACAACTTAGAATTATAACATTATTCTGGCTAGTGAAACAATTTCACATTATGGATCATTTCAACAGATCAGATTCAAAACAAATATCAATATTACTGAAAATATAGATATAATCGCAATCCTGACTTCATAAGGAAGAAAATTAATTATTGCCTACATTCCAATTTGAATGTGGAAATCCCTGAAGTATGAATTCTAGGTAGCAGATCGAAAATAAAGATGTCTTCCCTCTTCTCCTCTAAGAATATTAACGAGCCTAAAAATTGCCACTTAAGATCCCATTGACGATATTTAACTTTGACTTAATTGACACATTGATTTCCACTGAAGACGTATCATTGCCTAATCTGTTGATTAGCTTCGATTATATTAACGTGTTTGCTCATAGCCGTAGGCTCGTGGAGCGCATTAACTCATTTTGTTCGTGCAAACGCCTACTACAATTCTATGGAAGACAAATAATTTAATCAGTCAATATATCAATCAATATTGACAAATTAGTGGTTTGTGAGCAGCAGAACACACTTTTGTTGGGTTTGCAGGCGTTGTTGTTTCGAATGTTGACAACAATCCGTGGTTAAGTCGATGTTGGTTTTGCATCACCAATCAAATGTGCCCAAGGTTGTAATTAGGCATCGCACACAAATGACAGGATGGTGGGTGTGAAATCGAATACAAACAATATAAACGTAGATATTTTGATATTCGATACATTTTAATTTCCAACGGAAATTTGTTAAAACCCAAAGGACAGTAAGGTACTATTATTACTATTGAAGAAATAAACCGCAACCTTGATCCAAATGCGTAATGAATTTTACGATAACACACTATTGATAGGATTTTTTGTTACATCAGTACTGCTTAGAAACGGGTCCTCACTGTGTACAGTTATTTATGATTTAAAATTTAGTAGTAGTAGTAGTACTAGTAAGCATTTGGTGGAGGGAACAAAAATTTCGGTCGATTGAATTTAACTTCGCTTTGATATCCTCCATGATACTGGGGGTATATTAACTTTTATATTTCGGTTTTATAGACCAATCGACGCGAACAAAACTAAGTAGTTAGGATATCAGGATATCATATACAGATCGCATTTATGGCCCGATCCTTACGAAATTTAGCATGGGGATAATATGAGGGTCAGAATAGATGTCTACTCTTTTTCCAGATGATCGCTATATATTTAGGGGTTGAAATGGACCAAAAAACTGCAAAGTTGTCAGCAGGTCGTGATTATCGCCCGATCCTCATGCACATTTGAATGGGGGTTACCGGACATTACAAAAGCCAAGCAGTTTTGGATGGCAATCCAAAAATATTCAATATGTAAAATAGTTTGCCAACTTTTGTAGACAAAATATATAATATATATATATATAATATATATATATAATATAATATCCAGTGACTTTTTGGAGAATTCACAAATACAGGAAAGACGCACTTCTGACTATTTCGTTAACGCTGATTTCGCTGAAGAATATATGTATCTTATATAGATGCGTTTCAGTCAAAAACCAATAATAAATGTTAATCTTTTGCCACTTCTGAGAGATTATAGGTCTTTGGGAAATATTGGTTCCAGATCTAGGAAGACCATTTAGTGCAACATCTACCAATAAATTGGAAATGAGCAAATTAGTTTAAGTTGCTATTTTTTCAAAATTAGAGAACGAAACCTGATGGTTTTCTTTTATTATTTGTCACAACATCTTGTGGAATTCTTTCGAGTATCTCGCCTATATAAACTGTATCGTTTGTTATAGTGTTGTAGGGTATTCAACGGTCGGCCCCGCTCGACTGTAGCCTTTGCTTACTTGTTAACTACTCGAATTAATTACGTGAAACTCTACAAAATATATACATATATTCCTGATCAGTGTATAATGTTATTTAGAGATTCCCGCCTGGCTGCATGATTATTCGTCAGTCTATTGTAATCACTCTACAGGGTGGGATAAAAAAACTCCAACAAAGTCAAACTCCATAATATTTACATATTTTTAATTTTACTGAATGAAAGCAAAAAATTTCGGAAATAGCATCAAATTTTAGAATAAGCTTAGATTTGTTCGAATTGGTCACCTTTGGCACGAATTATGGCCTTCAAACGGCTAATGAAACCGTCACACGCTGCCCGAATTTTGCTCTGCGGTATTTTGTCCATTCCCGGCGAAGTGCTTGCTTGAGGTGACCGGCACTTTGGTATGTTTTAGCACACACATTTTCAGCTGTTCTCTTTGACAAGTAAACACGACCATTTTGTTTGTTTAAAAACAGGTGGACAACGAATGTTCTCTCATCGGAGAAAGCCAAATTCACCACTTACGGCCAAGCGAAGAAACCCTTAAGCTCTTCTGAGTCTATTTTCTTTCTGTTGCGGTGTAAGTTCTTGCACTTTTTGAAATTTCAATGGCTTTACCCCAAGCTGATTTTTAAATATTTGCCAAGTGGAATATTGCGATATGTTCAGCTCACGAGCAATTTTTCGGCCACTGCGACGCGGGTATCGATAAAGTCGCTTCATTACTTTTCGAACCATTTCTGCTGATGTTGCTGTTTTATTCCGTCCACTTCCTTGACGTCGGGCTACGCTTTTTTTCTGGAAAATTCTCTCCAAAATGCTTTTGTACGCTTGTGTCTATGATGGTTCTTATTGAAAATGAGATGTGTCGGCTCACGTTTTGGGATAGCCCCCATTTAACGATACTTCCCGATATTCGGTGTTTTAATCGTTTTAGCCAAATATTACCACCAATTTGTCTTAAAATTGATATTTGAAGTTCATTATGTATTTTTCTCTAGTTGCGGAACATTGTACATATAGGCCCGATATTCGGTATTATGATGATTTTTGCCACATTTTTCCACGGGTTTGTCTAAAAAATGGTATTTGTTGCTTGTAATGGGTTTCAGCTTCGGTGACAGAACATTGGTTACATAGGTCCACGTTTTCGTATAGCCCCCATATAAGGGTACCTCCCGATATTCACTATTTTGATGGTTTTACTAACATTTTCCACGGATTTATCTATTGTCGGGAAATTCCTGCAAACAATCTCGGACCTAATGCAAGGAGCTCTAGTCACCCTATCACGGTGGGCGCGTCGCAATGGACTAGGCGTGAACCCATCAAAGACAGAGCTCGTCCTTTTCACTAAAAAACGTAAATATCCTTCATTCACACCACCGAGACTAAATGGAGTCACTTTAAACCTCTCACCAGAAGCCAAGTACCTTGGCACAATCCTTGACCGCCAATTAAGTTGGAAGTGGAACACTGAACCCATAACAACCCAACTTTCCGCGGCATAGCTGTTTATACCGACGGTTCAAAGATGGAGTGTGGTACGGGAGCTGGTGTCTTCTGTGATACCCTTAATTTTTGTGAATCCTACAAGTTTGGAAACAACTGTAGCGTATTTCAGGTGGAAATCTTGCGGTCAAAAAGGCCACAGACCTGCTGGTCACGAGGAACACTTAGTCAGCGGTCCTGTTACTATATATGTCGATAGTCAAGCGGCACTGAAGGCCTTAAATTCCTTTACTACCAAGTCTAGGGCTGTTTTGAACTGTAGGAAAGCCTTGGAAAACACTCGGTTGTCCATCAAGCTCTGTTGGGTTCCTGGCCACTATAACATCCCAGGTAACGAGACTGCAGACGAATTGGCCAGGTTAAACCACCACTGTGCCATTTCTTACAGATCATTCACAGACATTACTATGAGAGAATCAAACAAAATTGGCTGGACGAAATGGGATGTACTATCTCCAAAAGAATCTGGCCCACACTCTCAGAAAAGAGAACAAGGTCGCTGATGTCATTGTCAAAACCTGATTTGAAACTTGTGGTGGGTATCATCACAGGTCATTGTAAGGTGAGGGCTATGACCTCGAAATGGGACAGCGACGACATTGACTACTGTAGGATCTGTCAAGATGAAGAAGAAATCGATACAGTTTAACACTTGCTCTGCCACTGCCCAGCACTCATTTATGTGAGACACAGACTTGTGGGAGAACTAGGGTCACATGATCTGTCTTTTTATTCTAACACTGATCCTATAGCCAGACGATTCAAGTGGCTAAAGACGACACGGCAAACTCCTCAGCTCTATAACTCTATCTGTTATCTTCATCTCTTCTACCAACCACTTTTTCCTCTTTTCTTTACACTCTTCTAGGATGAACACAATGGACCTATAGGTCTCCGAGTGGAGCAGTTGCCATATGGTAACCGCGCATCCTTTAACCTAACCTACGGATTTAACTAAAAATTGGTATTTGTGGCTCGTAATGGGTTCTAGCTCCGGTGGCAGAACATTGAATATCTAGGTCCACGTTTTCCTATAGTGCACATACAACTGTTCCATAGGATATTCGATATTTTTACGATTTAAGCCACATTTTCCAATAAATTTGTGTGAAATATGGTATTTGTACTTTATGATGGGTTCTACAACCGGCATCAAAACATTTTCCATATTGGTCTTAGTCATTCTAGTCACATTTACCCACGAAATTATGTAAAATTTGGTATTTAATAAAACTCGCAACAGATTACAATCGTTGTAGTATAAAATTGTCTATATAGGCTCGCGTTTTAGTATGGCCCCCATATAACGACTCCAACCATTCTCCTGTGGTTTCTCCAGTGGAATACGGTTGAATCCAGATACTTTTGCATAAAAGTATTTCCTTTACCCAATGATTGAGGGTATAGAAGTCCAGGCCGAACTTTTTTTTTAATTTGCCATTTACTTATGTTATCAAAAAATAAAAACTCTGAAGAAAACAATTTTGGCATCTTTAAAATATATATAAGATAGTAACTAAAATATACAGTCGGATGGAACAGCACATGCGCTACCCTATAAATATACACATGTTGAAACATACGTGTTGAAATTTTCAATTTAGCCAAATGCACAGTATTTCATAAAGTATTTGCCCATTGCCACGAGTACATGCCTCCTAGCGTGATAATGGATGTTCCCAACAACTTCGTGGAGTCTGGTATATACTTTGCTATAATAAGTTCCTTCCATATATAAGAGCGGATTTACAAAATTCTGTGAAATTCGACTTATAATTATTTGTATTTGTATTATATTAGAATCGACTTCGGAGCTACAAACCCATGCAACCCGTCGTGACAATTTTTATCTATTTGCGGCCATTTATATAATAATAATTTACATATGATGGGGCTTCAATATTCGACCATGGAGACATCTTCATCCTTGAAACCAGATCGTAGAAAAGAAAAACAAGTAAGCAAAGGCTATAGTCGTGCGTGGCCGACTATGTTACACCCTACAACACTACAATATGTTAGAAGCCCCCTTATGTCCAACTCCATATTGGAAGATTTCGCTTTTGAAATTAGGATTTTGACTAGAGACATTTGCCCAATATTTATGCACTCCGTCGGGCTGTTAGTTGTTGTGGTCTACTTTACAGCTAAATATAATCCAATGGTCATCCAAAATGCTAGAATTTTTCCCTGTCTTTAACTCTCTTCACAGACGTGTCGATTGGCTTCAATTGTGTGATCGGGAAAACATTTCTGTTTTTGTTTAATTTGAACCACTAAATATTTTGCAATCATCTCCAAAAGCAAGAAGCCCCTCTGTATCTCCAAATTTAGACTCATCTATATGATTTGCTTGTCTACGATATTTAACTACATTCGTTAATGAAATCAGCATAAAAAACAGAATTTCGCCTTTTGTGTACTTCGGATATCGCCTGTAAGTAATGCTGGCATTTTTTCACACAAAATTAGTGGTCCATTCTACCCGCTGTTCTGAACTCTAACTTTATGCGATATTTCGTGTCCTTTGGTTTCTATTTGTGACCTATATAACGGCTGCAAAATCAGGAACATTTTTAGTTGTTGGTCCATTTCAATCCTAATATATTGTGGGCATCTTTGAAACCAATAGGCCTAGCCCTTCTGAGCCCAACCCTACACTTGTGAAAATTTTCGTGAGGATCGGACGATATTTGCAATACTTATATAATATCCCCAACCTGAAAAAATAAAAAAATTTCACAAAATATTATAAAATCTATATTTACATCATTATTGGCATATTTTTATGCGATTTTTTTTAGATTTTATACTTTTATGTCAAGAGGGCATTCTGAATTGACAAAATTTGTCAAAATCGGTCCAGCCATTCTTGAGATATAAGCATTCTAACTAACATCCCCTTCCTTTGTATATACACTTTTTGTATATTTTGCTATATACCCTATATATTTACTATCGGCATCTACGTAACGGTCAGAATAGACCTGTTCGTCTATTTGTGATTTCGCCGGTATTAAAAATATTCGCGGTTTAATGAAAAATTGGACTTTTATTTAACACAAATGTTATGGTCTTTTTTACCCACTAAATATTACCCGATGACCATCAAAATTGGAAGTCTTCTGCCCAGCCTTAAGATCTAGGGTTCTATTCTGACCCTAGCTCCAACTCCATTCTAAATTTCGTGAAGATCGGACCATAATTGCGACCTGTAGAGTGATTACAAATTAACTTGGACCGACGGACGGACGGACATACATAGCTAGATCGACTCAGTTCGGCGAGATAGGAAGATCCATATATACTTTTCTATGTGGGAAACCAATATTTCCTGGTGTTACAAAATTTTTGGCCCAATCAAACTTATAATACCCCCAACACATAGTGTTGTAGGGTATAAAAATAGGAAGGTTCGGCCGGGCCGAAGTTTTAATACCCTCCACTATTAGGAAGAAACTTGAAAAATTTCAAAAATCTTGCAAAAACTACCACTTAAATGAAAACTGTTATATGGAGACTATACGAAGACGTGGATCTGCTTACGAAATTTTTGTCATAGGCTGTAGTACCCATTACGAACTTCAAATGCCAAATTTGTAACAATTCCGGTTAATAATGTCGCTAAAATCATCAAAATACCGTTATATGGTGGATATACGAAAACGTGAATCTATATACGAATTTTTTTGTCATAGACTGTAGTACCCATTACGAAATTTAAAAACGTGAAAATACCGAGTATCGGGAGGTACCATCATATGGGGGCTGTACGAAGACGTGGAGCTGCATACAAAATTTTTCTCATAGGCTGAAATAATTGAAATAATTCCGGTACATAATGTCGCTAAAATCATGAAAATACCGAATATCGGGAGGTACCGTCATACAAAAATTGCATTCATAAGCTGTAGCACCCATTACAAACTTTAAATAAAATACCGAATGTCGGGAGGTACCGTTATAAAGGGGATACACAAAAACATACACGAACTTAACCTTCCTACTAGTAAACTATGCATGTGTGCAAAATTTTAGCCTTCTATCTCAATTCGTTCGAAAGATAGCATGATTATAAAAGATGGACATCGCTAAATCGTCTTAGAATTTTACGCTAATCCAGAATATATATACTTTCTAGGGTCTAATATAAATATTTCAAGGAGATACAAACGAAATGACATTGTTCATATGCCCTCCATAGAATGGTGGAGGGTATATTGTAGCTCTGCTCGTTTTGGCATGGCCCCATAAAATATGCCAGAGAAAGATGACATTAAGCTGCAGATATATTAGCTGTCGTTAGGAACTCTGTATTAAGATGTGTTTGTTGCTGTGATGGCTGCTTCACCTGCATCTGTATTGGGTGAATATAAATAATAGCCGTTAGAGCCCTCGTATATGTAGTTGTCAATTGCCCCGCTGATGTATTGGAAACACATTCGGTCCTACGAATTGCTGCCATAGCCAATATTGATATTCTTGTATACTTGAAAATTATATTGTACATATATGTATATGTGTCATTAGTAACTCTAGTATTAGGCTGACAAACGATTAGAAAAAAACGGGCTTAGTTAGAGAACCGTATTCGTATTCCTCTAAAACAAAACCTTTTATTATTGTAGATGAAACAATGCCACATGATTTTACATTTCGTAATATAGGCTTTTTCTAAGTTGAAAACGTTCACGTTCAATTGAAAACGTTCACTTTTGCAGGCCAAAACTTTGTACACCCTCAACCATGCGAAAACTTGAAATAATTTTGCCTTTATTAAACAGGTCTGGCAGGACGTTTCCTACTATTTAGGCTTTAACAAGTAAAAAAGCTGTAAGTTCGGCCGCCGAACTTTGAATACCCTCCACCATTTGGAACGAATTTGGCAATTCTCAAAAACAACAACATTTTTTAAAAATTCTGTTAAAATCTTAAAAATACCGAATGTAGCTGTTACATTAGTGTCTATACGACGACATGGACCTGCATAGGTTACTTTTGTCATAAGCCATTACAATATTCAAACGCGAAACTTAAAAAAAATCGGTGAATAATGTAGCTAAAATCATCAAAATACCGAATATCGGTAGGTACCGTTATATGGGGGCTATAAGAAGACGTAGACCTGCATAGACAATTTTCTGACATAGGCTGTAGTATTTCATTTCAAACTTCAAACACCAAATTTGAAACAATTCCGGTGAATAATATCGCTAAAATCATCAACATATCGAATATCGGGGGGTACCGTTATATGGGGGCTATACCAAAACGTGGACCTAGATGGCCCATTGTCAATATCAATAGTCCTCACTATGTAGATCATACCTAACATGGATATTATGACTTTATAGAAGTTGTAATTTGAAATCAAGGGGAACTAATAAATTTCACGTAAATCCGACTCTGAATCGATTTCTACAAAATTTTAAAAAGGTATTTGTATTTCTTGTCTTTAATAACCTTTAAATTAAAACATATATATTTACAGCTACATCTGATCCGATTCTTCAAGTCTGAACTGATCTATATAAAATTTAGCAGACATATTTCTATCTGATAGCTGGCAAAAAATATCGTTGTTGCTGAGTGCTTTTTAAGGGAGGGGCTTAAATATACAATCGGATGAAATATAATTTCGGTCTGATATCAACCATTTTCTGCACAATGAACTTATAATTGCAAGAAGATATATATGGGAGTTATATCAAAATTTGGACTGATTGTTACCAATTTTGGGTTCGTTCTTGAGCCAAACAAATGATTTGTGGAAAATTTCATCTCGATAGGGCAATAAATTCGACTTTGTGTAAATGTGTATTTTGTTTACGAAAACACATGGACAGACGCACGTTTCGCTGTCAACATCTTCGGTTTGAACTATGATATAACCCTGAATCTATCGTGTTAAAAACGAACATTGCTTGCAAATTAGTGAATTATATAATCAAAATGTGTGCTCTGTTAAGAAAGATTATTATCGAAAATGTGTAGAAATACTCTTTCCAAATTAGCTATATTGCAACTTCAGAATTTTTAGCATCTTACAGATGGATGTCAAATTTTGACAACAATATTTGGGCATACCTTCTAGATTTATGATCTGATAACCAAGATCCGTCGACCAGACCTATCAAATATATAACTAGTATTGATTTGACTTATATTGTGGCCTCATAGATACATAGTTAAAGTGGATACTAAATAGACTGATAGAGAAACTGAGTTTGATTGAGAGATTGATTATAAATTCAGAGACTAGTCTATCAGTATAATAAAATAAATGTCCGGGATCAAAAAAATCCTGATTCTTGTAATTATACCTACCACCTTGGAAAGGAGGGTATATTAACTTTGTCATTCGGTATGTAACATCCTTAAATATTCGTCGTAGACCCCATAAAGTATATATATTCATAATCAGCATAAAATTCTAAGTCGATTTAACGATGTCCGTCTGTCTGTCTGTACGTCTGTCTGTTGAAATCACGATATAGCCCACATTATTTGACGTAGAGCGCCAAATTTTAGGAGAGCTATTTGCATTGTGTCTAGGATGGTTGGTATTGAAAATTAGATATATCGGTTCACGTTTTGGTGTAGCCCCAATGTAACGGTACCTCCCGATATTCGGTATTTTGATGGTTTTTGCCACATTTTTTCACGGTTTTGTCTGAAAATTGGTATTTGTTGGTCATAATGGGTTCCAGCTTCGGTGGCGAAACATTGCATGCATGGGTCCATGATTTGATATAGCCCCCATATAACGGTACCTCCCGACATTCGATATTTTGATGGTTTTTGCCACATGGTTTTCACTGATTTGTCTAAAAATTGGTATTTGTGGGTCATAATGGGTCCTAGTTCGTGTGGCGAAACATTGTAATTATAGGTCCACGTTTTGATATAGCCCCCATATAACGGTATAAAGGCAGTAAAGGTTTATTATTCAGTAACCATTTGGTAATTTTCATGCAGAAGTTATCAGTTCATATAATTACCACATTCAGTTATCAGTTTACCACAGTTATCCATAATTACCACATTCAAACAACTATCAAGTCTTAATTTCATTATTAATGTCATTTACTTTTGAAATTTAAAAAGATAACGAGTAAAAAACAGCTAAATTCGGCCGGGCGAAGGAATTTTGGAAGGGATTTTAAAAATTTTAACAAATTCCGAAAGATACCGTTTAAATGATGAGATTTACGCGGGGGCTTTACGAAGACGCGAACCTGCAGAAGTAATTTTTTGTCTTAGTGTGTATGTAGTGCCCATTAAGATCTTCAAATGCGAAATTTTATACAATTCCGGCGTATAATGTCGCTAAAATCATCAAAATACCGAATAAAGGGAGGTACCGTTATGTGGGATCTATACGAAGACGTGGAACTGCATACGAATTTTTTCGTCATAGGCTGTACTAAACGTTACGAACTTTGAATATGAAATTTGAAACAATTTCGATAAATAATGCCGATAAAATCATCAAAGATGTACCGTTATATGGGGGCTATACGAAAACGTGGACTGACATGGTCCATTTGCAAACTTAACCTGCCACTGGGTAAATACAATACACCAATACAAAGCTAATACAACACGTATTTAATGGTTAACTATAGAGAATGCATATAACAGATATAATTGTGGGCCCTATTTAGAAAAAAATCAGTCTCCAAGCCATTACAAATCTGTATTTATGAATACGTATGTAAACATGTTTTTTGTTGTATGTGTGAATGTGTGTTTGCAATAATGTTATTTATGCATAAATACAATACTTAAGAGCTTTTTACACTTATTCATACTCTTTATTTCCACAAAATGGATGATTTGCTACCGCATCTGCTTCTGTCCCATTTTAATTGCCGCAAATTGTTCATTTAATTAAACACCACACGATTCATTATAAATCAAAAGTTTTAAAGAAGCAACCATTACATGAAATATCATATGTGAAAGCGAGAGACCGCACCGGATACCGAATCGCTGCGTTACACCATATCCTGCTTTTTGTGGTGCAAAAAACTGGAAGTGAAAAATGGTTAGCGCTTTCAATGCAATACTTTTAATTAATGGTACACCATGGCTATTGAAACGCGTATTTGGCACATATGGGAATTGTACTCACTTAAATGACTGTAAATAATGAAAGATTAAAACGAGAACAGTTATCGAAAGTGTTAATTATTCAATCTGCAGATATGTAACTTATGGCTATAAGTACATTTTCAAATAGTCATGGTAGCTTAATAACTTACTCTGCAATAAAATTTAACACGTGTATGTTTTTGAAGGTTATATCAAAATAGAGAACAGAAACTTTAGAACTTAACACGATCTTACAAAAAGGACACCTTTGACCTTCACAAACATACGTTTACATATATACTCATATATCGAAGATAAAGAAACATTGGATACACGCCATAGTGCCTGCTCGTTTAAGTGTCCTGTACAGGGTGAGAAAACAAAACTGCAACAAAGTCAAACGCCATAATTTTTACATGTTTTTTAAATTTTATTGAATGAAAGGAAAAATTGTCCGAAATAGTATCAAATTTTACAATAAGTTTTGATTTGTTCGAATTGGTCAACTTTGGCCCGAATATTGGCCTTCAACCGGCAAATGAAACCGTCACACCCTGCCCGAATGTTGTTCTGCTTTCCAAAATACTCCAGACACAATAGTCCAACGGATTGGTATCCGGAGATTTTGGTGGCGATTGTGCGCGGGAAATGAAGCTAGAAACCTCATTTTGTAATCATTCTTGGGTGGCGCGTGTTGAGTGCCATGGTGCTGAGTCCTGTTGGAATGTCCAAGGTCTGCGGTCAAAATATTTGCGTGCGAAAATAATCGGAATTTATTCTGATGCTACGGTCGATTAATACGAGCGGAGAGCGACGATCGGCTGCTATGGCGGCCCACACCATCATCATGGCTGGCGCTTGAGTTCTGGTGGCCAACCGAAGGTGCACATTTTAAGCTGACCTCTTTTACAAGTAAACACGAACATTTTGTTTGTTTACAAACTGCTGGACAACGAATGTTTTCTCATCGCAGAAAACCAAATTCGCCACTTTCGGCCAAGCGAAGCAACTCGTTGGCACTTTTGAGTCTGTTTTCTTTCTGTTGCGGTATAAGTTCTTGCACTTCAATGGCTTTGCCCCGAGCTCAATTTTCAATGTTTGCCGAATGGGATATTGCGATATGTTCAGCTCACGAGCCATTTTTCGGCCGCTGCGACGCGGGTTTCGATCAAGTCGTTTCTTTATTTTTCGAACTATTTCTGCTGATGATGCTGTTTTCTTCCGTCCACTTCCTTGACGTCGGAGCATGGTAACGAGCGATGGTACGAGACACAAATTATTTGTTCACATTTGAATGCTAAAGTGCTCTAACGATAGCCAATTGTGGTTTTCCAGCCAAATATAAAGAAATCACGAATAGCCTTTTTCTGGAAAATTCTCACCAAAATGCTTTTGTAAGCTTGTAATGAGCTGTCACTGGAATAATTTTAACAGCTGTCGGACGAGTGGCTTAGAAATGACAACAGTCTGAAGTTGGTTGCTTCATCTTACCCTATATTACAAAAATCTCGTCGAATACTGAAATTATCTTGTTGCATTTTATCTATTCTTACCATTATACCTAACGCCATACAATGATACACGGTCTTCGTGCATTTGTTTGAAATAAACGAAATAGGCTCATAATTACCTTTGATGACCTTCATAGAATCACATTTTGAATCGATTTATGAATGTCCGTCCGTCTGTTTATGTATTTTTGAAAGCAAAGTGCAGGACGCATTTATTGTCAGATTGAGATGAAAGATTTGGATATAGCTCCAATAATATTTTCGTATGATTTCAATTTTATTTGTCGTCGCATTTGGGATGAGGAAAACGAGTGATTCATGAGAAGCAAATGTGGTGTAGGTCTGGAGCAATCATTGGACTCTACCCTTCACCCTGGAAAGGGATCCAGGAGTTCATAAAGTAATTTTTATTTGTTGAAACTGAAAGAGAAAGACATTGGTTTGAGTTTGATATTACCTTTTTATTACGAGAGATACTTATACTATGTTTATAATACGGTAAATAAAAATTATGCTAAACATCTTCGGTCCGGGATTGGAAGTGGTTCTTCAAGTCGAGACCTAGGTAAGCACTCGAGAAACGTACAAGGACACAGAGTTTGGGTGCTCAGGATTCGGGATGGATTCAGTGCGAGAGTCTGCATAAGTACACAAACAGGCTACAGGATATTCAAGGATATGGTAGCAAAAGACCTTAATATGTACTCAAACACTATAAGGTTCTAGGATACGGTTGCAAGAGACCTTAAGAAGTACTCAAGCACTACAAGCATATTCAACGATGATTAAAGGACTCACAAAGGATGTCTAAGGACTCCCACAGGATCCTTCAAGGACGTCGTCAGGATGGGTAAGGATATTTTCAGGATGCACAGGAATGTCAGAGGCTTCGATGCAATGTTGGTTTACTTACCGAGGTCGATGTTGTCACTTTCAAGGTCTGGCACTGACTGTCCCGATTCTGCCATTTACTGCCCTTTTATACCCGACTCCACCACGAGTTCACGGTGGAGTAACGGGAACTTGTTTACTAAAAATTTAGCTATCACAACAACATTATATGTGCTCATCACAGCCTATGGAGGTGATGTGGGATGATGTCTGTTGTTGTGATAACGGGTAACCTGAATTGAGTTAGAATAAAATGCAGCTCTTCATATGCTTTTATCACACTTATTTGTTGCAAATTTTGTACATTGGTGTAGGCAAAAATGACGAAGGATTTTTCGCCGTCACAGTATATATATTCATGATCGTCTGTCTGTCTCTCCGCCTGTCTGTTGAAATCACGATACAGCTCACATTATTTGACGTAGAGCCTTGAAATTTGGAACAGTAGTTTGCATTGTGTCAAGGATGGTTGGTATTGATAAATGAGATATATCGGTCCACGTTTTCATATAGCCCCCACATAACGATATCTCCCGAAATTAAGTATTTTTATGGCTTTGGTCACATTGTTCAAGGGATTTCCCTAAATTTGGTATATGTAGTTCGTTATGAATTCTAGCTACGGTGGAGGAACATTGTTTATAAAGGACCACGTTACCGTATAGGTCCCTATATAAAGGTATTTAGTATTTTGATAATTTTTGCCACATTTTTTAACGGTTTTGTTTAAAACAAGGTACTTGTAGTTGGGTTCCAATTGAGGAACATTGTATATATAGGTCCACGTTTTCGTATAGCCCCCTTATAACGGTATATCCCGATATTCGGTATTTTGATGGGTTTACCCATCTTTTTCCACGGATTTGTCTAATATTGGTATTTGGAGTTCGTAAGGGGTTCTAGCTCCGATGGCAGAACATATAATATCTAGATCCACGTTTTCCTATAGCGCACATATAAAGTTCGGATATTCGGTATTTTGACGATATAAGCCACATTTTCTAATATATTGGTGTGAAATTTGGTATTTGGACTTCATAACGGGTACTACAACCGGTGTCAAAACATTGTCCATATTGGTCCTAGTCATCCTAGTCACATTTACCCACGAAATTATGTCAAATTTGGCATTTAAGACTCGCAATAGAAAGTTTTCTATATAGCTCCAACAATTCTCCTACCGATCTTACTGTAATTTGTAGTTTAAAATGGAACACGGTAAAATCCAGATACTTTAGCATATAAATGTTTTTTTTTTTTTACCCAATGGTGGTAGGGTCTTAGAATTTCGGCCCGTCAAACTTAATGTCCTTTTACTTGTTTTTTATACCCTACACCACAAGGTGGTCAGGGTATTATGTCTTTGTGCATTTGTTTGTAACAGGCAAAAGGAAACGAGATAGACCCATAGTTCCTTCCGTCTGTCCATGTATTTTTGTGAACAAAGTACAGTTCGCATTTATTACCCCAACCAGATGAAATTTTTCACAAATCATTTGTTTGGCCCAAGGACGAACCCTATTGAAATTGGAGATAATCGGCAAAAATTTAGATATAGCTCCCATATATATCTTCGTCCGATTTGCCTTTTATTGTGCACCAAACCTGTAATATCAGCCCGAATAGTATGGAACTTGCTACATTTTATCGATATCGGTTCGGATTTGGATATTTCTCCCATATATAACTTCGTCCTATTTACCTTTTATTGTGCACCAAACGTCTAATATTTGTCCAAATGGGATGAAATTGGCACTTACGACCAAATTGAGTCTAGAAGCTAGTATGTCAAATTTGGTAAAGATCGGTTCAGATATAGCTTTAGCTTCCATATATATTGTTCATCTGATTTGTTATATTTGTTACCCACAGCCGTAATATACACTCCGTAACAACGATATTCAGGGAAATACATGAAATACAACTCAGAAATATCTTTGCCAAATTTTATCAAGATCGGTTCAGATTTGGATATAGCTCCCATATATATCAAATGGGCAATACAATAGAATTTTGAATGAAAAGTTGAACGCTAATATGTCGCAGGGATTACTGCTACTAATGTACCATAAAATATGAAACTTATCAATCGAATTTACATATTTTAAAGAATTTCGGATAATGTAAAATAATTTGTTTTTTCGACGTCTTCCATTCCTTCCGTCTCTCCGTCTAGTCCGGTCCTACCGTGACGAAATGTTGAGTCGGATTAGAAGCCTAAAATTATGATTTTTTTCTGCGTTTGCAGTTAGTCTACGGATTAGAAACTTAAAATTGTTAATTGAATGGGTCGATCTATCCCAACGTCACACCAGATCTTGTGTTGGTATAATTATTGGAACGTGGCAAGTTAGAAGTGAATCGTACTCTCTTTTCACAATTTTTAAGCGTTCATTAAAAATTATGACCCTTTGTGGGATGTGTAGTCCAATATTGTAAAATTTATTACCAGAATTTAAACATATAAATATTGGTAGAAGTTCAAGTAAAATCGAATGATCCAGTTTCTCTCTATGAGATAAATAAATTATTTGAGAATGTTGACATTTTGTGGGGTAGGGAAGAAGTGGACTGATATTGCCCATCTCACAACTTCATCTAAGTTTTACAATAATATTACGATGTACCAAGTTAGACCAAATCGGAGACTCCCGTCGAGACAGACCAACACCCCTAGATCGACTTTAAATGTCGTAAAACGGATAAACAAAGAGACTTGGGGTCTAAAACCGATATTTCGATATATTTGCCCGCATCAAACCATATACGCCCTGTGTATCCATATGCCTGAGGGTATAAAAATATTTATACGACACTCTTAATTCTAAAAAATATACAGGGTGAGATTATGAACTGCAACAAAGTCAAACGCCATAATTAATAACATAAAAGGTTTGCGTGCCCAAGGCTTTAATACACCCTCCAGAATATATTCGCAATAATATTCGCAATAATATTCGCAATTTATTCTGATGCCACGGCCGATTAATACGAGCGGAGAGCGATCATCGGCAGTTAGTGTTTTTTTTTCGTCCACTTCCTTAAAATCTGGCTACGCTACCGGTATCACGGCTACGAGCGATGGTACAAGACACAAAAGATTTATTCACATTAAAGTGCTGGAGTGCTCTAACGATAGCCACTTGTGGTTTTCGCTCGAATTCCATTACGAATAACTTTTTTCTGTAAAATTCTCACCAAAATGCTTTTGTACACTTGTAAACAATATAATGAGCTGTCACTGGAATAAATTTTAGCTGCTGTCGGACGAGTGGCTTAGAAATGACGGGAGTCTGAAGTTGGTTGCAGTTTTTTCATCTCACCCTGTATAATAAACCGTAGAATTCAAAACATAGAAATGTGAAATGCGATATGTTACTTTTTACGCTGCAACAGGACCAGTTGCAATGTCAATGATTTACCTTTGTGATTTTATGGGAGTGTGGGTTTCTAAATATTATTTGTTTAATATTATTTAAATTTATCCGAACGGAGGATCGTAACAATAATATCCGACATTAAGTTGAAATTTAGTGTGATATTTAGAACACACAAAAACTAGAATCCGACTTTGAAATTCGGAATTCAGTTATTCACCCAATTGTCTGTAAAGAATTTGTTCATTCTAATTCCGATCTGCAGAAAATTCACCTCAAAGTGGTTGCGTAAAGTATCACACGACCGACTCAGTCTGACTTGTTTTAATGTGAGATTTATTATTATAAGGTTTGCAACACATATACATTGTATTGGGTTTATTTCCAACTTCACAGAAAATTGTTAGCGAGTGCCTCTGGCGAAGTCTGTCTATTAAAATGATGATTACATTTAGTTCACACCTCATAAAACCTCTTAACAACTCTGAATGGTCGTTTTAACAACTGTTTCGAGTAGCATCTAGTGTAATTTTATGTTTGGCAAGGAATTGCAATGGAAAACACAAACAAACAATATTTAACTCCCTAGTCACGATGTTGGCAATGCATCACACGTACATCCTCTCACTCTATGCCACATTAGTTGTGTTCCAGTACTTTTTTAGTAGTAAAACTAGCAGAAGAGAGAACAGTTCGAAATGTCATTCTCATTTAGGTTTGCTCAAAAAATAAGGGAACGGAAAATTAGCAGAAATGCGATAAAATGTCAAAATTCAAAGTTCCAAAAGTAAACAGCCTAAACCGGACTGGTGAAACCTTACTGAAAAGGGCGCCAACATTTAAAAAAATGAGTATTGAAGACGATAAGTTAAAATTAATAATTTATAATAATAATTAATAATCTGATTCCTCATTCAGCCAGTCCTCTTCACTGCTGGAATCATCCAAAAGTGAATACATCAGTTGCTCCATATTTTCTCTTTTTGTTTTTTTGCACGACAAATATTAGTTTTTCCTTTAGTTTTCAAGTTGATCATTTTCTTTATTGAAATGTATCAATACATTTTTCAACCTTGTTAGCCCTGCCAATTAAATGTCAAATTTACAATATGCACATTTCTGCTCGGCCAAATTCATGTAGCTAAAACAAGCAGAAATGTGCACCACTCAGCGCCATTTTTTTCTCGAGAGAGCTGCAAGTTTTGCTAGTTTTTGGAGTACGGGAACGCGTTGTAGCAGAATTAGTGCTAATTAGTACTAATTTGCAGGTTCTGGAACACAACTATTGTTTCAATTGACATGAGTTTGAAAGCAGTCTTGAGAACAGAACTGTTGAACTGCATTGTTGGGAAAGAACTTATGTCTACCTACATGTGTGCCAAAAAAATAAAAATAACAATATTTTGAGCACATTTTAACAAGTTGGTTAGTAAGAAATTATATGCTTTCCTAGAAAAATATTTTCAATGCGTGAGGTATTTACAAATCGGTATCACCTTAAGATTTTTTTTAAGTTACCAGCTCCAAAATATAACAAAAACAAGTTAGCAAAGGCCATGTGATACCCTACAACACTCCAATATGTTAGAAATACCCTAATGACCAATCCATTTTGGAAGATTTCGCTTTTGAATTTATGTCATAGAGCACTGCCCAGATATTACCCTTACCTTTTTGACCACGGACATTTGCCAAATATATACGCACTCCGTCGTGCTGCTAGTTGTTGTGGTCTATTTTACCTCTAAATATAATCCAATGATCATCCAAAATGCTAGACTTCTTCCCTGTCCTTAACTCTGTCCTCATGCAAAATTCCGTGTCGATTGGTATCAATTGTGTGATCTGGAAAATTTTTCTTTTTTGGTTCATTTGAACCCCTGAAAACTTTGCGATCATCTCCAAAACCAAGAGGCCCCTCTGTATCTCTTACTTTAGACTAATCTATATGATTTACTTCTCGACGTTATTTGGCTATATTCGTCAATGAAATCAGTTCAGAATTCACCTTATGCGTATTTGGATTTCGCCTGTAAGTTATTTTTAAGCGTTTTGGTAGAATGGTCCATTCTACCCGCTGAACTAAACTCTTACTTCATGTAAGATTTTCTGTCCTGTGTTTTCTGTGACCTTTATAATGGCTTCAAAATCAGGACATTTTTTAGTTGTTGATCTATTTCACGCCTAATTATATTGCGAACATCTTTGAAAACAATAAGCCCAGCCTTTCTACGTCTAACCCTACCCTTGTGAAAATTTTGTGAGGATCGGACGATAATTGCAATCTGTATATAATAACCCCAACCTGTGTTGTAAAGTAATCTATATTAACACGATTATTGTAATCTTTTTATGCGATTTTTTTAGATTTTATTCCCTTTTGCCAAGTGGGCATTCTGATTTGACAAAATTTGTGAAAATCGATTTATCCATTCTTGAGATATATAGCATTCTAGCTAACATCCCCTTAATTTGTATGTATACATTGTATATATTTTGCTATAAATATCCGATATATTTACTATCGGCATCTACGTAACGGTCAGAATTTACATTTTCGTCTATTTGTGACTTCGCTGGGATTAAAAATATTCGCAATTTAATGGAAAATTTGGCTTTTACTTAACACAAATGTTATGGTCTATTCCTCCTCCATTCTAAATTTCGTAAAGATCAAGCCATAATTGCGACCTGTAGCATGATTGACAGACGGACGGACATACATAGCTAGATCGACTCAGCTCGGCGAGATAGGAAGATCCATATATACCTTCCTATATGGGAAACCAATATTTCGAGGTGTTATATAATTTTTCTGTTTTTGGTTCATTTGAAGCCCTAAATATTATGCGATAATCTCCAAAAGGCTTCTATTCTGACCATAACCCCAATATTTCGAGGTGTTACATAATTTTTGGCCCAATCAAACTTATAATTCCCCCAACACATAGTGTTGTAGGGTATAACAAAAAAATACGGAAGGGTGTAAACTACATTATACGGGCTATACTTGCAATTAATATTTAGCGGTGTGGGCTCACACGTGATTTAAAGAGATGGATATGTTTTTAAGTACATAATAATCTACAAATCTTTCACATATATATTTTAATACAATTGCTTTTTTCTTTGAAAAAGCTTAAATTTTCCTAAAAAATATTGGTTTGCAACTGCAGTCAATATGTAAAGTTTAGTAGCTGAACTTTCACATATTGGAGTCTAGATGATATCTTGAGTACATCTGTAAAAAATATATTTTGTATTTTATTTAACACAATATTGGTACCGACCGATTTTATGTACCTTCAACCGAATTACCACTAATTGGTATTTTAGGGTCTCAATGGATAAAAAACTTTCTACATCAAATAATTCAATAATTCATGGTACCACACAATCCGAAGATTTCTGAGGTTCTTAGAATGGATGTACCCTCATCAGTAGTATATATTTGCGGTATTTTCTGGTTTTCCATTCTCCGTTTATGAATTAGGTTCATGTTTCGGTATATGATAAGTAGTTTAATGGTCCTAATGACATTGCCACTCACAATTCTAGAATTCTAATGGGTATGACATGTCCACGTCACGGCCCAACAATTAAAATTGTAAAGGTCTTAGATAAGTTATATGCAATTTGAATTTTTAATATGTTAGACGAACATCCTGCAAGCTATTCAGTTTTGTGCCCCTCATTATTGACTTTGTCATTCTGTTTGTAAAACCTTGCTTAATGTTAACCTTAAGATTTTTTATATCGATCCAAATTTTGACATGCGTGCAGTGTAGCGGTGAAAACGTGGTATATTAGTGGTTTTAGTCGCATTTTCCAGTAGATTTGTAGTAAATATTTTTTAATTATAATACAAATGTCGTTCGTTGGTAATTGAATCAGTTTATAATGGCTGGACCGATGTTAATACAATACAATAGATTCACTTTCAAGTAATTGTTAATACACTTGTAGTTCGAATTTGTACAAACCTCCGTCACACCAACATTGACAGACATGCTAAATTACAATATCCTAGCTTCACCTGCTCTGACCCTAATTTAACTCTATTTTTATACCCTACACCACAAAGTGGTAAGAGTTTTATGTCTTTGTGCAATTGTTTGTAACATGGAGAAGGAAACGAGATAGACCCATCCGATTTGGTGATTAAATCTCCAACTTTCGGAATATGCACTCTGCCATAATCATATCAGATATCTCATAGAGCTCAGAAATGTCCAATATAAACCTTTCTTTTACGAGAGCTCTGCTAAACCTGCATAGTGATGTAGGTATCATAAAGCTTTCCTTTCTGGTTTCAAAATACATGTTTCGAAACTATTGCACTTAAATGGCTGCAACTCATGAATCAGCGATAACCGCAAAAATTCTCGCCTTTTTTTATATTTCTACATTTCCACTAAGAATTTTCAATTTTTCCATTTGAAACACTATTTCGGAACAATTCCACAAAAGATTCCAAACAAATTTCCGACATTCCAATCTTCCAATTTTCCGACATTTCACAAAATTGTCGTTCGAAGAATGAATGAAGAATACAAATTTTGAGTCAGATTTGAGTTCAGTTACTCTCAACTGATGTTATCACCAACAAATAGATATTTAGGATTGGAGGGACAGTGTCTCATAGATTAATTTTCAAATCGATATCTTTATTAATTTGGAAAATGTAAGGATTTTAGATTAATCGAAAAAGTGGACATGGTAAATATTTATTTCCATTAAATATGGCAAAAATATTTATTAAAATTACTTATTTTATTAAAATCGGTCAAGCCGTTCCTAACTCATTCCCAATTTAGTTGCTTATATCAATAGGCATCTTTACGACAAATACCAATACGCTGTGCAATACTGTGCTGATTTTCACTACGCCCCATGCTTTTATAACTTAATGTCACACACAAATTATGAGTTCAATCTTAGTTTTAATACATTTCACAAGACCCACATACTCTTAGTGTAGAAAATGTAATTCGGCCAAAATGATCCACATAACCATTATAAAGTGTCCAACATTTTCAATAAAACCACAAATTTCCGTAATGTCGATAATTATAATGTGAATGGCAGCCATAAAATTTAAACGCTTCTCTAATGCTGCTAGGCATGGTTGTTAGAAATGTTTGTGAAACTATTTCAGTAATTGTTTTTGGTCTTTACTAAATGCCAGAATAACAATCTATCAATGGTTATACCCATTAATTAATAACTTTATTCTGAATACCAGAACTTTACATTCCAATGATTGGTCATGGAATCCAAATTATTTAATATGGAAGGGTAGAAGACATTGTGGTAGGGTATGCCATTAATGGATTACACAAAATTACAAATTACTCAGTCTGCATCATTTTACATTGATGACAAATTGCGCTGGACAACATGTGTCTCATTGTTTGATGGCAGTTGGTGAAATTTTACTCAATTTATTTAAAGACAAAGTAAGTTTTGTTTTTTTTTCTATGTTTAAATGCTCTAGGATTTTAGCTTAAATTATATTTCGCTAAAGGTTTTCTACAAATTAGCGAAAAGCAATTGGTACAACAACTTGTAGTAGAATAATGCTATGTTTTTTTGGTACTCCTATTCTGTTAAAACATATACACATATGTCGTGTATATGAACAAAACTAATTTACATATCAGTTGTTTAACATGGGAAATAAATTTTGGAATTTTTCGATGAAACAATATTTTTTTGCTATCATGAATTGATTTTGGTTTACCTAAATTAGTGAAAATTGAAAATATGCAAAAAAAAATTGTATCATGATTTAAACACTTATGTGACAGAACAAAAGTCTACTAGAGCATTGCATTTTTATATCCTCCACCATACTATGAAATTTGTCATTTCGTTAGTAACTCCTTCAAATAGAACAACCATATTTTCTAATAGCCCCATACAACTGTACCTCCCGATATTCAGTATCTTGACGATTTACATCACATTTTCTAACAGAATTGTTTAAAATTCGGTACTTAGAGTTTGAAACGGATTCTACCTCCTTCGGCACACCATTGTCTATATAGGTCCAAATTTTGCTACAGCCCGCCATGTTTCAGTACTGTCCTATATTTGGTATTGTGATAATTTTAGCCACATGTGTAGAGTTTGTAATGGATTCTGTTGTCTGTGGCAGAATGCTGCTGTAGAATGTTCGTTAAATCTTTTGTTATTCATAAGGCGGTATCTCCGAACATTTAGTATTTTGGTTTTTACGTCTTTGTGCATTTGTATGTAACAGGCAAAAGGAAACGAGAAAGATCAATAGTTCCTTTTCAAGATCTGCTTAGAATCACATTCTGAGTCGATTTATGCATGTCCGTCCGTCTGTCTGTCCATGTATTTTTGTAAACAAAGTACAGTTCTCATTTATTGGCCGATCCAGATGAAATTGTTCACAAATCATTTGTTTTACCCAAGGACGATCCCTATTGATCTTCTTCGTCTATCTATCTTCGTCCGATTTGCCTTTTTTGTGCACCAAACGTGTAATATCAGCCCAAATAGTATGGAATTTTGCACATACAACAGAATTAGGCCTGCTAATAAGTATGCCAATTTTTATCGAAATCGGTTCAGATATAGCTACAGCTCCCAAATATATTATTCATCAGATTTGTTATTTTTGTCCTCCGCAGCCGTAATATGCACTCTGTAACAACAATATTTGGGGAAATATATCAAGTACAGCTCAGAAATATCTTTGCCAAATTTTATCGACATCGGTTCAAATTTGGATATAGCTCTTATATATATCACCAAATGGGCAATACAAGTCCGAATTTAAAAGATAAAAATGCTTCGGCATATTTAGTCCTTTGAACTTTAAATTATAATTATAATCATAGCGTGTATGATTTAATTCTCCCATAAAAACTTTTAATTGTTACGTGGAACTCTACTAAATTAGCAAAGTGGTGTAGGGTATCATAAAGTCGACACGCCCGACTTTAAGACTTTCTTTATTGGTTTTTAGTTGGTATTTTACACTTTGACATCCACTAACTTCCTGATGGTGCAGTGGGTTACATTATCACCCATTTAATGTTAATGGCTTATATCAATAATGAGACAAGCTAAAATAGTCATGTTTTTCTTTAATTAGAAATTGTGGTTTTGATGTTGTCATGGTTTAATATTTTAGTGCGCGGTCCCCTTTCTTAATATACTATCATTGAACATTATGGGCTACCTTCCGTCCCCGAACTTTGTCCAAAAATGTATACAATTTTGCATAAGCATTAAGGGAATGCAATTTCAGAATAACGTTCTTCCTCCATTTAATCATGTTTAAAATGTCGTGCTATGCAGAGACCTTTGAAGCACAGCACACAAAAACACACATTTTTTCCCAAAAAAAGGAAAATAGATGGGAACATTCAGACTACCTTTATTCTAATGTGTATTGGGTCTTTTTTACTTTTTGTACACAATTTTCTTGATTGCATTTCAAACTGTAATAATAATTCCCTCACACTCTGAATGACGAGAGGTAGCAAAGCGTGCAACGTTACAAAGTCAACCAAAGAGGATTCCCTCTTCGTTGCCATTCCCTTATAAGTTATACTTTCCACTAATGCATACAAAAACTATTCTAGAATGTGGATGGCGTTTGGCTGTGCGTGTATGTGTGTGTGGGTTCACGTACAATATATGAGCAGAAAATGTGAATAATTTATAAGTAATTTTCTCGGTAAATTTCGTTATTCCGTTCTTGGTTTTGAAAATTGCAATTTTTCTCTGTTTTTATGCTTTACGTATAAAACTTCTTAATTCAATGTATGCACACAAACCTAATGGGACTGAAGTGAAAAAAGCGAAAAACGAGAACTAAGGCTGTAAAAGAAAAATCCCAAATTACATTATAATTTACGCGTACTAAAACTTATTTTAAGAACATCAGAATTGGTGTCGTCGTGGTTTGCCAATATAAGCAAATTAATATTTTATGAAAGAATACACAATTTAAATTCGAAATATTGAATGAAATTGTGAACACGTTAAATATGGTTAACATCTTCAAGTTACCTCCTGATTTTGAGTATTTGTGCTGAATTTCGAGTTTTGTATCCATAACTTATAACTTATTATTACATATGGCATACTTACATACATGGTACAATACTTACAAAGTATGGCTGATTGATTCATTTTCAAAAACATAACCCTGTAACTAGAATCTTGTAACTTCAAATTTACGAATAACAAACCCAACATGTTGTTTTGTTTATCTGATTCTTTTCTCACAATATTTTAATCGTGAAGTAAAGTACCGGTTCCTTTAACATTGCGAATAAAATGAAATTCTGAAAATGGAAAGCCAGGTGAGATTGTCATTGTACCTCTATCTTCCATAAACAAACGAAACATTTGTAGCCTCATGGTTACATAGGGTATGTCGGTGTCTCATATAAAATGAAAAGAGTACCCGATATAGTCAAAACTCGGTCTGTGGTAATATTTATACCAAACTTGGGCTAGGAGTGGTAAAAATGTTGAATAATATTAACTGTAGTAAAGGTGTAATCAGAGTCTGTTTTTCTTCAAACTTACCATATCATACATAAAATGCGAAATGATTTCCCAGTTCTCTTCAAACTAGGTTCGGATATGCAGGTCCGAAAAGGTTATACATAAACAAGTGGTGAAATGTAGAGTCATATATCTGTCGGAACACTGACAAACTTGATTTAAACTGGTTCGAGATAGTAGAAAATATTAATAAATTGTTAATTTAGGTCCACTATCATCAAACCCCCTTAATTTTGAGTATCTCAAAGAATTCTAAAACATTCCCAACCAAATTGGCTGCTGTTCGGTGATCCGTACTCTTAGCTTGGCGAGCTTTTACTTTCCTTTAGTTACATCTCATGTCTGAATAATGAAGTTAATATAAATTTTTATTTTCCAAGGAATGAATAGAATTTTTTGGATGTTTGGGTCTTCAATTGCTGGGTAACTGTAAAGATCACCCACATTAGATATGCATCGACTGTGAAAATCCTGTTTCAAAATATGTGCATTCAATGTATGTAGGCGTGAAGTTACATATCGATTTATTACATGTCCGTCTGTTGCAAGGAATTGAAGTAGTTGGAAAAGGTTTAACACATATGTATATTTTGCCACACATAGGTCAAGATGAATTATGTGCACGATAATTGGGTCTACGTTTTGATGTGTCCCTCATATAACATCACGGCAGAATTTAATACATTTTATATTTCATGTTTCGTCGAAACTGCCAAGAATTTGGCTTATGACAAAAATATTTTTTCCGCTTGACATCGCTATTTTGAAGACTTGATCCACATTCTCCTGTCTTGGAACTTACCCTCCACCTTGTAGAGGAGGTTATATTAACTGTTTCATTCCGTCTGTAACATCCCTAAATATTAGTCGTAGACCCAATAATATATATATATATATATATATATATATATATATTCATGATCAGCCAAAATTCTAAGTCGATTTAAAGATGTCTGTCTGTCCGTCTGAAATCACGATACAGCCCACATTATATGACGTATACTACAAAATAGTATATGTGTTTAGGATGGTTGGTATTGAAAATGAGATATATCAGTCCAGTTTTGGTATGGTCGCCATATAACGGGACCATCTGATATTCGGTATTTTGAATGATCTCGCCACATTTTTTTTACGGATTTGTCTAAGAATTGGTAGTTGTAGGTCATAATGGGCTCTAGCTTCGGTGGCGGAACATTTTAGGTATAGGTGTTCGTTTTCGTATAGCCCCCATATAACGGTACCTCCCGACATTCGGTATTTTGATTATTTTTGGCAAATTTTTCCACAGATTTGTCGAAAAATTGGTATTTGTAGTTCTTAATGGTTATCGCTCAGGTGGCGGAACATTGTGATAAAGGCCCACCGATATCCGGTATTTTCAGAAACCTAGTCACATTTACAAATAAAATCTATATTCATATCTAAAATATTTTCTTACGACGAGTGCAGATTTAAACAAAAAATATTAAATATTCTTTTTTTCGGTAATCCTTGGCACATAAATACAGTTATACGTTCCATATCTTTGAAATACCAAGTTTATTTATTTATCTGTTCTTGGTCTTAAACGTATAAAGACAAAGGAAACGTTTTCTGTGATTTTAATTCTTGTGTAGGCCTCGAATGAGGGTTTACTTTACCCGCCTTAAGGGTTAAATCCTCAGAATTATCAACTGAAAATGTTTCCAAGTTCTTTACAATATCTGTTGTATAAATTCTGTACTCAAACAAAAACTAATGTTGACAATCTCTTGTGACGAAGTTAATACCAATGTGACTAAAAATGAGGCATGACAATCTTTTAACAGTACTTTGGCAAACAAGTAGTGATATTGTCTTCATACTTCTCCTAAGCGAAACCAAATTGAACCATTCCATAATTGAATCTTACATGACTTATCAGACGAATATTTTAATTTTCTTCCTTGATTTTTTACCCTGTAAAAGGCGAGAAATTTCCAAAAAATTTGGTCTGAAATAAATTAAAAATTCTTTTCAGCTTTACGCCCACATTTAAGTAAGAACTACAAAATATAAATTGACGATGAAGGGACATGAAATAAGAAAACTTCGTATGATAGCATGAAATTACGTGGGTAATTGTGCTATATTTTTACTAGGGACATTCCCATCTCCTTTGTAATATACATTCTTATACAAATAGGACTTTCTCTTAATTGGATGTAATAAAATCTAATCGAAGCGGTACCATCCATCCCGTTCCATTTTATAAAATGTATGTTAGACATTTGTATGAGAAGAAGTTTGGACAGAAAACTTGGATATCAAATAAATGATTGTCATTTGTGATAAACTAAGCATTTATTATTAAATGCGATCGATTTGATTGATGTTAAATATTGTATTTTCGACATTTTCCATTTATTCACTAAAATGGAATTTCCCGTTAATGATAATGGACATTGTAGAAGTCTGAACTTTCAATTTATCATTGTTCCTGACTGATTTTTTTCTTTTATGGCATTGAAGAAACTTGGAATGACCGACATTTCCTATTTATCATAACTGTTGAAGTATTAGCTTTGAACGAATGTCTAACAACAACAATGTTTTTTTTTTTTTGTTGTTGTCATTACTAAACTTTGACATACAAAACTTAAATATTGACCAAACTATTTCTCTAAGGAAAACATGTTTTTTGTTTTAAGTAATAAATAGCCTACACCATTTGCTAGCTAGGGGGGAGTTTGAGAGTCATTATATCTAGTGGTCGCCATTAAAACCCTAGCACGGGGGCAAACTTAAGCAAATCAGCGACAGTGTTTTTAATAAAACACTTTTTGTGCTAACCACCCTTCCCGAACGGTGTACTTTTACAGTTACACACAAACATAATCACATAAATTGCTTACGGATTACTTTCTACTACATACTATGTCCTGGCATTCTAGCACTCACTTCTACCACCGAGTATACTGAATAAACTCAAGGCGTGTTTGGAATACACATTACAAGAGTTTTGTATGTGTCAGATACACTGAAAATTTAATGGTTAAAGCATACAAATTATTCCTTCTTTGCATGATTTTTTCTATTTTGATGAAAATAATCTGAGCTACGTAGTTCATGTTGCAATGAAGGGAAAAATAATCTATATATAAAAGAAAGAACTCAAGAATCGCTGGTCTGATTTTAACGATTCATACAAATTCGGAATTGTCTCTTGGCAGAAAAGAATGAAATCCAAATCGCTAAAATGGGTGAAATTTGAATATTTTTATTTTTGACTTTTGGAATGAACAATAGCAATGTTTTATTTTGCATGACTTTTTTCATTTTGACTTACTATTTTCGAATGTACACTTATAATGTTTTTATACCCTACACCATAAGGTGGTCAGGGTACTATGTATTTGTGCATTTGTTTGTAACAGGCAAAAGGAAACGAGATAGACCCATAGTTCCTTTTGATGATCTGCATAGAAGCACATTCTGAGTCGATTTATGCATGACCGTCCGTCCGTCTGTCTGTCAGTCCATGTATTTTTGTAAACAAAATACAGTTCGCATTTATTGCCCTATCCAGAGGAAATCATTTGTTTGGCCCAAGGGCGAACCTCCCATATATATCTTCGTCCGATTTGCATTTATTGTGCACCAAACGTGTAATATCAACCCGAATAGTATGGAATTTTGCACATACAACCAAATTAGGCCTGAAAATAAGTATGCGAAATTTGATCGAAATCAGTTCTGATATAGCTATAGCTCCCATATATATTGTCCATCAGGTTTGTTAATTTTGTCCTCCGCAGCCGTAATATGCACTCTATAACAACAATATTTGGGGAAATATATCAAATAGAGCTCAGAAATACATTTGCTAAAATTTATTGAGATCGATTCAGATTTGGATATAGCTGTCATATATAACTTCGTCCGATTTCCTTTTTATTGTGCACCAAACGTCTAATATTTGTCCAAATGGGATGGATTTTGGCACTTACGACCGAATTAAAGCTAGAAGCTAGTATGTCAAATTTGGTGAAGATCGGTTCAGATATAGCTATAGCTCCCATATATACTGTTCATCCGATTTGTTATATTTGTTACCCACAGCCGTAATATGCACTCCGTAACAACGATATTCAGGGAAATAGATCAAATACTGCTCAGAAATATTTTTGCCAAATTTTATGGAGATCGGTTCAGACTTGGATATAGCTCCAATATATATCTTTATACCATATTATTAAATGCGGAGCTCTACTAAATTAGAAAAGTGGTGTAGGGTATCATAAAGTCGGCCCCGCCCTAATATGATGTGTAGTATTTTTGAAGAGTATAAAGCGACAAAGGACAAAATTGTTATTTGCAGATTTTATGTATTTATTGGGTAAGTGGAACTATACGAATAAAATAATTTCAGATAAGGGGAAAAGCTATGAACAAAAAAAGTAAGCAAAGGCTGTAGTCGTGCGGGGCCGATCATGTGATACCCTACAAAACTACAATATTAAAGAAATCCCCTTATGTCCAAATCCATTCCGTGTCGATTGGTTTCAATTGTGTGATCAGGAAATTTTTCTGTTTTTGGTTCATTTGAACCACTAAATATTTTGCGGCCATCCCCAAATGCAATGGGCCCCTCTGCATCTCCAAATTAAGACTCATCTATATGATTTGCTTGTCTACGATATTTGGCTATATTCCTCAACGAAATCAGTATAAAAAAGCCAGGAGTTCGCCTTTTTTGCATTTGGATAGTGGTCCATTCAACTCGCTGCCCTAAAGTTTGGTTTCTATTTGTCACCTTTATAACGGTTGCAAAATCGGGAACATCTTTAGTTGTTGGTCCACTTGAACCCCTAAATATATATGCGAACATCTTTAAAAACAATAGGTCTAACCCTTCTAAGCCAAACCTTAACCTTATTAAAATTCTCGTAAGAATTGGACGATAATTGTAATCTTTAATGCATAGTTTTTAAAGCACAATAATTCACAAATCTGGCTCACATAAGTAGTACAATTTTTAGTAAAAATGATGACTCGATTAAATAGAAATAAATACGTCTTTCAAAAAAGCTGATCCTATTTTTCTAAATAATATAGCATATATATTAAAAATATACATTAATTGTTTATAATAGGCCCACATTTTAAGTCAAATCGATTCGAAAATATAATCAAAACCAAATTTTTCTTAACATAAATAAATGTATAAAATCTCTTCCCAAATTTTATTTACAAAGGTTGCTTTGCTGCCATTGTTAAAAGCTATTAGATCGTTTGTATTTAAAGAATCCAATAGGGCTTGACCCCTTTTATTAGTATTAGAGCTATCCCGCGCAATGTGGTGTGAGTTTGCGTCGCTACCTACTAGTACTTCGTTTCCTGTTTTTGTTGCTTTGCTCATCAACCCCTGTAGTAGCAGGGGTTTGCATGCGCGGCCATATTAAAGAACATTTTATAGTTCTTAATGCTGCTGCTCATGATAATAATTGGATCACAGCCTTCCAGAATGTGGTCCAAAATTGTATTGCTGACCATTTCCACTATGGTTTCCAAGTGGTCTTTCGGTAAATAACCTGAACCATCATTGGTGTCGATCAATGCGTAGTGCGTTTCGTCCCTATAATATTTTTGGCTGTTTCGTCGTAAAGTTGTGGCTTCTTACCCGTTTCCTCATCCGCTTCCTCTTCTGTCAGGTCCGGGATTTCTTCTAAAAATCCCCAGGCTTTGCAGTCGATTTCGAGGCCGAACTCACCTTATAAATATTGGAAATAACTTTGCCCCCCTCTTTCGAAGAATTCTTGGGACAGATTCCTTTGCGAGGTCCTTGACTGGGCTTTCTAAGAGCATCTGAAGATGGGAAGCTCTTTTCCTTTAAATTCGCGATAAACTATAATAAATACATAAACTATAACAATTCGCGATTTTAAAACGATTAATCGGCGCCTTCGACTAAGTTAATAAAAAATCATCTCCCTATGTGTATACAGAATTTGCTTGAGTTCTATTCTAAAATAAATAAAAGCTCATTTATATCCGTCAAAAGATTTCGAAATTAAACATACTAATGCATTCATAGTATCACCCACTAATGAGTATAAATGCGGCCGTAATAAATCTTTCATTGGTTTTAAGCAATTTTTCATTTGCTAAATGACATTCACACATACACTAATAATCTTTTTTTAGACATTTGGTCGACTTTTCCCATCACTGTCATTAACGTTCACGACGTCATCATTCGTGTCATATGCGTACACAAAGTGAGAGTGATATCAATTATGATCCGAAGACTAGTCGGTTTCGGGGGAAGAGATGGGTGTATGAGAAATCCAAACAATTATCCATTCATTCGAATAGAATTGTTTACACACGGATATTGTTATTGTGACAGTGTGCTCCGATTTATTCATTGTTCTCTGTCGTTTCTGCTGGTTCTCATTATTGTTTCTTTCTATATATGTTTGTTTAATATATGTATGTGAAGAGTTCCACGAGTACTTATTTCCATCGCTCAAGTATTGAGAGAGAGATGAAGAAAGTCTTGAAATCTTTAATGTTTTCATTTATTTATTACTAGCTGGCCCGGTCCGCGTTGCCGGCCCGTAGTTTTTGTCTATTATGCATATTTTCCCAAGCATAATTATTCACAGATATGACTGATATAAGTGTTCACGTACTGGTCGATTAAAAGTGTTTTGAAATACCTGTGCCCATTTTTAAGCCGTGGGCTTTCATATTTAAACCGAGGGCTTCAAATGTGTGGATGTACAAATCTATTAAAAAGTATATATTAATCGTATCCCCATGTAAGGGATTAAATTAATTTTTAGTGTGGTAAAAATCGTAGCAAAATTTTCCAGTCAAATGAGCAGTAATTTGGAATTTACTGTATTTTCTACACCTCATAACTGAGGGCCGAACGATTTAAGAATAGCCAAAGTTAATTACTTTTTTAAACCCAGTAACACCTTACATTGTGCATTAGAGTCCTCATAAGTCCCACTAACTATGTCTGTCTGTTTTTCCGCCAAAAGGTGAACTTGAGGGGGTACTATTACATGGAGAAAATTCTAAAATTTTGTAGATATCTTGAAATTTTTGTGTAAGATTTTCACCCCGCAAATACACATTTTTAGCCAAATTCTTAGAAATATGGTAAAATCAGGAGGTACCTTTATATGGGCACTACTCCGACCTACATCGACCTACATTGAAAACTTTCTTCTACCTCTTATAATCCAAGATGACAAATAGAGGCCAAATCAAAAACATAGCGGAACAGCATAGCATGTCAAACTGAAAAATTCGAGTGATTTAAATAAGTAAAAATAGTTTTATCCACCTCATAAATGAGGACAGAATGATTTCAGAATAGTCAAATATAATTACTATTTTACACCCATTACCGTAAGATGGGAATTAATTTTATTTGCCATTTAAATTGTAAGTTGGAGACCCCATAAAGACCATATTTTTCATCATAGTATAATTCAGTGACGACTCAACAAATATTTGGTCCCGTGCTACTTTCTTATATTTGTAATTTGTTCATGTTTTCACAAATTATTTCATATAGATCTACATCCCAAATCTACGTTCCCAACCAATATTCTCTTGGGGGTTACAAATTCAATAGAATACAATATTTTCTTTTCTGACCACACATTAGATGTGAAAGTGGACTTGGGGATACTCCAATATGGGGACTTTACTTAAATAAATTCCTATGTGGCACTCTGTATGATGGTTCCCCACCCCAGGGTAATATAAGTACAATTTTTTAGCCAAATCAATTGATGATTGTGGTCAAGACAAATATGGGCCTTATTCTAAAAATTTCAAATTTTATGCGGAGAGGTTCTCTACCCCCTTAGAAACAAAGATGCCAAATGAGGGCCAAACAAAGAAAAAAGTGGCCATGTCCGCAAAAATATCTTAAATCATACGGAGGTTATATAAATATGGGTTAAATAGGGTTGTACCCTTATCCGAGAATTATGATCGATATCATGACCTGCAAAGCGATTTAAGGTATCTTGAATGTTTGGAAAGGATAGAAATCCTTTTCTTACTAAAAGTCCCATTCGCTCTACTATTTTGCACCCTTTATATTTAGTATTTTACTGATTGCACTCCCAAAGAATTTTGCATTTTGAGCTCTCATTGGACGGATTATTGTCACATGAAAGAAGTAGGTCCAGGCTTTGAAATGAGCCCCATTAGGTTTTTTGGTCATTTTTGTTTGTTTAAATGTGTTCGCATCTTCCAGCTGAAAAACGGTGTAGGCCCTGGAGTTGAAAGGTAGATGTCAGTTTACATAGTATTTCGCACTTATTTCATTTTTTTGGTAAAAATTATATATATTGAAAAATTATTCTTTAGTTTGTTCACAAAAAATTCCATTGAATTCAATATGATAATACAAAGTGAAAAAATCTTCAACTTGTTCGCTGATTTTTTACAGCAAATGTTTAAAGATCCTTGTAAAGTTTGTCAATAGAATGTACAATTATTTTTAAATTCGATTCCATTGATTTTTTTAGATTTTTTCCCGATTTGAGAATTTTTGCAATGAGATCTCTTTTTTGTGATTTTTTAGCGATTTTGAAAAAGTAATTATCTTTTAACTTTGGTGTGAAAGCGTTAAATTATTTCGATATTCCATTTCGCCACCACATAATTCGGCACTACACTTCCATGTAACCCGCCATCAATATCAGTTCTCAAGAAATCAAGTCAATTTAAATTAATATTCGATTTCAAAAATAAAATACAAAAAACACTACAAATGTACATTAGAAAAAAGTAAGTCAAAATGGAAAAAAATCATGCAAAATAAAACATTACTATTGTACATTTCAAAAGTCAAAATGAAAATGTTAATATATCACATTTTTACGCGATTTTTTTGGATATTATCCTTTTCGGAGAGGAGACAATTCCGAATTTGTGTGAATCGTTAAAATCAGTCCAGCGGTTCTTAAGTTATAAGCGTAGTAACTAACACAACTTTCTTTTATATATATAGATTTATTCATCGCATTCATTGAGAAAGCATTAAAGAGTTTTTATTTTTTAATTATATAAAAGTGTTCTCCGTGGATGGATTTTTATATTGTATTTTTCATAAAAAAAACAGCTGTAATTAAAAAAATCCGTATGGGATTTAGATAGTTTGTTGGAAATTCAAAAGCTTTATATAACTTTTATTTGAGCTACTTCCTATCCGGAAAAAGGAGTATGTATTAAGTAAATATATGAGTGACGACCGATTTCAATACACATCGAAATTTAAATACAACCTTGCATATGATAAATTCGTTCAGTTAAACAAAATCTCTTTTAAAAAATTCTAAAAATGGGAACAAAGGTATATGTAACTACGTGTTTTTCTTCCTTTGTAAAAAATAAATCTATTTGATATAAATTTCACAGTGATCTTAATACCAAAATGCACAATTCTAGCCTCTTTCCTGCTCTATGTAGTACATTTGGTGTCATTTATGACTTTCAAAGTTTATATTTTCAGTTCTCCTTTTACTCTCCCTACCGAATTTAGTGCTTCTCGTACACTATATAGCACGCATTTCCAAAAACTGTCCCTTGTCTAGACCACAGTTACCCTCATAGCAGAATTCCTGCGCATATATAAAAGGAAGTATCATTTAGTTCTCTTCGTACATGTTATGAGTTTCTTAATTCGTCTCTTTGTTTAAAAGCTACACAGTCAGAATGACCGCTTATATTCTCATATCTATTCCATATGCTATATTTTATACTTTTCGCACACTTGCTGTACACCTTAGTGTCCCTAATACCACATTTAAGATTTCCAAATTTATTGCATTTTAGTGCACTTAAGGTTCGTATTTCTAAAAACCAAGTCTATCAATTTATCGCTGGGACCCCAAAAGTATATATTCTTGGTCAGAGTTAAATTCTATGTCGCACAAATTACATCCGAAAGCCTATACGTCCACTTTTCGAATGGTCAAAATCAGTCCAGTCCTTCTTGAGTTATAAGCATAGTAAAAATTCACTTTCTTTTACATATAGATTTTTTCGATAATACATATTGAGAATATTTCATTTGAATGCCGACAGGGACACTTTTCCACTGAATTATTCTATATTTGGTATTTGATATAAGAAATAGATAACAGCCCCTATAGAAGAAAATTTTTATCTTATTTCAAACTTTGATGGAGCAACCAAGTATAGGTAACTGTAACCGCATTCTCCCACCGGGGGGAAAATGTGGCCGAGTGTACGATCAAAATTGAAGGGTCTATTTTGTTATAGTTCTAGACAAAATACTTCAAAATTTTATTTGGAAGCAGGTCTGGCCGACTGGTTCCGCACAAAATTTGTAACAACCATTTTCTAATACAAATAAAAAAACTAGCTTGAAATTAATATAAGGAGGATAGATTAATTCAAACAGCCTAGTCGAAGAAACTCAATACGAAATAAAAACACGAATTCTAAGCATATATTTTTCAAACATTAAAAAAAACACATAGACGGTGAGATGAAAAAACTGCAACCAACTTCAGACTGCTGTCATTTCTAAGCCACTCGTCCGACTGGCTGTTAAAATTATTCCAGTGACAGCTCATTATATTATTTACAAGTGTACAAAAGCATTTTGGTGAGAATTTTCCAGAAAAAAAGTTATTCGTGATGGAATTCAAGCGTGATTATGTGATTTCTTTTTATCTGGCTGGAAAACCACAAATAGCTATCGTTAGAGCAATCCAGCATTTAAATCTGAATAAATCTTTTGTGTTTCGTATCATCGCTCATTACCGTGATACTGATAGCGTAGCCAGACGTCAAGGAAGTGGACGGAAAAAAACAGCAGCATCAGCAGAATGGTTTGACATGTAAAGAAGCGACTTGATCGAAACCGGCGTCGCAATGGCCGAAAAATGGTTCGTGAGCTGAAAATATTGCTTCGCTTGGCCGAAAGTGGTAAACTGCCGAATTTGGTTTTATCCGACGAGAAAACATTCGTTGTCCATTTAGTTTGTAAACAAACAAAATGATCGTGTTTACTTGCCAAAGAGGTCAGCTGAAAATGTGAACATTTGGTTGGCCACCAGAACTCATGGTTAAAAAATGAGGCTCCTCGCTTCATTTCCAGCGCACAATGGTCACCAAAATCTCCGGATACCAATCCGTTGGACTATTATGTCTGGAGTATTTTGGAAAGCAAGGTTGGCACTAAAAAATACCAAAGTGTCGATCACCTCAAGCAAGCGCTTCGTCGGGAATTGACCAAAATACCGCAGAGCAACAGTATGTGACGGTTTCATTGGCCGTTTGAAGGCCATAATTCGTGCCAAAATGCCAACTTAAATAACGCTGTAAAAACTTAGGAAAATGTGGCCGAGTGTACGATCAGAACGTCAAAATTGAAGGTTTACCTTGTTATATTTCTTAGCAAAATGCTTCAAAATTTTACTTGGAAACAGGTCTGGCTGACTGCTTCAGTACAAAAGTTGTAGCAGCCATTTTTTTTATACAAATAAAAAAACTACCTTGAAATCAATGTATGGATGACAGATTAATTCTAACAGAAACACGAATTCTAGGCATATTTTAATAAACATTTAAAAAACACACATATAGAATATATGTTTATCCCTAAATATTTAATTGAGATAGGAGCAAATATTTTGTACACATGCACCTTTTCCGATCTAAATTGACGGCTTTTTACAAACGTTTTTTCAAAGGCGTGTCACCTGAAATAAGTAGTCTATAATTTTTATACCCTACAACTCTATGTGTTGGGGGTATTATAAGTTTGATTAGGCCAAAAATTATGTAACACCTCGAAGTATTGGTATCCCACATAGGAAAGTATATATGGATTTTCCTATCTCGCCGAGCTGAGTCGATCTAGCTATATATGTCCGTCCGTCCATCTGCCTATCTGTCCATGTTAATATGTAATCACTCGACAGGCCGCAATTATGGCTCGATCTTCACGAAATTTAGAATGGAGATGAGGCTAGAGCCAGAATAGAAGCCTATGATCGCATAATATTTAGGGTTCGAAATGGACCAACAACTGAAAAATTTCCTGATTTTGCAGTCGCTCGACAGGTCGCACTTATAGACCAATAGACGCGGAAGTTGGGGCTAGAGCCTAGGGTTGGGCATAAGCCTTCCATTTTGGTGGACATCGGGTAATATTTAGTGGGTGAAATAGACCAAAACATTTGTGTTAAATAAAAGTCAAATTTTCCATTAAACCGTGAATATTTTCAATTCTGGCGAAATCACAAATAGACGAACAGGTAAATTCTAACAGTTACGTAGATGCCGATAGTAAATATATCGGATATATATAGCGAAATATATGCAATGTATAAATACAAAGGAAGGGAATCTTAGCTAGAATACTTATATCTCAAGAATGACAAATTTTGTCAATTCAGAATGCCCTCTTAGCATAAAATTATAAAATCTAAAAAAAAGCATAAAAATGCAAATAATGATTTTAATACATACATTTTTTAGTATTTTGTGACATTTTTTTATTTTTTCATATTTTTTATCGCATGCAATTTTTTTAATTTGACTTATAATATTGAAGTGTATATTTTGTAATACTTTTTCACCTTACAACACAGGTTGGGGTTATTATATATACAGATTGCAATTATCGTCCGATACTCAGGAAAATTTTCACAAGGGTAGGGTTTGGTTTATATGGGCTAGGCCTATTGTTTACAAAGATGTCCGAAATATATTTAGGGGTTGAAATGCACCAACAACTAAAAATGTTCCAGATTTTGCAGCCGTCATAAAGGTCATAAATAGAAACCAAAGGACGCGAAAACTTGCATAAAGTTAGATCTTAAGACAGTGGGTAGAATGGACCACTACTTTTATGTGAGAAAATACCAACATTACTTATAGGCGATATCCGAAATACACAAAAGGCGAACTTCTGGCTTTTTTATGCAGATTTCGTTGACGAATGTAGCCAAATATCGTAGACAAGCAAATAATATAGATGAGTCTAAATTTGGAGATGCAGAGGGGCCTCTTGCTTTTGGAGATGGTCGCCAAATATTTAGCGGATAAAATGAACCAAAAATAGGAAAAATTTCATGATCACCCAATTGAAGCCAATCGACACGCCTGAGAAGAGTTAAGGACAGGGAAAAATTCTAGCATTTTGGATGACTACAGGATTATATTTAGCTGGCAGTGCTCCGTGGCATAATTTCCAAAGGGAAATCTTCAAAAGTGGAGTTGGACATAAGAGGACTTCTAACATGTTGCAGTGTTGTAGGGTATCACATGGTCGGCCCCGCACGACTATAGCCTTTGCTTATTTGTTTATAATTTACGTTTTACCCTCTATTAGCACTTATTTTTCTTTCCTTATTAGACAAACTCGGTACATTTTCTTAGAAAAATAAGTTTAAGTCCAACCAAATATGTAAAGGCTTTTATTATTTTTGGTCGAAACCTTTTATTGGGAAAACACATTAGGCCTATTGCTACATACTGATTTCAGAAATAAAATGGAACGTTAAAAAATATTTTCAAAGTTATTAACTAAACAACGTGACATGTGTAGTATTATCTTATTAAATTTTATTTGTTCTGATTTAGAGAAATTATAAATGACACGCAAAAATATACATTCAAAGCGAACTCAAATAATTTTAATATTACTTAAAAAATATTTTTCCGTTGTGTTCTATTCGGATTGAAACCTGCATTTTTTGGGATATTATTGGATAGTACTAGCCATGATATATTTTTGAAACAAAGATTCAATATTTTATATAGCCATTTTATATATATACTAGCTGGCCCGGTCCGCGTTGCCGGCCCGTAGTTTTTGTCTATTATGCATATTTGTCAAAGCATAATTATTCAAAGATATGAATGATATAAGTGTTCGCGTACTGGTCGATTAAAAGGCTTTTTAAATACCTGTACCCATATTTAAGCCGTGGGCTTCAATATTTAAACCGTGGACTTCAAAGGTGTGGATGTGCTATACAAATCTATTAAAATGTATATATCAATCTTATCCCCATGTAAGGGATCAAATTAATTTTTAGTATGGTAAAAATCGTAGCATAATTTTCCATTCAAATGAGCAGTAATTTGGAATTTACTGTATTTTGTACACCTCATAATTGAGGGTTGAATGAATTAAGAATAGCCAAAGTAAATTACTTTTTTAAAGCCATTAGCACCTCAGATTGTCCATTAGAGTTCTTATAAGTCCCTCTAACCATGTCGGTCTGTTTGTCCGCCAAAATGGGGACTTGAGGGGGTACTATTATATGGAAAAAAATCCTAAAATTTGTAGATATGTTCAAATTTTTGTGTAAGATTTTCACCCCCAAATACACATTTTTAGCCAAATCCTTTGAAATATGGTAAAATCAGGAGGTACTTTTATATGGGCACTACTCCGAGACATCGACCTATATTGAAAACATTCTTCTAGCCCTTATAATCCAATATGAAAAATAGAGACCAAATCAAAAATATAGCAGAACAACAACAACTGAAAAAAATTTCGCGTGATTTAAATGAGTAAAAATAGTTTTATCCACCATATTTTTCATCATAGTATAATTCAATGACGATTCAACAAATATTCGGTCCCGTGCTAATTTCATATATTTGTAATTTGTTCATGTTTCCACAATTTATTTCATATAGATGTATATCCCAAATATACGTTTCCAACCAATATTGTCTTGGGGGTTACAAATCCAATAGAATACAAAATTTTATTTTCTGACCACACATTATATGTGAAAGTGGACTTGGGTATACTCCAATAAATAAATTCCTATGTGGCAATTATCTGTATGATGGTTCCCTAACCCCTTAGAGACAATGATGCCAAATATGGGCCAAGCAATGAAAAAAGTGGCCAAGACCCCAAAAATAGCTTAAATCATATGATGGTTATATAAATATGAAATCGGGATGTACCCTTATCGTGAGTTATGATCGATATCATGACCTGCAAAAGTGGTTTAAGGTATCTTGAATGTTTGTGAAGAATTTCTGGAAGGATAGAAATCCTTTTCTTACTAAGAGTCTCATTCGCTCTACTATTTTCCACCCTTTATATTTGGTATTTTACTGATTGTACTCCCAAAGAATTTTGCATTGGACGGATTATTGTCACATGAAAGAAGTAGGTCCACGCTTTGAAATGAGCTCCATTTGGCTTTTTCTGTCATTTTTGGTTGTTTAAATGTGTTCGCATCTTCCATCTGAACCACGATGTCGGCCCTGTAATCGAAAATTAGATGTCAGTTAACATCGTATTTCGCACTTATTTCATTTTTTTTTTTTGGTGAAAAATTGTATATAGTGAAAAATTATTCTTTATTTTGTTCATAAAAAATCCACTGAATTCAATATGATAATACAAATTGAAAAAAAAAAAAAATGACAAAAGAAGAATAACAAATTGAAAAAATCTTCAACCTGTTCGCTGATTTATTACAGCAAATGTTTAAAGACCCTTACTATCATTTTAAAATTCGATTCCACTGAAAATTTTTTCGATTTTTTCCCGATTTGAGAATTTTTGCAATGAGATCTCTTTTCCGTGATTTTTTTTAGCGATTTTGACAAAGTAATTATTTTTTAATTAATAATTATCTTTCTTTTGGTGTGACCGCGTTAAATTATTTCGATATCATCTATTCCGTTTCGCCACCATATAATTCGGTACTACGCTTCCATGTAACCCGCCATCAAATAAAATATAAAAAACACTACAAATGTACATTAGAAAAAAGTAAGTCAAAATGGAAAAAAATCATACAAAATAAAACATTACTATTGTACATTTGAAAAGTCAAAATGAAAATGTTAATATATCACATTTTTACGCGATTTTTCTGGATATTATCCTTTTCGGAGAGGAGACAACTCCGAATTTGTGTGAATCGTTAAAATCAGTCCAGCTGTTCTTAAGTTATAAGCGTAGTAACTAAAACAACTTACATTTATATATATAGAAGATATATATTCAGGTTTTTCAGCTCTTAATGTATAGGTACTATTTGGAATATGCTAATACGATTTCAATGTTAGTACTGCTTCAGACATAACACCCTTTTAACGGTAATACCTAAATTCCACACCTTCCAGAAAATTTTCAAATTTTTCAACATTATCGAAGTTAACGCCTTGTTAATTGATTAACTCTTACAGAAGTGAAATTTAAATATATGGCGCAGTTGGAAAACCATATGCCACAAATGCAAAACTTTGTGAGGTTAATATTCAATATTATATTTTTATCTAATCGGGGTTGCTCTTCCGCTGCCTTTCATAAAATTCATACTTATACTTTGTTTCAATAAATGGTGTACTTCTCTGATAAAAATAAAAAACAGCTTACAGAATATCTCAAATTCCCCAATAACCCTCTAAAAATTCGTACAGCGAAATGTTAAAGTATAGGTGTAAGATGAATATGGTCGTAATGCTGGCTAAATGAAGGCGTATACAAACACCCCACACAAGTCTGAGCTCTAATTTGATCGTCACCCCTGCCGACAATAGTTTTATTCGTTTGAAATAGTTTCTGTCAAATTATATTTCTTCGACAAGAATTCTTTCTTACTTCTAGTCCACCAATATGTACCCTGTTTATATGCACTGTCTTGTAATAGTGCAGAATAACTTTTCGTCCAGTTTTGTTATAATTATCTGTAATTGTTGTCATTATTTTTCAGGAGCAAGCAAGTCTCATTCTGGACTTTTTCCGTTTGACAACCCAGTTTGTAAATTTGAACATTGCCGAATACCAAATATTGAGGTAGGTATGAATAAATATATGTGTGGATTTCAATATTATAAATGCAATTTTTATCCCAGTTTTCATTTGATAAGAAAGTTGTATGTATGTATTTTTACATATAATGTACCTATGAATGTCGGCAAATATTAACCTACAATTTGAATGGTATTATTTTGCCACAATAAAAAGTCAAAAGCCTTCAACCGCAACAAAATAATAAAACCCCATTGAAGAATTTATTGTAAAGTGATGATGATATCCATAGGATTTTCCGTTTGAAAGCAGAACCATCAACGTTCTCCCCCACACTATATGCGCGTATTTATGTATGCACAATAAAGCTGGAGACCGGCAAGCAACATATATAAACAATTGAGCACTCGCGCTCTCACCAACTCTAGTCTAGTTAGTCATTGTTTAAATTTTGTTCCAACTCAATTTTCATAAACATTCCGCCTGAATTGTCTGGCAATAGTGTTGTAATTGTCTTGGTATGCGATAATGAGTACTCGAATAGAATATTTTGTACATAACAAATGTGCAGCTGTTTTCTTTTTTCATTACGAGTGCTTCACGCCGCTCTTGTCGCCTCTGTCGACCGAAGAGCAATCCCTCCTTGTCTTAGAATTACGAATGCACGACATTCATCTCACCTGTTGTTATCAATTTCGATACATTTAGAAATAAAATACAAACAACCGACATATTACTAAAATAAAAATTGCTATATTCATAAAATAGTATGGAAGATCTTACAAAAGTATACATTATTTTGTTTCTAAATTTATGAGGGGGGAGAAATGATAATCTAAGCAGAGTTAAAATTGACGCCCTTTTTATACCCTCCACCATGATATATAATGTCATATTTTGATATAATCACTATCCCTTGTGAACTCCTTGTGTGGATTTTAAGAAAACTCCATTGAATATCGGGAGGAACCGTTGTATCGGGAGGAATCGTTGTATGAGGGCTATACGATATCGTGGACCGATATAGTCCATCTTCGAACTTGACCTGCCTGCAGACAAAAGACTGATCTGTGGAAAATTATAGCTTCCTATCTTTATTCGTTTTGAATCTAGAGTGATTACAACAGACGGACAAAAGGACAGACGGACGGACGGACAGACGGACGGACAGGGCTAAATCGTCTTAGAATTTTACGCAGATCAAGAATATATATATATATTGTTATGTCTAAAATGATTATTTCGATGAGTTACAAACGGAATGACGAACTTAAAATACCCTCCATACTATGTATGGTGGAGGGTATAAAAATTGAAATAAATGGTCTTAGCTAAACTATCGTTAAGCGAAATATAAAAAAATACGTTTCATTGCCTCCTCCAGGAATTTGAAGTTCTTTTATTTCTACTAAAATTTTCAACCCCTTTGTAACTAGTTAACTACAGAATTATCGATAACGTTAATTAACGAAAATTGTCAATAGGTTAGCGACCAAAATTAATTTGGCGCTTATTGTTACAATTTACGTGAAATATTTGCGTTTTGATTTTACTGATTTTTGTCGTTAACTACCGAAAAGAGTTCCGAATTACACTTAACGAGTACCTCAGAATTTCCGGAAACCGGTTGCACCCAAATAACGAGTAATCAAATTTAACACAAGACCTTTCCATCCACCAATTCCATTTGCGTATTGGAAAACTGAATCTGCATATAGTCCAATCGTCTGTCAATACTGTTTGTGACTTTTGCCATGGAACAAACACACATACTTGCGTGTCTTGCTGGGCCAAGCAGAAAGTAGGTATGTCGGCAAACTAAGAGCAACATATAAGCAGAGAGAGTAAAATAGACTGCGACGACATTTAGTATTTCATTTCACATATAGATACATACATACGTATATGCGTATGTTTGTACATACATAACACAACCTGCCGCTGGGACAGTGTGCGTGGTATGGCAGAAGATACAGAATTTGTACCTCATAAATTGGAATAAGTACACTGTGTTACTTTTCACCGCAATTCTCGAGATGTTTAAGTTTTGCAATTAGTTCTCGGCTAGAATTTCCCACGAAACGTTGGCGGTTTCGTGCTGCTACTGTCATATTCATTGCCGGCTACATGGATCATTCGTCATACGCGGTGCACGTGCGGTTTACGAAAAACTTTGTTTATTTCCAATTGTTGATTTCTTTCGTGGATTAAATTTGAAAAGTGAATAGCAAGAAAAACTGCGATCAACAGAATGAGTTTTATTCGGGCAAATTTTATTTTGAAATATAATTCAGAAAAATATCAGTGATACATACAGTGATTTGGAATATTTTATAAAAATAAAAAATAACGTACATGTTTAAACAGTGTTAAATTAAAAGCGACATACATAGTATCTTTATAGAGGTACGCAAATAATACAAAACACCGTTAATTAGTTCCCATAAATTCACATCTTTGGCACTAATATGAACACACATATACTTATACCGCAACTGCGCCTGAAATCCAATTAGTTAAATTTTGCCATACTCTTTCCAACATTGTATCCAGCATTTCAGGAATGAATGCTACAATGTTTCTTCCAATGCGTCAATTGAAGCTAGACATAGGTTTAAATAAAAGGCATTTAATCACAAGATCTAAGCGGCCAATTGACCGGTCCCGAACGTGACATAAAATGTTCACAGAACTCGCCGTCTTGTTGAAACTTCATATCATTCAAATTAATCTCTTGCATTTTGGGCAAAAAAAGTTGGATATCATCTTACAATAGCGCTCATCATTCACAGTTTCGTTTGTAGCGTATTAGAAGAAATACGGTCCAATGATGCCACCGGCCCATAAACCGCAACACTGAAAGAAAAATGCTTTTTTGTATCAATGAACCGGTTTTATAATTTTTTTTAATGAAAAGCTACATTAATGTAATAAATATTTTGTTCATGCAATGAAAACTTACGTTGCTTTAAAATTCAATGATTTTTGGTTTCATTGAATATATGAAACGGATTTCATTAATGTTACGAAACTACTTATTGTTACAAAATTCAGCAAAAAATGTGAATATAGAAATGATACATAACCGCGCTGTCTGACACAAACAAGTACGCAACCAACGTATTTATAATTAGAGGGAAAATTGTAATAATTGTTATATTTAAATTTGTGCGCCAATTTAATGAAGCAGTTTCATAACATGAATTAAACGTTGCAATATGGAGTTCGTTCTAGGCCAAACAAATGATGCATGGAAAATGTCATCTCAATAAAAGGCGACCTGCATTTTGTTCATAAAAATACGTGGTCAGACTTACTGAAATTCATAAACCGATATCGAAAAATTTTAAAAATCTTTCGAAATATGCCACTTAAATGAAAACCGTTATGTGTGGATACGAAGATCTCGACCTCAAAAGTATTTTTTATGTCATATGCTGTAGTATGAATTTCAAATACGATATTTGAAGCAATTCCATTGAAAAATGTGAATATACGAAGACATGGACCTATATTAACAATCTTCCGCCACAACAGCTAGAACCCATTACGAACTACAAATACCAATTTTTGGACAAATCTGTGGAAAAATAATCAAATGATGCATATCATTATATTAATGAACAATTACGTTTATGAAACTCAGTGAAACTTTTTTCATTCAGTTAATGAACCTCTACGTTGGTTCAAAATCAATGACAAATTTCATTGACGGAACGTAGGAATTCATTTATGATATGAAGCTTTCTTTGCCTTCAGTATATAGAATTTTTTCAAAAATAAAAAGCTGTAAGCTCGGCCGGGCCGAACTTTGAATACCCTCCATCATTAGAAACAAAGTTTGCAATTTTCAAAAAAAAAAAAAATAAAATAAAATCCGTTAAAAATTCTGCTAAAATCTGAAAAATACCGAATTTAGCCGTTATATTAGGGTCTATACGACGACGTGGACCTGCATAGGCAACTTTTGTCATAAGCCATTACAATATCTAAATGCGAAACTGGAAAGAAAATTCGGTAAACAATGCAGCTAAAATCATAAAAATACCGAACGTGGACCTGCATAGACAATTTTCTGTCATAGGCTGTAGTATCCATTACGAACTTCAAATACCAAATTTGAAACAATTCCGGTGAATATCGTTATTAAAATCATCAAAATACCGAATGTCGTTTCCTCGTTTCCTTTTGTCTGGTACAAACAAATGCACAAAGACATAATACCCTTACCACTATGTGTGTAGGGTATAAAAGGTTGGCATCGCCAGTTCCTCCGACGCCGAACTTTTAATACTTTTTTAGCTTTTAATATCGAATATCGGGAGGTACCGTTACATGGGGGATATACGAAAACGTAAATCTGCATACCAAATTTTATATCATAGGCTGTAGTACCTATTGCGAATTTGTAATACAAAATTTGTTACAATTTCAGCGAATGACGTGGCAAAAATCATCAAAACACCGAATATCGGGAGGTACCGTTATATGGGGGCTATACGAAGACGTGGGCAAGCATACGATTCTTTTGCCATTGATTGTAGTACCCATTACGAACTTCAAATACGAAATTTGAAATAATTCCGGTAAATAATGTCGCTAAAATCATGAAAATACCGAATATTGGGAGGTACCGTTATATGGGGGCTATACGAAAACGTTTACCGACATGCCCCATTTATCAACTTAGCCTGCCTGCTGGTAAACTATGCATGTATGCAAATGTTTAGCCTTCTACCTCAATTCGTCGAAGGATAGCGTGATTACAACAGACAGACAGAAGGACGGGCATCGCTAGATTGTCGTAGAATTTTACGCTGATCCAAAATATATATACTAAAGGAATGACAAAGCTAATATACCCTCCATAGAATGGTGGGGGATATAAAAGTATATATATTCTTGAACAGCGTAAAATTCTAATACGATTAAGCCCTTCATCTTAAGCAGTCCATCTATCCGACTGTTGTACTCACGCTAGAGTCAAAACGAATTAAGATAGGAAGCTACATTTTTTCACAAATCAGTCATTTGTCAGCAGGCAGGTCAATTTCGAAGAGGGCTATATGGGTTGTATAGCCACCATATCACATAGCCCCAGCCACATTTTTTAATGGAATTGTCTGAAATTCCACACAAGTTGTTCTTTGTGAGCACTTTACCCCTGAATGATAATTTTCCATATAGGTCTACGATATCGTATATCCCCCATTTAACTGTACATCCCGATATTCGCTATGTTGATGTTGATGAATTGTCTGAAAATCCTTCTGAGTACTTCAACCCCGGGAAGAGAATTGTCTGTATAGGTTCACGATATCGTATACAACTTTACCCCCCGATATTCGCTATTTGCATGATTTTAGCGACATTTTTTACCGGAATTGTTTCAATTTTCGTATTTAAGGTTCGCAATGGCTACTTCATCCTATTACAAAAAATTGCGTATGCAGGTCCACGCCTTCGAATTAACCCCATATAAAGATACCTCCTGATATTCGCTATTTTGACGATATTAGCCACATTATTCACCGGAATTGTTTCAAGTTTTAAGATATTTAAAGTTTTATTGGCTAATTATGCAGGACCACGTTTTCGTATAGCCCCCAATAGAACTTTTTTCCGTTGAGCGGTATTTTTCGACAGAAATTCTATGGAAATTTTTCAAGTTCCTTCAAAATGGTAAGGGGTATTAAACGTTCCGCCGGCCGAACTTAGCTGTTAGCTTTAAGTTTTGTTACAAATTTGTCTAAATTGATAACATGATGTATCTTATAAGTATTAGATTTTGCGTGAATTATGAAAAACATATCAATCTTTTGGTCAAAATATATGTCATATGTGAACTTTCCAGTAAGTGTAGGTTGATTATTTTGCAAATACAGCCTGCTTTATCAAAATACCCAGCTTCAGGAAAAAAAATCACAAAAATATAGGAACAAATTATTTCTATGTCAACTCCTTCAAGAATACCTCGGGTTCTGGCTTGAATAAAGGTGCTTATGGCTGAAAACCGAGTGATTGTTGTTGACACATTAATCTAAAACAGCAATCAGCAACAGTTTTTTGCTGTGACATGTCTTGCACACAAGGAACGGCTATATCATTCTAATTCCACTACATGGGTGATGATGATAGATACAGAATAACTACCACCAACAACGAACAAAATGGGGAAACATAACAATGGAAAAGAAAAATTGCACCAATAATAAAAACAAAGCAAATATATAAATTAGCATTTGTTGCTATAAATGGATTACAGGCTGTGTAATAACATAAAATGTTGTTGTAGGGATTATGTGAATGTCCCTACAAGCACGAACGTAAGCAAAACTATACATATCGCGCAGATATAGTATTTACCACAATTCACAATCACTGTCATGACACTCGAAACCGCAAACTAAAGGTGTATTGGAATCAGCGAGCGTATATGTTTGTATGGGTGCTCGTATGCATGTGTATGTCACAAGTGTGCGATTTAATCCAGTGATATCACTTAACGGGGCACTGCCTTGTTTTCAGTGAATAATGCTTAGTCAATTGCAACACAGGGTGAGTGGAATGATTTATGGACTACAATGATAACATTGAATTCATTCTGCCAATGGCAACAACAAACGTCAGCTGAAATTTGAGAAAAACAATGAACAAAGAATAATCGTGTGGAAGCAGTGTTTGGTTGTAATTTCCAAACACTACTATTTGTATAGATCAAAAACATTGAAAATTGAATCAATGCAATGAAATTTAAAATTTCGGAGTAAAGTGCCTGCTAAAAGTTAAAAGCATAGCAAAAACAAGTAAGCAAAGGCTACAGTCGAGCGGGGCCGACCGTTGAATACCCTACAACACTATAATAAACGATACAGTTTATATAGGCCATATACTCGAAAGAATTCCACAAGATATTGTGACAAATAATAAAAGAAAACCATCAGGTTTCGTTCTCTAATTTTCGAATAATAGCGACTTTAACTAATTTGCTCATTTCCAATTTATTGGTAGATGTTGCACTTAAATGGTCTTCCTAGATCTGGAACCAATATTTCCCAAAGACCCATAATCTCTCAGAAGTGGCAAAAGATTAACATTTATTATTGGTTTTTGACTGAAACGCATCTATATGAGATACAGCCATTTGACTATATTCTTCAACGAAATCAGCGTTAACGAAATAGTCAGGAGTGCGTCTTTACTGTATTTGTGAATTCTCCAAAAAGTCACTGGATTAGACATTTTCGTATTTTGTCTACAAAAGTTGGCAAACTCCTTTACACATTGAATATTTTTGGATGGCCATCCAAAACTGCTTGGCTTTTGCAATGTCCGGTAACCCTCATTCAAATGTGCCTGAGGATCGGGCGATAATTACGACCTGCTGACAATTTTGCAGTTTTTTGGTCCATTTCAACCCCTAAATATATGGCGATCATCTCCAAAAAGAGTAGGCTTCCATTGTGACCCTCATCTTATCCCCATGCAAAATTTCGTAAGGATCGGGCCATAAATGCGATCTGTATATGATATCCTGATATCCTAACTACTTAGTTTTGTTAGCTGTAGAAATATTACCAAATGTTTAATTCAAAATGAAAATATGCCAAAAATATGACAAAATTGAAAAAAATATGAGAAAATTTTACAAAATCAATATTTTCATCTTTAGAGAGATATTTTTATGCGATTTTTAAGACGTTGTTTCTTTCCTGCCAATAGGCCATTCTGAATTAATGAGAACTGTCGAAATCAGTTCAGCCGTTCTCGACATATAAGAGATTTTTCAAGCATATCTTCTTTGATATATATCGCACATATTTTGCTATATATTCGATTTGTTGGATCTTAACATCAATGTAATGATCAGAAGTAACCTTCACGGTTTAATGAAAAATTTTGAATTTTTTCAACAAAAAAGATATGGTCTATTTTAGCCGCTAAATATTATCCGATGACCACCCAAATTGGTAGGCTTCTTCCACGCCCTATACTCTAGCTACATGCGAAATTCCGCGTCGATTGGTCCAAAAGTGCGACCTGTATAGCTACTGCAAAATCCGACATTTTTCAGTATTTGGTCCATTTCAACCCCTAAACATTTGGCGATCATCTCCAAAAGAAATAGGGTTCTATTCTGACATTAACCCCACCTACATTTTAAATTTCGTGAAGATCGGGCCATAATTGCGACCTGTAGAGTGATTACAAATTAACATGGATAGACGGACAGACGGACGGACGGACATACATAGCTAGATCGACTCAGCTCGGCGAGCTAGGAAGATCCATATATACTTTCCTATATGGAAAACCAATATTTCGAGGTGTTACATAAATTCTGGCCCAATCAAACTTATAATACCCCCAACACATAGTGTTGTAGGGTATAATAAATTTTTTTATTTTTATACCCAACACCACATAGCGGTAAGTCTTTGTGCATTTATTTGTAACATGGAGAAGGAAGCGAGATAGATCCGTAGTTACTTTTGAGGATCTTCATAGAAACACTTTTTGAGTCACTTTTAGCATGTCAGTCCGTCCGTCCATCCATCCATGTGTTCTTGTGAACTGAATGCAGGTCGTATTTAATATCCGATTAAGATGAAATTTTGCAAACAATATTTGTTTGGCCCAAGGACGAACCTTATTGAAATTAGTGATAATCGGATCAGATTCAAACATAGCTCCCATATATCTTCAACCAATTTCATGTTAATTGTGCATCAAATGGCTAATATAAGACCTGTATTTTGGTACATTCCACTAAATTCAGTCTGAAAGTAAGTATATCAAATTTGGAGAAAATCAGTTCAGATATAGATATAGCTCCCATATATACGTTTCATTCTATTTGGGATTCTAAGTCTCTCACATGCGTAATATGCATTCGGCAACAATGATATGATACTGCTCGAAAATACCTCTATCAAATGTTATCGAGATCGGTTCAGATTATATCCTAATCGGCTCCCATATATATCTTTATCCGATATCAGGTTCATTGTTCACCAAATGGTTAATATCAGCCCAAATGGACTGAATTTTGACAACTACAATTGAATTCATCCTATAAACCAGTACTTCATATTTGGCTATAGCACCCATATATATGTTTTATCCGATTTGGGGTTTAAGTGTAATATGCATTCGATAACAATGATATTTTTTTGGTGCATCCGACCGAATTCAGTCTAGAAGCAAGTACATCGAATTCGGAGAAAATCGGTTCAGATACAGCTCGCATATATATGTTTCATCCGATTCGTAATATGCATTCGACAACAATTATACCTGATATCTTATAGAGTTCGGAAATTCCTTTCCAAATTTTATCGAGAACGGCTAAGATTTGGATGTAACTCCCATATATACCCTTAATCCGATTTCAGGTTTATTGTGCAAATAATGGTTTATATCAGCCCAAATGGAGTGCATTTCGGGACATACGTTTCCATTTTGTGCAACTCGGCTCCGATATATATTTTTTAATATAAACCTTCTTCAAGTGATATCATGCAGCCTATAGCAAACTATAATTGCTCTAAAGCCAAATAGGTGGTATCATCACTTGAAATAAATTATTTTGTTACGTTAAATAATTATGTTATTGTAATTATCATAAATAATAACATAAGAATCTGTGAAATACCCATCGTGCTGCTCACATTTACTGGGGAAATATAGCCATGATGAAAGTCACTATACATATACATTATCATATAATGTAAAGGAAATACATATATACAAAAGTATACAATATATGAAGTTTACTTTAAACTATTTAAACTTAATTCAATAGCTTTTATCTCTTCAATTTCAATGCATTTTGCGTTTTTATACAATATGAGAATATTAGTTAAATCTAAATGCTCTTGAGATAGTTTGTCTGCTGTTGACACTCCGATTATTGCTAAAGAGAACACCAGAAAAGAACATCGTTATGTGTGCTGGAAATTGCCATGTATTTAATATTAATGGCATTTGGATCTGATAAATTGTGTTTTCATATCCGACATGCACACACACACACACACATACATACATTTGTGATACAGACTTCATGACAGTCCTACTCAAATAGATACATGGTCCTCCGGAAGACATTTTCTGAAGCTGTTAGTAATGTAATAGGACACACGATTATAGTATTTAGTTCCAATGAAAGAAATGCATATGTACGTATGTAGTTTGTATGTTTAATTCCTTTTTTTTCAAAAATATATTGACAAGAATTATATCAAATCGTATGTAGATAAATGAAACCTATAAACTCCATAACATTCAGCATAAATAACACATTTCAGTAGATTGATTTTAATGACGAAAGATTCCAAAAAGTCAATGTTCTTGATCAGAGGAATTCTATTTAGCAAAGTCCGTCACGTTGTAATCACGTTATCTTTCCAACGAATTGAAATAGAAGGATTAATTTAAAAATGACCCATATTGGTCCACATTTCGCTCGGTTTTAGGTGTTTTGAAGTTTTTTGCACCCATATAACAGTACACCCCTATATTCGGTATATTTTACGTGTATCAACGGAATTGTTTGCAATTCGGTATATATATATATATATATATATATATATATATATATATATATATATATATATATATATATATATATATATATATATATATATATATATATGTATATAACGGTACATCCCGATATTCGGTATTTTGATGATTTTTGCCACACTTTTTCACGGATTTGTCTGAAAATTAGTATTCATTGGTCATAATGGGTTCTAGCTCCGGTGGCGAAACTTTCACGTATGTATATGTTCACGCTTTGGTATAGACCCCATATAACGGTACCTCCCGATATTCGGAATTTTGATTCTTTTTACCACTTTTTTCACGGATTTGTCCGAAAATTGGTATTTGTACTTCATAATGGGTCCTAGTTCGTGCGCCGAAACATTGTATGCATAGGTCGACGCTTTTGTATAGCCCTATATAGCGGTACCTTCCGATATTCGGTATTTTGATGATTTTTTTCACGAATATGTCTAAAAATTGGTATTTGTGGGTCATAATTGGTTCTAGTGTTTCCATTACCCTAAGGTGGAGGGTATTAAAAGTTCGGACCGGCCGAACTTAATGTTTATTTACTTGTTAAATTAAAAGTTATATAACGGCTACATTCGGCATTTTTTAAGATTTCAACAGAATTTAAATGGATTTTATTTTATTTTTTTTTTTTTTTTTTTTGAGTATTGTTAAATTCGTACCAAATGATGGAGGGTATTCAAAGATCGACCCGGCCAAATTTATTGCTTGTTTACTTGCTTTTAATTTGTATGGCTTATTCTTGCAAATGTGTGTTTGTAAGAATTTTGTTCGAAAATATATCAGTTGGAACAGTGTTATTAAACAGTCTTTAAACCTATATCCTTGTCCTTTTATTTAACTTTCGTGTTTTTTTTTTTCTTTTCGCTGAAAAGTCAAACAAACAAAAGAAATTGTTCTGATGATAAAAATGTTTTACTCGATGTTTACTATAACACATACACACTAATTCGATTATGTTCGTCAATATCTAGTATTTTTCCAAAGCAATAAATGCTAACAATTTCTGACATTATGAAGAAAGTAACAAACCAACAATGGAGAAATGGAAAATAAACGAATGTATAGAATTTTGAGTTTTGCAGTTTTTTTCCGCAATTTTTTATTTTGACAATTAATACATTGTCCTTTTTTATAAACACGGGGTAAAAATCAAATTGCATTATGTTGAGAGCTACAGTCAAGTCGGTAGACCTCAGTAGCTCCTCAGAAATTGCTTTTTAGACTCACAGTATTTATCGCTCATTTACTCAAAGAGTGGCATAACTCAAAAAATACGTTTCTTGAGTCAAGTAAAATGTTCATGTTAAAAAAAAGGAAAACTAGTAAGCAAAGGCTATTGTCGTGCGGGGACGACCATGTGATACCCTACAACACTACAATACTTTAGAAGCAACCTTACGTCCAAATCTATTTTGGAAGATTTAGCTTAAATTGAAATTATCCCATAGAGCACTGCCCAGATATTACCCTTAGCTTTTTGAACAGGGACCTTTGTCCAATATTTACGCAGTTCTTCCCTGTCCTTTACTCTCTTCTCATACAAAATTCCGCGTCGATCGGTTTCAATTGTGTGATCAGGAAAATTTTTTATCCCTCTGTGTCTCCAAATTTTGACACATGTATATGATTTGCTTGTCTACGATATTTGGCTATATTCGTCAACGAAATCAGCATAAAAAACCAGAAGTTCGCCTTTTCTGTATTTTGGATATCGCTTGTAAGTAATGATGGTATTTTTTTCCCACAAAAGTAGTGGTCCATTCTACCCGCTGTCCTAAAATCTAACTTCTTGCGAGATTTCGTGTCCTTTGGTTTTTATTTTTATTTATAACGGCTGCAAAATCAGAAACAATTTTAGTTATTGGTCCATTTCATCCTCTAAATATATTGGGGACATCTTTAAAAACAATAGGCCTAGCCCTTCTGAGCCTAACCCTACCATTGTGAAAATTTTCGGACGATAATTGCAATCTGTATATAATATCCCCAACATATGTTGTAAGGTGAAAAAATATTACAAAATATACATTATAAGTCAATATTATAAGTCAAATTGAAAAAATCGCATGCGATAAAAAAATATGAAAAATAAAAGTATGTCGCAAAATACTACAAAATCTATATTAACATCGTTATTGGTATCTTTTTGTGCGATTGTTTTTAGCTTTTATACTTTTATGTCAAGTGGGCATTCTGAATTGACAAAATTTGTCGAAATCGGTCCAGTCATTCTTGAGATATAAGCATTTTAGCTAAAATCCCAATCCATTGTATATATACATTGTATATATTTCGCTATATTTATCCGATATATTTACTATCGGCATTTCTATTCGTGATTTCGTCGGGATTAAAAATATTCGCGGTCTAATGGAAAATTTGACTTTTGTTTAACGCAAATGTTATGGTTTATTTCACCCACTAAATATTACCCGATGACCATCAAAAATGGAACGCTTCTGCCCAGCCCTAACCTCTAGCCCCAAGCTGATTTCCTCGTCGAATGGTCTATAATTGCGTCCTGCAGAGCAATTGCAAAATCAGGAATTTTTTCAGCTTTTCCATTCTCTAGAGTTCTTTTCTGTCTCTAGCCCCACCTCCATTCTAAATTTCGTGAAGATCGGGCCATAATAGCGACCTGTAGAGTGATTACAAATTAACATGGACAGATGGACGGGCGGACATACATAGCTAGATCGACTCACCTCGGCGAGATAGGAAGATCCATATATACTTTCCTATGTTGGAAACCAATATATCGAGTGTTACATAATTTTTGGCTCAATCAAACTTATAATACCCCCAACACCTAGTGTTGTAGGGTATAAAAACTTTTTAAGTTAAACGGTTTTATGTTAAACATACATTGCAATGTTTAAGATAAATGTACTAAAAACCAAAAATAACAAAATAGATACAGTCGTGGGAATTATAAACATATGCATAGACTAGACTAAAATAAAACCGTGGGGCACGTCAATTGTCTACAAATTATCGACTTAATGTGCGATAGATAGTTTTTATTTCGCATTCTGCTTAATTCATTTAGTGCTTCATTATATCAAGGTTTCTTGCCCGTTACTTTATTGCAGTCCAACTCCTCTATACGTAGTCCCTGCAAAGATCTTACTCTACTAAAAGTCACATAGGCTTGACCTTCTTCAAAATTAAAGGCGATGTTCTTCTTTCAGCTGTCCCGTAATTGTACTTAGGTGGAAACTGTATGGCTTTCGGGTGTATAAGATGTACTCCGTCTCTTGCGAAATCAATTCGGATGGAGGTACATCTGGGGTATACCCTAACGCTTTGTCTATTGCAAACTCATCACTCGTGTCTTGAAGAAGTCTTTCCATTAAAATACTAAAATGTTGGGTTGTTAGCTCAACGACTTTCAAATCATTCAAAATATCGTCAAAAGTCTGGTCACCTTGCAGACGCATATTTTCAGTTAATTCACGTAGCGTGAATAAACTCCAGAGATGTGTAGCTGGTTGGAGATGTTCTGGCTGTTTGCAAACAGGTGTTCCTGATCGTTTTATAGGAGGCAGTGGTAAAATATCACTGAAAAGTAATAAGTTTGCTCCTCCAAAAAACTCATTTTCACAGTTCTTATTTTACCGATTAAGTCTATCATGCATAATATTTGACAAGACACCAAAATTCTGTCTGATGCCATTGTTGCCTAATTATTCGCAAATAGTTTCCGGACAGTGGTGACATACCTGTTATACTTTTCTTTCGTTTTTTGAAGCCTTCGTTTAAGTTTTGTTGCAGTTTCTGTTTTATATGTGTTTGTATTTTTTATATTTTTTTACCATTTTATTCGTACGAGTACTGGACATTTTAACGGTCGACCCCCCTCAGAGGTCCAATAAAGGGGCAAGGCTATGTACAACAAGATGAGCCTGGGTCTTGAGGGGAAAACGCTATCGACATATCACTCCACCCCAATGTCAAGCAGTTCTCGGCGCGTTTTAACCGTTCACCTTAACTTGGGTGGTGTACCGCTAACGACGCATCATTTTTAGCCACCCTAACGCCACGCAGTTCTCAACACGATACAAAATCTTGACTCGGGTGATGGATTTAGGCTGGTTTAATCAGATACCTAAATTACAGATGCAATTTCTAAGTTTAAATCTTATTATTTACGCCATTTAGTGGCTGCGCCCATCTTAAATATTGAGGTTGTTCAGTGCACTGTATCCTTCTTGTCAAGCCCTTTTATTTGTTACCCATATTGGGGGAATTGATAAAACCTAAATTATCTGCCATTTTGTAGAGGCCGCCATCTTGGATTTATAATGATATAATAATGAATAAACATAATTGTATTGTCACCAAAATCACAAAATTTCAGATTAATCGGTTAACAGGAAGAGGGTAAAATTTGTATTACTAAATTTAATCCAAGAACAAATCTATATATATAAAAGAAAGTTGTGTTAGTTACTATGCTTATAACTCAATAACCGATGATCACATTTTAATGATTCAAACAAATTCGGAATTGTCTCTTGGCAGAAAAGGTTAAATCCAAAAAAAAAAATGTGAAATTTGAACGTTTTCATTTTGACTTTTGAAATGTACAATGGTAATGTTTTATTTTGCATGATTTTTTCATTTTGATTTACTATTTTCAAATGTACATTTGTAGTGTTTTTTTTTTTAATTCTAATATTATGTGTGGTTTTTTGGGGAGTTAAAAGCGGCAACTGAAAAAGCTGGTAGTTATAGATTTTATGTATTTATTGGGTAAGAGAAACTATACGAATAAAATCATTACAGAAGAGGATAAGCAATGAACAAAAAAAAAGTCAATATTTTATTGTGTACGAACGGTTTTTCAATTCGATGATGATAGATGATGTCGAAATAATTTAACGCGGTCACACTAAAGATAAAGTATAATTACTTTTTCAAAATCGCTAACAAAAAAGAGACTACCTTTTTGCAAAAATTCTAAAATCGGGAAAAAAACGAGAAAAATTTTTCAACGGAATCGAATTTCACAATCATAGTACATTCTATTGACAAACTTCGTAAGCGAAAAAGTTGAAGATTTTTTTTTAATTTGTTTTTCTCTTTTAAAATGAGCAATTCGATGTTACATGACGATCTCTCCTACATGGTGCTTCAGTTGGAAGATGCGAACAAATTTAAACAAACATAATTGACCGACAAAGCGTTATGGGCTCATTTCAAAATGTGGACCTACTTCTATCATGTGACAATAATCCGCCCAATGAGAACTCAAAATGCAAAACTCATTGGGACTGCAATCAGTGAAATGCCGAATATAAAGGGCGCAAAATAGTAGAGCGAATTGGGCATTTAGTAAGAAAGGGATTTCTACCCTTTCAGAAATTCTTCCTAAACTTTCAAGATACCTTAAATCACTTTTACAGGTTAAGATATATGTCATAACCTCCGTATAAGGGTATTACCAAATTTCAAGTATATTTTACATGTTAACCATATTTTTAATACTTATTTCTGCAAATGTTGCAAAGAAACCATCCGATCACGGTTTGGTACCACCATACTATGATTTAAGCTATTTTCGGGGTCTTGGCCATTTTTTGTCTATATTTGGCATCATGGTTTCTAAGGGGGTAATCGCATAAAATTTTCAATTTTCGGAGGAGGGCCCCATCTTTGTCTTGACCACATTCATTAATTGATTTGAATAAAAAAATTTATTTAGGCAACCCTGGGTTATAGATAATTGCCCACATATGCATTTATTTAAGGGTAGTCCCCACATTACTGTACCCCCAAGTCCACTTTTCCAACCAATGTGTGGTCAGAAAAAAAAATTTGTATTCTATTGAATTTGTAAATGTTGAATGCCCATTTGGTTGAATACTCATTCAGTCGGAAATTGTGGCAGAAACATGAAAAGATACGATTATAAGAAAGTAGCACAGGACCGAACATTTGTTAATCGTCATTGAATTATACTATGATGGAAAATATGGACTTTTTTCTGTCCAAACGCACAATTTAAATGACAAATAATTAATTCCAATCTTACGGTAATGGGTGTAAAAGAGTAATTGTCTGTGACTATTCTGAAATCATTCTGTCCTCAATTATGAGGTGGACAAAACTAAATACCACACAGCATGGTATTCTAAAATATGGAAATGCAAAGTCGAAATAACAGTTAATTTGAATGGAAATGTTGCCAAGCTTTTTACCACAAAAAATACCAAAAATTGAGCTGGGTTTTAACCCGGGCCAATTTTAGATGTTCAATATCATATAGGTTTTTAACACTCAAATTAAAGCCTATGACTGAAAAATAAGATCAGGTTATTCAAAATATTTAAAACCGACGGTAAACGAACATCTATTATAATTTTGGCCATGAATACTTATTGTGCTTTAAAAAATATACGTTAAATACTTAAAGTACCGGCAGGCAACGCGGACCGGGCTAGCTAATCTATATATATAAAAATCAATTGTTGTTCGTTGGTAATGGAATCAGTTGAGAACGGCTGAACCGATTTGCATAATTTTTGTACAAACGTTCGTCATACCCCGAGTTAGGTTTTTAAAGAAAAAATATTGACCACGCCTACTTTTACGCCCATTATTTCGATTTATCTAAAATTCTTATATATGCCAAATAATGAAGATATCGGTTTTAAAATAATTACACGACATACTGTTGACTTTCCCTCCAATCCTAACGCCTACTCTTTAATCTATATATAAAAAAAATTGTTGTTCGTTGGTACTTGAATCAGTTGAGACCGGCTGGAACTATTTCGATATTTTTTTTAATGTTCGTCCTACCCCGATTTAGGTTTTTATGCAAAGAAAAAGTGACCAATTTTGAGCCCATTTTTTGGATTTATCTAAAATCCTAATATTTGGCAAAATCATGAAGATATCTGTTCCACAGTTAGTATACGACGTAATCTTCACTTTCTACCCGCCCTAAACGCAAGGTATCTGTTTGGGTCAGAGGATCTAGCCACACCTACTTCTGTAAATTTATATGTAAAAAAATTGAAAAAATATACGGCTGGGCCGATTTGACTCAAATTTTCTTGTTGTTATTTGTAATTACAGTGAAAACGTTGTCATGAAAGAAAATGTTGAGAAAAATCGCGGAACTGAAAAAATTGACTGTTCTATTGTGATATGAAATTTTGTGTGGAATAATTTCAGAATGTCTTTTGGAATTGAAAATTCTTATTGAGAAAAACCGAAAAAATCGAGAAAGTTAGTATATTTTCTATGCATGCTGGTATATGGTTGCCATACCCAAATTTTCAATTTTGATTAGATATGGAAATAATCCATCCAATGAGAACTCAAAATGCAAAATTCATTGGGAGTTCAATCAGTGAAATACGAATATGAAGAGGCACTGTAATATGCGAACTATACAAAATAGTAGAGTGAATTGGAAATATAGTAAGAAAAGGATTCATATACTCGGAAAGTTCTTCCGAACCCTTAAAAGTAACCTCAAATCATAGGTAACACTATAGAGCACTATGCTCTATCGTCAGTAATTACACTGCGCCGCAGATAATCTTGGGGTTAGACAATTTTTCGGTTGGTAAATAATAATTCCAAAAGAGAGGTTCCCGGATCTATTTTTTTAGAGTTCATTTTATATAGCTTAACTATACACAAAGGGCCGCAAATATTTTGCCCTATAATCCGAAAAGTTACGATAAAGTTTTAAATTTGATACAGTCCTAGGGGTTGCATGAGGAATCATTTGTACAAAATATGTATCAGGTTGGTCTACATTGTAATATAGGTGTAAAAGTACCTCCTGATTTTAACTATTTCGATGGTTTTGATTATATTTTCGGATCGATTTGACTTAAAATGTGTGTTTAGGCCACTTTGGGGTTAGAGAACCGTTTTACATGGGCCTATTATAAACAATTAATGTATACTTTTTAACATATATGCTATATTATTTAGGTTTTAAACTCTCAAACTAAAACCTCTTACTGAAAATTAGGATCAGGTTTTTTGAAAGTCGTGTTTATTTCTATTTAATCGAGTCATCATTTTTATTAAAAATTGTACCACTTATGTGAACCAGATTTGTGAATTATTATGCTCTAAAAACTATGCATTAATGACTAAAACTACGGGCCGGCAACGCGGACTGGGCCAGCTAAATATGTATGCAGAACTCGTGAAGCTACAGCTATTTTTCTTAAGATTGGCACTTAAATATGAAAGAATTAAATATTAAAGTTCATGCTTGATCTTAAAGATAAATTTAGCTCTGATGTCTGGCGAACTCTTTGCATATAATTCTATGTATTTATAACTTTTGCGTTTTAATATTTTTAAAATTTACATATTTTTGAAATTCAAATAAAATGTGTTTTCTCACTTTTGAGTAAAATTCTTGATCATATTCTGGATCAATATAAAATTCATGTCCATCCGTCCGTCTGACTGTCTGTGAAAATTACTCTCGCATCCGAACAAGATAATATTAAATATTTTTATAAGACCGTTTTCTACCTGATACGAATACCAAATATATCTAGATTTTTAAAAGTAAGGATTGTGAGGCGTATTTATATTAAGCCATTTCAAAAGTTGAGTTCAAAAATTTTAACTTTTCCATTCCGTTTGTAACTCCTCGATATAAGCATTTTAGACCCCACAGAATATATATATTCTTGATCAACATGAGATACTATGTCTAATTAGCCATGTCCGTCCCTTTGTATATCTGTACGTCTGTGGAAATCACTTTTGCTTCCGAAGAAAATGAAGTATAGGTTGATTTTGTAGAGATCTATTCTATATCCGTAGAATTTTTGATATGGAAAATGGGCCAAATATGTCCATATTTTAATATACTCCCCATTTAACTGAACCGCCAGAATTAAGGTGTTTTGGCTATTTTAGTCATATACCTGAAGAAAATTGCTGTATATGGGAAATTTGTGTTTCGTATATGTAGAAAACATCCTTGAAAAGCACATATAAGCATATAAATCCAAGTTTGGGTATGGTCCCCATGTAACTGAACCCCCTGTGTTCGGTTTGTCACAATTTTCACCGGAATTGAATTTAATATTTAGAGTTAGTAATGAATATTACCTCCAACGACTTAACACCACGTCTTCGTATAACGCCCATTGGACGGTACCTCCCTATATTCGGTATTTTGATGATTTTATCTCCACTTTATCTGCAGATAATTGGCTATAGAGGTCCACATTTTCGTATATAGCGATATAACACCGCATATTAGGATTTTTAAAATTATAGCGGCATTTTTCAGCAATTTTTTTTACACTTTACAAGTTCCTTCCAAATGGAGGAGGGTATTAAAAGTTCGACTCAACTTCAAAAGAAAAAAATGAACCCCTATAGTGGCGTTATATCCAAACATGGACTGATGACCATTTCCAACGCCAATCCTCTCAAGGAAATATAGAGTGGACCCAGAAATTTAGGACGGATTTGAACCTTCGTTAGCCACACACCACTGAAAGTCCACATAAATACAAACACTAATATTATCTTGTATTCATTTATTCATAATAAAGGAAAGAAAACACATATGTATTTATTTACAAGCTAGGGACTTAGGACATGGAGAATCTTTGTTCTGATTGCAACTGATTCTTATATAAAAGGAAAAGGAATGGAAGAACTGTATCGGTATATGCACTGGCAGAGCGACGGATATGCGCGGGAGAATTATGATCTAAAAAATGTGCTAAACACAGCTGTAAACATTGTAAATTACATCAAAACAAGATCGTTTGCTCAGAAGTTTTGTGAAGAAATGGGTGGTCTTCATACCTCTCTTCTTCTTCATATATTATCCAGAGGAAAGGTACTGACACGATTAGTGGAACTACGGCATGAAGTATCAATATGTGGTGTCCGTTGGAATTGCAATCTTCGAATTTCGAAAAAAGGAAAGTTGTGCTGAATTGTGCTAGGTTTGTGCTCAAATGTGCCGAAATTTTTTCAATATCTCTTACCAATTCCGAAAAAAACGACAATTTCGAAAGTATGTCAGAATTGCAATTTTCGAATTTCGAAAAAATAAGAGTTGTGATGGGTTGTGCTTGATTTGTGCTAACTTGTGTCGTTTATTTTTTCTCAATATCTTCAACCGTTTTCAAGATATGGCAATTTCGAAAAAACCAGTATTTTTCAGAAAAATTGCTGTAATTTTTGTAAAAATTCAAATATCGAGATGCGCTGAGTTGTGCTCATTTAGCACATTTTTTCGTCCATACATAACGAATTTCCAACTTAACTCGTTACTCGCTAAAAATTAAAAAATATATATAACTTTTGTAATATGTGGAATTTTTGAAATCTGCTGAATTGTGCTCACCTAGCACAACTTTTCGTCCATACATGGGAAATTTGTATCTCTACCCCTTTAAAAAAGTAAAAATCAAAATCGCATATTTAGAAACAAGATATCGAAAACTAAAAGTTGTGCTGAATTGTGCTAACCTAGCACAATTTTTCGTCCATACATTGAAAATTTGTATTTCCACTCGTTACTAGTTAAAATTGGAAAAAATACATATATAACGAAAAATTGCTGTAATTTTTGTAAAAATTGTAAAAAATAAGTGAGCACAACTCAGCACAATTTACCACATCTCGATATTTGAATTTTTAAAAAATTACAGCTATTTTTTTGAAAATAACTGTTTTTTTTCGAAATTGCCATATTGAAAACGGTTGAAGATATTGAGAAAAAATAAACGGCACAAGTTAGCACAAATCAAGCACAACCCAGCACAACTCTTACTTTTCCGAAATTCGAAAATTGCAATTCTGACATACTTTCGAAATTGGTAAGAGATATTCAAAAAATTTTAACGGCACAAATGGGCACAAACCGAGTACGACTTAGCACAACTTTAATTTTTTCGAAATTCGGAAATTGCAATTCTCTCGGATTTTTTCGAAAAAAAAATCTTTTTTCGAATATCTCAGAAATTTTTTCGAATTTAGAAAAAAATTTCGGCACAAACCTAGCACAATTCAGCACAACTTTACTTTTTTTGGAATTCGAAAATTGCAATTTCAACGGACACCACATAGTATCAATAAACTAAGAAGGATGAATATTTTAAACATTTACAGTACGAAGAATTCCTTCTTAAATTAACATTTTTGGAGGACATTTGTTTCAAGTTAAAAAAAAAATAACTTGTATCTCCAAGGTTCAAAGGAATCAGAATTTTGAATTACTTTCAATCCCAATGTAGAAAACCAAGTACAATCAAAGATGAACATACTTTCTGTAAGAAATAACTTTGAGGTCAATTTCGGTGAAGAGCTTGAATTTGAATTGGATATGTAGCCCATTTCTGATGTAAGTACCAACTTATATGTCGACAAAAGAAAAGACACTTCATTGAGAAATACTTCCAATCGCAAACAATTACAGAAATTCTGCATTCGATTGCTGGGAAGTATCCTTGCTTGTTTGATGAAGTTATCAAAGATCTCCATCCCTTTACTACTTCATACTTATATGATGCCGGATTTTCGGCTATCGTCAAAGTAAAATGTAAATAACGAAATAAATTGAATATACCAAACTAACTGCGACTATAATGACAAAAAAGAAAACAAACCCGTCTTTGCCATTGACACAACTTGTTTGAACGCTATTTTAGTATTTATTAAAAAGTTACTGGTATTAACAGTATGTATGTGTTTTTTAAAACAGATAATAGGTGAGTCGAAATATTTTAAGTTTTTCGTCAGCAAGTTTGGGAACACTATTCTAGATATAGACTTCTTTAAATCGACTAAAAAATATTTATCAAAAGTTCATATTTCTATGTATTGCAATTGGAATGGCACAATTGTTATACCCTTCATCTTATGCTGTTGGCTGCTTCTACCACCAGCGTCATTAACTTTCAACTCTTCTTAATCGATTCCAATCCCAATCAATAAGATTTTCATAGGTGGTATATAAATAATGCTGTCGTGAATAAATGACACAATTTAGACGAATATTAAAAACCATGAAGCACTCCTAATGATTCTGGTCAGCAATGAATTGATATTATTTTTAATTTTTCTTCTCATTTCAGATATTAAAATGAATCTAGGTTTCACATTGGATGCTTAACAAAAACACAGTTCTTGACCACGCAATTTTCCAAACTATGTTCGAGCCTGCCGCATTTTAATCAGGTAAATGTATATTCCATAAATGACAAATTTGTGAAAAAAATCTACATCATAAAAATCAAATCTTCCACGCATTCAACATTTTGTAAAATTATGTTCAGCAAAACAGCTTCTTCCTTTGTAGGTGAAATGCTTGCGTTCTCAAATATTTTGTTAAGAATGTGTAAACATATACTTAGTATTACTCAATCAAAGAAACTTACTGAGTAAATTCTGTGGAAAATATAATGACTCAGATATCGTTAAACTTAAGAAAGTATACATTTTATATTTCCTATTATGCATATCTTTTTATATTATTTTCTTAAACTTCTGATGTCCCAATTAAAATATCGTAAATAAATTGAACAATTTTGATAAAAAACTAAGTTAATCTGCAACAAGGAACAATATGGACATTAGCTACCAGTTTTTCTCATTAGAGTAAAATACGTTCTCTGCAATTGAACCGCGGCCATAGACTGAGGTTCGAGGGAAACATGTAAAACACCATAATTGCGTTTTCAATTAAGAAATACCAAACAAAATCATTCAACTAACCGCCGAACAACAAACCACGGCAGTCAACCATTTCAACCACCACCGACCCGCCTGAACAGCGCGGTGTATTGCCTGGAACATAAGTGGCATACCAACTGCAAATGTACAATAAACTTTTTAATAACGATGTAAACAAAATCCCAGTGGGTGTCCAGGGAGGGGACGCAAAGAGAATGAAAATCAGCGCCAAGTGAAAGGACAAGTAACAAACAGTAGGAAGATAAACTTTAAACAATTTGAAAGGAAATCTAATAATTGTATTTAGACCCCTCAATTTCGTCAACAATTTTTTATAACCTGCACCCCACGCTGTGGGTGTGCAACACATAGAGGGAAACTGGATGGTCTCATAAATCATAATCGCTTTTGATAATTCACTCATTTTGAGTCCATTTATGCCTCCGATAACTGTCTTATATTGAATATACATACATGCATATATGCGTATGTACATATATGTATGTACGTGGATACGTTTGTAACAGGCAAAAGGAAACGAGATAGAGAGTTCCTTGTAAGTACGTTCTCACCTGGAAGAGAGTTTTTTTACTTGTTTCTCAGTAGATATAATATTACGGTACCTCTTAATATTCGGTATTTTGATTAGCGACATTAATTACTGGAATTGTTTAAAATCTCGTATCGGACGATCTTAATGGGTTCTACAAATTATGACAAAAATTACTTATGCAGGTCCACGTTTTTGTTTACCCCCCATATAACAGTACCTCTAACTATTCGGTATTTTTATGGTATTAGAGATACTACAGATCGGAATTTCGAACTATAAATACGAAATTTGAAATAATTCCAAAAATTGCGTATGCCTTCGTTTAGCCACCACATAAAGATACCTCCCGATATTCTGTATTTTGATGATTTTAGAGACATTCATCACCGGAATCGTGTCAAATTTCGTATTTGAACGTTCTACAGGGGTGCTACAGCCTATAATAAAAAATTGCGTATGCAGGTCCTCGTCTTCGCATAGCCATCATATAACAGTTTCCATTTAAACGGTATTTTACGACGAAATGTTCTTAACTTTTGCAAGTTGGTGGAGGGTATTGAAAGTTCGATCCGGCTTAACTTACTATTTGTTATGCACAAAATAAATACATGCACAAAATTGGCAGCAGTCGGGTACACTTAGAAAAAAAGTTGTAATCAGCTGGTAGCTCTACCTTGTACCATGGTTAGAGCTACCTGCTGATTACAATTATTATTGATTCTAATACTTCTGCCAATTTTGTGTTTGTATTCTGTTTTTTTATTTTGAAGAATAAAAACAAAACATTTTTTAAATCGTTGATTGGAAGAAATGAACATGCTGGGCTCGCATCAAGGATATTAACCAGTTTTACCTTGAAAATCCACATATTTTATTCATCTTTCGGCTTTTTATTTCTTTTTAAGAATCAGGAAAAAATTAGGTAAATACAAACAACTGGTTGCATCTAGTTTTAAATAACCGGGTATAGCGCCAGGGTCATGTATCAGTTTGAGTGTTTGTGTAGGCAACATTTGTGAATGACATTTTATTTAATAACATTTCAATTATGATAAAACATAAAACTCACAATATCTTACTTTAATAAATCAGTAACAACTTAAAAATAACTAACAATTTACAACAAAGTAAGTTTATGGCATAAAGTTGGCAGACTCGTAAATTTTCGAAGTCTGCGTTATTGCCTTCTTTCAATATACAATCAATCTGCATTATTGGGCTGTTTTATTTTACAAGTCAATTTCGACTGTCACATTTTCTCGGCAAACACATAAATACTAAGGAATTTTGTTTATTTACGTGACTGCACGAAATTGACATCCATTAATCAAATATCTGTCATTTACGATGAAATATGATTCATTCATTATATTAGGCAGGGAATAATGTAGTCAGTTTTATTCTTTTAAATGGAAAATATATTTGTATTTACAGTCAAATCTGAGTAAATCGCACACTGTATAAATATAAAAAAATTCAGAAGCATGGTGTGAAACTTTACAATGCTGTTTAATAGCATTTGGTGAGAAGGACAAGACAAAAAATTTTCTTGGAATGGTCATATCTATAATTTCTATTGTTTTCATACCCTACAACACTATGTGTTGGTTTGATTGGGTCAAACATTATGTAACACCACGAAATATTGGTTTCCCACATAGGAAAGTATATATGGATCTTTCTATCTCGCCGAGCTGAGTCGATCTAGCTATGTACGTCCGTCCGTCTGTCCATGTTAATTTGTAATCACTCTACAAGTCGTAAGATCGGGCCATAATCTTCACGAAATTTAAAATGGAGGTGGAGATATGGCCAGAATAGAACCCTATTGTTTTTGGAGATTATCGCATAATATTTAGGGGTTGCATTGATTTTGCAGCCGTTATAAAGGTCACAAATAGAAACCAAATGTCACGAAATCTCGCATGAAGTGAGAGTTTAGGACAGCGGGTAGAATGGACCACTACTTTTGTGTGAAAAAAAAAAAAACAAAAAATTAAATTCTACCGAAACGCTGAAAATAACTTACTGGCGATATCCAAAATACACAAAAAGGCGAACTTCTCGCTTTTTATGCCGATTTCGTTGACGAATATTGCCAAATATCGTAGATAAGCAAATCATATAGATGAGTCTGAATTTGGAGATACAGAGGGACGTCTTGCTTTTGGAGATGATCGCAATGATGAGAGATGATCGTTCAAATGAACCAAAAACAGAAAAAATTTCCTGATCACACAATTAAACCAATCGACACGCCTAAGAAGATTGTTAAGCACAGGGAAGAGTACTTGCATTTTGGATGACCATTGGATTATATTAAGACGTAAAATGGACCACAACAACTAACAGCACGACGGAGTGCGTAAATATTGGGCAAATGTCCCTGGTCAAAATGCTAAGGGTAATATCTGGGTAGTGCTCCGTGACATAATTTCAAAAGCGAAATCTTCCAAAATTTGGACATGAGGGGGCTTCTAACATATTGTAGTGTTGTAGGGTATCACATGGTCGGCCCCGTACGACTATAGCCTTTGCTTACTTGTTATATTTACCAATATTTGTTATAGACTTTACAAATAGGAATGTCGATCTTATGGCCAAAAGAACCTGAAATATTAAATTTGTCTAAAAAATGGGGCCTAAATCTAAAAAAAGCAAAAATTACCTTTATATGGGGAGCTATACCAAAAATTGGACTTACATCTAAGTTCAGCCAGGCCGAACTTTTAATACCTTCCACAACTTGGAAGCAACTTGCAAAATGTTAACAACATTTCGTCGAAAAATAACGTTTAAATAAAAACCGTTATATGGGGGCTATAGGAAGACTAGGGCCTGCATACGCAATGTTCTATGATTGACTGTGGTACCCATAAGAACATTTAACAAGTAAAAAAGCTGCTCCACCATTTGGTACGAATTTAACAATTTTCAAAAAAATAAAGGGATTTTAAAATTCTGTTAAAATCATGTAGCAGTATATTAGAGTCTATATGGCCACGTGGACCTGCATAGGCAACTTTTGTCACAAGGCAACTTATATCACAATATTCAAATGCGAAACTTGAAAAAAATCTGTTTATAATGTAGCTAAAATCGTCACAATACCGAATATAGGGAGGTACCATGGTGGTTATAAAACGTGGATCTGCACAGAAAATTTTTTGTCATAGGCTGTTATATCGAACTTCACGAACTTCAAATGCGAAATTTGAAACAATTCCGATAAATAATTTCGATAAAATCATCAAAATACCGAATATCGGGATGTACCGTTATATGGGGGCTATACGAAGACGTGGACCTGCACAGACAATTTTCTGTCATAGGCTGTAGTATTCATTACGAACTTCAAATGCGAAATTTGAAACAATTCCGGTAAATAGGTTCGCTAAAATCATGAAAATACCGAAGATCGGGGGGTACCGTTATATGGGGGCTATACGAAGGCGTGGTCCTGCACAGACAATTTTCTGTGATAGGCTGTAGCATCCATTACGAACTTCAAATACAAAATGAGAAACATTTCTGGTAAATAATGTCGCTAAAATCATGAAAATACTGAATATAGGGGGGTACCGTTATATGGGGGCTATACGAAGACGTAGACCTACATGGCTCATTTTCTGTCTTAGGATGTAGTATCCATTACGAACTTCAAATACCAAAATTGAAGCAATTCCGGTAAATAATGTGGCTAAAATGATCAAAATACCGAATATCGGGGGGTACCCTTACATGGAGGCTATCCATTTTCAATACCAAAAGTCCTGCAGACATAGTACACATTTGAGTAAAATTTTATCAACCTACTTCATTTCGTTCGGAAGCTAGAGTGATTTCCACAGACGGATAGACGGACAGGCGGACGGACATTGATAAATCGACATAGAATTTTATGCTGATCAAGCCTAAAATGTATATTTCGAGGTGTTACAAACGGAATGACAAACTTAATATACCCTCCATACTATGGCGGAGGGTATAAAAATGAGATTTAAAACAATTCCGTAGAGTAATGTCGCTAATATCGTCAAAATACCGAAAAAAAAGAAGGTACCGTTATTTGGGGCTATACGAAAACGTGAATCCTCCATCATACTATGGAGGGTATATTAACTTTGTCACTCCTCGAAATACTCATGCCGGACCCAACAAAGTATATATATTACTGATCAGAGTAAAATGCTAAGTCGATTGTGCGATGTCCGTCTGCCTGTTGTAATCACGCTATCTTTCGATTGAAATAGAATGCTAAAATTTCCCACACATGTTCGTTCCAAACGGCCGAACTTACTGTTTTTTAACTTGTTTGTCATAGTTTTTTTCGGGTACTAACCCATTAAGATCTTTAAATAGGAAATTTATATATATAAGAAAAACATTTACTATAAGAAAACATGGACCGACGTGACCTATTATGGTGGAGGATAAAAAATTACAATAGAAACATGACAATATCAATTTCTTTTTTTAAAAGACAAGTCATTTTATTTTGACACAAGGAAAAAATATAAGTAAATAATTCTCTACAAAAAGATTGTTCATTCGATTTAATTTCAGTTATGTAATCTTAGATATGAAATACAGGTTCAAAGTTACTTCCTCATTCTTCGTAGGATATTAATCAGCAATTCATCACCCCAAAACTCAGAATCACTTAAATATAATTTTTATACCCTCCACCATACATAGTATGGAGGGTATAGTAAGTTCGTCATTCTGTTTGTAACTCATCGAAATACTAATTTTAGACCCAACAAAGCATATATATTCTCCTTCCGTACGTCTGTCCGTCTGTTGTAATCACGCTCAGTCAAAACAAATTAAGATAAGAAGCTAAAAGATCTGTTTTGCAGGCTGGTCAAATTCGAAGATGGGCTATATCGGTCCACGATAGCGTATAGCCCCCATAACGGTCCCCTCCGAATATCGATATTTTGATGAGTTACGTTATTTAGGTTATTTTGATGATGATAGGTCCACGATAGCCCTAATATAACCGCCATATAACGGTACCCCCGATATTCAGTATTTTGATGAGCCACATTTTCTAACGGAATGGTCGCAAAATCCACACAATAAGTTCCTTGTGAGTACTTTATACCTCGGCAGAGAATTATCTGTATAGGTCCACGATATTGAATAGCCCCATATAACGGTACCCCCGATATTCGGTATTTTGATGATTTTAGTCACATTTTTCAATTGAATTGTCTGAAATTCCACACAAGGAGTCCCTTATGAGTATTTCACCCCCTGAAAGAGAATTGTCTATATAGGTCCACGTCGTATCGTGTACATAACGGTACCCCCCGATATTGGGTATTTTGATGATTTTAGCCACATTTTTCAACGGAATTGTCTGATAACCCATACAAGGATTTCCTTGTGGGTACTTTATCCCTTGGAAGAGAATTATCTACATAAGTCCACGATATCGTATAGCCCCCATATAACGGTACCCCCCGATATTCGGTATTTTGATGATTTTAGCCACATTTCCCAATGGAAGTCTCTAAAAATCCACACAAGGAGTTCCTTGTGAGTACTTGACCCCCAGACATAGATTTGCCTATATAGGTCCACAATATATTATACCCCCCCATATATCGGCACCTTCCGATATTAGGTATTTCAAAGATTTTAACAGAAAAAAATTTTTCTAATTCGTTCCAAATGGTGGAGGGTATTCAAAGTTCGGCCTGGCCGAATTCACTGCTTTTTTACTTATTTGTACTAAAACGTATCACAAGACTAATTGTCTGAACTGTGTTTTTTCCATTGTCTGCCGTTGTCTACTCAATAATGTGCTGAGTATTTGATCGGTATTGGCACACAATAACATCGCCCATTGTAACTCGTGTGTAACATTTCTTAAGGTTCGATTGTGGCATAACTGACTAGAACTTTTGCATGGTATTTAAACGATTTTAACCACATTTTCCAAATTTTTAAACTCTATATTTATGTTTTGTAATCGAATCCACAGGGTGAGATGAAAAACTGCAACAAAGTCAAACGCAATAGTTTTTAAATTTTATTTCTTTTAATTTTATTTAATGAAAGCAAAAAGCGCGAAGCGCTTGCTTGATGTGATCGACACTTGGTATTTTTTAGTGTCAACCTTGCTTTCCAAAATACTCCAGACACAATAGTCCAACGGATTGGTATCCGTAGATTTTGGTGGCCATTGTGCGCTGGAAATGAAGCGACGAACCTAATTTTGTAACCATTCTTGGCGCGTGCTGAGTGTGATGGTGCTGAGTCCAGTTGGAATGTCCAAGGTCTGCGGCCAAAATGTTTGCGTCCGCAAGGCTTTAATACATCCTCCAGAATATTTTCGCTATAATATTCGGAATTTATTCTGACGCCACGGTCGATTAATACGAACAGAGATCGACCATCGGCTGTTATGGCGGCCCACACCATCACCATGGCCGGCGCTTGAGTTCTGGTGGCCAACCAAAGGTGCATATTTTCAGCTGAACTCCTTGGCAAGTAAACACGATCATTTTGTTTGTTTACAAAACTGCTGGACAACGAATGTTTTCTCATCGGTGAAAACCAAATTCGGCTGTCCACCACTTTCGGCCAAGCGAAGCAAGAGCTAAACTCTTTAGAGTCTATTTTTTTCTGTTACGATGCAAGTTCTTGCACTTTTTGGAATTTTAATGGTTTTACCCCGAGCTTGTTTTTCAATATTTGCAATATGTTCAGCTCACGAGCCATTTTTCGGCCACTGCGACGCGGGTTTCGATCAAGTCGCTTCATTACTGTTCGAACCATTTCTGCTGAAGTTGCTGTTTTCTTCCGTCCACTTCCTTGACGTCGGGCTACGCACCAGTATCTCGGTAACGAGCGATGGTACGAGACACAAAAGATTTATTCATATTTAAATGCTGGAAAGCTCTAACGTTAGCCACTTGAATTCGCTTGAATTCCATCACGAATAACTTTTTTTCTGGAAAATTCTCACCAAAATGCTTTTGTACGCTTGTAAACAACATAATGAACTGTCACTGTAATAATTTTAACAGCTGTCGGACGAGTGGCTTAGAAATGACAGCAGTCTGAAGTCAATTGCAGTTTTTTTCATCTCACCCTGTAGAGAGCATGATATGACTTCCGTATATAGAAATATAGTTATATAGGGTCTCTACGAAGACGTGGACCTGCATAAGTAATTTTTTGTCATAGGTTGTGGTTTCCATTAAGATATTCCAATGCGAAATTTGAAACAATTCCGCTGAAAAATTCGCTAAAATTATCAAAATACCGAATATCGGGAAGTTTCGTTATATAGGGGCTATACGAAAACGTGGACCGAAATTACCCATTTTCGACCTAACCGGCCTGCTGTCAAAATGCACAAAATGCTGTCACATGCAAAATGTTAGCGTTCTATCTCATTCGTTCGAAAGATAGAATGAATTCAACAGACAGACAGACGGACAACGCTAAATCGACTTAGAATTTTACGCTGATCAAGAATAGGTATACTTTGTTGATCCTGAAATGTGTATTTCCAGGATTTATAAACGGAATGATAAAGTTAGTATATCCTCAATAGTATGATGGAGTGTATAAAAATAAATCGGATGACTTGAAGCTTCTTACGTACTTACACCTTTAGAGTGAGAATGGAAGCCTATATTTAGGGGTTGAAATTGAAAATTTTCTAATTTTGCAGCTGCTCTACAGCCTTACAGCTCGCAATTATAGACCAATCGGCACGGAATTTAGCATGGGTCCAAAGTTAAAGTACGGTCAATAAAACAGACCAAGTAAAAAAGCAGAAAGTTCGGCTAGACCGAACTTTGAATACCTTATACCATTTGGAAGGAATTTGGAATATTTCAATAATTTAATTTTAATATTATTTGTTAATAATATTAATAACGGTCAGAAGTGACCTTAACGTGTATTTGTGATTTCGCCAGGATAAGAAAATATTGGCGGTTTTATGATCATCCATTCATGAATCCCCATGCAAATTTCACGTCTATTGCTCCATAATTGTGGCATGTACAGTAACTGCAGAATTAGAATTTTTCTCTTTTTGGGCCACATTATCGCGATACTCTCCAAAAACAGTAGACTTCTATTCTGGCCCTATCCATACCTCTATCGACAGGATCGGGCCATAAATGCGACCTGTGGAGTGATTACAAATTAACATGGGAAGACGGACTGGCGGACACATATAGCTAGATCGATTTAACTCGGCGCTATAGAAAGATCCAAAACTTGCGTGAAAAATAAGAACCCATTGTGCTCTACAAATTACACAAATCCCATTTTATCACTAAACAGAATTTGACATCAAGTAGTTGTTAGTACCTCACAAAAGCTAATGAATCTTCCAAGGTATAATCAAGTTATGCCAATAACTGGTGAACAGTTAGTTAGAGAACAGTTGTTCTTCGATTTGTTGTCTGTACCCATCAATTCGCCAAATTCATACTACGAGTTTGTACGGGAAAAATGAAGAACTGCGGCATCAATAATGTGAGCCTGCCAAGTACAGATTATTATCCTTTGTAATGACACATTTTATAACCAACGTAATTACCCATCATTATTCTAGTACACAAAGCACACACATAAACACAAAAATAAGCCACAATGTGTCTTAATTAGTTAATAACTGAGCTATCAAATTCAACCGACCATAAAAAAACAAACTCCGTGTAGACGGTCAACAATAATACACTCCTGCGGCCTAGGTAAACGCTGAGCACCTGATAATTTAATTGCTTTGTTTGAAGAAATTTTGCTCACATCCACACATTATTATCCAACCAAGCCTGCCATTCAAGCGCTGCTGATGCTACGTACCAGCGCCCACAATTAAGACAAACAACAATCGGGAATCACGAAGACAAACAAAAATTCGGTTAGCCAGTAACACAGAGTCATTATGACTAAAATGCCCATGAATTAAATGAGCATTCGCTGGAAATTGTGCTTACAGATGAAACTTGTCTGGGTTATTGCCATCACACACATACACATTTATACGTTTCATCAGAACTCCGTTTTCGGGATTTAAATTGTGCAAAATCGTTTAAACCATTTGAAACAAAAAAGGTTTGGAAATGCAATAACACTTTAAGGTGGTAATAAAGTGCAAAATAGATTAATTATTGATTTAAAGGGTTCATCTTTGAATTTAAAAGATGTTAAAAAATAAATTGCAAACACCCGTCAGAGAAAAAAAAAAATAAAATTATGCGAACCCGCTTTAGTATACCCACTGTCATGAAATGATGATAGATGCCGTATTATTATTTTATGTAAAACTTTGATGTTTAGCAACATTTTGTTTTGACATGTATAATCCTAGCTATTTATTAAACCAAACTAGATGAATAAGGTCTTATATAAGAACTTATTTATTCTACCTTTAGCAGAAAAAAAATTAAAGTTTGTGGCTTCTGTTGAAGTATAGAGTTTATTCCCGGATTGATAATGAGCATTTTTGCTGCGTATGATCTATTTTCAATTATAGTCCACGTTTTGATATATGGGGCTACAAAGCGATATAAGCTGCATAAAATCTTAAAAGGTAGAACCAAGGTTGCGTGGTAAAAGCCGGATTGGAATCGAACCATTCAGCTCACGTCGGAGTCTGAATCGAAAAAGATAACTCGACTTTAGAAAATAATATTTTTTTATACACTCTACCATACTATGAATGGTATATTAACTTAGTCATTCCGTTTGTAACCCCTCGAAATATACACGTCAGACCAAATAAAGTGTATACATTCTTTATTGGCGTAAAATTCTAAGCCTATTTAGATTCCGTCTGCTTGTGTGTCTTCCTGTCTATTGTAATCACGCTAACTTTTGAACAAATTGAGATAGATGGCTGAAATTTTGCACACATGTGTATTTTGTTAGTAGGTACCATAAACGGTATCTCTTAATATTCGGTATTTTGATGAATTTAGCTACACTATTCACTGGAATTGTTATATATTTTGTATTGGAAGATCTTAAGGGGTACTGCAAAATATGAGAAAAATTACTAATGAAGGTCCACGTTTTCGTATAGCCCCTTAATAACGATTGAGAAAAAATCGGAATTGTTTCTTGGCGGAAAAGGATAATATCCAAAAAAAAAAAAAAAACCATAAAAATGTGAAATTAAAACGTTTTCATTTTGACTTTTGAAATGTACAATAGTAATGTTTTATTTTGCATGGTTTCTTTTAATTTTGACTTACTATTTTCGAATGTACATTTGTAGTGTTTGTTTTTTTTTTTTAATTCTAAATGTTGTGTAGTCTTTTTGGGGTGTTAAAAGTGGCAACGGTCAAAACTGGTATTTATAGATTTAATGTATTTATTGTGTAAGTGAAACTATACGAATAAAATCATTTCGGAAGAGGAAAAGCTATGAACAAAAAATCAATTTTTAATGTGTACGAACGGCTTTTTCAAATCAATTAACTTTGTTTAATTGTCTCGATTTCTTGAGAACAGAAATTGCAGGCGGGCTACATAGAATGTAGTACCGAATCATGTGGTGGCAAAACTGAATAGATGATGTCGAAATAATTTTACGCGGTCAAACAAAGGTCAAAGGATAATTACTTTTTCAAAATCGCTGAAAAATCAAAAATGAAACAAATAACTACCTCATTCTAAAATCGGGAAAAAATCAAGAAAAAAATTTCAATGCAATCGAATTTCAAAATTATAGTACATTCTACTGACAAACTTCGTAAGGACCTTTAAACATTTGCTGTAAAAAATCAGCGAACAAGTTGAAGCATTTTTTTTAAATGGGTGCGCAATACAATTTTAAGTGGCGATCTTTCATGTCTAAAATTGGAATCCAGCTTTTAACTCCAGGACCTACATCGTGCTTCAGCTGGAAGATGCAAACAGATTTGAACAAACAAAATTGACCGACAAAGCGTTATGGGCTCATTTCAAAACGTGGACCTACTTCTTTCATATGACAAAAATCCGTCCAATGAGAATTCAAAATGCAAAATTCATTGGGACTGCAATCGGTGAAATACCGAATATAAAGGGTGTAAGTAAGAAAAGGATTTATATCCTTCCAGAAATTCTTCCTAACTTTCAAGATACTTTAAATCGAATTTGCAGGTTAAGATATGGGTCATAACCCCCGGATAAAGGTATAACCCGATTTCAAGTATATTTTAAATTTAATACTAATTTCGGCAAATGATGGTAGTAATTTGCGAAGAAATCATCATCAAGTTTTGGTATCACCATCATATGATTTAAAATATTTTCTGGGTCTTGGCCATTTTTCAGCCAATGGCTGAAAAATAAGATCAGGCTATTCAAAATATCTAAAACCGACAGTAGGTGAACATCAATTATAATTTATGAATGAATATTTATTTCTTTTTAGAAATTACTATGGAGTCAATACTTATGATAAAAATTGTGCCACTTACATAAGTCAGATCTGTGCTTTATTATGCTCTAAAAGGCTTAAAGTACGGGCCGGCAACGCGGACCGGGCCAGCTAGTTTTATATAATGTAGGATGTTTTCTTTTCAATTTCACTTATCATATTGAATTCAATGGTTGGCATAATGATTCTCACAATTTCGGAATGGTCTCTTGGCAGAAAACGATAACATCAAATCCATAAATCCATAGCGTAAAAATAAGCCAGTAAATATGTGAAAAAAATATTTTTGTGATATATACTTTTATATTTTTTTTCAATTTGACACGTTAAATGGATGTGTAAATTTTTGTTGTTTTGAAATCTAAACGAAAGATGAAGAAAACAAAATTAGTACGATGTTAAGTGTACCTACTTTTTTCATATGGCAATAATCTCTCCAATGTGAACTCAAAATTCATAGAGACTGCAATTAGTGAAATGCCGAATGCAATATGTGGACTATACGAATGGTAGAACGAATTGAAAATTTAATAAGGATACATATCCTTCGAAAACTGTTCCGAAACCTTCAAGATACTTAAATCGCAGACAAACACATGGGCATTGTTTAATCGTGATTGAATTTCACTATGAAGAAGAACATAGACTTTTTGGAGACGCTAATGCACATTTTGAGGTGCTATGGTAATGGGTGCGAAATCGTAATTATCTTTGACTATTCATAAATTATTTTTAATAAAATTTGTGCGCCTTTATGAGTCAGATTTCTGAATTATTATGCTATACAAAATTTGTATTAAAGACTAAAAATACGGACCGGCAACACGGACAGGGCCAGCTAGTTTAATATACATAGATAATTTATACTTTTGATATTTACAGTGAATTATATTTACCTCAATATTTCAATGGATTATTTCCTGATAGGTATAGGCGTTTAAGGTTCGCCTTAAAGGTATTGTAGTGTAGGATGTAAATTTACATTTTTTGCCCCCCACCTTTGAATGAATAATTGATTCAGAACTTAATTATCTTTTGATAGAACCCTCGAACATTTCGACTGGATTGATTTGATCCATTGATAGCTTTGCGTAAATACTTAACAACGTCTACTGGCTGCAAATTGCAAAGCCTTATAACACTTACACTTCATAATGACGTTAATAATGTAAGGAATAGTAAACTATACCAAGCCAAATCATTCACTCTTGTGCCAACACGCTTTTTCTGTGGTAAATGGTAAACAAATATTTCATTATATCAAAGTGTACAGCTAGCATTTTTAGCGGGAAAGAAACCGCGATGAGGCCAACATGGCAATGGCTTTTGAACTTTCTGCAATGTGCTGTGCATGTGCCCTTGGCGGACTCCCACAACTTTGGACTACTTTAACGTTACAGCCGGGCAGAGCACACAAAAACAATATGATGAAATACTTTCCACGGCAATTACGTTGTCCGGATCAACTCGAAGTAAAGAGCAACACGATGAAGCGAATATCCTATTACCATAATGGTTAATTACAGAACAATCCTCAATTAATGAAAATCTTTGTTTAGTTAGTTAATTACTGTTCAAAGAACACGAAATCGTGTAATCTTTTTTCGAAGAAAACTCAATGAAAGCATTGGTTTACTGTTGAAATAGTCTGGTAGAAATGTATATAATTATGTAACAACTGCAAAGAGAACTTTCAGCCCGTTCTTGTTTAGGAATATACTTTTACGCGAATTGTTTGTATTCAAACGATTTGATTTATTACAAAAATAGTCCATTTCAATAACAAAGAAATGCCCATTCTCATGAAGATTATTTGCAGATAAAAGCCCTATTTTATTTATATTTAAGACCAGCTGACACCGGTTTCCGCCTCGCAACCCCAACTAAAATTAAGTACTGATGCATTTTCAATCCCTACACCACATAATTAGTCGCATACCAACTTTGTCATTGATTATTACAGTTATGTGCTGAGAGTTATGCGAATATCACCGGAAAAATCGTAACTTATATTTGGCGAAGTTGAATTGTTCTTTTGATCTGATTTGCTGCCCATTCTTAAGGTCACTGAGCTAGAGTATACCAAATGTAGTCTTTTCACTTTTCCGTCTTTAAGCCCTTTTTTACACAGAACATGTTTTCATAAAACTCGTTATTTAGATAGACAACTTCTTTTAATATACGGCAAATAAATGACGAATCTTCGTAAAACGTGTAATTGAAGTGTTGGTGTAAATAAGACATTAAATTAATATTTTTTTTCCCGTTCACAACATTTAACTTTCAAAATTAACAAATAAAGAAAAATTCGTCCGTTTTACCGACAAATCTATACCCCAAGAGAAATCTTTAGGCATACCAATTTCAAAAAGATTCGCTGTATTTTTTCGCATATTATAAGAGCTAAAAACGAAAATTGTGATATCTTGTGGGAAGGTACGAGAAGGAGTGAACAGATATATCCCATATTCACACCAGATCATGTGTTGGCGGAAGTATTGGGATGTGCTAAATTTGTAAAGGGTCGAATTTTAATTTCGCAGTTTATGAGTGTTATGGTTATTCAAAATTTTGAATCGTTGTGGGGGAGGTACCAGAAGGAGTCGTCTGATATTTCCCATCCTTGAAATCGACTTAATTTTATGAAAAATAATGCGACAGAACAATGTCGTTTATTCGGGATACCATAGTATTTATGCCCTACACCACATAGTGGTAAGGGTATTATGTCGTTGTGCATTTGTTTGTAACATGGAGCAGGAAGCGAACATGGATCTACCATAGTTACTTTTGAGGATCTTCATAGAATCACTTCCTAAATTGATTTATGCCAAAACAGAAAAATTGATTGATTCTGCCACAATTATAAACCAATCCGCGCGAAATTTTGCATGGAGTTAGAGTTTAGGGCTGGACAGAAGCCTACCAATACGAATATTTCCACTAAACCGCGAATATTTTTAATCCCGGCCAAATCACAAACACATTAACAGATCACCTCCAACCATTACAGTGATGCTGATAGCCAAGGGATACATAGCAAGCATGAGATATATAGCAAAATAAGTAAAATATATATGTCGAAGAAATAGATCTCAGATTTGATTATAAGTTAAGAACCGCTGAACTGATTTTCACAATTCTCATCAATTCGAAATGGTATCTTGCCAAAAAAGTATAAAATCTAATAAAGTCACGTATAAATATAACAATAAAAAAGCCAATTTTTTAATTTTTTTTTTTTTTCAATTTTTGTCATATTTTTTATTGTATGCGATATTTTAATATGACTTAGAGTTTCGAATTGTACATTTTCTAAAGTTTATCTACACCCCGCACGAAATTCCCCACAAAATTTTGCATGGGAGTAGGGTTAGGGTCAGAATTAAAACCTATTGTTTTTGAAGATGTACATTTAGGGTTTCATGAGAAGAGAGTTAAGGATAGAGAAGAATTCTATTATTTTTAGATGACCATTGCGTAAATATTGGCAAATGTCCCCGATAAAAAAATATGGATAACATCTCTATGACATTATTTCAAAAATAAAATAGCCATTGATTACTTGTTTATATTATTAGATGATTTGTTTGCCTGATTCGTTTTTCAAATACTAATGAGCAACACTGTGTGAAACTAACATACAAAAATTGTACACAAAAATTTTAAAAATCTGGCCGAGGCGAAATTTTAATATTTTCCGCCGTTTGGTTAAAAGATTTGTAAAGAAAAGTATCTGAATTAAAGCGTGTCCCACTATTAACTTCAAATGCCAGTGAAATCGGTTGTAGAATGTTGCTTATATTGTCAGAATACAATCAGGTGGGTGGAAACGTTACATATGTTCATACCAAAACGGAAACATATATATGTACAGTTTTCTACTACAAGGATTGTAGTCTCAAACGCCAAATTTCAAACAATTCTGTGGAAAAATGCTAGGATCATCAAAACACTAAGTATCGGTGGGAACCGAGGAAATAAAAATGAATTCCGGTGAAAATGTCCCTAAAATCATTAGAATACCGAATATAGGGATGTGCCGTTATATGGGGGCTATACGAAGACGTAGACCATTAGGAACTTCAAATTTTAAATTTTAAGCATTTCCGCTAAAAAATGTGACTAAAACAAAAAAAAACTGAAATCTGTAGGTATAGTTATATGGGGACAATACCAAAACTTTTTTCAGTACCAAAAGTCCTTAGCCCATTTTCAATACCAAAAGTCAAATCCCGTCCAAATTTCATTAAAATAAAACATGCATATCGTATTTGGTGCCTCAAAAAACGAAATCGGTCGAAAATATATTTGGGAGCTATATCCAATTCTGAGCCGATTTCAATATAATTTTACAAATGTATGTTCGTTTTAAATTCCGTTACACATTCTAAATTTCATTGAAATTAGGGATACATAGCGTGTTTGGTGCATCAAATACATGAAATCGGTCGAATATATATATATGGGAGCTATACCCAAATCTGAACCGATTTCAATATAATTAGGCAAACAAATTAGTTAGACAAATTCCATCACACATTCCAAATATCATTGATATGTGGTGTACACAGCCTCTTTAATGCATGAAATACATGAAATCAGCCGAATATATATATGGGAAATATATATCCAACTCTGATCCGATTTCAATATAATTTGGTCAATTTATTTCTGTTTTAAATTCCGTTGCGCATTGTAATGTATTTGTAATCGACCAATAGATATCTTCTTCTATATCTATAAAAAAGGAAAATGTTTGCACGTTTGTTTGTTTGTTTGTAATTTATGGACTCGAAAACCGCTGAACAGATTTTCCTGAAAATTTCAAAGTATACTACAACATCGCCTGAAAGTAACATAGGCTTTACATATTTTTGAAATTCCACTCGGGACCGGAGGTATAGCGTCAGAATCGGAGGTACCTCCCAAAAATTTGGATTTTATATGCACATATCTATTGATCGATTACAGATACATTCTGCAAATTTGGAATAAATGACGAGATTTGATTAGAAAATTTATTCGCCATTTTAATGGAAATGGGTTCAGATTTGGGTATATATATATTTTCGCCCGATTTCATGTATTTGATGCATTAAACACGCTGTGTATGTTCGATTTCTATGAAATTTTAAATTTGTGACGGGATTTGATCAGAAAATAAATTTGTCAAATTATATTGAAATCGGTTCAGATTTGGATATAGCTCCCTTATATATTTTCGTCTGATTTCACATATTTGATGCTCCAAACACGATACGTATGTCCGATTCCAATGAAATTCGGCATGAGTGACTAAATTTGGTACAAAAAAAAAAAAAAAAAAAAAAAAAAAAAAAAAAAATATATATATATATATATATATATATATATATATATATATGATTTTATTAAAATATGATTTTATTAAGATGCACTGACCCACAACGCCTTTGCAATGGTATAAAGCTAACAGTAAACAAGTAAAAAAGCTGAATGCCCTCCACCATTTGGAACGATTTTGGCAATTTTCAAAGAAATAGAATCCGTTAAAAATTGTTTTAAAATTTTAAAAATACCGAATGTATACGAAGACGTGGAACCGCACAGACAATCTTCTGTCATAGGCTGTAGTATGCATATCGAACTTCAAATACCAAATTTGAACCAATTCTGCGAATAATGTCTCTAAAATTATCAAAATACCGAATATCGGGAGGTACCGTTATATGGGGGCTGTACCAAACGTGAACCTACATGGTCCATTTTCAATACCAAATGTCCTGCAGACATAATATACATTTGAGTGAAAATACCGAATATCGGGAGGTACCGTTATATGGGGGCTGTACCAAACGTGAACCTACATACTCCATTTTCAATACCAAATGTCCTGCAGACATAATATACATTTGAGTGAAATTTTCTCAACCTACTTTATTTCGTTCGGAAGCTAGAGTGATTTACACAGACTGACAGACGGATGGACATCGCTAAATTAACACAGAATTTTATGCTGATCAAGAATATATATACTTTGTGGGGTCTAAAATGTATATTTCGCGATGTTTCAAACGGGATGACAAACTTAATATACCCTCCATACTACACAAAAATTTAATTGAGGGTATGATTATTATTGGAAATAAGTTCCTACCTCGAATCTTCTAAATTCAACTTCAAAAGATTGCAGTTTCCAGCACGCTTGGCATTTGCTATGAAATTAATAAATCCGAAGGACAATCCCTTCGTGTATGCGGACTAAATTTTGCACGTTCCTGCTTTTCTCAAGCTTTTTTCCTGGCATGTTCACGAGTTGAAAGACCGAGCTATTTGTTTGTTTACGCATTAAAGTATTACAATAATAATGTTTTTAAAATTTATTTTATTTATATTTTTTAACCAACAAATATTCATATATAATATTTTGAATGCATATAAAAGGGAAAGGAGTAGCGAAACGCGCCGGTTTCAGCTAGTGTGCATATAAAATCTAAATTTTTGAAAATTAAAAAAATATATATATAGCCTATGTTGTTTTTAGGCGATAGTATACATGGAAATTTTCAGGAAATCCTGTGCATTGGGTTTCGAGTCCATAAATTACAAAAAACAAACATACACACATTTTCCTCTTTTATAGATATATATTGCTTTCCTTTATAAAAGTTTTCATTTCACACTTCAAAGAACCGGAATTGAGCAGCAGATTTTCATTTTTTTTTTTAATTTTATCATTTAATTAATTTATATCATAATTTAACCAACCAGAAAAACATCATAAACATGATGTACTTAGTCGTACATTTAGTGTACTGCTACACAGTGTTGCCACTAGCCACACTGCAACCTAATGGCCATGCCAATCTATTTCACTTTAATTGAACATGACATATCAATTATAAAAGTACAAAAGGGTCCCTACGTCAATTTTGCAAATGTCACAAACTACGAAGCAAAGTAATAAGCAGTTTGCATAAATGTTGTTGTATCGGTGTGTAAATGTGAAATAACAGAAAGCTAAAAATATGAACGATTTTTGTGAGCATTGAGATTGTCCTTAATGAATAGTATACACATTTTATTTACTTTTTTAATGACAAATTCTAAAATTACATACCAGCCTCCTCGAATTACATGTTAAATTGTGTAGTACATGTAAGCCCAAAAATAATCAAGATTGTGTTGTGCTGACAAATGATGTCAAATGAACTTTTTGATAAAACTTTTCTTTGCTGTCATATGCACAAACATGCACGCACTTGTATTTAAAAATATGTATGTATGATGTGTGCCCTTTGTGAGCTCATGTTCAAATTAAAATTGAAATTTATTGGAAATGAAATTTTTGCCGAACTTTCCAATATCGTACACATACTTGCCATGTATTGTTGGCATACACAAAATAAATCGAACACACATATCTATCTGCCTACAGAATAATACTTGGAATGAAAATGATTCTTTCATTGAAAAGAGAAAACAATAGTTATTTTACACAAACCACAAACAATTAAATCGAAAATTACAAACTTTATCATGAGGTTGAATGCTCTTCGCATAATAACATAAAAAATATACTTATAAAGAATAAGTCGTATTAAAATTTGATTTTTTAAATTGCTTACACAAATCCAAAAGCCATACTCTGTAAAATCTCACAATCAATGTCTATATAAGAAAGAACCAGTAAAGAAAGTCCTAAAGTCGGGCGGGGCCGATTTTATGATACCCTACACCACTTTGTTAATTTAGTTGTGCTCCACTTAATAATTAAATGTTTTTATGGGAGAATTCAATCATACACGCTATGATTATAAAAATAATTTAAAATTCAAAGGACTAAATATGCCAAAGCATTTGTATTTTTTTAAATTCGGACTTGTATTGCCCATTTGGTGCAAAATTAATTTGAAATCAGGTAAAGATATATATGGGAACTATATCCAAATCTGAACCGATCTCGATAAAATTTGGCAAAGATAGTTTTGAGCTGTATTTGATATATTTCCCTGAATATAGTTGTTACGAAGTGCATATTACGGCTGTAGGTAACAAATACAACAAATCGGATGAAGAGCTATAGCTATATCTGAACCGATCTTCACTAAATTTGGCATACCACTTTCTAGACTCAATTCGGTCGTATGTACCAAAATCCATGCCATTTGGACAAATATTAGACGTTTGGTGCACAATAAATGGTAAATCGGACGAAGTTATATATGGGAGCAATATCCAAATGTGAACCGATCTCGACAAAATTTAGCAAAGGTATTTCTGAGCTGCATTTGATATATTCTCCCAAATATTGTTGTTACAGGGTGCATATTACGGCTGCGGAGGACAAAAATAACAAATCGGATGAACAATATATATGGGGGCTATAGCTATATCTGAACCGATTTCGATCAAATTTGGCATACTTATTTTCAGGCCTAATTTGGTTGTATGTGCAAAATTTCATACTATTCGAGCTGATATTACACGTTTGGTGCACAATAAAAGGCAAATCGGACGAAGATATATATGATTTTACCGATTATCTCCAATTTCAATAGGGTTCGTCCTTGGGCCAAACAAATGTTGTTTGCAAAGTTTCATCTCAATCGGATAATAAATGCGACCTGCATTTTGTTCACAAGTATACATGGACAGACGGACTGACATGCATAAATCAACTCAGAAAGTGGTTCTATGCAGATCATCAAAAGGAACTACGGGTCTATCTCGTTTCCTTTTGCCTGTTACAAACAAATGCACAAAGATAATACCCTGACCACATTGTGGTGTAGGGTTTAAAAAGAAGACTTCTTTTGACAACACACTTAGTACTTGTTACACTATTGTGATTTGACTTTCTTCTCGATTCCGTTAGAAAATAAGAAAAAGTGGGGCTCATGTTCTGACAAAAAAGTTAGAAACCGTCTTTGAAACAATTTCGTTTGAAAATTTGCCTAAAATCTTAAACCAATGAATAAAGCCAGGTACCATTATATGTAGGCTATAGAAAACATGGACCGACATGGCCCATTTACGAACGTAACTTTCCTTACACATTTGTGCAAAATTGTTTCCTTCTAACTATTTCGTTAGATAGCTTGGTAACAACAGATAGCGTGTTTACAACAGACGGATGCACATCACTAAAACGACTTAGAATTTTAAATTTTGAGAAATTGGAAAAATATACCGTTGTTTTTATAACCTACAACACTATGTGTTGGGTTTATTATAAGTTAGATTGGCACAAAATGTTTGTAACGCCTCGAAATATTGGTCCTGGACATAAGATGTCATATATAGATCTTCCAATCTCGCCGAGCTGAGTCGATCGCATGGTGGTAGGGGTGCGGTCAGAATAGAAGGCTATTGTGTTGGAAGCGATATTGTTAGAAGTTGAAATGGACAAAGGCCACAATTATAAGCCATTATAGGGTTGGAGTTTATGGATAGACTGATAATGTATAAAAGTGAACTAGACCATAACTTTTGTGTAAAAAATACAAAAATTTCCTTTAAACCGCTAATATTTTTAATCACATCGGAATCAAAAATACACGTTAAAGTAATTTCTGACCCTTACACTATTGATGATAGGTAGATATCGGATATACAGCAAACTATGTACAATCAATGGCCCGTCCTAATATATTTCCTTTGTAGTCCACTTTTGTTATCACATTATCGGGTTCACATTATTACATCCTTCCTTTAAAAAATATATGCATTTTTTACAGAGACATGGCAATTTTTTTGCAAAAGTAACTGTGAAGTAACATCTTCATTTTATTTTGAAAATTTTAAAAATCAATTTGTAATTAATTTCGTGAAATAAATTAATAATTCAGTTATTCAATATGAAAGTGCCAATTTTGCTTTCCAAAATATTCCACACACAATAGTCCAACGGATTGGTATCCGGAGATTTTGGTGGTCATTGAAGCGAGGACCCTCATTTTGTAACCATTCTTGGGTTGCGCATGCTGAGTGCGATGGTGCTGAGCCCTGTTGGAATGTCCAAGTTCTATGGCCAAAATGTTTGGGTGCCTAAGGCTTAATAAACCCATAATATTCGGTATTTATTCTGATGCCAAGGTCGATTAATACCAGCGGAGAGCGACCATCAGCTGTTTTGGCGGCCCACACCATCACCATGGCCGGCGCTTGAGTTCTGGTGGCTAATCGAAGGTGCACATTTTCAACTGACCTCTTCGGCAAGTAAACACGATCATTTTGTTTATTTTCAAAGTGCTGGACAACGAATGTTTTCTCATCGGAGAAAACCAAATTCGGCAGTTCCCCACTTTCGGGCAAGCAAAGCAACTCTTAAGCTATTTTGAGTCGATTTTCTTTCTGTTGCGGTGTAAGTTCTTGCACTTTTTTGAATTTCAATGGCTTTACCCCGAGCTCATTTTTCAATCTTTGTTGAATGGAATATTGCGATATGTTCAGTTCACGAGCCATTTTTCGGCAGGTGCGACGCAGGTTTCAATTTTTTACTTTTCGAACCATTTCTGCTGATGTTGCTGTTTTCTTCCGTTCACTTCCTTGACGTCGGCTACGCTACCAGTATCACGGTAACGAGCGATGGTACGAGACACAAAAGATTTATTCAGCCCATTTTGTTTTTCCAACCAAATATAAAGATAGAAAGCGTGTGCTATCACGAATAACATTTTTTTTTTGGAAAATTCTCACTGAAATGCTATTGTACGCTTGTAAACAATATAATGAGCTGTCACTGGAATAATATTAACAGCTGTCGTACGAGTGGCTTAGAAATGACAGCAGTCTGAAGTTGGTTGCAGCTTTTTCATCTCACCCTGTACATTGAGTTTAGTATACGAAAACTCTGGTTCGGAATATATGTGTGCCGCTAGCAGTACGTTAAATTCGTAAAACTGTTCTGATATAACCTCACCGTGGGGCTCTTTCTGCTTCATTTGACTGGGCTTGTATATCTTTTTTAAGAAATATGATACTTGTAGCTATAGTGAGCTTTCAATAACCAGTAATCGTTGTAGAACATCGGACAAAATATTATTTTCGAACTTGAGGACCTGATTACATAGAGACAAACCAAACCAACGGTCTGGGGGTAAAGAAATACGGAAATGTATTCACTAATTTTATTAGGATCTAGGCGATATCGCACTAAAGTGGTATTATGGATTATATTATGGGAATTATTATACACCACCATTCCATGGAATATATACATATATATATATATATATATATATATATATATATATATATATATATATATATATATATATATATATATATATATATATATATACATATATATATATATATATATATATATATATATATATATATATATATATATATATATATATATATATAAAGTTCTAAGCGATGTCCGTCCGCCTGTCCCTTCTATTGTAACCACGCTATCTTTCCAAAGACGTTTCGTTTACCCCCACATATCGGCAACTCCCGATATTCAGTATTTTGATGATTTTAGCAACATTACTCACCGACATTGTTTCAAATTTTGTTTTTGAAGATCTTAATGGATCCTATAGCCTATGAAAATGTTCAAATTCCTTCCAAATGGTGGAGGTTCAATCCGGCCGAACTTAACTGCACTTTTACTTGTTTTATACTTTATTAAAAACACTAAAAACTTTTGTCGGGCCATATCTACCATTTTTTTTGGTATCACGTTATGAAAAAATTTACACACATCGACCCCCTGAAGTTCCTTGGTTTGTTTGTCGGTCGCAAATGTTATGGCGGATTCATTTCACTTAAAAAAAAATAAACCTTAAATATCTACCTATGAATATTTAAGGTTTATTTTTTTAAGTGGAATGAATCCGCCAGTTGTGTCAATCTAATTTATAGGTCAGCCACCAGTTTCTAAACGTATGGGTAATTTCATATATTTCATATCACTCATACGCGACAAAATACAAACTATTTAATGTGGCGTTTCCACTACACTTGATTCGCTCTCTATTCGTTATTTGACCATTAACTACGAAAAAAACTACTTAATTCATCACACAAAATTTCCTGAGCGAACACTCATATTTGTACATGGTTCAAATCAAATCACTCTCAGAACAACGAAAAAATATGTCCCATCCCTAACAAAGCATTTATCGAAAAAATAAATTACGACATTTAAAAATTAAGACTAGAAAAATTTGATGAAATTTTAAAAATTTTTGGGAAGACTGAAAATTATGAATAGCGTATGTACATTCAAACGAAAGTACACTTTGTTTTCTCTCACATTCGAGGTACGCATTTTGTCCACGAGTTGAAATTTCCACAGAAAACTGCAAACAAAAGAGGCAATATTTTCAAAATGTTTGTATTGGCAGAAAAAAATGTTTGACAAGTGTCTCTTCAGCAGAATTTAAAAATATAAAAATACAATACAATACAAAACATATGTTCAAAATTTTAACATTTACACAAAAAGTTGAAAACGTGAATGAAAATTGTAAAATTAATTATATAATTATTCCCTGGAAGAAAAACAATAATTTCTCCTATTCATATTAGTGAAAATTTCATGTATTTTTGTATAAATTCCAATCAAAATCAAAAAACAAAATTTTTTGAAAAAAAGAATTATTTTACTATGAACTACGAATCCGTATGAACGGTTAATTCGTGTACCTAATTCTGAGAGCGAACAACGTGATTGAAAGTGTAATGAGAACATTGTATAAAGGAGTAATACTGTTAATAAAATAAACAAGTTGCCACTCCAAAATTTTTGAATTTAAAAGAAAACCAGTAAAGAAAGACAAAAGTCGGGCGGTGCAAACTTTGTGATACCCAACGCCACTATGAATATTTAGTATAGTTCTATGTGACATCTCGAATCAAATATGATTTCTATTGAGTGCATGTTAGGACTTTCAGAATACTTAAATATAAATCGGAACTTAAAACAACTTAAGAGGACAAATTTTGCGACCCTTATTAGAAGGAAGTATATACGGGAGATTAGCCAAATCTGAACCGATCTCGACAAAACTTGGCAAAGGTATTTTTGTGATATACCTAAATTATTGTAAAATCTTTGTTACTGGATTCTGGGGATTCAGATATATAATCGGATGAAGCATATATATGCGAGCTATAGCTATATCTCAATCGACTTTCACCAAATTTAATAGGTTGAATTGTATTACGAATTTGGTGCACAATAAACCAGAAATCGGGCGAATAAATATGTGGGAGCTACATCTAAATCTGTACGGATTATCAACAATTTCAATAGCATTCGTCCTTAGGTCTAACAAATAAACTGTGCAAACATTTAAAATCGAACAATCGAATGAACAGGCGGACGGGCGGACATTCATAAACTTATTCAGAATGTAACTCTATGACGATCATCAAAATGGACTATAGGTCTATCTCGTTTCCTTTTACATGTTACAAACAAATGTACAAAGACATAATACCTTGTACCACAGTGTGGTGTCGGGTATACAAACAAGTTAAAAAAGATCAGTCGGTTTTGTGACAAATGTATACCCTCAGCCAATGTCCGTATATTAAAATATACTTGACTGTCGTTATAATTATTCGAAATCTTGACACATTATGGTCCCAATATTTTCCATTTCGTATATGGCCTAAGCCTGATATAAATATTAAAACGTGTCCGATTTGGATTTTATCGATTACTTCTTTCACTTAATATGTGATAATTTTTGGAGATTGTTGAAAAATCAGTGAGGTACCGAATTGTCTCACTATCTAACACTGATAAGATTATATGTACGATTGCAATGAAATTTGGAATGTGTGACGGGATTTGATCAGAAAATAAATTTGTCAAATAATATTGAATTCGGATTTGGATATAGCAACCAAATATATTTTCGTCCGAAACACGATTGTAATGAAATTTGAAATTTGGTACCAAAATAAATTTGCCAAATTATATTGAAATCGGTTCAGATTTGATATAGCTCCCATATACATTTTCCGATTTGGCAATATTTTGTGCACCAAACACGGTATGTATGACCGATAAAACCAAATGAAGTAGCGAAGCGCACCGATTTCAGTCAGTTGTTAATAACAATGTGGGCCTATTGTGTGGGAGGTACAAGAAGGTGTCGGCCTATAAATACCATATTCACACCAGATCTCTGGTTGGAGAAATATTTACTTATACCAAATTTGAAAAGAATCGCTGATCTGTTTCGCATATTTATTTGTTTGATTATGAGAATATCGAAAAGTTTCACCCTTTTTGGGGCAAGTAGCAGAAAGGGTGAGCCGATATCTGTAATCCTTATGTTAGTAAAAATATTGTGATGTGTGAAATTTGAAGAGAATCGGAGTCTTACTTCGCATTTCATGAGCGTTTTGCTATTCAACAACAGAGAAAAGTTTCGCCCTTTTTGGGACAAGTACCAGAAAGGGTGGGCCGATATCTGTCATCCTTATGTTAGTAAAAATATTGTGATGTGTGAAATTTGAAGAGAATCGGAGTCTTACTTCGCATTTCATGAGCGTTTTGCTATTCAACAACAGAGAAAAGTTTCGCCCTTTTTGGGACAAGTACCAGAAAGGGTGGGCCGATATCTGTCATCCTTATGTTAGTAAAAATATTGTGATGTGTGAAATTTGAAGAGAATCGGAGTCTTACTTCGCATTTCATGAGCGTTTTGCTATTCAACAACAGAGAAAAGTTTCGCCCTTTTTGGGACAAGTACCAGAAAGGGTGGGCCGATATCTGTCATCCTTATGTTAGTAAAAATATTGTGATGTGTGAAATATGAAGAGAATCGGAGTCTTACTTCGCATTTCATGAGCGTTTTGCTATTCAACAATTTGGTCCGTTGTCGGGAAGGAACCAAAATTAATCGTCTTTTCTATCCGTTCTTCTTACCAGATCTTGTGTTAGTAGAAATATTGAGATGAGATAATCGGACTCTTATTTCACATTTTACAAATGTTATAATGTGGGGAATGTACTTGATGGAATGGGCCAATATTATCCATTTTCACACCTTAATTTGCACTGATAACAATATTAGGGTTTAAATAATCCTCTTTTGTTCAATAAGGTAAATTGTTTTCTGTGAAAATGTTGACTTTTGCGGAGGAAGTACCAGATGGATTGGACCGATATTGTCGATCTCCGAACTCGATCTAAGTTTAATAATAATATTACTCCCCTCCAGAGTTATAGTGCTCATAATTCAGTAGACAGATGGACGGACGGATATCGTTAGATCGAGTCCAATTAAACGGTTTTGGTCCAAAGAGAAGATCTAAACCAGTTATTTCGATGAGGCAAGTTTTGGTCATATCAAATGATACATACCCTCTGTAGCCGAGATAAATTTTTTTTTTTAGACTTAGGACATGCGGAGAATAAGATGAAATTAAAACCGTTCTTATTATACCCTCCACCATATATATTAAGTTTATCATTCCGTTTGTAACACCTCGAAATATACATTTTAGACCCCACAAAGTATATATATTCTTGATCAGCATAAAATTCTATGTCGATTTAGCAATGTCCGTCCGTCTATCCGTCTGTGGAAATCATCCTAGCTTCCGAACGAAATGAAGTAGGTTAATAAAATTTTACTAAAATGTATATTATGTCTGCAGGATTTTTTGTATTGAAAATGAGCCATGTAGATCCACGTCTTCGTATAGCCCCCATATAACAGTACATCCCGATATGCGGTATTTTGATAATTTTAGCGACATTAAAGTTCGTACTAGATACTACGGCTTAAGACAGCAAATGGGCCATGTCGGTCCACGTCTTTGTATAGCCCCCATATAACGGTACATCATGATATTCGCTATTTTAATGATTTTAACGACGTTATTTACCGGAATTGTTTAAAATTTGGTATTTGAAGTTCGTAATAGATACTACAGCATAAAACAGAAAATGGGTCATGTAGGTGCACATCTTCGTATAGCCCCCATATAACGGTACCTCCCGATTTTGGGACTTGGATGATTTTAGCGACATTATATACCGGAATTGTTTCAAATTTGGTATTTGAATTTCGTAATGGATACTACGTACTAAGACAGAAAATGAAATAGAAATAGACCCACGTCTTCGTATAGCCCCCATATAACGGTACGACCCGATATTCGGTATTTAGATGATTTTAGCGACATTATTTACCGGAATTGTTTCAAATTTCGCATTTGAAGTTCGAAATGGATACTACAGCCTATGACAGAAAATTGTCTGTACAGGTCCACTTTTTATAATCCCCATGGTACCTCCCTATATTCGGTATTTTTATGATTTTAGCTACTTTATAAACAGATTTTTTTTTCAAGTTTCACATTTGAATATTGTAATAGCTTGTGACAAAACTCGCTTATGCAGGTCCACGTCGTCCTATAGACCTTAACAGATTTTTTTACGGATTTTATTTTTTTGAAAATTGCCAAATTTTGTACCAAATGGTGGAGGGTTTTCAAAGTTCAGCCCGGCCGAACTTACAGCTTTTTTACTTGTTGATATTAAATTCTGTATTTTTATATATTTGACCATAATTTAAGGTGCACAAATTTTGAGCATGACTGCATTTATATCGGGTTTTGCTTACTTAGTTAAACATTGAACTTCTTCGAAGTGTTAAAAAAAGTTACAGTAAAATCTCAATCAGGCAATTACAAATATCTCCCATATCAAATGTCGGAACACCCAACTATTCCGTTTCAAATGCAATGTGCATTGCAACTCCACAACAATATCTTTGTATTCATCTCAAAATCACAGAAGCGAAATGGAAGCTCTCACATACAACATACTTGTCCCTGTCACACATTTTAATTACTTTTTTGTGTTTAGGTAAAACTTTTCTAATTTGGGTTGGCTTAATGGACATATTTTCGCATCAAACATCTTCTTGATTGATTGTCCTGTCGGTGTCTAGATTTTTAATGAAAATGTACTTTAAGAAAATTAGAATAGTTACAAATTTCAATAATAAATCTTAATTTAATTTACGTAAACTTTTAATCAAGTTTTACTAATAATTATTTTAAAACGAAGTGATTACAAGCAACGTTTGAAATGTGTGTATGGCTGGTTACTTTCCCAGTAAGATTTACACAGTAACCTTTTGCTGGGGTGTAAGTTCGCTCAATTGAAACTACAGTAAAAAGTAACCAAACGACTTTCAATAATATCTATTAAGCAATCGGCTGCACACATTTGCAAGGTTACAATGACGGATCTGAATATGACATATGCTATGTTTACGCTTGCAAACTTTGCTGAGGACAGAATAGAGAGTATAATAGGTTAGATATATAAACATTCCATTCAGATTCGGTAATTTTGAGGATAATACCTTTCTTTAGAAATGATTAAGGAACTTTTACACCTTTTTCGTATGTAATTCGAAACATTTTAATTGTAATTTGAGAATTATATTTCTAATTCGAATCATTACGTCCACGTTTTGATATAACCCCCATATAACGGTACCTCCCGATATTCGGTATTTTGGTGATTTTTGCCACACATTTTAATGGATTTGTCCATAAATTGGTATTTGTAGTTCATAGTGGGCTGTAACTCATGTGGCGAAATAATGTATGTATAAGTACATGTTTTGATATAGCCCCCATATAACGGTACCTGCCGATGTTCGATATGTGGATGATTTTTGCCAAATTTTCCCAGGGATTTGTCTAAAAATTGGTATTTGTAGTTTATGATGAGTTCTTGTCCGGTGGTAGAACATTGATTATTTAGTTTCGCGTTTTTCTATAGCGCACATATAACGATACCTACCGATATTCGTTATTTTGATAATCCTAGTCACATTTACACACATAATTTAATTTAAAAACAGAAGTGACATTAGTGGTTAATGGTAAAATTGGTAGCAGTTCCTAATAGGAGTTAATATTTTTGCACCACCTTGTACAATCGGTGTCTAAATATTGTCCATATTAGTTCACAGTTTTCATACAACGATACCCACCGATTCGGTATTTTAATGATTGTCCTCGAAATTGTTTTTTGGTATTCGGAGTTTTTAACGGGCTTTTCTTCCAGTGGCTGAAATAGGTCCACGTTTTATTAAAACCCCTTTTATACTTGTACCTTCGGATATCCGTTATTTTGACAATTTAAAGCACATTTTCTAATGACATTTAGTGTTTTTAATGGGTTTTACTTCCTGCGGCTTAACAATCTCTATATAGATCCACGTTTTCCAAAAGTCCCACATTTTTTGTCGGATTTGTTTAAAATGCAAGGTTTGCATTTCATAATAGGTTCTACAATCGGTGTCCAAACATTGTCCATATTGGTTCATAGTTTCTATACAACGATACCCACCGATTCCGGTATTTTAATGATCCTATCCACACTTTCCAGGGAATTGTTTCAAATTTGTATTTAAGACTCGCTATAGATAACAATACTTGCAATAGAAAATTCTATCCCCGTTCTGTTATTGCGTTGATACGACAGTTCTACCGAATATTGAATCCAGATACTTTTAATCGTTGATCTCAAATTGGATTTTAAAAATTTTATTAATATTGCAATGCACTAGTTGAGGCCTTTATTAAATATTTTTCTAAAACATGTTCAATCATGTTTAAGACATTTCTTCATTAATGATGAAAAAGATAACGCATTGTGTAGTTGTGGCATGAAACTTTAAAATATCTACATATTATACAAAATATGAACGTTGATGAAAGTGTTTTTATACCCTCCACCATACTATGGAGGGTATATTAATTTTGTCGTTCCGTTTGTAACTCATCGAAATAATGATCTTAGACCCAACAAAGTATATATATTCTTGATCAGCGTAAAATTCTAAGACGATTTAGCCATATCCGTCTGTCTTTTGTAATCACGCTATCTTTCGAACGAATTGAGATAGAAGGCTAAAATTTTGCACACATGTTTCTTTTGCCAGTAGACAGGTTAAGTTCGTAAATGGTCCACGTTTTTATATAGCCCCCATATAACGGTTCCTCCCGATATTCGGTATTTTGATGAATTTAGAGACATTATTCGCCGGAATTGTTTCAAATTTGGTGTTTGAAGTTCGAAATGGATACTACAGTCTACGACAGAAAATTGTCTGTGCAGGTTCACGTCTTCGTGCAGCCCCCGTATAACGGTACCTCCCTATATTCGGTATTTTGATGATTTTAGCGTCATAATTTACCGTAGTAGTTTCAAATTACGTATTTAGAGTTCGTAATGGGAAATGCAGTCTGTGGCAGAAAATTGCCTATGTCTGTGACAGAAAATTGCCTAATCTGTGAGAGAAAATTGCCTATGCAGGTCCAGGTCTTTGTATAGGCCGCATATATCAATCCCTCTTTATATTCGGTATTTTGTCGATTTTAGTTACAATACTCACCGAAATTGTTTGAGATGTCGTATTTGAAGTTCGTAATGGAAGCTACAGCCTGTGACAGAAAATTGTCTATGCAGGTCCAGGTCTTCGTAGTTTCGAATTTGAATATGGTAATGGTTTGTGACAAACAATGCTTATGTAGGTGCACGTCGTACAGGCCCTAATATAACGGCTATATTCGGTATTCTTAAAATGTTAACAGAATTTGTGGCGAATGTTATCTTTTTCGAAAATTTTCAAATTCGTTCTAAATGGTGGAGGGTATTCAAAGTTCGGTCCGGCCAAACTTACTGCTTTTTTACTTGTTATTCACTACAATGGCATGTCGTCGATAGTAAACATTTACCTGTTTCAATTGGTTTTGGAAAACATAACGTTGGCGTGGAATGATAACTAGGTATATTTCCAACAAGGATATACCAACGTAAATTAAGTAATGTATATACATGTGTATTTTCCAAAGGGTGGATGTAGTGAAAAACATGCAAGATGATAATGAAAAATATCTAGCATTGTATGAACAGAATAGCTGCATTTTACTTGTTTTGATATTTGTTCATACGTCGTTATGACTATAGAAGGTATATGTATTCATTCTGTATGTAAAACCCGCATTTTTTTCATGATGAACTCATCTTCAATTTATCTATTTATCACAAAAATAGAAATGATAATTAGGTAAGTACCCGGTAAACCACTTAGAAGGAAATACCTTCGGACAGGTTGATATGCATTTCTTACAACTCATTCTTGAAATATAATTGCAACATTTTGTCGAGATCGGATCTATTTTTAATTTTTTTGTGCATCAAATATTTAACATCAACTTAAACAAGAAAATCTAATTATGTGAAATCGGTTGAGGAAGAACGATAGCTCCCATATACATATTTCATTCAATTTGATATTCAAGTCTCTCACAGCTATAAAATTGCATTGATATTCAGTGCAAGATATTAAATACAGTCTAATTAACTGGATTCATTTTTGTTGCAGTTGTTCAGTGTTGTATTTTTACTCTGCGCACGATAACTCTCATCCATCCATCCATCCAGTATTCAATTTGGTCCAAACTTGGTACATCCCAATATTTTTGTCAAACTTAGAACGAGTTCGGAGTTGAGCAATATCGGTACCTCTCCTCCACTCCTTGTGGTACATAACACCCCCCTACCCCGAATTTTCAAAAAAAAATATTTTCTGCACAGAAAGAGAGACGGTAATCCGATTTTGCTCCAACTTTGCTAATCCTAATATTTGCGTCAATGTTATGTCAGGTGCGAAAATGGACAATATCGGTCCACTCCATCAAATTTCACACATCCCGATATTTTATCAACCCATGATCTGGCGTTAAGATGGAATATATCGGTCCCCTCCTTCTGGTACCTACTCCACAAAAGGTCGTAATTTGGAATATCCATTAAGCTCATAAAACGCGAAATTAACATCCGATTCCATTTAAACGTGGCACATCTGAATATTTCTATCAACACAGGATATATTATAAAAATGGTAGAGATCGGACCTTTCCTTCTGGTACCTCCCCCACAAAGGGTCAAAGTCGAATAACAAAAACGTTTATAAAATCCGAAATAAGCATCAGGTTCTCTTTACATTCCACACATTCCATTATTTCCACTGACAAAAGATCTGTTGTGAAGAAGGGATATATTTGCATACTCCTTTTGGTACCTCCCCACAAAGGCGCAAAATTTTGAATATCCATGAAGCTCATAAAAAGCCAAATTAACATCCAATTCCATTCAAGACTTGGTACATCTCAATATTTCCATTAACACACGATCTTTTATAAAGATGGTGATCGGACCATTTATTTTGCTTGCTGCCCATATAGGGTTCAAGATTTTGAAAAACAAAACTCTCAAAGAAAGCGAAATAAGCATTCAACATTTTTCAACTTTCACACATACAAACATTTTTCCTAATATTGTGCAGATGATATATATCTGCGAACCTTTTCTGGTACCTCATCCATAAAATGTCACAATTTTCTTTACAACTTGCTATATCAAAATATTTCTCTCAACCAAAAACCTCTGATGAATATGGAATTTATGATTTCGCATAAAATTGGATATAAATATTCGATTTTCTTGTAATTTTGTCCATATCAATATTTTTATCTGTATTAGATGAAGTATGACAAGTAAAAAAACATTAAGTTCGGCCGGGCCAAACTTTTAATACCCTCCACCTTAGGGTAAAAGAAATATTAGAAGAAATGTGGCAAAAACCATTAAAATGCCGATTATGGGGAGGTACCGTTATATGGGGGCTATACCAAAACGTGGACCTATAATTACAATGTTTCGCCACAGGAGCTGGAACCCATTATGACCCACAAATACCAATTTTTAGACAAATCAGTGAAAAAATGTGGCAAAAACCATCAAAATACCGAATATCGGGAGGTACCGTTATATGGGGGCTATATCAAATCATGGACCCATGCATGCAATGTTTCGCCACCGAAGCTGGAACCAATTATGACCAACAAATACCAATTTTCGAACAAATCCCTGAAAAAATGTGGCAAAAATCATCAAATTACCGAATATCGGAAGGTACCGTTATATGGGGGCTATACCAAAACGTGGACCTAAATTACAATGTTTCGCCACCGGAGCTGGAACCCATTATGACCAACAAATACCGATTTTCAGACAAATCCGTGAAAAAATGTGGTAAAAAAACTAAAATACTAAATATCGGGAGGTACCTTTATATGGGGGCTATACCACAACGTGGACCTATACATGCAATGTTTTGCCACACGCTCAGGGACCCGCTATGACCTGCAAATACCAATTGTAAGACAAATCCGTGAAAAAATGTGGCATAAATCATCAAAATACCGAATATCGGGAGGTACCGTTATATGGGGACTATACCAGAACGTGGACCGATATATCTCATTTTCAATACCAACCATCCTAGACACAATGCAAATAGCTCTGCTAAATTTTGGAGCTCTACGTCAAATAATGTGGGCTGTATCGTGATTTCAACAGACAGACAGACGGACAGACAGACAGACAGACAGACAGACGGACATCGTTAAATCGACTTAGAATTTTATGCTGATTATGAATATATATACTTTATGGGGTCTAAAACGAATATTTAGGGATGTTACAAACGGAATGACAAAGTTAATATACCCTCCTTTCCAAGGTGGAGGGTATAAAAATGGAATACTTCGGTTGACTGTATCTGGTATCTCACGCACATGTTAACATTTTCTGAAAATTATCATATGTGTCATGTAAAGTGAAGGAAGTTAACAATATAGTCCAAACCTGGCACGTCGCAATATTTATGTCATATTTATTTAGGTCCGATACGAAATGGCCATTCCTTCGGAACCTACTCCAAGGGGGTTAAACATTTGAATAAGCATAACAGAAGTAAAAAAATATATTTAAATAATCGAAACTTGGCTGAGGGTATACATCTGTCGGCAAACCCGAATGATATTTTCTAACTTGCTATGTTGAAAATAGAAGAAAATAACGTAAATATTTGTAACTGAAAAAAAATAAATATTTGGGTAATACGAACATACAACAAAGTTTATCATAGTATGAAGTTGAACGTTTGTGTACGCTATGTCGAATCCACGGTAGAAGAATACAGGTAATGCACCAACGCTTTGGAACATTGATATATCAAACATTTTTAAATATTTCTTCAAAAATAAGTAGATTTGTATATGTTCTCCTTCCCGACGCCAATCGGAGGTCGTTGTGATATGAATTTTTAAACAATTTTTATAAATTCTAATAATTTTTTGTTCAAATATTACCATTCCAAAATTTTCTGGACAGTTCAGAGTCCCAACAGCTGTGTGGATGCGTCTACCTCTATTTTTCTACCATGGTGGAATTGTAGCTAACGCTTTAGTGCGGTGACATTTTATAAATTTTAAATTCCGATGCTACTGCCGATGTTCAGTTTACGACATCCATCTGTTCTCTGACATTCACATTTTTAATACGTTGAAGGCTTCAGCCACAATTACAAAGAGACTTGATAGTAATTTGTCATAAGCTCAGCCAACAAAATATTTATCATCTTTATACAAATAAGCCCTTGATCTAAAAACCGTCCTCAAGGATTATACAAATTAACAATATTTACCATATATTTACGCATGCTTTTGTTTATAATAACATATGATTCCGACCTCATTCTAATTTAAAAAAATATATGAAAACCCATTCTTAGCATAAATGCACATCAATTGTATGCAACTGCAAAAAACCAAAATAAATAAGTACGAACGTAAACACATACATTGAAAGGTAAAAAAATGTTATAGCGCGTAATGTAATGTAACTTGCAACTACTTCACTCGTAGACCTTTCGGTAGACCTGCGTCGAAAGAAGAATTATAAAGACATAATGTATTTAAAGCTTTGAAGGAGATTTCACTGACATTTGCAGTTTTAAATGGATCTCGTTCGAATATCAAAACCATATACTTTCATTTTTCAACCATGAGGGGGGAAGGTAGTAAATGTTTTTAACGTCTTTTACATAAATATCGCAAGTATTAGTGTTTTTTTGTTTAAATTGCCGATTCTTGTGGTGATAAACACCAAAAAGTTAAACAATTGATATTGTTATAGAAAAACGGGAATTCTTCAGTCTAACTAAAAATTACCAAGAGCTAACTCAATGTATCAGAACGGATCTATTTCTGAATCCTCATCGCGTCTAGGTGATATTCATATTGAAGCTGTCGTCGTTTACGGAGTCACTACTGAAGCTGAAGCAAGTTTGTTGTCTTTTCGAAAAACAGAAATTCTTCAGTCTAACTAAAAATTACCAAGAGCTAACTCAATGTATCAGAAGGGATCTATTTCTGAATCCTCATCGCGTCTAGGTGATATTAATATTGAAGCTGTCGTCGTTTACGGAGTCACTACTGAAGCTGAAGCAAGTCTGTTGTCTTTTCGCTGATCTACGTCTATAACTGTCAGCCGATTCAATAATATATTAAGCATATGATCTGATATGAATATTTACAAAGTTTTAGGCAGATCCGTTTTAGCCAAACCAACACTTTGATACAACAACAGCTACACTAACGACCTTCATGCAGTAAATCGTCCATCCTACTGCTGTGAGTCTAAAATCATATGCATGTTTGTTCAAATTCGATATATAATACCAATTTACGAATAAAAAAATCTGATAACTTTGATATTCAATTACTTTTGAATATAAATCACATATTAAATCCAAATCCTTCCTCGTCACACATGGCAAAGACGTCTGTATTTGATTACCACACATAATTACTTTCGCGAACTTCAATAAAAAATTGTAAATCTAACTAAAAAATCTAATACAATACCCGTCAAAATGTCAACACAATCGCCTGCCTGCCTACGTACTCTTATACGCCCTTTAATTCATATTTGTGTGTGCGTGAAACTTTTTGCAGTTATGCTTTTTATTATTTCAGTGAATACAATACCCATACCCACTCCTTAATAATGATGTACATACAACAACTGGGAGGAAGCGCACAGGAAATGGCTATTTACATATACATATAACCGTCAGATTACATTTCACACATTAGGCGTGAATTAAATCCACAAATGTTTACACAGCAAGTACACCTTTCTCGTTTATGAATGAATGAAATCATAATTAAAACGACGGAGAGTGGTGCCTCGAATGCCCAAAGCTCAACAACAATTAACAATGAATTAGAAAATATTTATTCTAGTTCACAGAATGTTTATTAGGGTCGTAACCCAAAAAAATACTCCCCAATATTATGCAAGAAATATTATCTTATAGTGCCTTTACATCAAGAATTTCATATGATTTGAAATAATAAAATACAAAGATATTACCACGAAATTTAGACAATTAAAATTGAACTCAACTGGTGTTTGTTTTCATGCACACTGTACACACCTGAGAACATTATTTTAAATTAACAAAAAGATAATAATCAGATAAGCATTTGTTATGATACTGTCCATTTTGGTATTTAAAACTCGTAATGGATAAGAGCACTGAAGCAGGCTTTACTATATTTTGAAGATTTTTTACCAATTGATTGGTAAAAATTTCAGTGGAACTAATATTCAATCCCGATGATTTATTTTATAGATATACTCTACCTCCAAAATTTAAAGGTTTCCTCTACCTCTTCGGAAACTTACAGTCTTAGCGAAACATAAAATTATAGAGACTAGACAAGCCTGATGTTATTATAGGTATTTCGTTTAGTAAAAACTCTTACATTTTTAATTTTTTCCAGTGGTAGGTATTTGCACCCGCATAACCCGATTCTAATCGGTTCATTAAAATTATGTTTTCAATAAAAAAAAAACTTTAGTTCGCGTAGCCGATGTTGGACATACAAGAGGGGAAAATATCAAGCCGCGGGCTATACGAAGATCTGGACCTGCATACAACATTTTTTGGCATAGGTTGTAGTACCCATTAGGATCTTCTAGTATGAAATTTTAAACAATTCCGGTGAAAAATGTTGCTGAAATCATCAAAATACCGAATATCGGGAGGTACCGTTATATGGAGCTATACGAAGACTTGAAGCTGCATACAAAAATTTTTTTCATAAGCTGTAGTACCCATTACGAACTTCAAATACAAAATTTGAAATAATCCCGGTAAATATTGTCGCTAAAATCATGAAAATAGGGAATATCGGGTGGTGCCGTTATATGGGGGCTATACGAAAACGTGGACGGACATGACCCATTTGCCTACTGGTAAACAATACATGTAAGCAAAATTTTAGCCTTCTATCTCAATTCGTTCGAAAGATAGCGTGATTACAACAGACAGACGGACATCGCTAGATCGTCTTAGAATTTTACACTGATCCCGTATATATACTTTGTATGGTCTATTATGAATATTTCGAGGAGTTACAAATGGAATGACAAAGTTAATATGCCCTCCGTAGAAAAGTGGAGGGTATAAAAACGTTAACATCATACCCAGGGGATAATATCTCAAGGCCCTGCTACTTATAAAAAAGTATCAAATTTAGAAAAACTTTGGTTCAAGAAAATTAATACTAATTTTTAAGTAGAACATATAATATTCTTTGTAAGCGCGGCTTAAAAATTATATTGTATGTTTAACTATGTTTGTGACTTAATTAGAAATTAATGGTATCTATTCAATTTATTTAAACAGACGAATTTCCCAGAAAAAGTCACTAAAACAGTGACGAAACGTCGGAAATAATATGCAAATTAAATAATTTTATTTTACTTTGTACATGAAACACACAACTTCGAAAATTTATTAAAATTCAACAGTTTATTTAATACTATTTTACAATAGTATCAAAGGCTATAGTAAGCAAAGGCTATAGCAGGGCCATGTGATACCCTACAACACTACAATATGTTAGAAGCTCCCTTATGTCCAAATCTATTTTGGAAGATTTCGCATTTGAAATAATGTCACGGAGCACCGCCCAGATATTACCCTTAGCATTTTGACAAGGGACCCCGCCGTGCTGTAAGTTGTTGTGATCCATTTTGCAGCTAAATATAATCCAATTGTCATTCAAAATGTAGAATTTTTTTTCTATTTGTGGCCTTTATAACGGCCGCAAAATCAGGAACATTTTTAGTTGCGGTTAGGCCTAGCTATTATGAGCATAACCCGATAAAAAGTATGAAAAAAAAAATAAAAAATGTCACAAAATAGATTTCTTTCTTTGATGCCAAGAAGCCATTCGGAATTGACAATTTGTCAAAATCGGTCCAGCCATTCTTGAAGTATAAGCATTCTAGCTAACATCCCTTTCCTTTGTATATACACATTATATATATATTTCGCTATATATATCCGATATATTTACTATCGGCATCTACGTAACGGTCAGGATTGACCTATTTGTGATTTCGCCGGGATTAAAAATATTCGCGGTTTAATGGAAAATTTGGCTATTATTTAACACAAATGTTATGGTCCACTTTAGCCACTAAATATTACCCGATGACCATCAAAATTGGAAGGCTTCTGCCCAGCTCTAAGCTCTATCCCCAAGATAACTTCCGCGTCGATTGGTCTATAATTGCGACCTGTAGAGCAACTGCAAAATCAGGACATTTTCAGTTTTTGGTCCATTTCAACCCCTAATTATTACGCGATCCAAAAGCAATAGGCTTCTATTCTGACCATAACTCCACCTCCATTTTCAATTTCGTGAAAATCGGGCCATAATTTCTACCTGTAGCTAGATCGATTCAGCTCGGTGAAATAGGAAGATCCATATGTACTTTCCTATATGGAAAACCAATATTTCGAGGTGTTACATAATTTTTGGCCAAATCAAACTTATAATACCCCCAACACATAGTGTGTGGGGTATAAAAACATACATTTAAATTTCTTTTTCTTCTTCTAAAGTTTCTGCCTGAAAGCAGCATATTTTAGCATATTTTAAAAATTCAGAAAATATATCTTTGCCATTCACGCTGGACCACCGTAAGAATATGTAATTTTGTTTTAATATCTGTTAAAAATAGCTTTCGACGGCTATATTTAGGCAGCGAAGCCTTAAAGTCCTCCATAGGCCTTCATTTGTATAAGCGCGGTACCCTGTTTGAGGGTTCACAAAATCCAATGAATGATTCACCTTATGGTGGGTATACGCCTCCTCCGACAGTGTGCCATAAGCCTATAAAATATATACACAAATATTAGTATTTGTATTTTAATGGATATTATAAAAAACATAATTTCCAAACATTCTGAGAATATAGAAACTCTCGGAAAAATATATTTTTAATGAGGATCCAATAAAAAATTAATTGGATCTTCTCTCCACTCCTCCACTGTCCCTCTACCCAATGCCCTCTGTTGAATTTTCGTCTTCTAATTTTACTTTCGTCTATTTTCACAATTTTCTGACCAAAATTGTCTCACTGCATCCTGAAACGAACTGAAAACAACCACTCCCCTACAGAAGTTATTCAAGTCAGTTCCGGGTTGCGCACCTATAATAAGTCGCATTTTAATTTGCCCTCTGGTGGCAACATACAAATCATATAGATCATATATTCATTATACCCTACATCATATAGTGATAAGGGTATTATATCATTTGTTTGTAACATGGAGAAGGAAGCGATATAGACCCATAGTTACTTTTGAGGATCTTCATAGAATCACTTTCTAAATCGATTTATACATGTCATTCCGTTGTTCCATGTATTTTTCTGAACGAAATGCGGTTAACATTTATTATTTATTCATTTACTATTAAAATTAAATTATCCAAACTATGTTTATTTGGCACAAAGACGAATCCTTTTGAAACTGGCGAGAATCATTTCAAATTTAGGTATAGCTCCCAAAGAGGGTGAGATAAACAAAAAACTGCAACAAAGTCAAACGCCACAATTTTTTACTTTTTTTTAATTTTATTGAATGAAAGCAAAAATTTTCGGAAATATCATCAAATTTTAGAATAAGTTTAGATTTGTTCGAATTGGTCACTTCTGGCACGAATTATGGCATTCAAACGCCAAAGAAACCGTCACACGCTTCTGCGGTATTTTGGCTTATTCCCGGCGAAGCGCTTGCTCGAGGTGATCGACACTTTCTTATTGGCAGTATTTCTCAGTGCCAACCTTGCTTTCCAAAATACTCCAGACACAATAGTCCAACGGATTGGTATCCGGAGATTTTGGTAGTCATTGTGCGCTGGAAATGAAGCGAGGAACCTCATTTTGTAACCATTCTTGTGTGGCGCGTGCTGAGTGCGATGGTGCTGAGTCCTGTTGGAATGTCCAAGATCTGCGGCCAAAATGTTTGCGTGCCCAAGGCTTTAATACACCCTCCAGAATATTTTCGCGATAATATTCGCCATTTATTCTGATGCCACGGTCGATTGATGCGAGCGGAGAACGACCATCGGCTGTTATGGCGGCCACACCATCGCCATGGCCGAAGCCGGAGTTCTGGTTGCCAACCGAAGGTGCACATTTTCAGTTGACCTCGAACGTTCTGTTGGTTTACAAACTGCTCGAAAACGTATGTTTTCCCATCGGAGAAATCCAAATTCGGCAGTGAGTCTATTTATCTATTTTCTTTCTGTTGTGATGTAAGTTCTTGCACTTTTTGGAATTTCAATGGCTTTACCCCAAGCTCATTTTTCAATATTTGCCGAATGGAATATCGTGATATGTTCAGCTCACGAGCCATTTTCGGCAGGTGCGACGCAGGTTTCGATCGAGTCGCTTCTTTACTTTTCGAACCATTTCTGCTGATGTTGCTGTTTTCTTCCGACAACTTCCTCGGCTACGCTACCAGTATCACGGTATCGAGCGATGGTACGAAACACAAAAGATTTACTCACAAATAAATGCTGGAGTGCTTTAATGGTATCCACTTGTGGTTTTCCAGCCAAATATAAAGAAATCACACTATCACGCTTGAATTCCAACATTAATAACTTTTTTTCTGGAAAATTGTCACCAAAGTGCTTTTGTACGCTCGTAAACAATATAATGAGTTGTCACTGGAATGATATTAACAGCTGTCGGATGAGTGGCTTAGAAATAACAGCAGTCTGAAGTTGGTTGCAGTTTTTTCATCTCACCCTGTATATATCTTCGGGTTTTTTCGCAGTTTTTTCATCTCACCCTGTATATATCTTCGGGTAAATTCTGCACCAAATTACCAATATTAGTCCAAATAACCTGAATTTAGTCTAGCATCAAGTACATCAAATTTAGAGAAAATCTGTTCAGATGTAGCTATAGCTCCCACATATATATTTCATCCAATTCGGTTTTAAAGTCTCTCATATGCGTAATATGCACTCCCAACAATGATATTTGGCAACATCTGTCAAGTTTTATCGGGATCGGATCAGATTTTTATGTAGCTTCGAATTCGATTGAGTTTTACTCTTTGTACAAATTCTAGCGGATTTTTCAGAGGTCTTGTTCGTTCATATTTCCCACAAAATATGCCATTAATTATAGCTACTACGTCTTTCTTCAGTTTTAATTTTGTAATACCGACGTTATTTGGTGTTTATAAATGTTATTCTCAGGGGGGAAATGTGAAATGCTCAGGATCAATAAATTAGGTTATCACGTGGTTCGACACGACTGACTATAGCACTTATCTTACTTATTTCATCAATTGTCCTATTTTGAAGTCAAGTATCGTAAAAATGTTTGATCTTCTTTAATTTAACAACTAAAAAAGCTGTAAGTTCGGACTGGCCGAACTTTGAACACCCTCCACCATTTGGAACGAATTTGGCAATTCTCAAAAACAATAAAATTCGTTAAAACTTCTGTTAGAATTTTAAAAATACCGAATGTAGCCGAATGTATTATATTAGGGTCTATCTATATGTTTATAATGTAGCTAAAATCATCAAAATGCGGAATATATGGAGGTACCATGGTGGTTATAAAACGTGGATCTGCAGAGACAATTTTCTGTCATAGGCTGTAATATCCATTACGAACTTCAAATGCCAAAGTTGAAACAATTCCGGTAAATAACGTCGCTAAAATCATCAAAATACCGAATATCGGGAGGTACCGTTATATGGGGGCTATACGAAGACGTGGACCTACATGACTCATTTTCTGTCTTAAACCGTAGCATCTATTAAGAACTTTAAATATTAATTTTGGTACAATTCCGGTAAAAAAATGTCAATAGAATCATCAAAATACCGCATATCGCGAGGTACCGTTATATGGGGGCTATACGGAGACGTAGACCTTCATGGCCCATTTTCAATCCCAAAAGTCCTGCAGACATAGTACACATTTTAGTAAAATTTTATCAACCTACTTCATTTCGTTCGGAAGCTAGAGTGATTTCCACAGACGGACAGACGGATAGACGGACGGACATTGATAAACCGACATAGAATTTTATGCTGATCAAGAATATATATACTTTGTGGGGTCTAAAATGTATATTTCGAGGTGTTACAAACGGAATGACAAACTTAATATACCCTCCATACTATGGTGGTATGTACATTTTCAAGCATAATATCTACCCAAACAACAAGTATGATTAGCATTAAATATAAATGCACACATAGATTATTCGTCAGTTACTACAACAAAAATTATTGCAACAAGTATAATAATTATTGTTTGCGTTGCTCCTTCTCGTTACAGGTCAAATGAATGGAATGCAATAGATACCCATCGTGACTGTCTCCAACACAAAAATGACACCTGCTGATCAAACGATGTTAACTAGCCCAACCACTGTCGCAGCCACAAGCAACACCTCCGCAGTTCCAATCACAAGCGCCAGTATTTCCTCAGTGCTGAGCACCGGAGTCACAACATCAACAACATTAGATAACGTTAGCTCAATTTACGTGGGTATAATAGGGGGCAATAGTACAGCTTACGATGTCACATCCTTGGCGGAAAGTGGATGTGTGGCGCAAGAGGAGGAGTGGCATGACAGCTACTTTGGTGTCAAATTGGCCGTACCAGAATGGGAGGCAATACTCACAGCTATCGTACTGTCCATAATAATTGTGCTGACAATTATTGGCAACATATTGGTTATTCTGAGCGTTTTCACATACAAACCTCTGCGCATCGTTCAGAATTTCTTTATCGTCTCGTTGGCAGTCGCCGATTTAACCGTTGCATTGTTGGTGCTCCCATTCAATGTAGCCTACTCCATCCTGGGCCGATGGGAATTTGGTATATATTTGTGTAAGATGTGGCTAACGTGCGATGTCATGTGTTGCACATCTTCGATATTGAATTTGTGCGCTATTGCCCTAGATCGGTATTGGGCCATTACGGACCCCATCAACTATGCTCAAAAGCGGACAGTTGGCAGAGTTTTGCTGTTAATAGCTGGTGTCTGGATTTTATCGCTACTCATCAGTTCGCCACCGTTGGTTGGTTGGAATGATTGGCCGGAAGAGTTTACCAGTGCCACTCCTTGCGAACTAAATTCTGATCCTGGCTACGTAATTTATTCTTCACTGGGATCATTCTTCATTCCATTAATCATAATGACATTGGTTTATATAGAAATATTTGTTGCTACCCGGAGACGACTACGAGAAAGGGCGCAGGCGGCAAAGATAAACACAATTGCCGCACGATCTCTCAGCGCTGATGTAGCAAGCACTACTGTGACGGCAAATCAAACGGGAAATGGCACCATATCCATTTTGTGTTACAGCGTCATTTGTTGCTGCCGCAACTCGACGCCATTCTCTACAACGCCGATGATACAAAACGACCAAGAGTCCGAAAGTAGCGAAACAAATGCCAACAACGAAAGTACAAGAGTTCAAAATCAAACAGATACCAAGCCAACTGTGGCTTCACAGCGAAAAAGGACCCGAAGAGCCAAAATCAAAGACTCCATTAAACATGGAAAACTAAAGGCTCGGTCAGGTCATACATTTAACGACCACCCAGAAGTACAGAAATCTAAGGAGATAGGAAGTGGTGCGGAAAGTCTTCTACTGACACCCAATACCAAAGGCACAGAAAATGAAAATCAAGAAATATCTACTGAGAGCGGCAGCGACGCAAAAGATTGCATGCAAGTGTGTGGAAGTCGGAACGACGCCAATGAAATCTCAGCCGGTGACGGCGAGGAGGAAAATGTGTCTCTGAAAATTACCCCACCCCAGTCGTCTGTAGGCGCAACGTCGTTGCAAACAGTTCCATTGCAAAAGAAACCGGGGGGCGTATATCAGTTCATCGAAGAAAAGCAAAAGATTTCATTGTCAAAGGAGCGAAGGGCAGCACGAACTCTCGGCATTATAATGGGCGTTTTCGTCATATGCTGGTTACCTTTCTTCCTTATGTACGTCATTTTGCCGTTCTGTTCGACGTGTTGTCCCACAGTGAAATTTAAGAACTTCATCACATGGCTAGGTTACATAAATTCCGTGTTGAACCCCATTATATATACAATTTTCAATTTGGACTATAGACGAGCGTTCAAAAGACTTCTAGGTATGAATTAAGCGCACCATATGAAAACACATACACACACTCACAACATTAGTAGATAAATTCATAATTAAGTTAATATTAGTTATATCTATGTATACATATGTAATATCTAAGATTTCGATGAATATAAGAAATTAAACTTGCAGTGTTAAGGATGTACTGTAACTAAATAAGTAGATAATTAATATATTTTCCTTTTCTATTAAAAATATTAATAAATTGTTCTTATAGAATTGTAATTGATATAATCGAAAAGTTATGAAAGGACATTACTCTGCATTTTAGAGTTATCATGGAAAATATTACTTAAGAAAAAATGTAAAAATATTAAATTATACAACTCAATTCAGACCAAACAACAGAAGTCTCTCATGGCAAAACTACAATATTTTTAATTTATTTGCTTATACTGGAGATTGTAACGTATAATGATGGTTTGTGGAAATGTGGATTTTTATAAAAAGCACTAAATAATTTGGTAAAATGATTACTTCTTATAGCGAAACGCGAATCGAAGAACTATATAGATTTAAAGTCGAAAGCGTTTTTATGCCCGAAATATGAAATGGCCAAATCAAAACTTGATTTAACATTATTTTAAACCAGTCAAATATTCGAAACCTAATCATAATTTAACATTTTAAGACATTGAAGCAGATACACATTTATCAGTTGAAATAAGTTACACTATTTTAGTCTGTCAAAATAATATGTATCTTTATCTTGGTGGTCTAGAAAAGCTACAAGCGATTCAAAGGAAATGTAACAAAGTACTGGCTGACGACAACCCGATACCAAATAATTTTATTTTGTTTCAACTATTTTCAATTTATTTAATGTTGAACCAATTTGTTGTTCTCCGGATCAAGTTCATGAAGACTTTTTAAATTTGCTGAATCAAATAAAGTGAACGTGTTTAACCATGCTTAACCTTTTAACTTTAAAGATATCAACAAATCAAAAATTGTTCGAGAAAAACAGAAAAAAATAAAAAATTGTTTCAAAATTTTGACCCTTTTTGGGGAAGGTACCAGAAGAAGTGGGCCGATATATCCCATCTTCACACCAGATCTTGTGTTGATAGAAATATTGGAATGTGAGAACTGTGAAAATAATCAAATTCTTAGTTCACATTTTAAAAGAGTTATAATTATTCAAGATTTCGACGCATTGTGAGTGTACTTGATAGAGTGAAACGATATTGTCCATTTTCCCACCGGAACTATCATTAATTCAAATATTAGGATTTGCAAAGCTTGAACAACATCGGATGACCTTCTCTTGTTTTATTTTCTGTGGAAATGTAGACCTTTGTGGGGAGGTACCAGAAGGAATAGATCGATATTGACTATTTCCGAGCTAAGTCTAAGTTTTATAATAATATTACAATGTACCAATTTTAGACCAAATCGATGGACGGACAAACAAAAGTAAGTAAGTACGGATACGTGGTAAACCTCACTGTCGAAATTATAAATAAATCTATTACACCCTTCACCGTTTTTTAGTATAGGGTGTCTGTCTACTTATTATCATAAAACTAGAAATGCCAGTTTAACGCAGTTACTAGGAAAAATGGTTGTCTATCAAAAATCTATCCTCGCTCTAACGTTCACATCTGTTCTTATTTTAGAGCTAACATCAAATTATTTATCTTTATAATTTTAATAACAAATCCGCCTTCAATACTTAAATATAAGCTAAACCTTGATCTGATATACTTTCTTTTATAAATTTTGAAAATTAACATTCTTATAAAATATTCTATTTTATACCATAAGTGGCGCGGACGGACAGATTTGGTAGGTCCTAGTAAGCTTGGACAAAAATAGAAGTCGATTCCAAAGTCCAATTTAAATGTGTTAGACAGACAACGAATTCCAACCTTAGTCTTCTCTTGCTGCCAAAAGTATGTTTTCGAGGAACCTAAAAAGGAGAGTATTGATCTTATTTGCTAGACTCCTAGCAAAAATACTTTTGACAGAGAAGAGAAGGATAAACATAAATAAATGTTTCACAAATTTTAAAATTAAATGTTGTACCAGTATTTTTCGCGAAACAGAGATTTTTATTCTCTTCACTATGAAAGGGAGGGTATATTTAATTTGTCATTCCGTTAGTAACACCTCCAAATATCGGATCTAGGATGATTGTTCTTTTTTCTTTTTAATGCTTATTTTTCTATTAAAAAAAGTGTTTTTACAACAAAAGAAGTGAGCAACTGACCTTGTGTCGTCAAGTAATTACAACTTATTATTGCCCAAGGTTAATAAAACTTGGTATAATTGTGCTCCGGAACTTTACTACACTTTTCCATTCATTGCTCGAACACAGTTCCTTTATCCGAAAAAGTAGTAACATTTTTCAGCAAGACAACTTACATAAGTAAGACGTCACTTTACTTGTTTTTACATGATGAATTTGACAATTACTTGATAATTTAATGCCTTATATATTGGAGGGAGTACGGGAACGCAACATATGTTTTGCCGATTATACTTAAAATTACAAAACTTTGGACCTATCTAATTCAAATTCATGATGGGTTCTCGCCTAACTGTTGCAAATATCGGTTCAGAGTTGCAAAATATTGGATATTTGGATCATTTTAGCCACTTTTTTCACGAGGCATAACGTTTGAGTCCAGATACTTTTATATAAAAATGTTTTCTTTAACTAATGTTGGAGTGTATTTGAAGTTCAGCCTAGCCGACCTTAATATTTATACCCTACAACACTATGTGTTGGGGGTATTATTAAACCCTACAACACTATGTGTTGAGGGTATTATAAGTTTGATTGGGCCAGAATTTATGTAACACCTCGAAATATTGATTTCCCATATAGGAAAGTATATATGGATCTTCCTAGCTCGCCGAGCTGAGTCGATCTAGCTATGTATGTCCGTCCGTCCGTCTGTCCGTCTGTCCATGTTAATTTGTAATCACTCTACAGGTCGCAATTATGGCCCGATCTTCACGAAATTTAGAATGTAGGTGGGGCTTGGACCAGAATAGAACCCTATTGCTTTTGGAGATGATCGCCAAATGTTTAGGGGTTGAAATGGACCAAATACTGAAAAAATGTCGGATTTTGCAGTAGCTATACAGGTCGCAATTATAGACCAATCGACGCGAAATTTCGCATATAAATAGAGTTTAGGGCGGGGAAGAAGCCTACTAATTTGGGTGGGCATCGGATAATATTTAGCGGGTAAAATAGACCATATCTTTTATGTTGAAAAAAATCAAAATTTTTCATTATTCCGTGAATATTTTAAATCCCGGCGAAATCACAAAGCCATCACAAGGTTACTTCTGACCTTTACATTGATGTTATTATCCAACAAATCGGATATATAGCAAAATATGTGCGATATATATGTCTATCAAAGGAGATATGCTTGAAAGATCTCTTATATGTCGAGAACGGCTGAACTGATTTCGACAGTTCTCATTAATTCAGAATGGCCTCTTGGCAGGAAAGAAAAAACGTCTAAAAAATCGCATAAAAATATCTCTCTAAATATTGATTTTGTAAAATTTTCTCATATTTTTTCAATTTTGTCATATTTTCATTTTGAATTAAACATTTGGCAATATTTCTACAGCTAACAAAACTAAGTAGTTAGGATATCAGGATATCATATACAGATCGCATTTATGGGCCGATCCTTACGAAATTTTGCATGGGGATAATATGAGGGTCAGAATAGATGCCTACTTTTTTTGGAGATGATCGTTATATATTTAGGGGTTGAAATGGACCAAAAAACTGCAAAATTGTCAGCAGGTCGTGATTATCGCCCGATCCTCATGCACATTTAAATGGGGGTTACCGCACATTGCAAAAGCCAAGCATTTTCGGATGACCATCCAAAAATATTCAATGTGTGAAATAGCTTGCCAACTTTTGTAGACAAAATACGAAAATATCCATTCCAGTGACTTTTTGGAGAATTCGCAAATACAGGAAAGACGCACTTCTGACTATTTCGTTAAGGCTGATTTCGTTGATGAATGTAGTCAAATGTCTGTATCTCATATAGATGCGTTTTAGTCAAAAACCAATAATAAATGTTAATTTTTTTCCACTTCTGAGAGATTATAGGTCTTTGGGAAATATTGGTTACAGATCTAGGAAGACCATTTAAGTGCAACATCTACCAATAAATTGGAAATGAGCAAATTAGTTTAAGTTGCTTTTATTCGAAAATTAGAGAACGAAACCTGATGGTTTTCTTTTGTCACAATATCGTGTGGAAATCTTTCGAGTATCTCGCCTATATAAACTGTATCTTTTATTATAGTGTTGTAGGGTATTCAACGGTCGGCCCGGCTCGACTGTAGCCTTTGCTTACTTGTTTTACTTGTGTTTAACTAATGGCGGAGGGTATTAAAATTTCGCCCAACGGAACTTAGCTTTAGGTGGCAAGTTCTACTGTTCAGTTAAATGTTCGTAATGTTCAGGTAATGCCAATTTTTTCAGGATTTTTTATTTTATCACATTCAAAAGTCTGAATATTGCAAACAAAACGTTTTAAATAAAGTTATTTGAAACAATGATGACTGCCTTTGTTGGGGATTTTAAGACAATTTTTTGTTTAACAATTTTAGTTTGCACAAGGTGGGTGATATAAAAAGTATGCTTCGGCCCCTTTTACTTGTTGCGATTCAAAATATTTCTGTGAACTAGTAATACCCTGGTCTCAAATAGAATTTAACAAAAGTATGCATGTATAAGATATAATGTTGTCCATATGTCTAATGTAGAAGAATAAATTTTATAAAACATAAAATGTCAAATAAGTTATTTAAAACAACTATTTTACAAGTTAACAAAAAGAATATAATAATTATTCACACTTTCTAATATTTATAGATATGTATGTGAATACATGAAAGGTTAATAACTTTTTGGTTGTGGTTAAAACTATGGTGCGCAAAAAAACGATAGAAATTACGATCTTCTCACTTGAGCTCATTTTGGGATTGTATTGACGAACGTTCGTTCAACAAATATTCGCAAACACTCGTTCTTTGTGTTGACGATAGAAATCATTTTTGACAATCGCTCACCAATGAAAACGAACGTTCGCGATTGATTGCGATCGCTCATTTTGCCGGTTGTGCGCGAATTGTTTACTGCAATTATTTTTAGTATATATGGGGGGTATTGGAGGTATTATTAGTTTGATTGGGCCAAGAATTATGTAACACCTCGAATAATTGGTTTTCCATTGGTCTTATCTCGCCGAGCTGAATCGATCTAACTATGTATGTCCGTCCGTCCGTCCATGTTAATTTGTAATCACTCTACATTTAGCAATTATGGCCCGATCTCACGAAATTTAGAATGGAGGTGGGGCTAGAGCCAGAATAGAAGCTTTTGGAGATTGTCGCATAATATTTAGGGATTGAAATGGACCAAAAACTGAAAAATTTCCTAATTTTCAAAGCAAAGCCTTCCAATTTTGATGGTCATCGGGTAATATTTAGTGGGTGAAATGGACCATAACATTTGTATTAAATAATAGTCAAATTTCCCATAAACCGCAAATATTTTTAATCCAGGCGAAATTACAAATAGACGAACAGGCCAATTCTGACCGTTACGTAGAAGCCAATAGCAAATATATCGGGTACATATAGCGAAATATATACAATGTGTATATACAAAGGAAAGGGATGTTAGATAGAATGCTTATATCTCAAGAATGACTGGACCGATTTTAACAAATTGTTTGTAAATTCGGAATGCCCTCTTGGCATAAAAGTATAAAATCTAAAAAAAATTGCATAAAAATATGCCAATAATGATGTTAATATAGAATTTGTAAAATTTTCTAACATTTTATTATTTTTTATCGCATGCAATTTTTTCAATTTGAAATATAATATTGAAGTATACATCTTGTAATATTTTTTCACCTACAGCACAGGTTGGGGTAATTATATACCGATTGCAATTATCGTCCGAACCTCACGAACATTTTCACAAGGGTAGGGATAGGCTCAGAAGGGCTAGGCCTGTTGATTTCAAAGATGTCCGCAATATATTTAGGGGTTAAAATGGACCAACAACTAACAATGATTTTGCAGCCGTTATAAAGGTCACAAATAAAAGCCAAAGTACAAATAGGACAGCGGGTAGAATGGACCACTACATTTGTGTGAAAATATACCCACATTACTTACAGGCGATATCCGCAATACACAAAAGGCAAACTTATGGCTGTTTTATGTTGAGTTCGTTGACGAATACTGAATATATCGTAGACAAGCAAATCCTATAGATGAGTCTAAATTTAGAGATACAGAGGGGCCTCTTGCTTTTGGAGATGATCGCAAAGTATTTAGGGGTTCAAATGAACCAAAAGCAGAAATAATTCCTAAACACACAATTGAAGCCAATCGACTTATCTGAGAAGAGAGTTAAGGGCAGGGAAGAAGTCTAGCATTTTGGATGACCATTGGATTATATTTAGCTGAAAAAATGGACCGCAACAACTAACAGCACGACGGAGTGCGTAAATGTCCCTGGTCAAAATGCAAAGGGTAATATCTGGGCAGTGCTCCGTGATATAATTTCAAAAGCGAAATCTTCCAAAATGAATTTGGACATACGGGGGGTTCTAACATATTGTATTGTTGTGGGGTATCACATTGTCGGCCTGGCACGTCTATAGCCTTTGCTTACTTGTTTATTTTGTCAATTTATTTATTTTTTTTATTTTTTTTTACTATAAATTAAATTTTTTTTTATCTATATCTCTATGTTATGCAACACTTGAAGTGAAAAGATATTTTTTTATTGAAATGTAAATTGACATGTTATGTGTTCACGCAGGTTTTAATATCTTTTATTTTACAACCTGGTGTATTTCATTGGACTTGGGCGATTGGAAAAGAAAAGTTTGCTGCATTTTAAAAGGTACCATAATTATGTCCCGTCAATAAAACAATAGGGTACAGAATTAATAAGCAGTAAAAAATCAATATCGTAAACAGTATCATAAAACGTTCTACCTGTTCATGAACAAATGCAAATATGTATTTTTAATCGATCGTGAACGATTAAAAAACGATTTTCTAGTATGAGCTCATTTTGAGCGTAGTGTTGGGGGGTGTGAAAATGTAGAAAATTTACAATTCAAAATTGTAAATCAAATTGAAAAAATAGCATGCAATAAAAAATATGAAAATTTAAAGAATTCGACGAAAGATATTCGCTTTTTATTGGTATATTTTTCCACGATTTTCTTAGATTTTATCGTTTTCTGGCAAGAGACCATTCCGAATTGATAGGAATTATGAAAATCGGCCCAGCGGTTCTTGATATATAAGCAGAATAAATAAGATCAATTCTTTTATATATATATTGTACCTATTTTGTTATATATCCGATCTCTTGGCTATTAGCATCACTGTAATGGTCAGTGATCTTTTAATGTATTTGTGATTTGGCAGGGACATTTTCCTATTATCTTACATAAAAGTTAGGGTCTATTTTACCCGCTAATTATTGTCCGATGGCCGCCCAAATTGGTAGGTTTCTGCCCACTCCTAAACTCTAACTCCATGTAAATTTTTGTCGATTGGTTTATAATTGTGGCCTATAGAGGAACTGCAAAAAAAGGAATTTTTTTTCTGTTTTTGGTCCATTTCAACCCCTAAGTATCGTGCTATCATCTCCAAAAACAGGGTTCTATTCTGACCATAACCCCACCTCCATTTTCATTTTCGTGAGGATCGGTTCATAATTGCGATCTGTAGCTTGATTACAAATTAACATGGACAGACGGACGGATATACATAGCTAGATCGATGGACTCATCTCGGCGAGATAGGAAGATCCATATATACTTTCCTATGTGGGAAACCAATATTTCGAGGTGTTACATAATTTTTGGCCCAATCAAACTTATAATACCCCCAACACATAGTGTTGTAGGGTATAAAAACGAACGTTTGCGAAAGATCGAATCGACGAAGCTCGCAGCGAAGTTTTATTGTTCGTGAGTTTTTCGTTCAATTCTTATGCTTGTGAGAGATTTATCGCTCGCGATAAATTGAAAACAATCGTATTTTAATCTTTCTTTGCACCCTGGAAGAAACTTTAATTTGATTAAAAGAGTCTAAAACTGAAATCGCTGCCATAAAGGAGAATTTCGAGTTGGTGTACTCACGTTTCAAAAAGTTTCGAAATATGTAGTTAGATCACCAAAAAGATGAAAAGCTTTAGCAGGCACTCGAGATGACAATTTAATTAATTAATCGTGACTCCGCTATGAGGCCTCGCTAAAAAACGTTCAATGGAAAACCATCTTGCTCCTTCAGCACCAGAATCGTCGCAGTGAAATGTAAATGAAAGTATTTGTGCTTCTCCCTCCGAAATCTTGTTTTCTGATGTCAAACTTAAGTTTAACGTACATTTGTATCATAGCTTACTTCTAATAATTGTTAGAGTCCCTACAAGGGTAACTTCCGCTATTGAACTAAATACTTCTGTTTTAATTAATTGTGATTATCCCCAGAAAAACTATAACGGCTTATGTCGAATGAAAGAAGTTGACAGTGGATCTTATCTTATTATCTCGCCGAGCTGAGTCGATGTAGCTATGTGTGTCCGTCCGTCCGTCTGTCCATGTTAATTTGTAATCAAGCTACAGTTCGCAATTATGGCGAAATTTAAATTGGAGGTGGGGTTAGGCTCAGAATAAAAGCCTATTGTTTTTGCAGTTGTTCGCAAAATATTTAGGGTTGAAATGGACCGAAAACAGAAAAAATCTTGATTTTGCTGTTATTCTACAGGCCACAATTATAGACCAATCGACGCGAAATTTTGCATGGAGTTAGAGTTTAGGACAGGGAAGAAGTCTACCAATATTTAGCGGGTAAAATAAACCATAACTTTTGTAAAAAAATACGAAAATTTCCACTAAACCGAGAATATTTTTAATCCCAGCGAAATCACAAGTACATTAAATGGTCACTTAGGACCATTACAGTGATGCTGATAGCCATGACATGGGATATATAGCAAAATAGATACAATATAAATGTAGAATAAATATATCTTAGTTATTCCGCTTATAAGACAAGAACCACTGGACTGATTTTCACAATTCTCATGCCAAAAAAGGATAAAATCGCGTAAAAATATAACAATACAAAAGTGAATATTTGTTGTTAATTTTTTTCAATTCTTGTCATAATTATATCGCTTGAAATTTTTTCAATTTGAATTACAATTTTGAATTGTGCATTTTGGAAAGTTTTAACACTCTACAGCGCTATTATCGTTATGGGGGTAGGTTAGGTCAGAATTATTGTTTTTGAAGATGTACACTTTGGGGTTCAAATGGACTAAGAACAAGTAAAAAAGTGTCGGTCGGTTTTGTCGACATATGTATACCCTCAGCCCTCTTCACCCTCTATGGAGTGGGTTTTGAAAGAATGGGTCAATATTGTTCATTTCGTATCGGACCTAAATAAATAGGGTATAAATATTATTATAGCAGATGGATAAATAAATTATAAAGAATCGCTGAGTTGTTTCGCATTTATGACACGTAAAAATATTGAAAATTGTGTCCCTTTGTGGGTGACGTACCAGCAGGTGTTCGCAGATATATAGAATCTTCACAACAGATCTGGTGTTAGCAAAAATGCTTGTATGTGTGAAATTTGAAGAGAGTTGGATCCTTATTTCGGTTTCTTTGAGCGTTATGTTTTTCAAAATTAGATTATTGCTTCCCTTTCTGTGCAGAAAATATATATTTTTCAAATTTCAACCATTTGTGGGGCAGGTACCAGGAGAAGTGGACCGATATACTCTATCTTTACACCAGACCTTGGGCTAATAAAATGATGGGATGTGTGAAATTTAAAGACAATCTGAGTCTTACATCACATTTTATGAGAGTTGTAATTATTCAAAATTTTGACCATTTGTGGGGGAGGTACTTGAAGGAGTAAACCAATGTTGTCCATTTTCGCACCAGACCTAGCACTGATGCAAATATTAGGATTTGCAAATTTGAAGTAAAATCGGATTATCCTTTCTCTTTCTGTGCAAAGAATATTTTTTTGCAAATTCCAACCTTTTGTGGGGGAGGTACCAGAAGCAGTGGACCGATATTGCCCATCTCCGAACTCGATCTAAGTTTGACAAAGATATTACAATGTACCAAGTTTGGACCAAATCGGATACTCCCTTCGAGAGTTATCGTGCGCACCAGCCAGACAGACAGACAGACAGACAGACAGACGGACGGACGGACATCGCTAGACTCCAAATGTTCTGAAACGGATTTGGTCCAAAGAGACCTAGGGTCTAAAACCGTTATTTCGATTAGGCGCGTTTTGACCGTATCAAATGATATATACCCTCTGTAGCCATATGGCTGAGGGTACAAAAATTAATATTTTCCTGATTATATAGTCGCTCTACAGGTCAAAACTTAAAACCAATAGACACGAAATTTAACATGGGGAGAAAATTAAGGATAGGGAAGAAGTCTAGAATTTGATGACCATTGGTTTAGATTTAGCTGTAAAATGAATAGTTAACAACACGACGGAGTGCGTAAATATAGAACAAGTGCCCCGGTCAAAAACATAAGAGTAACATCTGGGAAGGACTCTACGGCATTATTTCAAAAACGAATTGTTGACTTACAAACTTGGTTGTATGGATTTTAGCCCGAATGTTCTTATGTTAGATGTCATCTTACTCACGTAATTAACCTCAAGTAATATTGTTCCAAAAGTATCGAAAAAAAAAATTCTGTGCCGCTTGAAGTACCTCAAGGTAGTCACCATATTATTGTGATTTTTTAATAAAAGTGGTAAATATGGCTTCTCTGACACATATGTTACAAATCAAGTTTATGCGGCTCTTGTGAGATCAATTTTAGAATATTGTTCTATTATATAAGACCAATATGATGCAATTTTAATTGTAACAAGTAAAAAAACATTAAGTTCGGCCGGGCCAAACTTTTAATACCCTCCACCTTAGGGTAAAGGAAACATTAGAAGAAATGTGGCAAAAACCATTAAAATGCCGAATATCGGGAGGTACCGTTATATGGGGGCTCTACCAAATCGTGGACCTACACATGCAAGGTTCCGCCAACGGAGCTAGAACCCATTATGACCTACAAATACAAATTTTCAGACAAATACGTGAAAAAAGGGCAAAAATCATCAAATTACCGAATATCGGGAGGTACCGTTATATGGGGGCTATACCAAAACGTGGACCTATAATTACAATGACTCGCCACACGAACTGGGACCCATTATGATCTACAACTACCAAATTTTCAGTGAAATTCGTGAAAAAATCAGTCAAAAATCATCAAAATACCGAATATTGGGAGCTACCGTTATATGGGGACTATACCAAAACGTGGACCTATACATACAATGTTTCGCCACACGAACTAGGACCCATTATGACTCACAAATACCAATTTTTACACAAATCAGTGAAAAAATGTTGCAAAAACCATCAAAATACCGAATATCGGGAGGTACCGTTATATGGGGGCTATACCAAATCATGGACCCATACATGCAATGTTTCGCCACCGGAGCTGGAACTCATTATGACCAACAAATACCAATTTTTAGACAAATCCGTTAAAAACTGTGGCAAAAATAATCAAAATATCGAATATCGGGAGGTACCATTATATGAAGGCTATACCAAAACGTGGACCTATATATGCTATGTTTTGCCACACATACAGGGACCTATTATGACCTACAAATACCAATTTTCAGACAAATCCGTTAAATAATGTGGCATAAATCATCAAAATACCGAATATCGGGAGGTACCGTTATATGGTGACTGACTATACCAGAACGTGGACCGATATATCTCATTTTCAATACCAACCATCCTAGACACAATACCAATTGCTCTGCTAAATTTTGGCGCTCTACGTCAAATAATGTGGGCTGTATCGTGATTTCAACAGACAGACAGACAGACGGACAGACAGACAGACGGACATCGTTAAATCGACTTAGAATTTTATGCTGATTATGAATATATATACTTTATGGGGTCTACGACGAATATTTAAGGATGTTACAAACGGAATGACAAAGTTAATATACCCTCCTTTCCAAGGTGGAGGGTATAAAAATAGAATCTGTTCAGAGAAGATTTTACTTTTTGCTCTTCGTACCTTTCACTGGAATAGTTCTTTTAAGCTGCCATCGTATGTGAAACGTTGATTAAATTAGTTATATGATTTTTAAAAGTTTTTTCCCCAGCGCAATGACATAAAACCGCCTCTTAGAATATATCGACTCATCGCTTTAGCACTTAAAGTTTACGACATACAACATTATGTAAAAACAGCAACATAACATGTATAAAACAATTAGGTATGATTGTATATAAATATTATGTATGTATAGAAAAAATGTACCCAATTCAAAAAAAAAACTAATCGGATATTAAATATTCATATACAAATTCAAATAAACACAAAATTCAACACATACACAATACGTATGTACTTAGTTGTAAGTAATCAAAAAGGATTCGTACAACGAATCGAATTATACTCGAATACCATATTTACGCTTGGAAGCCGTAGATGTTTACTTCTACCACAACTACCACTACTCATACAAAACAGTAACTTTAAGAAGCATTACAACTACGTAATATACATGCATATATACATAGATGTGAATGAATGTGGTTGTATTCATGTCCAAATGTTTTACAAAAAGAATAAAATATGTCCCTAATGTTAAAATGTGAAGTTTGTGCTTTTTAATTGTAATCCGTGGGTATGTAGTAGATCATTCTACGAAATATATAGGTAAGTTGCATTTTTTGTCGATGTATGCCATGCACAATATCCTACCACAACAGACTTCCATATATGTGACACACATACTTTGCAAGACTTTCATATTCTGTCCAGTCTGCTTTAATGAAATATGAAGTTGTTAATTGGTAATGGTCCCTTTGGCAGAATATTGTCTACAGCGGTTCTAGTTTCCGTATAAAATGTATACCACAGTACACCCGATGTTCGGCATTTTGATATGTCAGTACACGTCTTCGTATGGGCCCCAATATAACGGAAACTCCATACATTCGCATTTTTATACCCTCCACCAAACAAAGTATAGAGGGTATATTAAGTTCGTCATTCCGTATGTAACTCATCGAAATAATCATTTTAGACCCAACAAAGTATATATATTCTTGATCAGCGTAAAATTCTAATACGATTTAGCCCTGTCCGTCCGTCTATCCGTCTGTTGTAATCACGCTACAGTCTAAACGAATTAAGATAGGAAGCTAAAATTTTGCACAGATCTCTCTTTTGTCTGCAGGCAGGTCAAGTTCGAAGTTCGGTACCCCCGATATTCGGTATTTTGATGATGTTAGCCACATTTTTCAATGGAATTGTCTGAGAATGCACACAAGTAGTTCCTTGTCTGTAATTTATGCCTCGGCAGAGAATTATCTATATAGGTCCACAATAATTCCGATGAAAAATGTGGGTAAAATCATAAAAATACCGAATATCGGGGGGTACCGTTATCTGGAGGCTATACGATCCAGATAACGGTACCCCCCGATATTCGGTATTTTTATGATTTTACCCACATTTTTCATCGGAATTGTCTGAAAATCCACACAAGGAGTTCCTTGTGGGTACATTATACCTCGGCAGAGAATTATCTATATAGGTCCACGATATCGTATAGCCCTCATATAACGGTACCCCCGATATTCGGTATTTTGATGTTTTTAGCCATATTTTTCAACGGAATGGTCACAAGGGGTTCTTTGTGAGCACTTTACCTCCCGACAGAGAATTCTCTATATAGGTTAACGATAACGTATAGCTCCCATATAACGGTACCCCGCGATATTCAGTATTTTGATGATTTTAGCCACATTTACCAATCGTATTGTCTGAAAATCCACACACGGCGTTCTTTGTGAGCACTTTACCCCTGAAACGGAGTTGTCTATATAGGTCCACAATATCGTATATCCCCCATATAACAGTACTCCCCTATATTCGGTATTTTGTATTTATTGAAAATTTTCTCATAAACTGGATTTTCTTACACTTCCACTTTCATTAACAAAATTATTCACTCATTTGTATGGTTTAATAAGCATTTATTTAAATCTGTTAAACAATTGCTTAAGAAGTGCCTTGGTAAATATATCTGCCAATTGATCACTCGTTGATACATAAGTAATTTCAAATCCTTCAAATACATGCCGTATGAAATGGTATTTAACTTCAATATGTTTGCTTCTTTTATGAAATTGAGGATTTTTTATGAGTTTGATCGAACTTTGATTATCTAAATGCAGAACAGGAACATTTCTATTTTCTGGTAGAAGCTCTTGAAACAACCGTTTGTCCCATATAAGCTCTTTAATGCCTTCACTCGCTGCCACATAATCTGCTTCAGTGGTTGATAATGCAACTATTGACTGTTTTTCAGATGACCAAGAAATTGGACCACATGATAGCATAATTACATTACCATTTGTCGAGTGTCTTGTTTCACAATCTCCTGCGTAATCCGAATCTGTATTGCAATCTAAATTTAATTTATCCGTTTTATTAAACAGAATGCCTTCGTTGGAAGTTCCTTGCAAATATATTTAAAAATTCACATTTTCCACGTTATACGAATCAAGAAAACGACTTGCATGCGAAACAATGTATGCTAAATCCGGTCTTGTAGCTAAAGCTAGATACATTAAAGATCCCACGGCTTCTCTGTAAGGAAATTTGATTTCTGCCGGTTTTTGAGTCCGTTTATACGTTTCTGCTGGCGTTGCTACGCATTTCGAATCTTGCATATTGAATTTTCCAAGAATTTTCTTTATATATGTTTTTTGACAAGCAATCTTCCCTCTTCTTGAAAAATGTCCATACCTAGATAGTTTAACGATTAAAATACTTTCACATCGAATTCACCATTCAAATATTTAATGAGTTTCTCAGATGCATCTTTTGATTTTGTCGCAATTATTCCATCATCTATATAGATTGCCAGAATAATCTTCTTGCCGTTTTCACCAATGAAAACACAAGGATCTGAATCACTCATTTTCAAATTAAAATTTTTTAACATATCGGTGAAACGCCTGTTCCAACACCTGGAAGATTGTTTTAGTTCATAGATGATTTTCTTTAACCTGCATACTTAATCACTACCATCATGGTAACCTGGCGGTTGCTGCATAAAAATCTCTTCATCCAAATTCCCATTTAGAAAAGCAGTTTTTATGTCAAATTGAGTTAGATTATAATTCAAAGACGCACTAATGGCAAAAATCATTCTTATGGAAGTAAATTTAGCAACGGGACTGAAAGTTTCCTCATAGTCAATTCCATATTTTTGAGTGAAACCCCTTGCAACTAATCTTGCTTTATACCGTTCCATTACACCCATTTGATTTCTTTTAATTTTGTAAAACCATTTTTTAGTAATCGGTGTCTTTCCTTCACTAAACTCCACGTATAATTTTCAACTAAAGACGTAAATTCTTCATCCATAGCTTTCTTCCACTGCTTACTAACATCGCTATTTATAGCTTCTTCATAATTTCCGGGTTCGTCAGTAAGGAACATACAGTAGTTCGCGTCATTATTATTAAATGGTCTTGCCACTGATCGCAAAAAATATCTATTTTTGGCTACTTGATTAGGGATATCTCCATCTGCCATGGTATTAGTTTGATGTTCCAAACTGCTTTTACACTCCGCATCCTTAAATTATTAGATTCTAAAGAACTTCCCTCATAGTCAGTTATTTCCTTGATAATATCTATCATTGAAATCGTTTCTGAATCCTCTTTTATAATAGCATTCTCGCTATTTCAATTCTATTTTCTTGAGGAATCCAAATTCGATATCCTTTGCAATTATCTTGGTATCCAACAAATATGCCTTTCTTTGACATGGCATCCCACTTCTTGCGCTTTTCGTCAGGTACATGAACAAAAGCTTCTGAACCAAAAACATGTAGCGACGATATATCTGCCTTTTTACGAAACCATAACTCATACGGATATATTCCTTCATGTGGGCTTTTTCCTGTTCTATTCAGTGTATATATTACATTATTTACAGCTTCTGCCCAGTATCGTAAGCTTAATTCTTTAGCATATATCATAGATCTACCCAGTTTGATAACAGTTCTCATGTCTCGTTCAGCTTGATTTTCTGTTGTGATATTTTATGTTTACGAAAAATTAAACACACCTCCCTATTACAGTACTCTGAACCATTATCAGAACGCACTACTTTCACCTTCGAGCCTGTTTCAGTTTCCACAATATCTATATATTTACTTATTACTTCAGGAACTTCAGATTTGGCTCTAACACAAAATACGTGCCGGTAATTCTAGTAATCATCACGAAAGAGAACCATATATCTTGAGCCGTCAAAAGACACTTCCTGCATCGGACCGCACACGTCTGTATGGACTAAATCACCAACTTTATCGGCTCTGTTTTTGCTCCCCGAAAATGGTATTCTTGTTTGCTTCCCCATTAAACAGCCTTCACAAGTTGTTTAGTTTTAATATACAGGTATATTTTATGTTTTGTTGATCCAAAACTTCTTTTACATGGAGCTTGTTTTGATGACACATATGCTCATGCCAAATTTTGAGAGATTTTTCTGAGACTGCCGTATTAGCTTGTTCAAATGAATTTAATGCTACCTCAATACTAATTTAAAAAGTTTTGAATTTTCCCGAACTCCTTTAAGGAATATTTGCCCATCACATTTCAATACACAATAATCTGCTTCAGCTTCCATTACATACCCCGTATCAAGACAATCACTTGTTGAGAACAGATTTAGCTTAATATCCGGTACATATACTATTTTCTGGAGATTTTACATATTGGATAAATTGCTGTTGTAGAAGATGTATAGACGTTTTAGATTTTTGTTCATACACACTTTCCAGAAATGTCCATTTTTCCGCAGCGGTATCACAATTCATGATGTGAAGCATTAGTTCTTCGCCCATTGATATTACTAAAACTCGCTGAGCTTTAGCATCTGCAGAAAGCCATTCTTGCAATTCCCTGCCAGATGTATTAGGTTTCTTTGTAGTTACATTTGCGACACTACCATTACTTGAAACTTCCAAAGAGTCCATCCTTCCGAACCTTCTAGCTTAGATATCTTAAATTCCTCCGTTGTGATGTCCGTTGTCCGTAGTCCAAACTCTTTCCCGTTATGGCTCTGGGCCCATAACCTTTTAGCAGAGTAAATGAAACGACCAGCAGTTCTGATGGAACAATAGCAACTGACAAAAATTATGTATTTATTGAAAATTTCTAATAACAAATACAAGTTCTACATTCTTCAGTGACTATTTTGTCATAAACTGGATTTTCATAAACTGGAATTTGATTCGAAAATAAATTTTGCCAAAATATATTGAAATCGGTTATGATTTGGATATTTTTTGATGCACCAAACACGATATGTATGTTCGATTCCAATGAAATTCAGAATGCGTTACGGGATTTTGATCAAAAAATAAATTTGCCAAACACGATGCGAGTGTCAGATTCCAATGAAATTCGGCATAAGTGACTAAATTTGGTACAAAAATAAATTTGTCAAATTATATTCAAATCGGTTGAGATATGGATAAAGCTCTCATATACATTTTGGGCCGATTTTACATATTTGATGCACCCAATGCGATATGTATGTCCTATTCCAATGAAATTCAGACAGAGAGACAAAATCTGGTACCAAAAAAAATTGCCAAATTATACTGAAATCGGTTGAGGTTTGGGTATAGCTCCCGATTTTACATATTTGATGCACCAAACACGATACGTATGTTCGATTCTAATGAAATTCGGCATGAGTGACTAAATTTGGTACAAAAATAAATTTGTCAAATTATATTCAAATCGATTCAGATATGCATATAGCTCCCATATATATTTTGGGCCGATTTTACATATTTGATGCACCCAATGCGATATGTATGTCTAATTCTAATTAAATTCGGACAGATAGGCGAAATCTGGTACCAAAAAAAATTGTCAAATTGTACTGAAATCGGTTGAGGTTTGGGTATAGCTCCAATATTTCGGCCAATTGGTAGACCGAGCTATTTGTTTGTTTATGCATTAAAGTACTACAATTATACGTGTGTCTGGTTACCCTAAAATTTTTAACAATTGTTACAAATTGTTGCTGGAAGTCGTCTGCTCACCCGAAATTTCCGAGCGGTTGGAGAGAGAAATTTGCTGGATAAATTTCTCTTCTTCTTCTCATTCATCGACATTCAATCAGATGTTTTCTATTGTTTGTTTATTTATTTTTGTGCTTTCAACTTGAAAATATATTTTTGGAATTTTAAAAACTAATTTTTTTTGAAGAACAACTTTACAGAATGTGAAAAACGTAAATATTAATGTGTAATAAGGAAATTAAAAGACTATTTTTAACAGACTCTATTAGCAACACGTTTGAAGGATTCCGGGGATAACATCAAATCGACTTTTCTTTTATTGCTCATATTTGTATTTTATTGCTAATTCCTCCACCATACATAGTATGGAGGGTATATTAAGTTTGTCATGCCGTTTGTAACTCATCGAAATAATCATTTTAGACCCAACGAAGTATATATATTCTTGATCAGCTTAAAATTCTGATACGATTTAGCCCTGTCCGTCCATCTGTTGTAATCACGCTACAGTCTAAACGAATTAAGATAGGAAGCTAAAATTTTGCACAGATCTCTCTTTTGTTTGCAGACAGGTCAAGTTCAAAGATGGACTATATCGGTCCACGATATCGTATAGCCCCTATATAACGGTACCCCCGATATTCGGTATTTTGATGATTTTAGCCACATTTTCTAACGGAATGGGGTGAAAATCCACTCAAGAAGTTCCTTGTGAGTAATTTATCCCTTGGAAGAGAATTATCTATATAGGTCCACGATATCATATAGTCCCTATATAACGATATCGTATAGTCCCCATAGATTTGTCTATATAGGTCCAAATATCGTATATCCCCCCATATATCGGCATGTTCCGATATTAGGTATTTTAAAGATTTTAACAGAAATTTCAATGGATTTTTTTTTTGAAAATTTTCTAATCCATTCCAAATGGTGAAGGGTATTCCCGGCCGAACTTACTGCTTTTTTACTTGTTATGTATAAAACCTTCAAAATTTGTGGTGCTTCCTTTCTTTTAATTAACAAATTGGTTTGATTAGTTGCAAACTTTTGCAGGAATATCGCCTGTTTACTTTTCGCATTTTCCTTGCAAAAGGGAATAAAACTACCTTAAACTCTCAGAAAGATGTTGCTGGAAAATTCCTGCAGGAAAAATAACAAGACAACCTAATTACGTTTTTAAAAATTTTGAATTTGTTTTATTTTTTTTTTTTAAACCTACAAATATTCGTATATAAAATTTTGAATGCATATAAAATCAAAAGGGGTAGCGAAGCTCACCGGGTTCAGCTGGTCTATCTATGTATGTTTTAATCCTATTACTTTTCCTTCATTCTGATTTGTTCCTCATCAGCCAGTCTTTCGTCGCTTAAGGTCTGTTCCCAAACTCCTGTTTGAGAAATTGCAAAGGCCCTTTCTTGTAAAAAATGTGACACTTGGCAAATGCGTCTCAGATTTTTTGTGTCATAGAATTATTAAAAATTCGACACACAAGATAAATACATGTAAATAGAAGAATGTTCACGAAATACGTCGAGCGTACCAAATTCGAAGTTGACCAATTTCAACGTTGGTATTTGAACATGTTCATACCCTCCACCATACTATGGAGGGTATATTAACTTCGTCATTCCGTTTGTAACTCCTCGAATTACTCATGTCAGACCCAACAAAATATATATATTCTTCATCAGCGTAAAATTCCGAGTCGATTTAGCGATGTCCATCTGCCAGTTGTAATCACGCTATTTTTCGAACAAATTGAGATAGAAGGCTAAAATTTTGCACACATGTGTATTTTTCGAGTAGGCAGGTTAAGTTCGTAAATGGGCCATGTAGGTCCACGTTTTCATATAGCCCCCATATAACGGTACCTTCCGATATTCGGTATTTTGATGATTTTAGCGACATTATTAACCGGAAATATTTCGTAATGGATACTACAGCCTAAGACAGAAAATTGTCTTTGCAGGCTCACGTATACGCCACGTCGAATTTTAGGTAACGCTATAATATCCGCGCAATCATGTAAACACACGGATGACTAAATGTATAAAAGTTACACTTATCATATTTTGGCATGTAGTTGTAGTGACGAAATAAAACTAGTCGCTTACACCTTCCGATAGAAGCAATGTTGTCAAAATTAACTTATTTTTATACCCACACCACAAAGTGGTCAGGATATTATGTCTGTGCATTTGTTTGTAACAGGCAAAAGGAAACGAGATAGACCCATAGTTCCTTTTGATGATCTGCATAGAATCACATTCTGAGTCGATTTATGCATGTCCGTCCGTCTGCCCATGTATTTTTGTAAACAAAGTACAGTTCGCATTTATTGCCCAAATCATTTGTTTGGCCCAAGAACGAACCCTATTGAAATTGGAGATAATCAGTCAAAATTTAGATATAGCTCCCATATATACCTTTGTCCGATTTGCCTTTTATTGTGCACCAAACGTGTAATATCAGTAGGAATAGTATGGAATTTTGCACATAAAACCAAATTAGGCCTGGAAATAAGTATACCAAATTTAATCGGTTGAAATCGGTTCAGATATAGCTATAGCTCCAATATATATTGTTCATCCGATTTGTTAGTTTTGTCCTCCGCAACCGTAATATGCACTCTGTAACAACAATATTTGGGGAAATATATCAAATATAGCTCAGAAATACATTTGCTAAATTTTATCGAGATCGGTTCAGATTTGGATATAACCCCCATATATAACTTCGTCCGATTTACGTTTTATTGTGCACCAAACGTCTAATAGTTGTTCAAATGAGATGTAATTTGGCACTTACGACCGAATTGAGTCTAGAAGCTAATATGTCAAATTTGGTGAAGATCGGTTCAGATATAGCTATAGCTCCCATATATATTGTTCATCTGATTTGTTATATTTGTTACCCACAGCCGTAATATGCACTCCGCAACAACGATATTCAGGGAAATATATGAAATACAGCTCAGAAATATCTCAGCCAAATTTTATCAAGAGCGGTTCAGATTTGGATATAGCTCCCATATATATATCTTTATCCGATTTCAAATTGATTGTGCACCAAATGGGCAATACAATTTGGAATTTGTAATGCTTCGGCATATTTAGTTCTTTGAACTTTAAATTATAATCATAGCGTGTATGATTGAATTCTCCCATAAAAAACTTAATTGTTATGCGGAGCTCTTCTAAATTAGCAAAGTGGTGTAGTCTAAAGACCGGCGGAGCCGACTTTATGACTTTCTTTACTGGTTTATATCCAAATGTTGGGTTTAAAGGTTACCGATTTTTTTCGATAACTCAAAAAATTAGTTAGAGAATCGCACAACTGGTATCCAATATAACAAACTTTGCAAATCATAGGATATTATTTTACAGCGTTACTTACATTATTTTATAGCGTCACCACACAAGTAAAACACATGTATATTTATGAAAGTTACCCAAATACTTCTTTTTTGTATGTTGAAATTAAAAACCATAGTACAATAAGGAGGTGGAACAACTTTCTAAAACTACAGAAATACTGCTCTGAGGCTATGCCAGTTTAAGATTGTAAAATTTAAGATATGAACCTAGAGTATTTGGGTAATGCGGACGTACAAAAAAATGTTACCATAGTGGGAAGTTAATGTGTTTGTTATGTGGCGTTTCCACTGCACTTGATTCGCTCTCTATTCGTTGTTTGACCCTTAACTATGAAAAAACTACCAAATTCTTCACACAACATTTCCTGAGCGAACAATCATAGTTGTGTTCCAGAACCTACAAATTAGTACTAATTAGTGCTAATTCTGGTACAACGCGTTCCCGTACACCAAAAACTAGCAAAACTTGCAGCTCTCTTGAGAAAAAAATGGCGCTGAGTGTTGTACATTTCTGTTTGTTTAAGTTGTGTTCCAGTACTTTTTTAGTAGTAAAACTAGCAGAAGAGAGAACAGTTCGAAATGTCATTCTCATTTAGGTTTGCTCAAAAAATAAGGGAACGGAAAATTAGCAGAAATGCGATAAAATGTCAAAATTCCAAAAGTAAACAGCCTAAATCGGACTGGTGAAACCTTACTGAAAAGGGCGCCAACATTTAAAAAATGAGTATTAAAGACGATAAGTTAAAATTAATAATTTATAATCTGATTCCTCATTGAGCCAGTCCTCTTCACTGCTGGAATCATACAAAAGTGAATACATTAGTTGCTCCATATTTTCTCTTTTGTTTTTTTGCACGACAAATATTAGTTTTTCCTTTAGTTTTCAAGTTGATCATTTTCTTTATTGAAATGTATCAATACATTTTTCAACCTTGTTAGCCCTGCCAATTAAATGTCAAATTTACAATATGCTCATTTCTGCTCGGCCAAATTCAGAACCTTTACAAATGACAACATATGTAAAGAAAAAAGATAAACTTAAAAACTAAAGAAAAAGTAATATTTGTCGTGCAAAAAAAAAACAAAAAGAGAAAATATGGAGCAACTGATGTATTCACTTTTGGAGTGAAGAGGACTGGCTGAACGTGGAATCAGACGAAGAAAACGTATTGGAAAACAGTGCAAAATAGTGAAAGGTAAATTGAAAAATTAAGCTTAAAATCAAAGATGTTTGCTTATTACTGCGAACATTTTCTTTTTATTTTTTAGGTTGGCTGTCTTCCCAACTTGCGGCATTAAGTCTTCTAGCAGATTTAACATTAATTTAAACTCCAAACACGTCAGCTTCTCCGGGGTTGGGATTTGAGAGAACCTCTAAATACTCTTCAACGCATTCTCAAAACAAAACTTTCTAAATAAACAGCATTCAAAAATAATTATTAATTTTAACTTATTTTCAATACTCATTTTTTTAAATGTTGGCGTCCATTTCATTTAGGTTTCACCAGTCCGATTTAGACTGTTTTCTTTTGGAATTTTGAATGTTGACATTTTATCGCATATCTGCTATTTTTCTGTTCCCTTATTTTTTGAGCACACCTATATGAGAATGGCACAACTCATATTTGTACATTGTTCAAATCAAACCACTCTCAAAACAACGAAAAAATATGTCCCATCCCTAACAAATAAATTATGTAAATTATGACATTTAAAAATTAAAAATAGAAAAATTTAATGAAATTTTAAAAATTTTTGGGAAGACTGAAAATTATGAATTAAAACTACAATGTTGAATGGCGTATGTACATTCAAACGAAAGTAAATTTTGTTTTCCCTCTCATTCGAGATACGCATTTTGCCCGCGAGTTGAAATTTCCATAGAAAACTGTAAACAAAAGAGGCAATATTTTCAAAATGTTTGTATCGGCAAAAAAAAAATTGACAAGTGTCTCTCCAGCAGAATTTAAAAATAGAAAAATACAAAAATATGTTCAAAATGTCAACATCTAAGCAAAAAGTTGAAAACGTGAATGAAAATTCTAAAATTAATGATATAATAAATCTCAATAAATCAATAATTTCTTCTATTCATATAAGTGAGAATATCATGTATTTTCATATAAATTCCCATTAAAATAAACAAACAAAATTTTTGAAAAAAGGAATTATTCTACTATGAATTACGAATCGTGTCGTATGAACGGGTTAATTCGTGTACCTAATTCTGAGAGCGAACAACGTTATTGAAAGTGTAATGAGAACATAGCATTACTCTGTTAAGTACCCCGTACACGGTCAAAATGCATGACATGCAATTTTGTGATGATGCATCAAGCAAAATCATAATCTCATATTGCATATTCTCATTTGTGACGTTTTTTAATGTGAACAAGTAAAAAAGCAGTAAGTTCGGCCGGTCCGAACTTTGAATAACCTCCACCATTTGAACGAATAAGAAAATTTTCAAAAAAATAAAATCCATCAAAACTTCTTTTAAAATCTTTAACATATCTAATATAGGAAGGTGCCGATATATGGGGGGATATACGATACTGTGGACCTATAAAGAAAATTCTCTTTCAGGGGGTAAAGTGCTCACAAAGAACTCCTTCTGTGGATTTTCAGACAATACGATTGGAAAATGTGGCTAAAATCATCAAAATACCGAATATCGGGGGGTACCGTTATATGGGGGATATACGATATCGCTAACCTATATAGAGAATTATCTGTCAGGGGGTAAAGTGCTCACAAAGAACCCTTTGTGCACAATTTCGGACCATTCCGTTGAAAAATGTGGCTAAAACCATCAAAATACCGAATATCAGGGGTACCGTTATATAGGGGCTATACGATATCCTGGACCTATATAGATAATTCTCTGCCGAGGTATAAAGTACCCACAAGGAACTCCTTGTGTGGATTTTCAGACAATTCCATTGAAAAATGTGGCTAACATCATCAAAATACCGAATATAGGGGGTACCGTTATATAGGGGATATACGATATCGTGGATCTATATAGACAATTCTCTCTCAGGGGGTAAAGTACTCACAAGGAACTACTTGTGTGGATTTTAAGACAATTCCATTGAAAAATGTTGCTAACATCATCAAATTACCGAATATCGGGGGGTACAGTTATATGGGTGATATACGATATCGTGGACATATATAGACAATTCTTTTTGAGAGGTAAAATTCCCACAAGGGACTCCTTTTGTGGAATTTCAGACAATTCCATTGAAAATGTGGATAAAATCATCAAAATACCAAATATCGGAGGTACCGTTATATGGGCGCTATACGATATGGTGGACCTAGATAATTCTCTCTAGATAATTCTCTGCCGAGGTATAAAGTACCCACAAGGAACTCCTTGTGTGGATTTTCAGACAATTCCGATGAAAAATGTGGGTAAAAACATCAAAATACCGAATATCGGGGGGTACAGTTATATGGGGGATATACGATATCGTGGACCTATATAGACAATTCTTTTTGAAGGGGTAAAATGTCCACAAGGGACTCCTTTTGTGAAATTTCAGACAATTCCATTGAAAAATGTGGCTAAAATCATCAAAATACCGAATACCGTGGGGGTACCATTATATGAGGGCTATACGATATTGTGGACCTATATAGATAATTCTCTGCCGAGGTATAAAGTACCCACAAGGAACTACTTGTGTGAATTTTCAGACAATTACATTGAAAAATGTGGCTAAAATCATCAAAATACTGAATATCGGGGGTACCGTTATATTTGCCTGCAGACAAAAGAGAGATCTGTGCGAAATTTTAGCTTCCTATCTTAATTCGTTTAGACTGTAGCGTGATTACAACAGATGGACAGACGGACGGACTGCGCTAAATCGTTTTAGAATTTTACGCTGATCAAGAATATATATACTTTGTTGGGTCTAAAATGATTATTTCGATGAGTTACAAACGGAATGACGAACTTAATATACCCTCCATACTTTTTTGGTGGAGGGTATAAAAACATAGCAATCAGATTATTAAAGAAAATAAACATGAAGTACCGATGGCGAAATACCAAAAAATTGATTATAGACAAAACCAGGCTTAGTAATTCCTAGTACGTGAAACTATCCATTCTTAAATAAATCAATCGTTTCTCAGTGATACTCTTAATTAAACTACGCTACATAGAATCTTAGGTTATTCTCATGGCTCAATCATTAAGGTGCTAGTACATAAAAAGTTTGAAGTCATGGCTAGGCATATTGATGTCAAATTATAATGGAAAACGACGACAGGATTTTAGTGCGGCTCTGTAATCTCTTAAAGAAATGTCACAAGATATGCCTAGCCATGACTTCAAGCTTCGTATGCAAAGATATAAATTAGTAACGACTTGACAAAATGCATTATGGAAAAATAGTTAATGTGAAATATATATAGGGCCAGAGTAATTTTACGAGTAAAATTTTTTGTAAACCAAAAATTTGGACTCAAAATTGCATTTCATTGACGTTTTCGAATAATTTAAAATTGAATTTGCTGTTAAAACAACTTAACATTGGTGATTATGTTGTTATGATGTAATAACAGAGGTATTTACACCTGGTGACAATATTTTGACTCTGTCTTGTCCCATCTTCATACCTTTATGTCTTTGTCTTATGTACTTACACCTTACGGTCTTCCTTCATATTATTTAATCTAAAAACTGTTTAATCTAAAAGCTGTTATTTTATCAGATGAAATGTCAAAAATCATGCTTTAGGCGAAAATATTTATTGTTAAATTGAAAATTGGTTTTGCTGTTCATTGTCCCAGCAGCTTTACGACTACCTGTATTCTTGTACCATGGTTTTGATGTTTGTTTTGCTTGCAGCGAATTCAAATTTAATTAACAGATCGTTTGGTAATCAGCTGAGCTGGAAGGGGGATCTTATACTTGGATCATGGTTATTCTGTTACATTGCAGCGCACAATACTACTAACAAAAAACAAAATATGTAACAGCGCTAAATTTGGTATAAAGGCATTTTAACTGTAAGCCCCATATTTCATGTATGCCCGGAAACCTTTACAAACAATAGAAGTCCAACATGTGTACACTATTTAAAAGTCGTAAATCGATTTACATATCCCTACGTTGTTGGCTGCACTGTATTTGGTGGATTGTATTTGGCGGATAATTTGTTTTGATTTACCGAGTTTTTTGTTTTCATTCTCAAACTTAAATAGAGTCGTAAAGGTTCTGGTGTGTCTACCTGTGATTGAAAAAAATCTAATTATTTACAAATATGAGTACAAATACGTTATGTACAACCGAGAACAGCGATGAAGCTGAGGAAAAATCTTCGAACTCCAACGTCAACGGACTTCTGGATAGTTCAGGAGAAGTTGTCAACACTTCCTACCGCTTACAATCTTCATATTGCTCCACTGTGTCTAACGATAGTGAATTGTCGTCCTTATCGCTATGTTTGGATAGGGAAATGGAAAGCTATTCGAGTCCCATTGATATTGATGAGTTACCGGCATTCGAAGTACGTTTGATATCGCCTCTTGGGCGCACACCTTCGCCTATTGACAGTGAGGATATGGCGACACCGACAAGACCTGCCCCAAAGGAAAGACTTGCCCCTAGCCCCTGCCACAACAATCCTGACTACGTGGCGCTTCAAGATATAAATGCTCAAATAAGTCCGCCAAGTGATAATAGTGAACAGCCCGAGGACGAATCGTGCCTTAGTCGAACTAGTAGTTTAGAGACAATATTTGAAGGTGTATTTCTGAATACGCCACCTCGGTCAAATGGCAACACACACTACCCACGTAATTCTCGATGCAGAAAAAGTCTGCTGGAAAAAGTGGCTTTGAACCGCCTGCAAAGTGGGAAAGAAAATAAATCGCCACAGTCAAAACCAGAATCGCCTTTGCGACATCGCAATTCCTTAGATTTTAGTCCCAACACACGTGCAGACCATGGATTTTCCTAGATGTTTAAATAGTATTATTTAGATACAAATATATATATAATTTTCTCAGTACACTTCTGATTTTGTGTATTCTCTAATCGTGTTTTATTTGAAAAAAAAAACAGTCCGCTATTCAAAACGATTCATAAACTAAATCTATTTTACGCAGTCGTGTGTATTTCCTCATATCTATTATCAAATATTGATTTATGTGTATGTACCTATATGATAAATAAAACTATAGTCATGTTTCAAAAACACACAATATTATCTTTCAATTTTCAAACCGCATACACATCAAATTTGTATAATGTTAACAACAAATCTTAGGAAATGTGAATGAGTATGGTGGATGCACCAGTAGTTTGCTGTGTTTGATGCACCAAATACGATATACACTGGTGGCCAAAACTAGAGCAACTTAAATCGCAAAGACAATAAATGTCCTGTAACTTTTACAAAAATAAACAAATCGTAATTATTTTTCCAGTTTTAAATGAGGGGTTTAATTCACTTTTAAGAAACTAAAAATAAAAATAGAAAAACAATTTTGAACGAAAAATAATATGTGGAAAACTAAAATGACCCAATTTTTGCTTGGTCAAAACTAAAGCAATTTTTTATTTTTTATTTTAAAATAATTAAATTTTGGCTAGTAGTCGATAGCATAACCATTATTTTTGATAGCAGCTGCACACCTACGAGGCATTGAATCTATAACACGCTCAATTTGATCCTTCGGTGTGCTTTCCCAGGCACCCCGAATTCTTTAGAAAATGTTGTGCTTATTTATTTCCGAATCTCTCTTGATCTTCCTATCTACGATACTCCAAAGGTTTTCTAAGGAGTTTAGGTCAGGTGATTGTGCCGGCCATAACAAAACATGAATTTTTGACTCCCGCAACCAATATTGGACAAGTTTTTATACAAGTTTGGGATCATTGTCATGCTGAAACTCCCAAATCAGCCGAATATTTTACTCAGCGTAAGGGAACAACGTGATGTCCAACACATCTTTGTAAACAAACCGATCCACAACTTCCTTTATTTTATGGATAGGCCCAAGTCCATAGAAAGAAAAACAGCGCCACGCCATTTTTGACCGTCCCTCATGCTTCACTGTACCTTTGCAGCACTGCGGCTTGAGTCCTTCATGTTTTGGTCTTCTCACCGTGAAATTTTTCACGTCTGAGCCTTTAATATTATACGTAGACTCATCCCAGAAATAATGTTTTTTCCATTGAGTTTGATTCCACTTACTATTATCGTTTCCGAAAGCCTTTTTGATTTTTTCAGATATGAATGGTTTTTTGATGTATTACGGGCATGCAGACCAGCTGCCACTACTCGTCTACGCACTGATCTCGAGCTTATATCCAATGATTGCTCTCTCACCAATCCAGTTGAACTTTTAAATGGTTGTTTTTTTATTTCTCTCACAATTTGTGGATCAGTACGAGCTGAAGTTTTTCACGGCCATCATCCGTTATAGACTGTTACTACTGATCCAGTTTCAAAAAACCGACTTAGTATACTGAAATAATTATGAAATCACATAAATATTTATGAAATATTTCTCGGAAATCATTTTCTGTGATATGTTGTTTTGATAGTCACTGATAATTTGCTGTTTTATTCAGGTACTGTATTTGCTTTTAGCCATTTTTAAAATTTTTTTGGGCAGTACTTAAAAAACGAAAAGAAAAACACATACTGTTGTAAAAAACTTCTCAAAAAGGATTTATGACAAGCGAAATTGTCGAATGAAGCAAAAAGCGATAAATATCACAGTAAAAACAACTGAAATTGCAGCGGTTATATGAATGTACAACAGAGTTGCTTTTGTTTTGTCCAAGCCAAAATTGGGTTAATTGACTTAACCAAACATTATTTTTTATATAAAAATGAATTTTGGTTTTATGTTTTAGGTTTTTAAAAAGTGAATAAAGTACCTAATTTAAAACAAGAAAAACTTTCTCATTTTCTTAATTTTTGAAAAAGTTACAGGGCATTCATTCTCCTTGTAATTTCAGTTGCTTTAGTTTTGGCCACCAGTGTATATGTCCGATTCAAGTGAAATTCGGAATGAGTGACGGAATTTGCTATATCAGATTTGGATATAGCACCCATATATACATTTTCGGCCTATTTCATTTATTTGATGCAGCAAAACACTTTATATATCTCAATTTCAATGAACTTTAAAATATGTTACAGAATTTGATACATAAATAAAATTGCCAAATTATATTAAAATCAGTTCAGATTTGGGTATTGCTCCCACAGATATATTTTCAACCTATTTTACGTATTTCATGCACCAAACACGATTCCTATCAAATTTGAAACATGTGACGGAATTTGCTAAATAAATAAATTTGCCTAATTATATTAAAATCTAATTATTTAAAATCGGCCCTACATATTTTCTGTCGATTTCGTATTTTTGATGCAACAATCGCGCTAAGTATGTCAAATTTCAAAGAAATTTGGATGTATGACAAAATTTGGTCAAAAAATTGTCAAATTATTATTATTATCAAATTCAAATCGGTTCAGATTTGGATGTTATTGTATTAAGACCCACCACGCCATTGCAATGGCGTAAAAAACTACACAACAATTTAGTTGAGGCTAATAGCAACAGAAATGCCGATCAACATTTATCATGTTCCTGCTTTTCTTAGGTCAAATGTACCTGGCATATTCACGCGATTTGTTTGTTGTTAAAAAACATTGTGAGCCCATTGTAAAAAATAAAATAATCTTGAATTATTTTTATTTCAAATTCACAAAATATGTACAAAATTTTCAAAATTAAATCGACTCTAATAACAACATAAACGGATGTTACAAACCATTTATAAACTTGTTTTTCCTTTTTGTGCAAGATAAACTCAAATAAGCAGAACAAAATTGAAGACAAAATCATAAATTTATTAAAACTAATAAATATCGGATTTCAAGATACTTTTACCGCCAGTTGCATTTACATTTTGGACAATAATAGATATGATGGAAATTTCCACCACTCTGCAAGAAGGGTTAATTTACGAATTGACATTTATATGCCAAGCATTTTCCAAATTTTTCCATCTATAGGTTCTTCGCTAGTCCTGTCTATTTTATGTAGGCTTTTGAGATAACCAATTACGAAAACAAACGAAACGATTAACGTTCAATCAATCGTTTTGTACTCCGAACAAAACAAAACCTCAAATTTTTCAATGCCAGAAGTACACAGACAGAACGATTCCCGAGCTGTCTCATTTGCAAACGAATCGCCGGGAAACATTTGCTGTGTGAAACGATAAGTGGTAAATTGAGCGTTGTTATTCTTAATATTGTTTGTTATACTTTTCTACATTTTATGATGGTGAAATAAATGATAAAAAGGAAAGATTTTATCTTAATATTTCTTTGTACATTATTTGTAATGAGTTAATATACAGGGAAACGTTTGAAAACGTATGCGATGAGTTTTGTACTGTTTCGTTTCCAATATTGCGTCATCCAGCAGAGTACATTTCAGTTTTGCTTTGTTTCCACTCATCTACACAAATCGTACAAAATAACAAACAAGTTCCGTTACCTTTATATCCGTTTTGTTTCGTTCCATACTTCAAAAATGTACAGAACGAAAGGATTGCAAACGTGTGATATAGTTTATTTTCGTAGGCTGATTTTAACTGTTAAAATTCGGGCTAAAAACATATCTGAGTTAGACAAAAACGCTGAAAATAAAAACTATATATTTATATTTTATTGGTAAAAAAATCGTATGTACATAAATAAGTACTATCTATTTACAACAGTTGTACGATTGCATGGTAGTTTTAAAAATCATAAAAATTAAAAACGCAGAATTCCTAGTACAAAAACAGGTAGACATTGCATGTGGTGCCTTTGTACATCCTCCGTCTTGTTGTAGCATAGCTTTGTAATTTTTTCGACTACTGCTGTAATCTATTCTTAATAAGTGAATATTCAGGTAATATAGACAGGAAGGCGATCACGATAGCTGGAACTAAGTAACAGTAGATGTATTTACCTGCTTCAGTCAGAAATTCTGCGAATGGCGTGAACCGGAAAATACTTTCACTTTCAATAAACCAGGATTTACTTCGCTCCATCTATAAAGAAATTTAATTATGTTAATCAGGTTGTTGCAAGTTTAAATGCTGGTGCATTTCATATGGACTTACTTCAGACAACGCTCCTCAAGTCTTGCCTTTACCTTGCTCTTGATGACGGAAACGCCTCCGGCACTGTGTTTTCCACGACCAGTTATTATAAAAACAAATTTATAATTTCTTGAAGCCAAACGTAAAGATGTGATATGACGATCTAGAAACAGGTCTAAGCATGCCATCGCTTCTAAGAGGTGAAAATAGTGAAGATCTAAATGGTCGGGGTTATTTTGGGTATATTTGTGGACGTTCATTATACAGTTTGCGGCTCGATGGTTGTACATATCTATTTTCTGTTTATGCAAATTAGCTATTTGAGAATAGTAAAGACCTGCACCACCATTGCCTGCTTGTATAGCTTCCTTGGCCTTTTGGTAGCATTCGGCCCTCAATTGACAGTGGTGCGCTGCAAGGTTGCGAGCTTCTTCGAATTCCTTCAGCGCTAGCCGTTTCGCTGCTTCTGGCGAAAAGGAAGGATCTCTAGTATTATTTTCGTCATCCCAAACGTTGACATTCGAAGTCCGACTTTGCTTTTGATATTCATTAGAGTTTTGCTGTGAATGTTAACATAATGTTATTTTAATGTAATTTAAATTAATTTTAATACTTACGACGTCCTCCAGATGGGTGTCCATTGTCTCTGCGTCGTGCATGGTGCTTTGTAAAATTGATACTGTCTCTTTGTAATTGTTGTCTGTCGAGGATAGAATATCGAGCAGTGTTTCGCGTGGAATGTCTGGGAACGTTTCGCAGAGTTTCATCTGAGTGAGATGTGCGGCCAGGTCCGTAGGTTGTGAAAGTTTTTCCATTTCACTTCTTTGCATATCGATGCCTTCTTTATCTCTCTTGTACAGATTCCAAGCATATTCAATGTCTAACATTTCACGTAAATTACTTGGTGATTGTTTATATTCGGAATATTTTGGGTGCTTAAGAAGACGTGCAAAGTCTTCATCTTCTCGCATCATTTGCTGGCGCTCCTCTTCCAAATGATTATATGCTGACTCTATCCATAACATGTACAACTGCTTGGCCAGAGAACGTGGCATAAATACCTTTAAATTGAGTGGTAGTGTGGATGGAACTTGTTCTTCAAAAGAAGACTCATTGCGGAAATTATCGAGTAGTTGCTGAACTAAATGTTCACCGAGGGACATTTCCAGCATAGCCTCATTTTCGTTACTTTCATTGCCAATGTCTTCATCAACATCGTCGTCATTTTCTTTATTGGAAGACTCATCTATATTTTCACCTTTGTCTTCACACTCTTGGGTTGTGGCTATAGAAGTACCATCTCCGGATGTTAACCCATTTCTAGAATTTCTTATCTTCAATACATGTTTGGAGTAGTGACTATCTCCTAGAACAAAACAGTTTTCGATATTTTCTTTCACTTCTAATAGATTGCGATCGTATGCTAGTCTTGGACGAGCGAACCTCTGACGTTGTGGTCTTTGAGAAGGTTTTGTCTCTTTGCTGTCCACATTGGTTTCATTAGCACCCACATGTAATTCATTGTGTGATACAGGATATTCCAACTCAGCCCGTACTTGAGGTTCATTCGGGGTAAGTTTGCATGAGCACACAAACTCGTCAAAATCGTTATCATTATCTTGTAGCTCTGTGTCTCCTCGGAGTTTGGACAACTCATCTTCTTTCAACAAAATATCCACTGCCCAGTCAATGTCCCCGTTACATTTCACAAAGAGATCCCACAGACCACCGATTTCCTTATTGGGATATATTTGTCTTAGTGTGATAAATGAAGCATTCTCATTGGGACAATCAATACTATGGCGGGTGAAAGACGAGGAAGAAGTAATTTCTTCATTGTTCTTTATGTTCAAGGCCATAGTATCCTTATCTGTATCGTGGTCTCGCAAAAGATCAATTAATGACTTGCCCCTATCAGCGCTTACATTAATCTTATTTTTATCAAATGAGGGAGTTACTTGTACCGACTGCAGATCCGGGCCCCAAAAGTCTATCGACTCGGCTTCGTATGGCTTCCAAGCATTGGACAACTTTTGTTCGAGCAAACTATATACATCTCGCTCAGAAGCGGACTTTATCGGAATTTGCGAAGATGTTTGTTGAGAATTTGGTTTTAATTCCTCATCGAGTTTTTGCTTCTGTTTTGGGGGCGAAGCACTTGACTTAAACTTCTTACGCTGATCTTTCGGCGCGTTTGTGTCATACGGGGTCCAGTTAGATTTGTCTGTGTCTTTAGAGTGTGGCAGTTCCATTGTTTGACTTTCCTGTCCAACAACGGTTTTGTCTTTTTCATCGGCATTTGGTGAAACCACGTTGGCTATTGGTGGTATACTGCGAAATTGTGGCAAACTAACAGTATACTTTGTTGTTTTAAACATCTACAAGAAATCAGAAAAAAATACGAAAGTCAACAAAATTTTAACTGAAAGAATACTTGGATGTTGAAAGTATTTCAATGTATACATATGTTACTAACAGTAAAATGTATATATATACAAAACAAAATATACAAAATATATAAATATATATATATATATATATATATATATATATATATATATATATATATATATATATATATATATATATATATATATATATAGCTATCGCTAATCTACTTTAGTTCGGGCGGAACAACTTTTTATACTTTCCACAATTAAGTTTACCGAAGTGAAACAATATGATTTACTATATTTTATCCGTTCAATAGAGAACGTGGTTCTGGGTATATAAATAGGGATCGTATTGAAAAGATTGCAAAAAAATCTTTTGTTGGACAGTTTAAAAATACAAACAGTTAAGTCAGAAATCTTAAGTTAGACCAGTACCGCTAATATAGATCTAATATTAAGATCAACATTTAAATTATAATACAAAATAAATTACGAAATTTGAGCTGAAAACTTTAAAATACCGAATAGCGGGGGTTACCAAAATTCATATATTCTTGATCAGCGTAGTAGAATTCTACGAATTAAATATGTCTGTGTGTTGTAATCACTGAAATTGATTCAAATTCCGTATTTTGATAATTTTAGCAATAGACGATCTTATAACGAATATGTGCTTTATGGGGTCTTGGGAAATATTTCAATATTTTGCCAACGGCCCGGAAACTTAAACATGCATTCTACTTTATGGTGAAGGGAATAAAGAATTGTATGTATGTGACTTGCCTTCAACAATTCAGGAACACTTGTTTTTTCATATTTATCTATCATATGTCGAATTTTGTCCGCAGGAACTCCATGCAAATTACGTCGGGCTAACACATTTGGCGATTTTCTCCACGAGGGCTTTGGTTCAATTATTTCAATTAGATATCCATTTTCTATAGCACATTTTACGTAAGGCAACATCTCCCAGGCTTTCATATTTGTATTGTCCACAAAAATTGGACTGAACCCGCTCATTGCTTTCTCTCGAACTCGATATTGATTGAATTCATGTGCTTCATTCAGAAGATTTACATTGTACTTGTAGACACCTTTGGCGTTGTAAAAATAGTCGTCAGTGCTAAAAATAAAGTCCCCAACAGAACAAAATGGTGGTTGTAAGTCGACATAATTTTTTACAATAGAACGAGCGGAATATGTTTTCCCTACTCCAGGGAGTCCACGCATCAGCACCATAACACGATATCCTTGCTTAATGAGATTGCCAACTTTCTGTGCCTGTGCGGACAAAGGTTCGGTTTCCGTTCGAGGTGGCTTTGGAGCTATGTCATCAGGATTGAAAGCGGAATCCGTTTTCGCGTCATCACTTGTTGTTGGGGGGTTGCCTTCGTTACTTGTCATTTGGTTTACACACAAATCCACTGTAATAATGCAGATACCATGAAAATATCTAACGTAGTTCAACGTTTAAATGATACGTACAGTTCCAATTATTTGTAATACAAACTTTTCGTAGCTTCCAAAGTGGTGTCGTACAAAATAGTTCTTTCAAGTGCTGAAGAATTTTTTCCTGTTCCGGACTATCTTGTTCCCTGGCAAACATTTCTACTTTATTGTGTTGTTCTTTGTTTTTGCAATTGTTTTGTTGTAATAATACGACGTAGTATATGACTATCTTCTGATTCGTGGCGGTAACTTTGTAGAATGGAATGCACCTTGACTTGCTTCAGTTATGCTAGAACATTGCCATAATTCCAAAGACATTTAAGTTAATATTGCGATAAGTAGATTATTGTCAAAGTGATTATAAAACGAAGAAAAACATAGATAGTCAGCCAAATATTCACGTATTTATAAAAAGTACAGAGCGGAGAAATATTTAGAACCGCCGTTTTAAAACACATCTGCCAATTATTTGTCAACAACGACATCTGTTGAAATCTGCCGATTTAACATTCGAAGGCGCTTTATTAGCTGATTCCATAGCTACACTTATTCAACAAAGGTTTCAATGTTTCACCACTGAATTTGAACACTGAGGGCGTTTCTTAAAATGCTACGTACTCAGTCGACGTTTTTCACCACACAAGTAAAACGCATGTATTTATATGAAAGTTACCCAAATACGTCGAGGCGCATTTGAATAACACAGGCGTACAAAAAATTTTACCATAGTGGCGAAGTTGAATATTGGTGTATGCTACGTTGAATTTTAGGTAATACCATGGTACAATGAAGACAACGTGGGCTAACTTAGAAAAAGTTGTACGTATAGGGGTCTACCCGTAAGGATTGTAATGTCAGAATCATGATCAAAGTATAAGGTCCCCCTTCCAGTTAGGCTGATTACCAAACGATCTGTCAATTAAATTTGAATTCGCTGCAACCAAACAAACTTCAAAACTATAGTAAAAGAATACAGGTAGTCGCATCGCATAGATGCTGGGACAATGAACTGTCAAACCAATTTTTAATAAATAAAAAATAAATAAAAAAATAAAAAATTGTTCAGAAAATATTCAAATTCTGGTGTTTTCAAAATGCTTATTGCAACGAATGCATCGACAAAATCTACAGTTTTTGTCGCGAAATAAATCATAAGAGATATATAGAACATGATATTGAAAAGAAATTTTGACCATTCATTCAGTTTTCGCGGTTTTAAATTATTTATTCAAAATCAATGCAACAAGTTGTTTGCTTTTTTATTGTTTTGATTGTAATTCTGACATTACAAGCCAAACAGGCAGACCTATATACTTGCAATTTTTTCAAAGTTGACCTACCTTCTCTTCATTGTACCATGGGTACAATCATGGTACAATGATATCAAGGTAGGGCTATGATACCATATGATTTCAATTTTTTTTATTTTCTTGGCTTAAAATGTCATCTTTATTTGTTTATGTATGTGTTTTCTTTTCGATAACAAAAACATTGTTCAGAAAACATTTAAATTCGGATGTTTTCAAAATGTTTATTTCATCGTATGCATCGACAAAATCTAGAGTTTTTGTAGCGAAATAATCCTTTAGAGATATATAGAACATGGTTTTGAAAAGAAGTGTTGACCTTTCATTCAGTTTTCGCGGTTTTCAATTATTTATTCAAAATAAATGCAACAAGTTGCTTGATTTTGTTATGGTTTTGATACTATTTCTGACATTACAAGCCAAACAGGTAGACTTCTATACTTGCAATTTTTTCAAAGTTGACCTACCTTCTCTTCATTGTACCATGGGTACAATCATGGTACAATGATATCAAGGTAGGTCAACTTTGAAAAAATTGCAAGTATAGAGGTCTACCTGTTTGGCTTGTAATGTCAGAATTAATATCAAAACAATAAAAAATCAAACAACTTGTTGCATTTATTTTGAATAAATAATTTCAAACCGCGAAAAATGAATGAAAGGTCAAAATTTCTTTTCAAAATCATGTTCTATATATCTCTTATGGTTTATTTCGCGACAAAAACTGTAGATTTTGTCGAGGTATACGTTGCAATAAGCATTTTGAAAACACCCAAATTTGAATATTTCCTGAACAATTTTTTATTATTGAAAAAATACACACACATAAACAAATGAAGTTGACATATTAAGCCAGAAAAATAAAAAAATTGAAATCATATGGTAGTTCTGCCCTACCTTGAATTAATTGTACCATGGGTACAATGATATCAAGGTAGGGCTATGATACCATATGATTTTAATTTTTTTTTTATTTTCTTGGCTTAATATGTCATCTTTATTTGTTAATGTATGTGTTTTCTTTTCATTAACAAAAAAATTGTTCAGAAAACATTAAAATTCGTGTACCTTCAAAATGTTTATTTCAACGTATGCATCGAAAAATCTAGAGTTTTTGTAGCGAAATAATCCTTTACAGATATATAGTACATGATTTTGAAAAGAAGTGTTGACCTTTCATTCAGTTATCGCGGTTTTCAATTATTTATTCAAAATAAATGCAACAAGTTGTTTGATTTTTTATTGTTTTGATACTAATTCTGACATTACAAGCCAAACAGGTAGACCTCTATACTTGCAATTTTTTCAAAGTTGGCCTACCCATGGTACAATGAATTCAAGGTAGGGCAGAACTACCATATGATTTCAATTTTTTATTTTTCTGGCTTAACATGTCGGGTGTTTTTAAAATGCTTATTGCAACGTATGCATCGACAAAGTCTACAGTTTTTGTCGCGAAATAAACCATAAGAGATATATAGAACATTATTTTGAAAATAAATGTTGACCTTTTATTCAGTTTTCGCGGTTTTAAATTATTTATTCAAAATCAATGCAACAAGTTGTTTGATTTTTTATTATTTTGACACTAATTCTGACATTACAAGCCAAACAGGTAGACCTCTATATTTGCAATTTTTCAAAGTTGACCTACCTTCTCTTCATTGTACCATGGGCCTACCTTCTCTTCATAGGTAGGCTAACTTTGAAAAATTTCAATTTGGTTGGTGTTTGGTTTGTAATGTCAGAATTACTATCAAAACGATGAAACCATGATCAAAAAACAAACAACTTCTTGCATTGATTTTGAATAAATAATTAAAAACAGCGAAAACTGAATGAATGAAAATTTATTTTCAAAATTGTGTTCAATATATCTCTAAAAGTTTATTTCGCTGCAAAACTATAGATTTTGAAGTTAAAAACCCCCCGAATTTGAATATTTTTTGAACAACTTTTTTAATTATTGAACAGAATTAACACATATAAACGAATAAAGTTGACACATTGTACCAAGAAAATAAAAATATTAAAATCATATGTTATCATAACGCTACCTTGATTTTATTGTACCATGGGTTCAGGTGACAAGTGAAAACTTTTACAAGGTGTGATGGCTTCAATTCTTGTTCTATGAAAATTTGAAATGAAATTTTTTATAAAGGAAAGAAATGTCAAATGAATAATTTTATAAAAGAAAAATTTTTCATTTCATATTTTCATAGAACAAGAATCCAGCCCCTGTTTTGGAACACCGCATATTTACTTATACTTGCAATTTTGTGGCAACTACATATACCGGTGATTGCTTTCGGTTTGTAAAACCCTATACTAGTCCCATTTTCGATCTTCAGAGCCATACATCTAGTCAGTGTTTTTGTTTTGATTGTGATCCTTATCAGTCATTCCGTTTTGTTTTTATTTCTACGGCGACGGCTTTTTAATAGATGCTTTGTAATTTGGTTTTGCTCTTCATCATTCGTGTGTAAATGTGTAGTGGCGTTGAATATTATTTTCTATATTTCCGCATAATTCAATTAAACTCAAGTGTAAAATGTTAACTGGGGAAGATTGCACATAAATAGAGTACGGTAAAGTTTTCTTTAAATTGAGCAAAATGTATAGACATTACACATTCCTGAATTTTCCAGATAAGCAAAAATGTATTTTCCAATTGGCTGGCCAAAAACCATTAACTTGGCTCTACCTGGAGAAAGTAATAATTTAAAACACATCTGCTTTGATGCAGTGAAAATACTCTTGGCTGCGGCGGGAAACGACTTTTTAGGCATTTGGTATGCGAATCCACTGGTTCCAATCGTCTATTATCGTAGAAGCGTGGAATCAGTGGTAAGCTACGGAGAAAATAAGTTAGTTGTTTGGAAGCCAGATTCACGACAATTGATAGTGCTTACGACTGGTGGTGTTTTAATACTCTATCAAGTAGATTTCGATGGAAACGGAAGTGGAATATTTCTCCAAATGGACTCTCCGCATTACAGTTTAAAACGGGACTCTGCTGAACTATTTATTAAGGAGAATATTCCAAAGCTAAGTCTGAAGGAAGTTTGCATTGTGGAACTTAGTTCAATTGTGACAACGGTATGTTGCATTAGTTTAACAGAACTTCTGGTAGCAACGGAACGTTGTGAGCTAATGCGACTGCAGTGGTGTGACTTGGAGTCGGCAGAAGTTGGAAGCTCGACAACTGTTGCTGATGCTATAAATTTGCGACAAATACAGTTCTACGTCAATCAGCAATGCAGCTTGAAATCTATTCCACCAGTCAGTACAGGCTCTTTTGTTGCAGCCCTCGAATATTCGCCGTTTATTGGAGGCTGTGCCGCGGTATTTAGCGATAAAAGAGCGGCATTCTTAATTGCAAACCACCTTAGATTTGAAGCGGCAAACATGCATGGATTTTGGATCCCTGAAATTGAGGATGCTACCGTTTGTAGCGTAAACCATAAATTCCGTTTGCTTGCATATGGGAGAGCAAATGCAGACATTTCTGTTTACGGCATCGAAGATGGAACTGGCGGCTTGGAATTTTCTCATCGCCTTTCGTTAAATTCAACGGTAATGCCTGGTACTCTAGGTGCGGTGAACGAGCTCAAATGGAGTCCAGATGGTTGTGTTTTGGCTGTTTCTTGGGAAAACGGTGGAATTGCTTTATGGAGTACATTTGGGGCACTTCTGATGTCATCATTTTCCTGGGATTTTGGTATAAATGTTGATTTGATCCACGACAATCCTTTGTGTGTGAGCAAATTAGAATGGTCCACCGAGGGCTATCAACTGTTCTTGACTTGCAAAGGTCGGAAAAATGAAGAGCAGCACATCGATGAGCCTTACACCAACGTATGTCAATTGAGTTTTGTAAAGAGCGCGTTGACGATGAATCCATGTATGACAGCTCATCCCCATATCTTGTTGCAAGGTTAGTACATAACAAATCAATTAATTCTACAATTGAGGATTTTTGAATTACGGACAACAGATACTTTTAGTTAACCAAATATAAAATAGAAGATGAATGTTGTTTTGAGTACACATTCTTACATTCACTTTATTGTACATTTCTCCCATGTTTTCAGTACACATTCTCGCACGATATGCAGCGCTTGTTTTACATTTATTGTACATTTCTCCTATCAAAAATATAAGAAAAACTAACTTGTTATACATTCTCTATTATAGTTGCTGTTATGCGGAATAACGCCACCAAAGCCAAAATGTTACTAATATAATGAATCCTTGAGCTCATATTCATCAGATAGTTTGCTCTTTGTGAAATGTGTAACATTCCAATATATTATAAATTAGTTGGCTTTAAATTACCAAAAGTTTGGGGTTTATTTTGAGATTAGTCACATGAATAGCGTTCTTGATTAAATGTGGTAATTTCGTTTAAGACCCATTTTCCAAAAAGTTACCATTACCAGTTGTGTGCAATTGTCACTTCAGCTGTCTTGGGTTGAAGATTCCCATTGAAGAACATCTTATTAGAAGACATATGATCCGAAGCTCCAGAATCAAAATACTAATCTTCCTTAGTAGTGCTGCTTACAAAAAAAAAAAAATGTCAATCGTAATATTTATCTTCTTCTTTGTATTGGACTTAATAGGGCATTTAACAGCAATATGTTCAAATTTCTGACAGTTGAAACATTTTGGACCTTTGGGTTTTTGCTTCTGGCGGGTGGGAAGAGCCGAAGATTCTCATCACAACGGGTTCGTACATTTTGCAAAATTTTAAATTAATGGAATCATCAATCCCAACAATATTAAGTTTGCCATTCCCCGATACATTTTATGTCCTGTAAAGTATATATTCTTGATCAGCATAAAATTCTATATCTATAGGTTGATAGAATTTTACTCAGCTCGCACAACTTTTAGTTGTGAAAATAGTCTATATAGGTCCACGTTTAGGTATATAGATTTAAGGTCCTTTTGATGGTTTATTCACAATATAAACACGAAATTTGCTGTAAATTGGAAATTTGTGTTCTGTGAATGTAAAAAATTATTAAATCCATTATCCATAAAGGATCAACTTTTGGTCTAGTTCCTAATAACTGTATTTAGAGATATTCGGTGTTTTGATGGCTTCACGTGTCACACTTTTCAGCGGAATTGTTTCAAATTTGTGTATTTCGTGTTCGTAATGGGTACTACCTCTTATGACTGAAAATTTCCTGTGTAGACCCACGCCTTCGTATACCTCCCACATAACGGTACCTCTTAATATTTGGTATTTTTGTGATTTTAGTTAAGACTTTTTAACAGGATTATCTCAAACTTGTTGTTTCGAGTTCGTTTCACATTTTTGTATAGAATCATATAACTGTATTTTTTCATCCAAATGGTGGAAGTTATTCATATTTCTCTCAATGTATCCGACAATTTCTTGTAAGGCGGTCTCCCTTGACAGACTTTTGACATATGTATGTATATATCTTTAAAGGAGAAAATGTTTGTAAGTTTGATTGTTGGTTTGTAATTTATATACTCGAAAAACGCTGAGCAGATTTTCCTGAACATTTCCAAGTATACCACAACATCACCTGAATGCAACATAGGCTATATAAATTTTTGGAATTCCATTTAGAACTGCAGGAATATCATCAGAATCGGAGGTACCTCCAAAAAAATTAGAGTTTATAAGCACATATCTATTGATTGATTACAGATGCGGTCTCCAAATTTGTGTAACGGAATTTGGTCTACAAATAAATTTGTAAAATTATATTGATATCGCTCTCTTTTCCTTGTTCGACCATTACTTAATGTGGCGTTTCCACTACACTTGATTCGCTCTCTATTCTTTGTTTGACTCTTTAATTGTGAAAAAACTACTTAATTCTTCACACAAAATTTTCTGAGCGAACCCTCATATTTGTACATTGTGCAAATCAAATCACTCTCAGAACAACGAAAAAATATGTCCCATCCCTAACAAATAAGAGCATTTATCGAAAAAATAAATTATGACATTTAAAAATTAAAACTAGAAAAATTTGATAAAATTTAAAAAATTTTTGGGAAGACTGAAAATTATGAATGAAAACTACAATGTTGAATGGCGTATGCACATTCAAAGGAAAGTAAATTTTGTTTTCTCTCTCATCCGAAGTGCGCATTTTGTCCACGAGTTGAAATTTCCACAGAAAACTGGAAACAAAAGATGCAATATTTTCAAAATGTTTGTATCGGCAGAAAAAATGTTTGACAAGTGTCTCTCCAGCAGAATTTAATATTAGAAAAATACAAAAATATATTCAAAATGTCAACATTTACACAGAAAGTTGAAAACATGAATGAAAATTGTAAAATTAATGATATAATAAATCTTTGGGAGAAAAACAATAATTTTTTCTACTCATATTAGTGAGAAATTCTTATAAATTCTCATTAAAATCAACAAATAAACTTTTTGAAAAAAGTAATTATTTTACTGTGAATTACGAATCGTGCCGTATGAACGGGTTAGGAAACACAAACCTTAAAAATCTCCTGCAAGATGGTCAACACCGACACAGATGCATTTTGGGTCAGATCAGGACTGGTATAATGTTATCAGGACCAAAAGGCGTTAACGATTGCGCTCTAATTGAAGGTCAAGAGTCTAAAGACCAGTATTGGTCCATTTCGAAGGAAATTGAAGAATTTCAAAAAAAATCCGAAAACTACCACTTAAATGAAAACCGTTATATGGGGACTATACGAAGACGTGGATCTGCATAGGAAATATTTTGTCATAGGCTGTAGTGCCCATTTGTAACTTAGCGAAATAATCAGCGTAAAATTCTAAGACGATTTAGCCCTGTTGTAATCACGCTACAGTCAAAACGAATTAAGACAGAAAGCTAAAATTTTGCACAGATCTCTCTTTTGTCTGCAGGCAGGTCAAGTTCGAAGATGGGCTATATCGGTCCACGATATCGTATAGCCCCCATATAACAGTACCCCACGATATTCGGTATTTTGATGATTATAGCCTCATTTTCCAATAGAATTATCTAAAAATGAGTACTTTATCCCTTGGAAGATAATTATCTATATAGGTCCACGATATCGTATAGCCCCCATATAACGGAACCCCCCAATATTCGGTATTTTAACGTAATTGTCTGAAATTCTACACAAGAATTTCTTTGTGAGCACTTTACCCCCTGAAAAAGAATGGTCTGAAAATCCGCACAACGAGTTCCTTGTGTTTACTTTATTCATTGAAAGATAATTATATGTAGATAACATTATATGTAGATAAAATCCACACAAGGAGTTCCTTTGAGTACACGATACCGTATAGCCCCTATATAACGGTACCCCCCTATATTTGGTATTTTGATGATTATAGTCACATTTTTAAACGGAATTGTCTTAAATTCTACACAAGGAGTTACTTGTGAGTTCTTTACCCCTACACACAGATTTGCCAATATAGGTCCACTATATCGTTTATCCCCCCATATATCGGCACCTTCCGATATTAGGTATTTTAAAGATTTTAACGTAATTTTTAATGGATATTATATTTTATTTTTTTAAATGTCCTAGTTCGTTCCAAATGGAGGAGGGTATTCAAAGTTCGGCCCGGCCGAACTTACTGCTTTTTTTACTTGTTCTCTTTCCTACCGTATTGACAGGCAACATTTTCTTAAAAACCCTTTCGAACTGCATGTCTAAGGAATTGTGTGGGTTATTCATCGCCGGTTTTTTTACAATTAATTCTTTCTGGAACAGGGTTATCAGAAATGTTATAATTGTTTGTTATTGTATTTAAGATTTCAACCATGGCTCAATAAAAAAGGTGTATCAACTCCAATGAAACCAGAAAAATGCAACTCTATGCTGGAGTCTTGTCGTGTCAAATATACTTTTAAATATGCAACAGTTACTTTTGTTTATTTTTCATTTTTTAAACAACATTTTTATATTGGGGAAAACCCGCAAAACAAGAATGAAATTTTGGGGTTATCCCACAAGATTGATTCTAAAATAGTAGGACAATATCCGAAAATTGTAAAATGTGTTGTACATTAACGTCGAAAATATGCATTTATTTTGCAACCAAAACTTGAAATAATTTCAAATTATTGTATTTCTTATTCAAAACAATACACACACATACATGTTCTACGTTCTATAATTGTGCCATGGTAAGTACATCTGCTACCATATCCTTTGTACACAGATATTAAAACCTTATGTTCTCATTCTTCACAAGTTCTTTCATAAAATGATGTCTAATGTCAATATGTTTGGATCTGGCATGGTAAGCGCTATATACTGTTAAATTAATATCGCTTTAAATGCTTTTACAAAGCTGTAGTCTCTTGTTTTTTTTGTGTTCCAAGAAATGCATCAAATTTGAAGACATATTCTGAATTAGATTTTCTTTCGTCGATATCACTCCCAATCAGCATCGGAAACCCCTCTAGATATTCTTTATCTGACTTTTTCAAATTTAAGCTTTCATCACAGTACCTTTGAGATACCTCAAAATTCTTTTGACAGCTTCCCAAAAGGCTTTCCCTGTGTTGCATAGAGTATGTTTCCAATGGCTTCTTGGTACGGAAATTTTCTAATTTCCTTTATATCTTTTTCTGTTGTTGGTCACATCTGTTCTGACATTTTTTGGTTTACATCTAACGGTGTCGAAACAGAATTGCATTAATCGTGTTGAACATCTGTAACGTATGACGAATGTAGAGTTCCTGATCCAATCAAGTTTCCCATTTTTACGATCTTGAGTTCCTCTCATTCACAAGATATAATGAGGCTTTTCTTAATACAGAGTTTCGATTCTTCCCTATTTGTAAATACCAAGATATCATATACGTATGTTACCACGCAGTTAATTTCATCCTTGTTTTTCTTGTAATAAACTCACGGCTCTATTGTTTTACGCCAGTTGTTTTCAGAGTACAATCTGGTTTTTATTCCAAACTCTACTATCTTGCTTCAGGCCGTATAATGACTTATTTAATTTGCAGACCATTCCACTAGAGTTTTGAAGTCCTTCAGGATTTTTTATGTATATTTCCTCGTTTAACTCATTTTGAAAGAAAACAGTAACTACGTCCATTTGGTCAATATCCAAATCATGCTGACCTGCTAAGCTTAGTAACAAACGTATGGATGAATATCGGTGTTGGGAAGTGGATTAAACCTGGCGTATATTACAAGCCGCTTGTGATTCCTGCTCTTACCAAAGTGATAGTGAAAGCACGCGGGGTTCTTCTTCGTAAAAGTTAAATACCCTAATACATGTTGAATATTAAAAAATAGGTTGAAAACATTTTATCTCCTAAGTGGTCAATTGCTTGGATAGTTTTGAGGATATTCATTAAATCTGAGTTGACTTAAATTATTTTTGGATTTTATTCCCTGAAAATTTATTTTACAATAACAACAGCGTTGTTTTATTTCGATTATTTTAAGTTGTGCTAAGACAAGAAATTAAATTTTTTGATTATTGATTTCATTGCAGGCGATGATACACTATATTTGAACCAAGGTGATAACCTGGAAAAAATTTATTTTGGAGGGAAATTCGTTTTTCCAAATAATAAAACAGACACACATACACAATCATTGGACACAAAAGAAGCAGACGGTTGCTTGGAAGTAAAAAATGCAGTCGATATATCGTCTATTTTGGCAGAGAGCAAATATTGGACAGTCCTACAATTACCTCAGACATATGTTGCAACGAACTGGCCCATACGTTACTCTGCTATAGATGCCGAAGGTGTTCACATAGCGGTCGCTGGTCGCACTGGTTTGGCCCACTATTCTATGCCCACGAAAAAATGGAAACTTTTCGGCAACGAATCCCAAGAAAAAGATTTTGTCGTGTCTGGAGGATTATTGTGGTGGAAAGGATTTATTGTATGCGGCTGCTATTCTCTTCTTGATCGTACAGACGAAATACGTTGCTATCCGGAAGAGTGCAAATTGGACAACCAATTTGGAAATCGTATACAAGTAAGAGCTCCGGTTATATCGCTGAATATGTTTCGGGATCAACTGATTGCTTTAACAGCAGATGGAATTGTTACATTGTTTGCTATGCGTAAGTGTGACGCGTATACGCTTAAAGCCGATTGCGTATATGAGGTAGATGTCAAAAGCATTTGTATTCATCCGGCGTGTATAGTTTCACTGACTGTCACTAATTTACGGAATGATTTGACCGCCAAATCTATGGTTACAGCGGGAAACGGAGAAGCAGAAACCATAATTGTCAATGTATGTGGCCGTATACTGATGATACAAAGGGACAACAATAATGCCGTTGTAAATTCGTTGATGGCATCTTGTCTAGCATCCTGTGTAGAATGTTTTTGGTTATCCAATTCGACCCAAGTTGGAAGCCCCATGCGCGATTGTCTTTGGCTGTTTTCTGGTATTCACGGAATGAGAGTGTGGCTTCCTATATTGCCTCCATCCACGGAACAAAGAAGAGACTCTTCGCACCGACTGCATACGTTCATGTCTAAACGTATTATGTTATCGTTCCCATTGAAGTTATATCCCTTGGTCATATTATTTGATAATGTGATTGTATTAGGCGTGGAGAACGAAACAATATTGTATACGAACGAGTCAAACTCTCATTTTTCTTTGCCATTTTCTCAACTTGAACGCAAATCTCAAGTATATTTACATAAGATTTTGAGACAACTCATAAAACGCAATTTAGGATACAGTGCATGGGAAATAGCACAGTCTTGCAGACGTCTTCCGTATTTTCCACACTCCTTAGAGCTTTTGTTGCACGAGGTTTTGGAGGAAGAAGCTACTAGCAAAGAACCCATTCCAGACGCTTTATTACCAAGTATTTTGGACTTTATAAGAGAGTTTCCTGTTTACTTGCAAACAATCGTGCAGTGTGCGCGTAAAACAGAAATTGCCCTTTGGCCATATCTGTTTTCGATTGCTGGAAAGCCAAAAGACTTGTTCCAACAATGTTTGGAATCTGAGGAATTGGTAACAGCTGCAAGTTATTTAATAATATTACAAAATCTTGAGCCTTCCATTATAAGCAAGCAATATGCGACTCTACTACTGGAGATTGCTCTACAACATCGAAACTGGGAGCTGGCCAAAGATCTGATAAGATTTCTTAAGGCAATTGACCCAAATGAAATCGATTCGCCACGCTCTTCAATGGTGGTTAATTTGAAAATTGCACCTCCCTCACAATCGCAGTCACAAGTTAATCAGAACCCCGATGCATTCAACTTAGTATTAGGGCCAATAGGTAGGGAGCGAAGTTTCTCGACCACTGTACTGGCATCAAATACGACAAAAGATAAGAAGGAAAAACAGGCATCCAATCTTGCTGGAACTTCTGCAATGGAAAATGTTCCTTCTAGTACCAGTGGATCCGTTGTAGTAGTTCGACGAAAGTCTGAACGCAGTCATTCCACAAAAAGTGAAAAACGAGAAACTTTTTGCATTGAAAGCATTTTACAGAAGCATGCTAGAAAGCTTTTACAAAGTTGCAAACTGATTGATCTGGGCTATATGAGTGCGTTCCTGGATTTTCATTTGGTAACATGGTTGTCACAGGAAGCTGAAAAGGCTGCTCGTCTCGAAGATTATGTGAATGCAATCAATCTATTACACGAGGAATTAAAGCTACCAACCCCAGCTTCTTGCCCATCACAAACAGATTTTTCTGAACAAGATTATCATCAATTGGAGAAAGGGTATAATTTAGATAAACACTTGCATATTCCGAATTCCTCAAGTCAGACATCAGAATCGGGATATTTTAGTTTAGCGCTAATGGATACCCCAACCAGTACGAATAATGGCAACACCATTCTTCACACGAATATTCCGTCCATTAATGAAAATGAAGAACTTCAGTATCCCTTAGTGCAGACGCAAACTCATAATTCCAATGTCGAATTTATCAAGTCGCGTTCCAACTCTCAAACTTCACTTGATCACACGTCCTATAGGCGTGTATTTTCGGTAGGTGATGAAATGTCGTCGACTTCACTTGCGTTTGGACTTCATTGTAGCACGGAATTACCTGAGAAGTTAGCAATAAAATTGAGATATCTGTTGCAGTTGTTTATCGAAGCGAATTGTGTGGATTTTGCGCTGGTTTTGTCAATACTATTGCAAGACGCCTCCTCTATCGGACGCATTATCAACGTTCTTACAAGATCTGAATCAGTGGCAACATGTTGTCGCATACAGAATGCTTTGAAACGTGTTGCATTATGGTCATTCGAAACGGAATGTATTTACAGATCATTTATGATTTCGCTGCAGCCTCATATCTATCTTTTGGATCAATTTATTCAAACGTCAGCGTCCACTATGTCGCCGGCTTCCTCATCGTTGGCAAGTGCTCAGATCAATATGAACAACGGCCGTAATTCAGAGAACCGCGATCCCAACGATGTTTCAGAAACAGGGGATCACCAGGTCGAGTGTTTACAGTCCAATCATATTCAGCACGGTGGCGAAAGTGTCAATGGCAATTGGTCTTTTGAAGATAAAAGAAATATACTGTCTCGTCAATTAAGTTCGGATAGTGCTTTAAGCACCACCGCTCCACGTCAAACACAACTCAGTAATGTTGGGACCAAAATCCCGTCACCAGGAACCGTAGTTCATAATGAATCCAGCGGTTGTCTTGTTATGTAATTCGTCATTTTCACTGTTATCTATGCCAGTGTTTGGAGCTGGTAAAGTAAGTCTATTTTCTTGTTCGCAATATATTCGTCGTGGTTGTTACACAAGCGTCGTTTCGCATGTAATCGTGAGCAATATGATTTGATATTAGATATGTGTGTTGGCTACATTCGTTCCCATATTGTTGGATGATTTGATATCACAAATTGTACATGCCTCCATATATTTAACACAAACAAAATATAGAAAGATTAAAATGTAATTATTATTAACATATATTGTATGTGCAAGCGTACTTTATTATACAACGATTTTAAATTTTAATATTTAATAAATCTAACTTATCATGGAAATTGAAAATTAAAAGTGTATAATGTAAACATAATTAAAATCCCTACATACGTACAAATATACATACATATTTTATTTTATTAAATAATAATTTGTTTATTATTAACTAAAGTCTTTCAATGTATCTTTGGAGTTGTAGAAAATAATATTATTTCGCTTGTGGTAAAATAATTTAATTATTGTATCAAAAATAAATTAAGGTGATACATTTGGTTTAATTTCTGAACTTGCGTTGTTGTTCCACTTAAGAAAAATATTGTTTTGGATTCCGCGACTGATCCACATCCCTCAGCGTTCATATCCTCCATCATTCTATGGAAAGGGTATTGTATGTTCGTATTAGTCCAGAAATTCGTAACACCTCTAAATACATGTATTTGACCCTTAATTGTCATAATTATTATACGTGTCATAATTCGGCGGGCTAAGTTTTCAATTATTTTAATACAATACAGTTTTGTTTATGCATTTAAGAATTTGGGTCAACGGGTATAGGTTATGTGAGTTTATCTACTCAGAAAATGAGTGCGAGTAAAGAGAGCAATTTTGATAGTTGAGTTACGAAGAGTTTTTAAAATTCTACTGGAAAAATTTACTTAGTCAGAATAATCCAGTAACATCAGATAATAAAAAACAGCTATTTTGCGGCGAAGATAAAATGCTTACGAATTCTGGGCAACAATTCAATATTTTTTTGAGATTGTAAACATTTAACGTTGTATTATACTATTTAGCTTTGTACTATAAAAATTGTCGTTTTGATTTGGTTTAAAATGCAACGTGGACAATTTGCGAAGCAGCTGCTTAAGGCAATATTTTTTACATTTCGTGATAAACAATTTTGAAGCAGAATTTTAAGCGCGTCCAACAAATTATTTGAAGCGGCTTAAAGTATGTTATATAAATTTTGAATCAGAATTATGTATTTTAACTGAAAACTTATTTTTCAAATGTGGCCGACCTTATAAAAGCCTTTGGCCTACATAAGGTCGACCAGTAAGCCCATTTTACAACTAAATTTGTTGTCAAAAACAAACAAATTCAAAGAGGGTCGAAATACAATAGTGCAGGAACTATTATGTTGTCTTCTTGGTCGAACTTATAAAGGTTCAATTAGACGTGACATACAACATTGCCGTAACCATAACCGTTCACACGTTTAATATTTTCGATTAGCGGTGCCATGGTTATGGCAACAACTTCTATCAACAATTTTTTGCAAAAATACTCAAATAAATGCACAGGTATGGAAGCGTAGAGCGAAAGATGTGAATAAAAACTTACCAATATATTTCAGTGTTCACTAAACACAATAAAAAACAAGTAAGCAAAGGCCGACCATTAAATACTCTACAACACTACAATTTGCATTAAAGTTTCTGCAGATCTGAAACCTTTTTGACGGGGTTAACATTCCCCAATCTACCATATAATAAAAGCAAATGTTGAACCTAATTGCTCCACTTTTCGAATAATCATCACACATCTGGAACCAATATTTTTCAAAAAGTAATAATCTCTAAAAAATCGGAGAGAACAAAGGTTTTACATTTGTTTTTGTGTTTGTGATGTCGCTAATTTTGTTATTTTTTCCACTCAATATTATCTGATGATGTTGAGAGTGATATGAACGAGACGCGCATTAAACCTATTCGCCAGTTTTGCCATGGAATTGAAGATAGAACTGTTTAGATCATATTTTTGAAAGAAAATCTAGGCATTTCATACATTTTCCCGTTATTTAATTCATTTTAATAACGAAGAAAATGATTAAATAAATGGAAACAACTTGTTGCATTAAAATTTGACAGGAAGCGGGCATAGCCTCAGGGCTGTATTTCTGTAGTTTTACGAAGCTGTGATATGACAACATTACAGGGCATATACGGAGATAGCGGTGTTGTAAGGAGAGTCGGGCTTATCCAAAAATTTTGCTCAACAAAGACGTAGACGAAGAATGGATTGATTCTAGGCTTCTGGCTGGATTACCCGATGAATATAACCCAATGGTTATGGGAACCCAACATTTGAAGAACAGCGATTGGTACTTTGATTCTGGTGCAACCGCTCATACGTGTTCCAAACTTGAATACCTCAACGATGACTTTTAGGAAAATAAATCTGAAGTAATTATGGTAAATAATACAGAGATTTTTATGAATGGCGTTAGAAATGTCAATTTGGTTTCAAAGGTTGCAAAATACAAGAATAGAAAATGTAACTTTTCAGGATGTTCTTCATATTCCAAATTTGTGTAAAGATCTGCCATCGGTTTTAAAAATAGTAGAAAATGGATGGGAAGTAAAGTTCTGAACAAATCTGGAGATATCGTTACAGGCGAATTGATAGATGCTATGTTTCGCATGAATATCGCTAATAATAGATCTATCATTTGTCAAAAAAAAAAAAAAAAATGAAACTAGGTGAAAAATGTCTTCACAAGCTGTTCTAGGTGTAGACTGCGAAATGATCAAGATTGTGATTCGTGTGTGAGTGTAAAACATCAAGAACACCTTTTAAATATGAAAAGCCAATGATATTTTAGGTATGTGGCCCAATGGAAACTCCTTCAAAAAGTAGATCGAAATATATGCTCACATTCATAGAAGAATCTACAAGAAAAGTTTTTGTATACTTCTTAAAAAAGTCGTGTTTGAAATACCTTAAAGTAGGTTGAAGCAAAGCCGTCATACACATCCCAAAACAAACAAATAAAAAAGCTGTAAGTTCGGCCGGGCCGAACTTTGAATACCCTCCACCATTTGGAGCTAATTTGACAATTCTCAAAAACCATAAAATCCGTTAAAAATTCTCTTAAAATCTTAAAAATACCAAATGCAGGGTCTACACGACGGCATGAACCTGCATAGGTAACATTTGTCACAAGCCATTACAATATTCAAATGCGAAAATTAAAATAATCGGTTATAAAGTCGATAAAATCATTAAAATACCGAATATCGGGAGGTACCGTTATATGGGGTCTCTACGAAAACGTGGACCTGCAAAAACAGTTTTCTGTCTTAGGCTGTAGTATCCATTACGAATTTTAAATACCAAATATAAAACAATTACGGTGAATAAATTCGCTAAAATCATCAAAATACCGAATATCGGGAGGTACCGTTATATGGGAGCTATACGTAGACGTGGACCTGCATAGACAATTTTCTGTCTTAGGCTGCAGTATTCATTACGAACTTCAAAATTCCAAACAATTCCGGTGAATAATGTCGCTAAAATCATCTAAATGCCGAATATCGGGAGGACCTATATGGCCCATTTTCAATATCAAAGGCCTGCAGACATAACATATATTTGAGTAAAATTTCATCAATCTACTTCAATTCGTTCGGAAGCTAGAGTGATTTCCACAGACGGACGGACATCGCTAAATCAACATAGAATTTTATGCGGATCAAGCATATATATACTTTGTGGAGTCTAAAATGTATATTTCGAGGTGTTACAAACGGAATGACAAACTTAATATACCCTCCATACTATGGTGGAGGGTATAAAAAGAAGGAAGCTGTACAATAAAGGTTAAGAAGTCTTATTTGTTGGATACTCAAATCATTCCTTAACGTATAGATTTTATGACCAAATTCGAAGTGAATTTAGTAGCAAGATACAGACTGATTTTACAGCGGTTGAAAATGTTGCAATAAATAATTATTCAGTGGGGGAAATAGATACGGATACCCCAGATGCTGGAGACATCCTGCCGGAATTAGACAGCGACATTACATTCTGATGATACAGACTGCTCTCCAATTATTGGTTTTGATAATGAATCCGATAGTAAATCCTCTGGTCGATCTAAAACTAGAATCACATTGCCACCAAAATTGCAACGGTCATCTAGAATTTCCAAGCCGTAAAATGACATGAGTACGTCTATAATGCTATAGACGCAAATGAAAACAATCCAAGACGGCTAAGGAATCATTAGAAGGAAACTATTATTGTTTTAAAATTAAGCGACTCTCAAAAGGTGAGAGATTCAAGGCCAGGCTTGTAGTCAAAGATATTCTCAGAAGTACGATATCGATTATGAAAGAGCCTTCTCACATATTGTCAGATATTCCTCCATACGTTTATTATAAGTATGATTTGTATATTGTCCAAAGTGACGTAGTTACTGCTTTGCTTCAAACGAGGAAATATACATGAAAATTGCTGAAGGACTTAAAATCTACAGTAGAATGGTTTGCAAATTGAATAAGCCATTATACGGCTAGTAGAGTTTGGAATAAGAAACTAGATGGTACTCTGAAAAGAATTAGTCTAAAGCAATCGAAAACTGAGCCGTGTGTTTATTACAAGCTAAACGAAGAAGAAATCTCCTACCTGGAAATGTACGTAGATGATATCTTCATATTTTCAAATACGGAGAATCAAAACTTTGTATTAAGAAAAACCTTTCAACAAATTTCAAGAAGGATGTAGGTCAAGCTCATAATAACTCTACATTCGTCATATATTACATTCGTCATATATCCACATAAGCGTGGAATATCTTTGTACAGAGGATATGGTAGCAGATGTACTTACTAAACCCTTGGAAAGATTGAAACATGCTCATTGTTGTAAGCTTATGTCAATGGGAGTACAATCTATTAAGGCTATTGAAGATTGATACGAACCCCCAAAATAACACTTTGCTATGTTATATGTTGTAACATCAATATACCTTTATAATCTATGTTGTCATTTCGTGGAAACCTTAAATACAAATAGAGATGATCATTCAAAATGCTAGGCTTCAGCGCTGTCCTAAACTCTTACCTCATATATAATTCCATGTATATTAAATACTAGTTAAAAACTGTAGAGCGACTGCAAAAAAAATTGTGGGTTCTTGGTCCATTTTAAACCCTAAATATTGTGCGAACATCTTCCAAAGCAATAGTCTTTTATTCTGACCCTAACTCTACCTCCATGCAAAATTTCGTAAAGATCGGACTATAATTGCGACCTGAATAAATAGTGTTGTAATGCGAAAAAATGTTACAAAATGTACAATTCAGTGTTGTAAGCATGGTAACATTAAGAAGATAAAGTCATTTCAAATAAGCATATCCATCTTTGGATTTTCCGTAACTTACCTAGCCAAATTTCACTGCCTAGAAAGCAGGTTCTCATCTCTGACTTGTGTATGTACAATGAATTTGAAATATAAATTTTGACACTGAGATATTGTCAAATGAATAATTTTGAAAACAATTTTAAACATATGATTGCATGACTTTACCTTCTTAATTCTATCATGGTTGTAAGTCAAATTGAAAAAACCTCATTCGATAAAAAAAATATGACAAAAATATAAAAATATCAGAAAATATTACAGAAAATTATTCACAATTTTTATTAGCATCTTTTTAGGTGATTTTTCTAGATTTTATTATCAGTTATTTATGGCAGACGAAAGCTGCTTCGAATTGGTATTTCAATAGTCAAGGGGCTTTAACTATTTGGAGCGTCGGATCTCAAAAACTAGAGCGTCTATTTTAGCACTCACCAAAATATTATCTAACCTTTTCGAACAAATGAGAGTAGCGGCAGTGAACACAGGGAGTCTTCAATTTTGTAGAACCATGCTAGTTGACTTTGTTGTAATTCAACAAAGTGCGCTTATCGGGTTTAATTAAATCGCAGGACTTAACAATTATATTCTCTCACCCAACATGGCACATTAGTGAGAGAATATTTTGACATTACTATGTTCTTGGACTGGACCGCATGACCCTGCTTTGCATTACATCAAAGTAGTTTCAAAACTACTCAACGTCATTTCTCTATGATACACCTCCACCAAAAAGACAACAACTTCATGTTCAAACGATAAAACATGAATACTTGACTTAACTAAGAAATCTTTCTTGACAGGTTACTGAGAAATTTTTACTGGAAAAGTTTTCGTAGACATCTAATCAAGGTCGGACAAGGAGACTACAATTGAAAACAAAGGGAGAAAGATATAAATAACAAGTAAAAAACTGTAAGTTCGGCCGGGCCGATCTTTGAATACCCTCCACCATTTGGAACGATTTTGGCAATTTTAAAAAAGATAAAATCAGTTCAGTGTCAGTGTCTTCTAATTTCTATTTCCGTTTTTTATCGTCATTGTCGTTTCGACAAACATAGGGTTGGTAATAGTTCGGGCTAAGAAAGGCATATGTACATGCCATGTATCAAATTAAAGTGATTGGATCATTATCAGAAGGATATATTTTCACCACCAGCTTTATCGGGGATTTCATGACCAATACAACCTAGCTGACGCAGTTTTCTCCACACTTGTAATTCATTAGCATTAAAAAGATAATGATTTCCATATTGAAAGTGAACCTTCCTGTTCCGTTCGTTCATATGCCAATTGGGTTCAGTTATGAACAATTGGGTTTCTTAGTTCGGTAATTTTATGAACAAGTTTCGTGAATGTTCCAGAAAAATATGAGTTTATGTCATATACATCAATAAGATCAGAGCGATCAAAATTTCTAAAACGTTTATAACATTTACTATTAAATAAAAATTTTTAACTGAGAAACAAATTTAGAATGAAGTAATAAAAACTGTGAGAAAGAAGAAGAAAACGAGTAAAAAGAGGCAAGTTCTACCGGGCCGAACTTTTAATTCTCTCCATCATAAGTAACTTGTAAAATCCGTTGAAAAAGATTGCTTAAATTATTAAAACTTCGACTGTCAGGTGTTACAGTTATATGGGAGCTGTATGCAAACGTGGACCTCCACGGCCAAATATCTCTTAGAAAAGTTGGTGGCTATTAAGAACTCTAAATTTCAAGTTTGAAATATTTATGTTGAAAAATGTCACTAAAATCATTAAAATACCGACCTGTATAGGAAATTTTATGTCATAGGAGGTAACAACCATTACAAACTCCAAATATTAAATTTGAAACAATTCCCGAGAGTTTTCGGCCATTTTCGGGCACTGCGACGCGGGTTTCGATCAAGTCGTTTCTTTATTTTTCGAACCATTTCTTCTGACGTTGCTGTTTTCTTCCGTTCACTTCCTTGACGTCGGCCTACGCTACCAGTATCACGGTAACGAGCGATGATACGAGAAAAAAGATTTATTCACATTTAAATGCTAGAGTGCTCTAACGATAGGCACTTGTGGTTTTCCAGCCAAATATAAAGAAATCACTCTATCACGCTTGAATTCCATCACGAATAACTTCTGGAAAATTTTCACGAAAATGCTTTTGTACGCTTGTAAACAATACACTGGAATAATTTTAATGTATATAAGTATAGGAGTGTATAAAAATTGATAAGAAAAACGTAAGTAAAAATAACGGTACATCCCAATATTCGATATTTTTACGACATTAGTGACATTATTCAACGGAAGAGTTTCAAATTTCGTATTTGAAGTTTGGAATCGTTATTACAGCATATGCAAATTACTTATGTAGGTCTACATCTTCGCATAGCTCCCATAAAAAGGTTTTCATTTAAGAGATATTTTTCGACGGATGGAGGATATTAAAAGTTCGGCCTGGTCGAATATAGCTGCCTTTTTACTTTTATGCTCTTCATCATACTATGGAGGGTATATTAAGTTTGTAACTCACACGTGTGTATTTTGTCAGAAAGCAAGTTAAGTTCTTAAATGGGCCATGTAGGTCCAAGTTTTCCTATAACCCCCACATAACAATACTTCCCGATATTCGGTATTTTGATTTAGATCACTATTTCTAAAAGAAATGTTTAAAATTCCGTGCTTAGAGTTTGTGACCAGGTCTACTTCCTGTGGCAAAACATTTTCAATATAGCTCCACTTTTTCCTGTAACGCTCATATGAAGGTACATCCTAATATTGTGTATTTTGACGACACCTTTTAAGTACAATTGTTTAAAACTAGGTATTTAAGTTTTTTAAAGGGTTCTACCTCCTGTGGCAGAACATTGTCTATATAGGTCCACGTTTTCTTATAGGCCCTATGTAACTGTACCTCTCCACAATTTAAGCCAAATTTTAAACCAGTAAAGAAAGTCCTAAAGTCGGGCGGGGCCGATTTTATGATACCCTACACCACTTTGCTAATTTAGTTGAGCTCCACTTAATAATTAAAAGTTTTTATTCAATCATACACGCTATGATTATGATTATAATTTAAAATTCAAATGACTAAATATGCCGAAGCATTTGTATCTTTTAAATTCGGACTTGTATTGCCCATTTAGTGCGAAATTAATTAAAAATCGGATAAAAATATATATGGGAACTATATCCAAACCGATCTCGATAAAATTTGGCAAAGATATTTCTGAGCTGTATTTGATATATTTCCCTGAATATCGTTGTTACGGAGTGCATATTACGGCTGTGGGTAACAAATTCAATAAATCGGATGAACAATATATATGGGAGCTATAACTATATCTGAACCGATTTTGCATACTACCTTCTAGACTAAATTCGGTCGTATGTGCCAAATTCCATCCCATTTGGACAAATATTAGACGTTTGGTGCACAATAAATGGTAAATCGGACGAAGTTATATATGGGAGCTATATCCAAATCTGAACTGATCTCGATAAAATTTAGCAAAGGTATTTCTGAGCTGCATTTGATATATTTCCCCAAATATTGTTGTTACAGAGTGCATATTACGGCTGCGGAGGACAAAAATAACAAATCGGATGAACAATATATATGGGAGCTATATCTATATCTGAACCGATTTCGATCAAATTTGGCATACTTATTTTCAGGCCTAATTTGGTTGTATGTGCAAAATTCCATACTATTTGGGCTGAAATTATACGTTTGGTGCACAATAAAAGGCAAATCGGAGGAAGATATATATGGGAGCTATATCTAAATTTTGACCGATTATCTCCAATTTCAATAGGGTTTCATCTCAATCGGATAATAAATGCGACCTGCATTTTGTTCACAAGAATACATGGACAGACGGACGGACGGACAGACACAAATATATATATCAACTCAGAAAGTGATTCTATGCAGGACCTATGGGTCTATCTCGTTTCCTTTTGCCTGTTACAAACAAATGCACAAAGACATAATACCCTGACCACCTTGTTGTGTAGGGTATAAAAAGAGCAAAATTTCCAGTTGATTTATTAAAAAATCGGCATGTATTTTCTATGACATTTATATATCCGCCTTATAAGGGTACCTCCCGATGTCGGTAAATTCGTTCCAAATTTAAAATTTTTCGGATCGACCGAACTTACAGTTTTTTTACTTGTTAATTTTTAAAGCGGCTTATGCTCTAATGTAGCCGGATTCCCAAGCCTACTAACCCTCTATAATCCGGACTATGGGGAGTACGTGCTCTCTACGTTATGGGGAGGTGGCCCTCTCGCTAGGCAGGGGCGAGAAAGTGAGGTGAGTGTATGTAATTTCAGGAGAAATTAGGGTAACTTCCATTTTGATACCAGAAAGTGCGAAGTTGAAGACACTAATTGAATTACGATCCTTCGTGCCAAAAGGAGTAGGAAGATATATCCCATCTTCGCTGCATATTATGGCCAAAAGTTTTGTAACACCTCTAGTCGTGTTTGTCCGCACGTCCGTTGTTGTATGTTAACTTGCAATCATTCAACCTATATGTCGCAGATGAAAAAGAACCTTGATATTTCTAATAGTCCAATTACGTATCCTTATATCTTGAGCAATTCATTTATTCTATTGCAAGGGTATTACAAGCGTTTTCCAACTGTAAAAATCGTTGACAAAGGTATTAGGATGTACACAGTTTGTGCCAAATTTTATACTACTTTAGATGATTATTGTGCGCACCAGTCAGACAGACTGCCAGAAATTTTGGCAATATTGGTACCGTTATATTGGCAAAATGTTTGGCTTTTGACAAATAGAGCCACATTTTTTAACGCCACTGTTTAAAATTCGGTATTTATAACATAATTACACGATTTTAGTAATATTTTCGAATGGATTTGTTTTATGTTCGATATCTGTGTTTCGTAATCGGGTCTAGATCCAGTGGCAAAACTTGGTCCACATATGCTTATGTTTCCTATTACCCCATATAACGGTACAGCTCATATTATGATATTTTTAAAGCTTTGACTGCGTTCCTCAATAGATTTAACTTGCTAGACAATTAGTTTAGGTTGAAAAGAGGGGCGAAGCGATTGCCAGAGGTCCTGGTAAACATAGGCTGGAAATACATAAAGAGCATATTTGGATGGCTTAAGTCATCGGCTGGCTTCTTCGTAGATGAACAAAGGAGGTTTAGGTTTACTTAGTTCGATTTTGGCCCTAGGCTCCTTTGTTCATTTCCGAAGAAGCCAGCCGATGACTTAAGCCATCCAAATATGCTCTTTATGTATTTCCAGCCATACACTTAAGCCGGTATAGGCCTGTTGTGCCCTAACTAAGTTGGACGAAATGCACTGTTTAAAATTCGGTATTTATAACATAATTACACGATATTAGTAATATTTTCGAATGGATTTGTTTTATGGTCGATATCTGTGTTTCGTAATCGGGTCTAGATCCAGTGGCAAAACTTTGTCCACATATGCTTATGTTTCCTATTACCCCATATAACGATACAGCTCATATTATAACGCGTGGTTTTGTCTAGGCTGAGGTAAGTTCAGTCGTTGCCAGGATCAACCTAAGGACCCACAAACCTTAAGTAAAACACGAGTGTTAATAATTTTAGTGTTTTTATTATAATCCTCTGGTGATTATATTTCGAATAATATGTGAAGAAATGGTGTGAGTTTGAGATGGCTGGGTACGTATGGAGACGGATTACGGTTAATTCGAAGGTCAATTCAGCTGGTCAGTGTTCGTGAGTTGTAGGCTCGGGAGTATTCGGGTTGATGTCGCCTCGGGAGTATTCGGTTGCTGTCGACTCGGGAGTATTTGGGTTGATGTCGATTCGGGAGTATTCGGTTGATATCGACACGGGAGCATTCGGGTTGATGTCGATTCGGGAGTATTCGGTTAATATCGACTCGGGAGTATTCGGGTTGATGTCGATTCGGGTCCTCCGAAGCTTGCGGGTTGCTGTCGGGAGAAACTTTGATTAGTGAGAGCGACAAGCGCTATGAGCTGGCTATGAGCGTAGAGCTTGCTATGAGCGTAGAGCTTGTTATGAGCGTGGAGCTTGGTAAGAGCATGGAGCTTGCTAAGAGCGTGGAGCTTGCTATGAGCGTGGAGCTTGCTAAGAGCGTGGAGCTTCTATGAGCGTGGAGCTTGCTAAGAGCGTGGAGCTTGCTATGAGCGTGGAGCTTGCTATGAGCGTAGAGCTTGCTAAGAGCGTGGTCGAAGTGTTTGCTAACGAGTACTAGTTTCCGAGACTGCGGACGAGCCACACGACTATTTCACTCGTACTTTGTCGGCGGAATTCGACGACCGCTGTGAAAGGAACCAAACTATAAATCCGTGTTATGCAGTAAAGTGAATGAGAATTTCTTTGTATGAGTAAAAAATGACTGGTTTATTTTGAAGATGCAAGGTGAATGAAACGGTCACGTTACATCTCCCCCCTCACTTCGAGTGAAAAAAAAAATTATCAATGATATTTATATAATAATTTTTTTTTTTAATTCATGTATATACTACATTATGCATGTGTTTTTTCCCCTAAAAAACACTTTTCCCTACCGTTGACTGAGTTTTAGTCCGAAGGCCCGCACCACCTAGTGTTAGGTGTATTTTACTTACCGAATCGGTAAGCTCATGCCAACATTTTTTCTTTATTTTATTTTGTCCATAAGAATACCAACAAATGCTGTTCTACAGCTTTATTTAAATAAAATAGTAATAACAACAAAAGTATGAGAAAACAAGTAAAGAAACATTAAGTTCGGCCGGGCCAAACTTTTAATACCCTCCACCCTACGGTAAAAGAACATTAGAAAAAATGTGGCAAAAAACATTAAAATGCCGAATATCGGGAGGTACCGTTATATAGGGGCTACACCAACACGTGCACCTATAATTACAATGTTTCGCCACACGAGCTAGGACCCATTATGACCCACAAATACCAACTTTTACACAAATCAGTGAAAAAATGTGGCATAAATTATCAAAATACCGAATATCGGGAGGTACCGTTATATGGGGACTATACCAGAACGTGGACCTATACATGCAATGGTTTGCTACACGCTCAGGGACCCGTTGTGACCTACAAATACCAATTTTCAGACAAATCCGTGAAAAAATGTGGCATAAATCATCAAAATACCGAATATCGGTAGGTACCGTTATATGGGGGCTATACCAAAACGTGGACCTATACATGCAATGTTTTGCCACACGCTCAGGGACCCGTCATGACCTACAAATACCAATTTTCAGACAAATCCGTGAAAAAATGTGGCATAAATCATCAAAATACCGAATATCGGGAGGTACCGTTATATGGGGACTATACCAGAACGTGGACCGATATATCTCATTTTCAATACCAACCATCCTAGGGACAATACACACACTTGTGCCAAATTTCAAAGGTCTACGTCAAATAATGTGGGCTCTATCGTGATTTCAACAGACAGACAGACAGACAGACGGACAGACAGACAGACAGACAGACAGACGGACAGACAGACAGACGGACATCGCTAAATCGTCTTAGAATTTTATGCTGATTATGAATATATATACTTTATGGGGTCTACGACGAATATTTAGAGGTGTTACAAACGGAATGACAAAGTTAATATACCCTCCTACCCATGGTGGAGGGTATAAAAAACAAATGACTGCTCTACAGCCTTAATGCTGTTCTACAGCTTGAAACAAAAAATTAACACAAAGGGGGAAACTACACCGTGTTATTCAAATGGTCTCGGGGCCTGTCGGGTTGAGTGATCAGAGGAATTACGATTGAAGCACCAGCACATTGCAATCTGGCACGTCCCGATATCAGGAAAGTTACCTTAACACTCGGTCGGTTGGGATAATGCAGCACAGTTTGATGTCGACGACCACGAGGTTTGGTGACTTTTAAAGTTCTCATCCATCGGATAAGCTCCTCCTCTGAATACCTTCTTCGGTTCCGTGCAACCTGTGCCGCTTCCTGTGTCCCTGGAATTTGTACCCACGACGTAGACGGCGCATCTTCCATTTTGGCTATCTTTGCAGGACTGACTGAGACGTTTGCACAATCAACCACCATTGAGGTGGTTGCAGTAGTCGCTTGTTGCTCGCGGCCAGTCGAAGTTGAAGGTAACGACAACCTTCCCCGATTCACGGATGGAGTCGCTTGCTGGCAAAAAATTGATGGTGGATCGTCTTACGCAGGCATCCCTCCGGTTATAGTCAATGAGGTGGATGCACGTTCACTCTTCTTATTTTCTTCTTCTCATCTCTCACTTCTACAATATTGGCGTGTATGATGGCAGAGACAGTGAAAGGGCCTGAGTATTTGGGTCCCAATTTTGAATTGAATTTGTCTGCAGCTGATGATAGTTGTCTCTCTTTTACCCAAACGAGGTCTCCAAGCGACGGCGACCACTTCCGACGTCGAAGATTGTAGTATTTTTGTTGTTTGCGACTGGCATTCCTACTATTCTATTCTACTATTCTCTTCCGCGTCGCCCCATAACTCCTTATACATAGCGTTCGACTTCGGTCTCTCTGCGGGAGATAAGGTCATCGGTTTCCGCGCAGAAATATTATGCCCGAATACTATTTCCGCCGGGGTGTATTTGGTTGATTCGTTTACTGCCGTGTTGATTGCGAAAGCAATCTCTGGTAAATGTTGATCCCAGTAACGATGGTCAATACCTCTATTCTGGGCAATCATCGTTTTCACAACACGGTTGGCGCGTTCGGCAGGGTTCTCGTGGGGAGCATAGTATGCTGTTGTTCGATGATCGACGTGGTTGTCCTGAAGACTGCACTAGCCGACTTGTGAATTGTGCCCCATTGTCAGTGAGTATCACCTTCGGGCAACCAAACCTATAGAAAACGCGCTCCTTGAGTGCTTTGACGACGTCTTGAGCCGTGGCTCTTCTTGTTGCGACCAACTCCACCCATCGACTGAATTTGTCGATGATTACCAACAACGAGGTGTTTCCCTGTGTGGATCTTGGAAGCGGACCAATGAAATCTGCACAAACGACTTCCCAAGGTGTGGAACACTGCATAGTATGCATGAATCCACTCGGTGCCTTCTGCTCGACCTTATACCTTGCGCACTTTTCACAGCTACGGACGTAATTCCTTACGTCCCTGGACATCCCAGGCCAGTAGAAGTCCTCCTGAATTCTTTTTAACGTTTTAAAAACCCCCAAATGACCACAATGTATGGAGTCGTGGTGTTCACGTATTACGTCTAAGCGAGCGTCGGTTGGTACACAGCGTTTCCACTCGGACCTAGGATCAAATGCACTCCGACGAGGTACATGTTTATATAAGTGATCTTCTATCATTTGGAGATCCGGACATTTATAACTACCTTCATTCACCTTCTTCACCATTTTGGTATACCAATCAGTCGAAACGGCGGAAAGAGCAAAACATTCTTCAGTATTCGGCAAAGGAGCTCGGGATAAAGTATCTGCAACGACATTCAAACTCCCCTTCCTGTATTCATTATCAAAGTCGTATTGCTGGAGCTCCAGTGCCCATCTTGCTAGACGACCAGAGGGATTCTGTAATGAATGGAGCCATTTTAAGGAATGATGGTCGATTATTACGGTAAACCGATAACCTTCTAAATATGACCTCATCTTCCTGATGCCCCAGAGGATGGCCAGACACTCTTGCTCGGTTGTGGAGTATTTCTTCTCGAGATCAGTGAGGGATCGGCTGGCGTATGCTATCACGGACTCTTGTTCTGTGTGACGTTGAAAAAGGACCACCCCCAAACCCTCTAGGCTGGCGTCCGTTTGGAGAAAGAATGGGTGTAAAAAATCAGGACATTCCAGAACGGGGGTTTCGGTCAGAACTTTTTTCAAATTGTTGAAGGCTTCCTCTTGTGAGGCACCCCATTCTCACCGTGAGGCTTTCTTCTGAAGTTGGTTGAGGGGGCTCACGATTTTTGCGAAATTTGGTATGAATTGTCTATACCATGAGGCCATACCCAATATACGCCGTAGTTCTCTCAAATTAGTTGGAGAGGGGAGTTTCCGTACCGCTTCTATCTTATCGGGATCGGTTCGGATGCCTTCGGGTGTCACGAGGTGACCCAGATATTTAATCGATTTCCGAACAAACTCACACTTTTCGAAGTTTATTTGCATCCCAGCGTTTTGCAGTCTCTCGAACACGATCTCCAACACACTAAGGTGTTCGGGGAAACTTCGCCCAAGTACGATGATGTCATCTAAATACACGAAGACCAGAGGGTGAAGATCCGAGCCGATTATCTGGTCAAGTGCTCTCTGGAAAGTCGCTGGAGCCGAATGTAGACCGAAAGGCATAACCTTCCACTGGAATAGTCCTCTTCCTGGTACAGTAAAGGCTGTGAATGGCCTCGAAGATTCGTCTAGTGGTATTTGCCAATATCCGTTTTTCAAATCTAAAGTTGAAATGAACTTGGCTTCTCTAAGTTGATCCAAAAAAGCGTTAATTTGAGGCATAGCGTATGCATCGGATTCACTAGCCTCGTTTAGCTGCCGATAGTCTATGCACATTCGCCAAACCCCCTGTTTCTTCCGTGCCAGGACGATTGGTGCACTGTACGGGCTGTGAGAAGGCTCTATTTTATCTAGAAGTAGAAGATTATCAACTTCTGCATTAACCATCGCCATCATTGCTGGGTTTCGGGGTATATACCGCTGTTTGATCGGCTCCTTGTGTTTCAGTTTGATTGTGTGTTTGGCGATCATACATAGGCCTTTTGACCGTGCAAACTTATCTGTGTGGCGTAATAGCATCGCTTTCAACTCGGCTTCCTCGGTGTCGGTGAGGAAGGCGCGTGGTGTTATTGTATGTGCGTACTCGATGAATGGCTCGCTCTTGGCTCGGAGTAAAATTTCTCCGTCGAGACTCAACCGGCAGTTCCTTTCGGCGAGGAAATCCATTCCTAATATCATGGGTTCCGCAAGGGTTGGGATAACGGTAACGGATAGTTCTGTCGCCTTTCCTCTATATACTAGAGTCACCCGGAGACCCGTCTCACAATTCGATACTCTCTTGGATCGCAGCTTCCTCCGCATCACTTCATCGATGTAGCTTAGCGAAGCCCCGGTATCAATTAACGCGTTTAGTCTAATCCCCTCGACACAAACCTCGATAAAATATCTCCCGGTTCGTTCGTGTGGTGTGGGATTTGAATCCTTAGGTTGTCGGCCAGTACAATCACAGACTCTTGAGAGCACGTCATTCTTTCCACAATGAGAACAGAACCTGATTGGAGTTTGTCGGCACTTCCATCGCCAGTGTCCTGGACGCTTACACCGCCAGCAGTGCTTATTTCGGGAGTAAGGAATGTCCGCAGTCGCTTGGAGCATATGCGAGGTATGTGGTTTTTCCAAGCGAGCTTCATCCCGCTTTATCAATTCAAAATCGTCGGTTAGACTTATTAATTCGTCCAGGGTGTTGAAATCGTGTCGCCTCACATAATGCCGGTACTCGGGGCGGAGACCGTCGTAGATCCGATCTAAATGGTTCATGGATCTAAGCAGTGGGTGGCGTCGGGAAGTTGTTAGCATGGTCAATATATAATCCTTGGCTCTTTCCCGGTTCTGCTGCCGCCGATTGTAGAAAGAGTTCTCAATTTGATTTAAATACCGCTTAGGTAAGAAGAATTTCGGCACGGAAGTCAGCCCACGTTTTGATCTCTTCTCGCTTTACCCGGTACCACCTCAAAGCATTTCCCTCTAATGTCGTAAGTAGTGATGGAAGTAGACGATCATACGAGATGTTATGACAATCGGCTAACTCCTCGCACCGCTCAAGGAAATCGATCACATCGTGGTCACCCGAAAACTTGAGAGACCAACGATTTATTATGTTCATTACTTCCGCATCAGACATCATTATGGTGGGAATGTTCCCTTGAGTAGGACCGACTTCGTCTCCAGAAATTGTTGGTAAAAAATTGTTCCTAGGTACCGGGACTGCTACGGAAGTTCCAGGTACGAATTCGGAAACCGAAGATTTTACTTCCTTTTCCAATTCACGTAGAAGGTTCTCAGCCGAAACACGTGTTCGTTTCTCTCGAATATGTTTGCTAAGTTGCTTCCGTAAGTACTCCACTGTATAACCTGTGGTCTCGAGCCCGACTTTTTGGCTTTGCTCCACTAACTGTTCTCGTTTCAACAAGTAGATCCAGCTAAGCGATTCAGCACTCAAACAGTCGTTCACTTCCAAACTTCCCTCACTATTATTCGTGGACCTCGACGAATCCTCGCTGGCGTTCGGTTTTGGTTTTTCGCTGTTCGTATTTTCGTCGGGTCCCTGCTCGGGCGCCATTTATAACGCGTGGTTTTGTCTAGGCTGAGGTAAGTTCAGTCGTTGCCAGGATCAACCTAAGGACCCACAAACCTTAAGTAAAACACGAGTGTTAATAATTTTAGTGTTTTTATTATAATCCTCTGGTGATTATATTTCGAATAATATGTGAAGAAATGGTGTGAGATGGCTGGGTACGTATGGAGACGGATTACGGTTAATTCGAAGGTCAATTCAGCTGGTCAGTGTTCGTGAGTTGTAGGCTCAGGAGTATTCGGGTTGATGTCGCCTCGGGAGTATTCGGTTGCTGTCGACTCGGGAGTATTCGGGTTGATGTCGATTCGGGAGTATTCGGTTGATATCGACTCGGGAGTGTTCGGGTCGATGTCGATTCGGGAGTATTCGGTTAATATCGACTCGGGAGTATTCGGGTTGATGTCGATTCGGGTCCTCCGAAGCTTGCGGGTTGCTGTCGGGAGAAACTTTGATTAGTGGGAGCGACAAGCGCTATGAGCTTGGAGCTGGCTATGAGCGTAGAGCTTGCTATGAGCGTAGAGCTTGATATGAGCGTGGAGCTTGGTAAGAGCATGGAGCTTGCTAAGAGCATGGAGCTTCTATGAGCGTGGAGCTTGCTAAGAGCGTGGAGCTTGCTATGAGCGTGGAGCTTGCTAAGAGCGTGGAGCTTCTATGAGCGTGGAGCTTGCTAAGAGCGTGGAGCTTGCTATGAGCGTGGAGCTTGCTATGAGCGTAGAGCTTGCTAAGAGCGTGGTCGAAGAGTTTGCTAACGAGTACTAGTTTCCGAGACTGCGGACGAGCCACACGACTATTTCACTCGTACTTTGTCGGCGGAATTCGACGACCGCTGTGAAAGGTACCAAACTATAAATCCGTGTTATGCAGTAAAGTGAATGAGAATTTCTTTGTATGAGTAAAAAATGACTGGTTTATTTTGAAGATGCAAGGTGAATGAAACGGTCACGTTACAATATTATGGTATTTTTAAAGCTTTGACTGCGTTCCTCAATAGATTTAACTTGCTAGACAATTAGTTTAGGTTGAAAAGAGGGGCGAAGCGATTGCCAGAGGTCCTGGTAAACATACACTTAAGCCGGTATAGGCCTGTTGTGCCCTAACTAAGTTGGACGAAATGTAGTCCACTTCCTTTTCGAGAAGAGCCGGGAAGACCATATCTTGTCACGCTGTCTAAAAGGGCTTAAAGCTTTTGATGGCTCCTTTACCATATATTCTTCAATTTTCGGTGCTTCATCAGTCACATTTCCTATATCTTCCGATATATATAAATGTGTCGCGATACTCGGCGCGAAGTGTGTGTTCATTAAAAGCCCTAGGGTCTCTTCTATTCTTTCCATTTTATTACAAATATCATCCACCATTGTCTCGGCTTGTCTACGGGTTTTAGAAAGAAACTTTTTAATTTTTGATTCTTTTTGTATTCTTTGAGTCCATTATGGTAGCTTTAGAGAATACTGCTAATTTTTCGAACTCTATTTTAATGCTTTGGACCTCTTTTCCTTTGCTACGAATGACTTTACTAACGTCTCCGTTAACCTACTGATATCCCTGTCTATTTCATTTATGCTTAGGCATTCAATGTTTTCTTGAATAAGTCGTTCTTTTACTAGTCTACCAAACCTCATCCAGCCAGTCTTGGATTTGCTCCGAAAACTTATTCGGCATCCGCCGTATTAGCTTAAATCATATACATCGATGATCCGAAAAGGAGTGTTCTACCGAAACCCTCCAATTTTGTATCTCGTTTATGAGATTTTCTGAACAAAAAGTAAGGTCTAAAACCTCCTCCCTAATTTTATTTACTAAGGTTTCTTTATTCACATTTTAAGAATCATTACGTCGTAAGTATTTAGATAATCTAGTAGGTCTTGGCCTCTTTTCTTAGTGTTAGTACTACAACACGCAATGTGGTGTGAGTTAGCATCGCCACCTATAAGTACTTCGTTACCTGTTTGTTTGCCTTGTTCAGCAGCCTCTGCCGGGTCAGGGACTTCTTCTCAGAAACCCCAGGCTTAACAGTCGATTTCGAGGCCGGGCCCACCTTTTCAATACTGCGGCTAACTTTTTCGCCCTCGGTCGAAAGATTCTTGTGACAGTCTCCTTTGCGAAGTTGTTGACTGGGTTTGCACGCTGCATCTGAAGGTGTGAAGCTTTTTTTCTGATCTTCTTCTCTGTCTACAAGGGAGTGGGAGGGTATATTAGTATGGAGGGTATATTAACTTTGTTATTCCGTTTCTAACTCCTCGAAATAATCGAACGAATCGAGAAAGAGGGCTAAAACTTTGCACGCATGTTTATTTTGTCAGTAGGCAGGTTTAGTTTGTAAATGGGCCATGTAGGTCCACGTTTTCATATAGCTCCGATATAACGGTACCTCCCTATAATCGGAATTTTGATGATTTCAGCTATTTTATTCACCGTTTATTTCATGTTTCGAATTTGAATATGGTAATGGCTTATGACAAACAAAGCCTATGTAGGTTCACGTCGTATAGACCCCAATAAAGCGGCTATATTCGGTATTTTTAAAATTTTAACAGATTTTATTTTCTGAAAATTTCCAAATTCGTTCCAAATGGTGAAGGGTATTCGAAGTTCGGCCCGGTCGAGCTTACTGCTTTTTTACTCGTTCTTTTATACTTCTTCTTCCATTGTTGTTTTTTGTTTTGGGAGAACACACCCGTAGTAATTTTTTGGGGGAATCCGAAGATCCCCAGAGACGGGTGATCACACCACTCCGCTCCAATCAGTTTGTAACTGTGACGCCCTAGTTCGAGCAAAATAGTGTGAAATTTCATATTTTGTCTCAGAATGGACAAATGGACAAATTAAAATTGATTGGTAGCTAAATCAATTGTTATTTGTTTATTTGGTTTTTTATTTTTTACAAAATATAGTAATTCTGGCACGACAAATATAGAAGAAAATATTGCAAAATAAAAAATTATTGAGCTTAATTAAATCTAAAATTAAAGCACACGCCATTTCCGCAAGCAAACTATTTGTGACCATTAAAACTTCCGTAGTTTGGGTAGTTATGGTTATTGTACGAAAAGTATAATAGGTGACTTTTTGATGAATACAAATCACAAATACCCCATTTATGAGATTATAATTTGACCAATGTACAGGGTGAGATAAAAAAAAACTGCAACCAACTTCAAACTGCTGTCATTCACAAATTTCATTGAGAATTTCCTAGAAACAAATTTTATTCGTGATGGAATTTAAGCGTGATAGAGTGATTTCTTTATATTTGGCTGTAAAACCACAAGTGGCTATCGTTAGAGCACCCAAGCATTTAAATGTGAATAAATCTTTTGTGTCTCGTACCATCGCTCGTTACCGTGATACTGGTAGCGTAGCCCGATGTCAAGGAAGTGGACGGGAGAAAACAGCAACATCAGCAGAAATGGTTCGAAAAGTGAAAAAGCGACTCATGAGCTGAACATATCTCAATATTCCATTCGGCAAATATTGAAAAATGAGCTCGGGGTAAAGCCATTGAAACTCCAAAAAGTGCAAGAACTTACACCGCAACAGAAAGAAAATAGACTCAAAAGACCTTAAGAGTTGCTTCGCTTGGCCGAAAGTGTTAAACTGCCGATGAAAAAAACATTCGTTGTCCAGCATTTTGTAAACAAACAAAATAATCGTGAGCTGAAAATGTGCACTTTCGGTTGGCTACCAGAACTCAAGTGCCGGCCATGGGGATGGTGTGGGCCGTATATATCGACCGTGGCATCAGAATAAATGCCGAATATTATCTCGAAAATATTCTGGAGGGTATATTAAAGCCTTGAATATTCCAACAGCACTCAGCACCATCACACTCAAGAATGGTTACAAAATGAGGTTCCTCGCTTCATTTCCAGCGCACAATGGCCACCAAAATCTCCGGATACCATCCCATTGGACTATTGTGTCTGGAGTATTTTGGAAAGCAAGGGTTGGCGCTAAAAAATACCAAACTATCGATCACCTCAAGCAAGCACTTCGCCGGGAATGGGCCAAAATACCGCAGAGCAACATACGGACAGCATGTGACGATTTCATTGGCCGTTTGAAGGCCATAATTCAAAAGTACCAAAGGTGACCAACTCGAACAAATCTAAACTTAATCTAAAATTTGATGCTATTTCCGACATCTTTTGCTTTCATTCAATAAGATTAAAAAAAAAATTAAAAATTATGCGTTTGACTTTGTTTTCTTACAATTTATATTTAACTTAAATCATGCTTCTCTATCTTTTCTGCGTCCATACTGTTTATTTTTAATTTTTTCCCCACAATGCTTGTACTTGTCTTTGTGTTTTTCTGTTTAGAGCTATTTTATCATTTAAATTAACGATACGCGAACAAAGTTGACAATTTTGAGGTAGACTACAAAGGTCAACATTAGTTAAAAAAACACGTTTTGAGTTGATTTAATTTGGTATGGTTAATATCATAATTTTGAGAGCATATAGCACATAAATCGAGATAATGGTCTTAATCATGGTATTAGGGTGTAGTCTAAATGGGCTTCTGACCTAAAAGTCAATTGACGTGTAATTGCACCCGCATACATTTAATTTGTACCTGAACGTTTAAGCATTTATTTAGCAGCCCCATTAGCAATACCCACTTGGGTCATGAACAGATTTTTGTCAAATTTTTTAAGACAGAAAACTTTTGTAGACTTTAATTCGTTTACCTATTCTTTGCCTATTTGGGATCCATTAATTCTCTATCAATTAATTGCCGACCGCAACATGAATTTGCTCTCATCTGTACTGACTGCTACACTTGCCTTGCGTGAATGCATCTTATGTTCAGTCTTACAAACTTTTTATATTACGACGAGTATTCCTATTAAAGTTAAAGTTTTCCTTGTGGTTGCTGTATCAACTTCAATTTTAATCTTACACCAGCCATGTATGTATGTGGGTTGTTCCCAGTTTGCGTGGTTTGAGCTATGACGAGACAAAAGCTCTTTCAATCCAAACTTTGTTAAATGTTTGAATACAAGTTATAATGTTTGGATGCTGCCATTTTATTTTCCCTTCGCCATCGCACCCTACATTGCACTCGAGGGCATCGTTAGTCGTTAAAGCAAAGTCCGTCATCTGCTCTTTTCGCTGAGCACTTTGGATGTGAAGTAAACAAAATATCCATACATATATATGCAAGCGCCATAGGAATAGCGCATAACGAGGTCGGCAAGCATCCGGGGGTGGGTGATATTCTAATTTTTTGTTTTTACTTTTGGCTGGCAAACTATTGGCTGTTTTTTATTCAGATTCAGTTCTTTTTTTGCTGTGATTAAAAAAGAAACTTGTTTGGAAATTCTGCAGATACTTTATTTTGTGGTTGGAAACTGTGCATCGAGTTAGAACAGACAGCAACAACGTTTCCATCACACTTAATGAAAATACTTGAACAAAAGGTTCCACCATGGGTGAGTCAAACGCTCATAGAAACCCATTACACTTTTCGGAGGGTTTACGTTTTCGTTGCCGCCAATCTTGTACACACAGACAAACATGAACTTTGTCTTTGATACAGAAAGGTACAAGCAATAGGTGAATATTTTAAGCAAAATTTATTCTGCCTGTTTAGACGAGCATATTGTTTGCTGTCTGGGAATTGCAAATGGGCTATATCTCGAATTGTACAGACATTGGGCATAACTGTGTTCTAGGTAACATAGAATATAGAAAACTATGTTCTCGAAATTCGTAAAAAGACGATTTTTAATTGGCACAGTTAATACAACCTATGCTTTTTTTAGTACCAATGTTCGGATAGTGATAACGGCACCCAGAGATGGGTAAGACATTTTAAGTCTAAGCTTTATCTTAAATGAAGAAAGCGTAAGCAATACATATTTTGTCTAAACGAAAAAAAGAAATGCAACGTTTGCATTTCACTTAGGTCGTACATTAGTTGTTGCAAAGGTATCAGGATTTGAACTTCTACTCCGATGCGGCCAAATTCTTAATTCTCTCATTCAACGTAGCAAAAAATATAGTCGTTCTCAATACCGTCTAAAATCTCTCACTTTTAGCTCCTCTCTTTCAGAACAAACCTAGTCTCTGAGTGAATTAATTGTCATACAAAAAAATGATGTTCGTCCGAGCCGAACTTTTAACACCCTCCACCTTTGGGCATAGAAAACCTTTTTATATAAAAAACAAAGTGGGCTAGGCCGTTGTATGGGGGTCATATCAAAGCGGGAATCTCTATAGACAATTTATACTTCAAGATTTGTCATCTACCAAATCTTCTTCAATTCCAAATTAGAAACAATTTCGTTGGTAAATGTGACTAGGATTGTCAAAATACCGAATATCGGTGGGTATCGTTATATGTGCGCTATAGGAAAAAGTCGACCTAAATATTCAATATTCTGCCGCCGGAGGTAGAACCCATTATTAACAAAAATACTAATTTTTAGACGAATACGTGGAAAATGTGGCAAAAATCATCAAAATACCGAATATCGAGAGATACCCTTATATGGCGGCTATACCAAAACGTGGACTGATACATTTTCAATACCAACCATCCTAGACATAATACAAATTATTCTGGCAGATTTTAATCATAATCAAATAATCATCAAGTACAACTATTTACATTTTACAATAACAACATTATGTTTATAGAAACTATAAAGTCATTCTGACAACTGGTTGGTATATTAAAATAAAAACAAAATTCTTCTTTAAAAAACGTATGGTTTAAAATCTCATCCTGAGGAAAATAAAAGTGTATTATCAGTCCTGCCATATATCAAAATAAACATCCCAGATAGAACCAGTCTAGGCCGTGACGAGGGAATTTAAATTGACGAAGTATTTTTGCGGGTTAACCCAAATTTATTAAAAGCTTATCAGGTCCCTCTATGGCCTTTGCATTCACTGAAAAATGTGAACAAATCATACATGCAACAACACCAATAGACCCAATGCGATTCCGTTGATCTGTTGCAATGATGTGGTACTTCCATGTCTCAGAGTTATTGCCATACCCTCATTAAGGGTACAATAAACCTATTATCCAGTCTGGCGTCAAACACTCCAAAATCAGACACAACATTAATCAAAGTGTAAATACGATAACCGTGCTCAGAAATGATTTCGACTACACAGTTGGGTCACGCCATTGTGATATGCCTAATCTAGCAGCAATTCAAGCAGTCACAATGTACATAACCATACGCGGTAGACTTATATGATCAACAAACCAAAAGCTGAAGCTAAATGAAAAGGCTCTTATTGTCCCATCCTTGGGTTAGGTACACGAGTCAATAGAAAAGAAATCCATAATGAAAATTCTCATAAATTACGCCTAAGTTGATTCCTAAAGGAATCAATTTACAGTTCTACTGAACTGTGCTGATTCTGATAGAAATCCGTTCGTATTTAGATATAGCTCCTCTATATATAGGTGGATTTTTAAGTCATCTTTTTGGCATCTTACAAACGAACAACGCTTGCAAATAATTTTCTTTTAATATCAACATATGTGCGCTTTTAAGAGAGTTCATCGGGCGCTTGTTCGATGTTATGGTCAGTTTAATTAAAAAGCGATTATTCGGGATATTGCATTCATTTACATTGTTGCATATTAAATCACCAGCGCGCTTTATTGCCAGTGTTAATAATTTGCAGGCAGACAGTAGCTTTTCAGCTTTCAATGTAGTATGAGGTTCGGTCGCTTGCTTTCACGAATTTCGCAAAGAATTAGCACATACAATATTTACCGAGAGAGCGAAAGTTACTCCCTCGATGTTCATGTCTGTGGAACATACACAATCATAGCTTTTGCATTGGTAGTGGTTGACTAATCTTCAATATGGCAACTACGTCTAGTCTTCAATGTAGATCAGGGCTAGCCAACCACCATTAACGCAAAAGCTTTGATTGAATCGATATCGATAATGGCAGATGTATTTCTGAACTGTATCTGATATCTGGTACCTGGGCTGAATTCGCTTGGATGTGCCGAAATCTAACAAGTGGCGCACAATTAAATTGGATTCGGAGGACACGATAATGGAAGCTATATCCAAATCTGATCGGATTATTTCCAATTTCAACAGGGTTCGTCCTTAGACCAAACAAATGATTTGTGGATTATTTTATTTCCATTTGGCAATAAATATGATTTACAAAAATATCTGGACAGGCGGACGGACTGACATGCATATTTCGACTCAGAATGTGATTCTATGAGGATGATTAAAAGGAACTATGGATCTATTTCGTTTCCTTTTGCATGTTACAAACTACTTCTGCTTAATATGAGAAATAGTGACCAACAATATCATGTGGAATGTAGAGAATACAGTAGTTGTTGTTGGAAACTGAATCAAATAATAGGTCTGTATGTTACTTTTCTGCATGAATTGACCGTCAATTTTTTTGAGAGGGTAATGTAGTTTTATTCTCTTTTGGAAGAAAACTGTGAAAAGTAAACATACTGAATCGCAGTAAAAACTTACAAATAATCTCATTTGTCCATAGAAAGAAACAAAACATCGTATTTTATTAAAAGGAAAAATGGAAGAATTTCAATTCCAATATTCCCAAGCTTTGGTGCATCTACCTACATTCTTCTACCATGCAATTAACGAAAAACTATTTTAATTCGTAGCAGCTTTTTGTGAGGTGTTTTCATTGCCATGGGATAAATGATGAAAGTGAAAGTTTATTACATGACCATTGGACGTGTCGTCTTACCTGATAAAATATTGTTTTTATAAAAGACTTCGATAAGTCAAAATCTTTTTGAAATGCGCACCTTAGTTCCCATCCATTCTTTAAAAGATCAATTTAAATGTATTTTAGTAGAGACGATGTTCGCTGGATCCAAAGTTTTTCTATAACAATTTTAGTGCAATACTCGTTTAAAAGCCGCAATACTCGTTTAAAAATGATCATAGTCGCTTAATTTACGCCACACAAATCGTATATTTATTATGTGTAGCCCTACTAAATATGCCGCGTGGGGATCCGCCCAACTTCTGACCTGCAATTCGCTTCTATTTTAATTCTGTTTCTTTATTATATTGTAGGAGCCGAAAACATATATTGATCTATAATAATTTTATTGAGAACTATCAGGCCCGGTCCGCGGCCCGTACTTTTAGACTTTTATGCATATTTTTTAAAGCATAATAAATTACAGATCTGACTTATGTAAGCGGCAAAATTTTTATTATAAGTTATGACTCCGTAGTAAATATAAATAAATATTCATGGCAAAAATTATAATAGATGTTCACCAACCGGCGGTTTAGATCTTTCGAATGAAAACTCAACTCAATTTTTAATATTTTTAAGAGCTTAACATTTTCCATTCAAATTAGCTGTAATTTTGAATTTGTATTTCCAAAGATTAGAATAACGTGCTGCGTTAGCTTTGTCCACCTTATAATTAGGGGCAGAATGATTTCAAATTAGTGATAGATATTTACTCTTTTACACCCATTACCGTAAGATGCGAATTAATTTTTTTGTCATTTAAATTTTGCGTTGGAGACCCAATAAAGTCCATATTATTCATCATAGTATATTTCAATGACGATTTAACAAATGTTCGATCCCGTATTACTTTCTAATATTAGGTCCTAGAGTGGAAAGCTAGATGCCAATTTTAGAAATAAAGGATCGCCATTTACCATCGTATTGCGCACTCATTTTTCATTCACATTTTTGTTGACATATTATTACGCGACTTTTTATTGCCAACAAACCATTCCGAAATTGTATGAATTTTCAAAATTCGTTAAGCCGTTCTTGAGTTATAAGCGTATTAACCAAAGACCTAAAATGGTAAAGATTAGGCAAAATGCATTTTTGAGCAGATGGTTTGTGTCTATACTATCTAGAATAACAGCTCATGGCAAGATCATGTTAATATAAAAACCACATTTATAGAAAAAAAAAAAAAAACAAGTAAGCAAAGGCTATAGTCGTGCGGGACCGACCATGTGATACCCTACAACACTACAGTGCGTTAGAAGCCCCCTTATGTCCAAATCTATTTTGGAAGATTTCGCTTGTGAAATTATGTCATGGAGCATTGTGCAGATATTACCCTTAGCATTTTGACCAGGGACATTTGCCCGCACTCCGTCGTGCGGTAAGTTGATGTGGTCCATTTTACAGCTAAATATCCATCCATCCAAAATTTTAGAACTCTTCTCTGTCCTTAACTCTCTTCTCAGGCGTGTAGATTGGCTTCAATTGTGTGATCAGGAAAATTTTCTGTTTTTCGTTCATTTCAACCCCAAAAATATTTTGCGGTCATCTTCAAAAGCAAGAGGGGCGTATCTCCAAATTAAGACTCATTTATATAATTTGCGTGTCTACGATATTTGGCTATATTCGTTAACGAAATCAGCATGAAAAAGGTTCGCCTTTTGTGTATTTCGGATATCGCCTGTAAGTAATGCCTGTCCTAAACTTTAACTTTTTGCGAGATTTCGTGTCCTTTGGTTTCTATTTGTGACCTTTATAACGGTTGCAAAATCTGGAAAATATTTAGTTGTTGGTCCATTTCAACCTAAATATATTGCGGACGAATTTGAAAACAATAGGCCTAGCCGTTCTGAGCCCAACCCTATGAATTTTCGTGAGACTCGGACGATAATTACAATTTGTATATAATAACACCAACCAGTGTTGTAAAGTGAAAAAATATTACAGAATATACACTTGAATATTATAAGTCTTGTTTGGAGTAAATCGCATGCGATAAAAAATATGAAAAAATAAAAATATGTCACAGAATACTACAAAATTATATTAACATCATTATTGGCATATTTTTATGCGTTTTTTTTAGATTTTATTTTTTATATGTCAAGAGGGCATTCTGAATTGACAAAATTTGTCTAAATCGGTCTAGCCATTCTTGAGATATAAGCATTCTATCTAACATTTCTTTCCTTTGAATATAAACATTGCATATATTTCCCTATATATATCCGATATATTTACTATCGGCATCTACGTAACGGTCAGAATTGACTTGTTCGTCTATTTGTGATTTCGCCGTTAGTAAAAATATTCGCGGTTTAATGGAAAATTTGATTTTATTTAACACAAATGTCATGGCCTTTTTCTCCCACTAAATATTATCCGATAACCATACAAATTGGAAGGCTTCTGCCCAGCCCAAAGCTCTTTCCCCATGAAAATTTCCGCGTCGATTGGTCTATAATTGCGACCTGTAGAGCAACTGCAAAATCAGGAAATTCTTCAGTTTTTGGTCCATTTCAACCCCTAAATATTTTGCGATCATCTCCAAAAACAATAGGGTTCTATTCTGACCCAATCCCCACCTCCATTTTCAATTTCGTAAGGATCGGGCCATAATTGCGACCTGTAGCGTGATTACAAATTAACATGGACAGACGGACGGACGGACATACATAACTAGATCGACTCAGCTCGGCGAGATAGGAAGATCCATATATACTTTCCTATGTGGGAAACCAATATTTCGAGGTGTTACATAATTTTTGGCCCAATCAAACTTATAATACCCCCAAAACATAGTGTTGTAGGGTATAATGACAAACAAAAGTTTGAAAAATCCAAAAATGTGATTTCAAAATTCTATTCCATAGACTTTCCCAAATTATTACATATTGCCCAAGCGGCTTAAATCTCTTAACATTGCTTACTATGTTGTTACGATATCATAACAACAGAGGTATTTTCACAGGGTTGCCATATTTTGACTCTGTCTTGTCCCATCTTTTGTATTAACTTAATATATTCATACTATCAAAAGAGAGATGTTTCAAGTATTTTCAATATAGTTGCTTGGCAACAGAACAAAAAAGGGAATACGAGACGAACTATACTATTACACTGGAGCCAAAGGTATTTCAAAATACATTTCATTGAACATATATTTCATTGAGTTCAAAAATTAAAATAAAATCTCATTTAAACTGTATATACTTCTGAAATGGATATTGTTATGAAATGGTTGAGAACTTCCGTCTCTGTAGTTGTGAAAACTGTAGTCAAACTTTATTCGCTAACATGTATATGTATATGTGTATGATATTGTGTTGTAACGTGTAGTCTCTCCTGCCTTTCCAATAAGTTGTGTTGATGGCAAAAGTTTTCATTCACAAGGCAACAGGAGTGGAACGACTGATGGCTTCAGGATGAAATTTGTGGCTATGGTTGTGTGACATAAGGTTTTCCAATGTTCATTCCTGGTAGTGGTAACCGTGATTTAATTCTTCTGTAGTCGCATATAATAGTGAGGAGTACATTAAAATTTAGGCACACAACGTGCACATCAATATCTACCTACCTGTACCAGTAAATTTGAACAGGAGTAACACTGGAATCTGTTTGGTTATGGAAACCTATGCTTTGAAACGATTTTCACAAATTTAGTAGATTTGTTTTTAGAATAACATTGTTATAGAGTATATATTACGGGTTTGGAAAGACTTAATCCGTTGAAAAATATACAGGGTCCGCCACATAATCTTCTCTTTTCAAACCAGTGCTGATTTCGTGAATGGTAAAACTTAGCTGATGTATGATTTTGGAGACAATTTGTTTTATCCTTCCGCTGAACGAATATGGTTTTGGACAAAGGGAAGCACGGTCAGCTTCGTATGTAAACAAGCAAAATTGTCGCATTTGCGGCTCAAAAATCCCGCACGCATAAATTGAAAACCCGATGCACCCAAAACGAGTCACTGTTTGGTGCTGATTTAGCCGAAACTGTTTTTGAAGATCACATTATCAGATGCAGAGCCACCTCGAAGCTACCATTTGACACCGTTGGACTATTATTTGTTGGGTTTCCTCAAAGATAAGTTTTACGCCACAAAGACAGAGACATTGTTAAAATACAGCTGCACACAATCGATAAAGTGCTTAAAATAAATTAACTGTGAACGTTATCATATCATTGTTTCGTTTTTTTAGAAAAGCCAGATTTGGTTTTGAAAATGGTTTTTGGTAAAACGATCTGAGATGCTCAAATTTGGATTAGACGATTACTGAAAATAACTTATCAATCACAATTACCATGTTAAGTTTTAACAAGTTAAAAAGCAGTAAGTTCGGCCGGGCCGAACTTTTAATACCCTCCACCATTTGCAACGAATTTGGAAATTTTCAAAAAAATAAAATCCTTAAAAAATTCTGTTAAAATTTTAAAAATACCGAATATAGCCGTCATATTTGGTTCTATACGACGTGGACATACATAGGCATTGTTTGTCATAAGCCATTACCATATTCAAATTCGAAACTTGAAATATAAGGATGTGCCGTTAAATTGGAGCTGTGCGAAGACCTGGAGCAGCATAGACAATTTGTCACAACCTGTAGCATCCATTACGAACTTCAAATACCACATCTCAAACAATTTCGGTGGGTATTGTATCTAAAATCGTCAAAATACCGAATATAGGGAGGTACTGATATATGGGGCCTATACGAAGACCGGGACCCGCAAAGACAATTTTCTGTCCTAAGGTGTAGTATCCATTTGGAACTTCAAATACCAAATTTGGAACAATTCCCGTGAATAATGTCGCTAAAAACATCAAAATACCGAATATAGGGAGGTACCGTTATATTGGGGCTATACGAAGACCGGGACCCGCAAAGACAATTTTCTGTCCTAAGGTGTAGTATCCACTTGGAACTTCAAATACCAAATTTGAAACAATTCCCGTGAATAATGTCGCTAAAATCATTAAAATACCGAATATTGGGAGGTACCGTTATATGGGGGCTATACGAAGACATGGACTTGCACAGACAATTTTCTATCTCAGGGTGTAGTATTCATTTGGAACTTCAAATACCAAATTTGAAACAATTCCGGTGAATAATGTCGCTAAAATCATCAAAATACCGAAAATCGGGAGGTACCGTTATATGGGGGCTATATGAAAACGTGGACCTACATGGCCCATTTACGAACTTAACCTGCCTACTGGAAAAATAAACATGAGTGCAAAATTTTAGCCATCTATCTCAATTCATTCGAAAGATAGCGTGATTACAACAGACAGACGGACAGACAGACAGACAGACAGATGGACAGACAGACAGACAGACGGACATCGCTAAATCGACTTAGAATTTTACGCTGATCAAGAATATATAAACTTTGTTGGGTCTGACATGAGTATTTCGAGGAGTTACAAACGGAATGACAAAGTTAATATACCCTCCATAGTATGGTGGAGGGTATAAAAACAACAAGTAAAAAAGCAGAAAGTTCGGCCGGGCCGAACTTTGAATACCCTCCACCATTTGGAACGAATTAGAAATTTTTCAAAAAAAAAAAATCCAATAAAAATTCTTTTAAAATCTTTAAAATATCTAATATAGGAAGGTGCCGATATATGGGGGGATATACGATATTGTGGACCTATAAAGACAAATCTATGTCTGCGTGTAAAGTACTCACAAGGAACTCCGTGTGTGGATTTTCAGACAATACGATTGGAAAATGTGGCTAAAATCATCAAAATACCGAATATCGCTGGGTACCGTTATATGGGAGCTATACGTTATCGTTAACCTATATAGAGAATTCCCTGTCGGTGGGTAAAGTGCTCACTAAGAACCCCTTGTGTACAAAGAACCCCTTGTGACCATTCCGTTTAAAAATATGGCTAAAAACATCAAAATACCGAATATCGGGGGTACCATTATATGAGGGCTATACAATATCGTGGATCTATATAGAGAATTCTCTGCCGAGGTATAAAGTACCCACAAGGAACTCCTTGTGTGGATTTTCAGACAATTCCGATGAAAAATGTGGGTCAAATCATAAAATGCCGAATGTCGGGAGGTACCGTTATATGGGGGATATACGATATCGTGGACCTGTATAGACAATTCTCTCTCAGGGGGTGAAGTACTCACAAGGAACTACTTGTGTTGATTTTAAGACAATTCCATTGAAAAGCGTGGCTAACATCATCAAAATACCGAATATCGGAGGTTACAGTTATATGGGGGATATACGGTATCGTGGGCCTATATAGACACTTCATTTTGAGGAGGTAAAATGCCCACAAGGGACTCCTTTTGTGGATTTTCAGACAATTCCGCTGAAAAATGTGGGTAAAATCATCAAAATACCGAATATCAGGGGGTACCGTTATATGGGGGCTATACGATATTGTGGACCTATATAGATAATTCTCTGCCGAGGTATAAAGTACCCACAAGGAACTCTTTGTGTGGATTTTCAGACATTTCCGTTGAAAAATGTGGGTAAAATCATCAAAATACCGAATATGGGGGGGTACCGTTATATGGGGGCTATACGATATTGTGGACCTATATAGATAATTCTCTGCCGATGTATAAAGTACCCACAAGGAACTCCTTGTGTGGATTTTCAGACAATTCCGTTGAAAAATGTGGGTAAAATCATGAAAATACTGAATATCGGGTGGTACCGTTATATGGGGGCTATACGATATAGTGGACCGATATAGCCCATCTTCGAACTTGACCTGCCTGCAGACAAAAGAGAGATCTGTGCAAAATTTTAGCTTCCTATCTTAATTCGTTTAGACTGTAGCGTGATTACAACAGATGGACAGACGGACGGACAGGGCTAAATCGTCTTAGAATTTCACGCTGATCAAGAATATATATACTTTGTTGGGTCTAAAATGATTATTTCGATGAGTTACAAACGGAATGACGAACTTAATATACCCTCCATACCTTTTTTGGTGGAGGGTATAAAAAGGGATACTTATTTAGTACTTATTTGACTATGTCTATCGCCTACATAATATGAATAGGCTCTACCTAACAAAGAAACTGATCACTCCCATTTTTAGCGTACTTTACTGTTAGGAAGCATAAGAGATATAGACTTAGAACATTGTGTTAATTGCTAATAAAATTGGCCTGCAAAACCCTTATCGATATTCTATGAAAGAAGAACCTATCGCATGCACTTTCTATATGTATCACAAGAAAGAAAATATTTTTTAAAGGACCTATATTCGGAATTTGAGTGCATGATTTAGTTTTGAGGTGGTGGTACCGTTTTATATGTAAATATATTCCAAAAACTGGACTTAAGTGAGAACTTTTCGTTAGGTTTCCTATGGCTAAAAGTTCCAAATTTTAGTCAAATCTATGGAAGATTTTGGCCAACATTTTTAGAAATCCCAGAAAAATGTTTTGTGTACAAGGACGTTTCCTTAATCCACAAAATTGCAACAAATTTATTTTGAAATTGAAAATATGAACGCAAACTCCGAAGATGGCCTACCTTTAAAAGTCACATGTGAACAAAGTTTCAGCGATTCTTTTGGGATCAATTTTGTTAGATCAATTTTCAACTTCTTCCTGATCAAACAGACCAAAATGTTTCTAACATCCCGAAATATTGGTCGTAGACCCACCATGTAGTATATCGATCATCCTAGCACGCCGAATTATGTCGATCAAGGTATGTGTGGTCCGTCAGTCTATGTTCGTCCGTCTGTCTATGTTAATTTGTAATCAATCTGAAGTTCGGTCTGATCCTCACGAAATGGTATTAGGGTTAAGGTCAGAATATAACCCCTGTCTTATATAAGTGACAAAATTTTTATTATAAATAATGACCCGACTGAATAGAAATAAATACCCTTAGCATGTTTACGTACGGGTATATTTAAAGTGGTTTAAAACAGCCATAGACTTTAAGTTGAGAATTAGAAACCTAAATGCGCATATTCTCACGGTACCTGCGATGTAAGTATGGCAATTTCAAAAAATAAAATCCGTTAGAAATTCTCTTAAAATCTTAAAAATACCGAATGTAGCCGTTATATCATTGTATATACGACGACGTGGACCTGTATAGGCAACTTTTCTGTCATAGGCTGTAGTTCTCATTACGAACTACAAATACCAAATTTGAAACAATTCCGGAGACTAATGTCGCTAAAATCATTAAACTACCGAATATCGGGGGGTACCGTCATATGGGGGCTTACGAACTTCAAATACCAAATTTGAAACAATTTCGGTGAATAATGTCGCTAAAATCATCAAAATACCAAATATCGGGAGGTTCCGTCATATATGGGCTATACGAAGACGTTGACCTGCACAGACAATTCTCTGTCATAGGCTGTAGTATTCATTAAGAACTTCAACTACTAAATTTGAAACAATACCGGTAAATAATGTCGCTAAAATCATTAAAATACCGAATATCGGAAGGTACCGTTATATTGGGGCTTTATGAAGACGTGGACCTACACCCACAATTTTCTGTATTAGGCTGTAGTATCCATTGCGAACTTCAAATACCAAATTTGAAGCAATTCCGGTGAATAATGTATCTAAAACCATCAAAATACCAAATATCGGGAGGTACCGTTATATGGGGGCTACACGAAGACGTAGACCTGAACAGACAATTTTCTGTCTTAGACTGTAGTATACATTACGAACTTCAAAAAGCGAATTTGAAACAATTCCGGTGAATAATGTCACTAAAATAATAAAAACACCGAATATCAGGAGGTACCATTATATAGGGATTATACCAAAACGTGCACCTACATGGCCCATTTTCAATACCAAAAGTCCTGCAGACATAATATACATTTGAGTAAAATTTTATCAGCGTACTTAAATTCGTTTGGAAGCTAGAGAGATTTCCACAGACGGATGGACATAGAATTTTATGCTGATCAAGAATATCAATACTTTGTGGCGTCTAAAATGTATATTTCGAGGTGTTACAAACGGAATAGCAAACTTAATATACCCTCCATACTATGGTGAAGGGTATAAAAATATAAAGTGAGTGAGTCCGTTTTATGGGGGGCATACCACCCAGTTAAACAACTTTATACTATAAGGATTGTTATCTATTGCAAGTCTTAAATGCCAAATTTGAAAAAATCCGTGGGTAAATGTGACAAGGATTATCAAAATACTGAACATCAGTAGGTAACATTATATGGCGGCTATAGGAGAACATGGACCTAGATATTCAATATTCTGCCACTGAAGCGAAAACCCATTCAGAACTACAAATACCAATTTTTAGACGAATCGGTGGATAATGGGACAAACATCATCAAAATACCGAATATCAGGAGATACCGTTATATGGGGGCTATAAGAAAACGTGGACCTATACATACAATGTGCTGCCACCGGATCTAGAACCCATTATGACCTACATATACCAATTTTTAGACAAATCCGTCTACAAATTTGGCAAAAATCATGAAAATACCGAATATCGGGAGGTACCGTTATATGGGCTATACAAAAATGTGGATCCATACATACAATATTCCGCCACTGGAGCTAAAAACCATTATGATCTACATGTACCAATGGTTAGACAAATCCGTGGAAAAATGTGGCGACAATCACGAACATATCCAATATCGGGAGGTACCGCTATATGCCCCTTGTGTACAAAGAACCCCTTGTGACCATTCCGTTTAAAAATATGGCTAAAAACATCAAAATACCGAATATCGGGGGTACCATTATATGAGGGCTATACAATATCGTGGATCTATATAGAGAATTCTCTGCCGAGGTATAAAGTACCCACAAGGAACTCCTTGTGTGGATTTTCAGACAATTCCGATGAAAAATGTGGGTCAAATCATAAAATGCCGAATGTCGGGAGGTACCGTTATATGGGGGATATACGATATCGTGGACCTGTATAGACAATTCTCTCTCAGGGGGTGAAGTACTCACAAGGAACTACTTGTGTTGATTTTAAGACAATTCCATTGAAAAGCGTGGCTAACATCATCAAAATACCGAATATCGGAGGTTACAGTTATATGGGGGATATACGGTATCGTGGGCCTATATAGACACTTCATTTTGAGGAGGTAAAATGCCCACAAGGGACTCCTTTTGTGGATTTTCAGACAATTCCGCTGAAAAATGTGGGTAAAATCATCAAAATACCGAATATCAGGGGGTACCGTTATATGGGGGCTATACGATATTGTGGACCTATATAGATAATTCTCTGCCGAGGTATAAAGTACCCACAAGGAACTCTTTGTGTGGATTTTCAGACATTTCCGTTGAAAAATGTGGGTAAAATCATCAAAATACCGAATATGGGGGGGTACCGTTATATGGGGGCTATGCGATATTGTGGACCTATATAGATAATTCTCTGCCGATGTATAAAGTACCCACAAGGAACTCCTTGTGTGGATTTTCAGACAATTCCGTTGAAAAATGTGGGTAAAATCATGAAAATACTGAATATCGGGTGGTACCGTTATATGGGGGCTATACGATATAGTGGACCGATATAGCCCATCTTCGAACTTGACCTGCCTGCAGACAAAAGAGAGATCTGTGCAAAATTTTAGCTTCCTATCTTAATTCGTTTAGACTGTAGCGTGATTACAACAGATGGACAGACGGACGGACAGGGCTAAATCGTCTTAGAATTTCACGCTGATCAAGAATATATATACTTTGTTGGGTCTAAAATGATTATTTCGATGAGTTACAAACGGAATGACGAACTTAATATACCCTCCATACCTTTTTTGGTGGAGGGTATAAAAAGGGATACTTATTTAGTACTTATTTGACTATGTCTATCGCCTACATAATATGAATAGGCTCTACCTAACAAAGAAACTGATCACTCCCATTTTTAGCGTACTTTACTGTTAGGAAGCATAAGAGATATAGACTTAGAACATTGTGTTAATTGCTAATAAAATTGGCCTGCAAAACCCTTATCGATATTCTATGAAAGAAGAACCTATCGCATGCACTTTCTATATGTATCACAAGAAAGAAAATATTTTTTAAAGGACCTATATTCGGAATTTGAGTGCATGATTTAGTTTTGAGGTGGTGGTACCGTTTTATATGTAAATATATTCCAAAAACTGGACTTAAGTGAGAACTTTTCGTTAGGTTTCCTATGGCTAAAAGTTCCAAATTTTAGTCAAATCTATGGAAGATTTTGGCCAACATTTTTAGAAATCCCAGAAAAATGTTTTGTGTACAAGGACGTTTCCTTAATCCACAAAATTGCAACAAATTTATTTTGAAATTGAAAATATGAACGCAAACTCCGAAGATGGCCTACCTTTAAAAGTCACATGTGAACAAAGTTTCAGCGATTCTTTTGGGATCAATTTTGTTAGATCAATTTTCAACTTCTTCCTGATCAAACAGACCAAAATGTTTCTAACATCCCGAAATATTGGTCGTAGACCCACCATGTAGTATATCGATCATCCTAGCACGCCGAATTATGTCGATCAAGGTATGTGTGGTCCGTCAGTCTATGTTCGTCCGTCTGTCTATGTTAATTTGTAATCAATCTGAAGTTCGGTCTGATCCTCACGAAATGGTATTAGGGTTAAGGTCAGAATATAACCCCTGTCTTATATAAGTGACAAAATTTTTATTATAAATAATGACCCGACTGAATAGAAATAAATACCCTTAGCATGTTTACGTACGGGTATATTTAAAGTGGTTTAAAACAGCCATAGACTTTAAGTTGAGAATTAGAAACCTAAATGCGCATATTCTCACGGTACCTGCGATGTAAGTATGGCAATTTCAAAAAATAAAATCCGTTAGAAATTCTCTTAAAATCTTAAAAATACCGAATGTAGCCGTTATATCATTGTATATACGACGACGTGGACCTGTATAGGCAACTTTTCTGTCATAGGCTGTAGTTCTCATTACGAACTACAAATACCAAATTTGAAACAATTCCGGAGACTAATGTCGCTAAAATCATTAAACTACCGAATATCGGGGGGTACCGTCATATGGGGGCTTACGAACTTCAAATACCAAATTTGAAACAATTTCGGTGAATAATGTCGCTAAAATCATCAAAATACCAAATATCGGGAGGTTCCGTCATATATGGGCTATACGAAGACGTTGACCTGCACAGACAATTCTCTGTCATAGGCTGTAGTATTCATTAAGAACTTCAACTACTAAATTTGAAACAATACCGGTAAATAATGTCGCTAAAATCATTAAAATACCGAATATCGGAAGGTACCGTTATATTGGGGCTTTATGAAGACGTGGACCTACACCCACAATTTTCTGTATTAGGCTGTAGTATCCATTGCGAACTTCAAATACCAAATTTGAAGCAATTCCGGTGAATAATGTATCTAAAACCATCAAAATACCAAATATCGGGAGGTACCGTTATATGGGGGCTACACGAAGACGTAGACCTGAACAGACAATTTTCTGTCTTAGACTGTAGTATACATTACGAACTTCAAAAAGCGAATTTGAAACAATTCCGGTGAATAATGTCACTAAAATAATAAAAACACCGAATATCAGGAGGTACCATTATATAGGGATTATTCCAAAACGTGCACCTACATGGCCCATTTTCAATACCAAAAGTCCTGCAGACATAATATACATTTGAGTAAAATTTTATCAGCGTACTTAAATTCGTTTGGAAGCTAGAGAGATTTCCACAGACGGATGGACATAGAATTTTATGCTGATCAAGAATATCAATACTTTGTGGCGTCTAAAATGTATATTTCGAGGTGTTACAAACGGAATAGCAAACTTAATATACCCTCCATACTATGGTGAAGGGTATAAAAATATAAAGTGAGTGAGTCCGTTTTATGGGGGGCATACCACCCAGTTAAACAACTTTATACTATAAGGATTGTTATCTATTGCAAGTCTTAAATGCCAAATTTGAAAAAATCCGTGGGTAAATGTGACAAGGATTATCAAAATACTGAACATCAGTAGGTAACATTATATGGCGGCTATAGGAGAACATGGACCTAGATATTCAATATTCTGCCACTGAAGCGAAAACCCATTCAGAACTACAAATACCAATTTTTAGACGAATCGGTGGATAATGGGACAAACATCATCAAAATACCGAATATCAGGAGATACCGTTATATGGGGGCTATAAGAAAACGTGGACCTATACATACAATGTGCTGCCACCGGATCTAGAACCCATTATGACCTACATATACCAATTTTTAGACAAATCCGTCTACAAATTTGGCAAAAATCATGAAAATACCGAATATCGGGAGGTACCGTTATATGGGCTATACAAAAATGTGGATCCATACATACAATATTCCGCCACTGGAGCTAAAAACCATTATGATCTACATGTACCAATGGTTAGACAAATCCGTGGAAAAATGTGGCGACAATCACGAACATATCCAATATCGGGAGGTACCGCTATATGGGGGGTATACGAAAACGGGGACCTATATAAACAATTTTCCGCCACCGGAACTAGAACCCATTATGACCTACAAATAACAAATTTTTGACAAAAAAATCATCAAAATACCAAATATGGGGAAGTACCGTTATATGGGGGCAATACAAAAAGGTGGACGTATACGTACAATATTCCGCCACTGGAGGTAAAACTCATTATAACCTACATATACCAGTTTTTAGACAAATGCGTAGAAAAATGTGGCAAAAACAATCAAAATATTATATTATATTATATTATATTATATTATATTATATTATATTATATTATTTCTGTATTAGGCTGTAGTATCCATTGCGAACTTCAAATACCAAATTTGAAACAATTCCGGTGAATAATGTATCTAAAACCATCAAAATACCAAATATCGGGAGGTACCGTTATATGGGGGCTACACGAAGACGTAGACCTGAACAGACAATTTTCTGTCTTAGACTGTAGTATACATTACGAACTTCAAAAAGCGAATTTGAATACCGGTGAATAATGTCACTAAAATAATAAAAACACCGAATATCAGGAGGTACCATTATATAGGGATTATACCAAAACGTGCACCTACATGGCCCATTTTCAATACCAAAAGTCCTGCAGACATGATATACATTTGAGTAAAATTTTATCAGCGTACTTAAATTCGTTTGGAAGCTAGAGAGATTTCCACAGACGGATGGACATAGAATTTTATGCTGATCAAGAATATCAATACTTTGTGGGGTCTAAAATGTATATTTCGAGGTGTTACAAACGGAATAGCAAACTTAATATACCCTCCATACTATGGTGAAGGGTATAAAAACATAAAGTGAGTGAGTCCGTTTTATGGAGGGCATACCACCCAGTCTTAAATGCCAAATTTGAAAAAAAATCCGTGGGTAAATGTGACAAGGATTATCAAAATACTGAACATCAGTAGGTAACATTATATGGCGGCTATAGGAGAACATGGACCTAGATAGTCAATATTCTGCCACTGAAGCGAAAACCCATTCAGAACTACAAATACCAATTTTTAGACGAATCGGTGGATAATGGGACAAACATCATCAAAATACCGAATATCAGGAGATACCGTTATATGGGTGCTATAAGAAAACGTGGACCTATACATACAATGTGCTGCCACCGGATCTAGAACCCATTATGACCTACATATACCAATTTTTAGACAAATCCGCCTACAAATTTGGCAAAAATCATGAAAATACCGAATATCGGGAGGTACCGTTATATGGGCTATACAAAAATGTGGATCCATACATACAATATTATATTATATTATATTATATTATATTATATTATATTATATTATATTATATTATATTATATTATATTATATTATATTATATTATATTATATTATATTATATTATATTATATTATATTATATTATATTGGCCATTTGGTGCACAATAAACCCGAAATCGGTTGGAGAATATGGTTGAAGATAATCTGATCCGATTATCACCAATTTCCATAGGGTTGACCTTGGGCCAAACAAACAATGTTTGGAAATTTCAGCTCAATCGGATAGTAAATACGACCTGCATTTTGTTCAGAAGAATACATGGACAGAGGGACGGACGGACAAACGGAATTACATAGCAGACGGAATGACATTTATAAATCGACTGAGAAAGTGATTCTATGAAGATCCTCAAAAGTAACTATGGGTCTATCTCCTTCCTTCTCCATGTTACAAACACATGCACAAAGACATAATACCCTTACCACTATGTGGTGTAGGATATAAAAACTGTAAATGACAACCTTTTACCTCTAATAACTGTTTTTGCATTATGGGAATTACGAGGACTTTTTAATTTTTTTGTAACTGTTAACTCTAGCTCCATATCAAATGTCAAATTAGTGTAAATTGTTGCAAATGTCTATTTGACTGGACTATTACTTATATGAAGGCCGCAAATTAATCTAATCGATTTCAAAAGGGACCGATGTAGACCCAAGAAATATAAAATGTCTTATTTAAGTATATTTCGGACCGATTCGATTTTTTTAAATATATCTTTGGAGGAAACCAATTTATTAATGATTTTGGTCTATTTATACAATTTTTTCCCAAATCCAAAGTGTTTAGCTTATTCTATCAGATATCCCTATTTTAAAAATCTTCAGTGCATATAAAGTAGAACATAAAGCACTAAGGAGTATATAAATGCGCCACTGAACATTTTTATTGAGGTACCAATTCGGAACGGGTCCAATCTAGCGCAGGCATCAACAAAGAAATAGTTATGTTTACTCGTTTCTATTGTAAATTAGAAAAGAATAAAGTAAATGGCGAAAGCTACAATAGATTAGAGTAGCAATATGCACATACATATAGGGTAAGTGTACCAGTAGTCGGCACTTTTAGGATTTTCGCGTTTTGAATTGCTCACCATTCTGAGTGTAACTTTTCAATTATTACAAAATTAATTTATTCAGATTCGAAATTTTGTATAGTTTTTGCAATAATGAATAAAGTTTTAAAAACTTTTTATTAAATTTCATAAAATTGTAATTTTATTAAAACAATGCTTTTTTGCCAGTAGTCGGCACCACTTGCCAATTGTCGGTATGGCATTTTCCAACAGTCGGCATACCAATTTTTTCGTAAGAATAAATAATAATAATAATAAATTAATTCATTAAAATATAATATTTTTGTTTAGTTAAACTGATTCGACGTCTTTATTGTACTTTTCTTAAGAATATGGATTGTTGAGGACCTTCACAGACACACATTTAATTTTTATTAGAATAAATCATCTTTTCTTAGCGAAATTGTACACAAAGATAGCAGACAATATATTGGAAGTAAACAAAATACATTTAATTATAATAGTTTCATTTATTTGGGCTTAAAAATAAAAAGTGCCGACTACTGGGACATGCCGAACTTAGGCACACTTACCCTATTGGATAGATATATTTTCAGATGCAGGATATGGGAAGAGATTGCTGAAACTAGACTTTATCAACAATTTGCAAAACAATGGAACAAAAGCACCTTTAGAGCTAACAGTGTTTGGATCAGAGACACCGTTTGTGTATGAGATAAAATAGTATTTTCAATTAAATAAAAGCACTAAATTATTTTTTCTGAAACAAAGTCTGTATGTTTTCAATTAACTTCATTCACCATTCATTCACCACATAGTGGTGAGGGTTTTTAGTCTTTGTGCATTTGTTTGTAACAAAAAGAAGGCAGCGAGAGAGACCCAAAGTTACTTTTTAGGATCTTCATAGAATCACTCTCTGCAGGTTAGTCCATCCGTCTGTCCGTGTATTCTTATGAACAAAGTGCAGGTCGCATTAATTATCCGATTGAGCTGAAATTTTGCAGACAATATTTGTTTGGCCCAAGTTCGAACCCTATTGAAATTGGTGATAATCGGATCAGATTAAGAAATAGCTCCCATACATCTTCAACCGGTTTCGGGTAAATTGCGCACCAAATGGTCAAATGTGCCTGAATTTTGGTAAATCCGACCGAATTCAGTCTAGAAACAAGTACATCAAATTCGGAGTAAATCGGTTCAGATATAGCTATAACTCCCATATTCATGTTGCATCCGATTTGGTGTTTAAGTCCCTCAAATTCGTAATAAGCATTCGACAACAATGATATTTGGTACCAGATATCTTGTAAAGCTCGAAAATACTTCTGCTAAATATTATCGAAATCGGCCAAGATTTGGCCGGATTTCCTTAATCCGATTTTAGGTTTATTGTCCAAATAATGGCTGATATCAGCCCAAATGGATTGAATTTCAGGACGTACGTTTCCATTCTGTGCAACTCCTAAGTCAAATGAGCTGTTTATAATACTGTGCTGCGTGGTATTTAGTTTTTTTCCACCTGATAATTAAGGGCAAAATATTTCCGGAATAGTCAAAGATAATTACTCTTTTGCACCCATTACTGAAAGATGGGAATTATTTATTATTTACTTATTTTTTTGATTTAAATAGTGCGTTGGAGACCACATAAAGTCCATAATTTTTATTATAGTATAATTCAATGACGAATAAACAAATGTTCGGGTCCGTGCTACTTTCTAATATTCATAATTTTTTTAAAGTTTCTGCTACAATTTCCGACTGAATGAGTCCAGTTTGACAATTCGGAGTTTATTTCATATAGACGTACATCCCAAAACTACGTTCTCAACCAATATTCTCTTGGGGGTTACAAATTCGATAGAATACAAAATTTTCTTTTCTGATCACAAATTGGTTGGGAAAGTGGACTTGGGGGTGCACTAATGTGGGGACTATATTAAATAAATGCCTCTGTGGACAATTACCTGTAAGATGGTTTTCTAACCCAGAATAGCTTAAATACAATATTTTAGCCAAATAAATTGATGAATTGAAATTTGTATGCGAAGAGGTTTTTTACCCTCTTAAAACAAAGATGCCAAAAAGGGTCAAAAAAGAAAAGAGTGACCAAGTGGGGTCTTGGTCTTGGTAATATGAAAAATATGGTTAAAACGTATAATATATTTGAAATCGGGTTGTACCCTTATCCGGGCGTTATGATCCATATTCGGTATTTCGCTGATTGCAATTCCAATGAATACTGCATGTTGAGTTCTCATTGGACGAGTTATTATCATGTGAATTTTGAAATTAGCTACACTTTGTCGGTCATTTTTATATCCTCCACCATACTATGGAGGGTATATTAATTTTGTCATTCCGTTTGTAACTCCTTGAAATACTCATGTCAGACCCAACAAAGTATATATATTCTTGATCAGCGTAAAATTCTAAGACGATTTAGCCATGTCCGTCTGTCTGTCTGTCTGTCCGTCTGTCTGTTGTAATCACGCTATCTTTCGAACAAATTGAGATAGAAATTTTGCACACATGTATATTTTGCCAGTAGGCAGGTTAAATTCGTAAATGGGCCATGTAGGTCCAAGAAATCATATAGCCCCCATATAACGGTACCTCCCGATATTCGGTATTTTGATGATTTTAGCGACATTGTTTACCGGAATCGTTTCAAAGTTGGCATTTGAAGTTCGTAATGGATACTACAGCCTAAGACAGAAAATAATCTATGTAGGTCCACGTCTTCGTATAGCCCCTATATAATGGTACCCCCAGATATTCGGTATTTTGATGATTTAGCGACATTATTTAACGGAATCGTTCCAAATTTGGTATTTGAAATTCGTAATGGATTCGTAATCCTAAGTCAAAAAATGAGCCATGTAGGTCCACGTCCTCATATAGCCCCAATATAACGGTAGCCCCCGATATTCGGTATTTTGATGATTTTAGCGACATTATTTAGCGAAATCGTTCCAAATTTGGTATTTTTAACGGATTTTATTTTTTGGAAATTGCCAAATTTGAACCAAATGGTGGAGGGTATTAAAAGTTCGGCCCGGCCGAACTTACAGCTTTTTACTTGTTAATTGTTTAAATGTGTTCGCATCTTCCAGCTGAAGCACGATGTAGGTCCTGGAGTGGAAAGCTAGATGCCAATTTTAGAAATGAAAGATCACAATTTACCATCGTATTGCGCACTCATTTCATTTTTAATGTTTTTATTCAGGATTAAATAAAAAATAAAAAATACTCTTTAATATGGCGTGTACAATTTAAAAAAATTCACCAAAAAGATTTTTTTATTCATATTTTCATTGGAATATTGTTACGCGATTTTTTTTTTGCCAAAATAGTATGAATTGTCAATATACGCCGAGCCGTTCTTGAGTTATAAGCATAGTAACTAACATAACTTTCTTTAATATGGTGAAACTAATTATTTATTTTGTTCACAAAAAAGGCGGAATGATAAGACAATTAAAAAAGTCGTACATTATATAAAATTAACAAAAAAAAATCTTCAACTTTTTAGTTTTGACGAAGTTTGTCAATAGAATGTACTATTATTTTGAATCTCGATTCCTTTGAACAATTTTTCTCGAATTTCCCCTATTTTAGGATTTTTGCACTGAGATAGTCTTTGTTTTTTGATTTTTTAACGATTTGGAAAAAGTAATTATCTTTTAAATTTGGTGTGACCGCGTTTAATTATTTCGACATCATGTATTCACTTTCGTCACCACATAATTCGGTACTACACTTCAATGTAACCCGCCTGCAATTTCAGTTCTCAAGAAATCGAGTCAATTTATTAAAGTTAATCAAATTGAAAAAATTATAGTATTCGTATAGTTCCACTTACTCACTAAATACCTTAAATCTATCAATAACAGTTTTGCCGTTGTCGCTATATACTCCCCAAAATGATGATGTGTAGTACATCATATAGAATTAAAAAAAAATAACACTTCAAATATACATTCGGAAATATTAAGCCAAATTAACGAAAAAATCATGCAAAATAAAACATTACTATTGTACATTCCAAAAGTCAAAGTGAAAAATTTCAAATTGATCATTTTTACGTGATTTTTTTTGGATTTAATCCTCTTCTGCCAAGAGACAATTCCGAATTTGTCGTAGTAACTAACACAACTTTCTTTTATACATATAGATAATGTTATGTATAAATGCCCAACTAATTTGGTGTTAATAATTCACATACTGTTCAATTTCGAATTAAATTTTCTCTTTCCTTATTTATTTCTCTCTTTCCTTTATTTCCCTTTTTTATTCGCAACACCGGCCATGCTACGCTTATCTAATTATGTTGAATTTTGGACCACAGAATAAAATCTGACAAGCATAGACCATATCATATGTAGTTCAATCTTCCGTATGTATGTTTTATATTTAGACATATTTGATACGAACGGTTATATGCAGCATAGAAATAATCTTAGGAAATCCATTAGGATTAAAATATAACTCCGAGCAAATTTAAATTTGAACCATTCTAAAGCCGTAGTATGCATTTAAAGCGATCGTAGTTGAAATAAATAAAGTTAAATAGTACCTAAACCAGTATTTATTAATTTAGCAAATAACATTAACATAATTTGTCCTTTCTTGATTTTGTTAAGGTTAAAAGGGTAAAAGGGTTAAGAAAATATTGTAGGTTGATAATTCCTTTCAAGTTTAATTACTGTGCCGACATTTACTGGTGTCGAAATCAATAAAAGATTGAACCTTGACTGTAGATGCTGGGTGCAAAATTTTTATTTTATAGATTGTTTTATTATCTATTGGTGTTTATACCCTACACCAGATAGTGGTAAGGGTATTATGTAATTGTGTATTTGTTTGTAACAGGGAGAAGGAAGCGAGGTAGACCCATAGTTACTTTTGAGGATCTTCATAGAATAACTTTCTGAGTCGATTTATGTATGTGAGTCCGTGTGTGTCCGTCCATGTTTTCTTGTGAGCAAAATGCAGGTCGCATTTATTATTCGATTGAAATGAAATTTTCCAAACAATATTTGTATGGGCCAAGGACGAAAGTCCTGAATTTTGGTACATCTGACCAAATTCAGTCTAGAAGGAAGTACATCGGATTCGGAGAAAATCGGTTCAGATATAGCTATAACTCCCATATATAGGTTTCATCCGACTTAGTGTTCAAATTGCCCACATTCGTAATGTGCATCGCACAAGAATGATGTTTGGCATCAGATAGCAGATACAGCCAAGAACTACCTCTGCTAAGTTGTATCAAGATCGGGTCAGATTTGGATGTAGTTCCCATATAAATCTTCAACCGATTTCGGGTTAATTGTGCACCAAATAGCACATCCAACCGAATTCAGTCTAGAAGCAAGTACATCAAATTTGGTGAAAGTCTGTTCAGATATAGCTATAGCTCCCATATACATGTTTCAACCGATTTGGTGTTTAAGTCCCTCAAATTCGTAATAAGCATTCGCAACAATGATATTTGGTACCAGATATCTTGTAAAGCTCGAAAATACCTCTGCCAAATTTTATCGAGATCGGCTAAGATTTGGATATAGCTCCTAAATATCCTAAATCCGATTTCAGGTTTATTGTGCAAATAATGGCTAATATCAGTCCAAATTGAGTGAATTTCAAGACGTACGTTTCCATTTTGTGGAACTCGTGTACGATATATATTTTTTAATATTATCCTTCCCATGCACTCTATAACAATGTTATTTGACATAAAAGATTAAAATGTCTCCGTCAAATTTAGTGAAAGTCGATTTAGAATTGGATATGTCTCCCATATATTAGTTCTCTCTGATATCAAACTATAAAAGCTCTAAAGCCAAATGTTGATAGGTGGTATGCTCTACCTCAAATAAAATCAAATTCCGAATGCTTATACGACGACGTGGGCCTGCATAGGCAACTTTTGTCATAAGTTATTACAATATTTAAATGCGAAACTTGAAGAAAAATCTGTTCTGTCCACGTCTTCGTATAACCCCCCGTTATAGGGGGGTTATACGAAGACGTGGACCTACATGGGCCATTTTCTGTTTAATGCTGCAGCATCTATTACGAACTGCAAATACAAAATTTGGAACGATTTCGCTAAATAATGTCGCTAAAATCATCAAAATACAATTCCGGTGAATAATGTCGCTAAAATCATCAAAATACTGAATGTCGGGAGGTACGGTTATATGGGGGCTATATGATAACTTGGACCTACATGGCCCATTTACGATTAAACAATAAACAAAACATCTTCCTTTCGTACTAAGCAAATTGCTGCACAATGATTCTCCTAATGTTGAATTTATTATTTTGATGATTATTACAACAGGCAGACAGAGAGACGGACATGGCTAAATCGACTTAGAATTTTACGCTGATCAAGAATATATATACTTTGTTGGGTCTGACATGAGTATTTCGAGGAGTTACAAACGGAATGACAAAATTAATATACATAGTATGGTGGAGGGTATAAAAATAAAATCCGTTAAAAATTCTGTTAAAATCTTAAAAATACCGAATGCCTATATGACGACGTGGACCTGCATTGGCAACTTTTGTCATAAGTTATTACAATATTTAAATGCGAAACTTGAAGAAAAATCTGTTTATAATGTAGCTAAAATCTTCAAAACACCGAATATAGGGGGTACCGTTATATGGGGGCTATACGAAGACGTGGACCTGCACAGACAATTTTTTGCCATAGGCTGAAGTATCCATTAAGAACTCCACATGCGAAAATTGAAACAATCCCGGTAAATAATGTCGCTAAAATCATCAAAATACCGAATATCGGGGGGTACGGTATATGGGGGCTATACGAAGATGTGGACCTACATGGGCCATTTTCTGTTTAATGCTGCAGCATCTATTACGAACTTCAAATGCCAACTTTGAAACGATTCCGGTAAATAATGTCGCTAAAATCATCAAAACACCGAATATCGGGGGGTATGGTATATGGGGGCTATACGAAGACGTGGACCTACATGGCCCATTTTCTGTTTTATGCTGCAGTATCTATTACGAACTTCAAATACCAAATTTGGAACGATTCCGTTAAATAATGTCGCTAAAATCATCAAAATACCGAATATCGGGAGGTACCGTTATATGGGGGCTATATGATTTCTTGGACCTACATGGCCCATTTACGAATTAACTTGCCTACTGGCAAAATATACATGTGTGCAAAATTTTAGCCTTCTATCTCAATTTGTTCGAAGGATAGCGTGATTACAACAGACAGACAGACAGACGGACAGATAGACAGACTCACAGACAGACAGACGGACATGGCTAAATCGTCTTAGAATTTTACGCTGATCAAGAATATATATACTTTGTTGGGTCTGACATGAGTATTTCAAGGAGTTACAAACGGAATGACAAAATTAATATACCCTCCATAGTATGGTGGAGGGTATAAAAATATGCATAGTGGCATAGTGTAGGGTATCATATAGTCGGCCCCGCCCGACTTTTAACTTTTCCTTACTCGTTTTATTATAGCGTTGGTTAATGAATACCACATACAGAAATGGGGATTTTAATATTAACAAGTAAGCAATTTTTTTCTGTTTTTCGTTCATTTCAACCCCAAATATATTTTGCGGTCATCTTCAAAAGTAAGAGGGGCGTATCTCCAAATTAAGACTCATTTATATAATTTTCGTGTCTACGATATTTGGCTATATTCGTTAACGAAATCAGCATGAAAAAGGTTCGCCTTTTGTGTATTTCGGATATCGCCTGTAAGTAATGCCTGTCCTAAACTTTAACTTTTTGCGAGATTTCGTGTCCTTTGGTTTCTATTTGTGACCTTTATAACGGTTGCAAAATCGGGAAAATATTTAGTTGTTGGACCATTTCAACCTAAATATATTGCGGACGTCTTTGAAAACCATAGGCCTAGCCGTTCTGAGCCCAACCCTATGAATTTTCGTGAGAATCGGACGATAATTACAATTTGTATATAATAACACCAACCAGTGTTGTAAAGTGAAAAAATATTGCAGAATATACAATTGAATATTATAAGTCAAATTGAAAAAATCGCATGCGATAAAAAATATGAAAAAAAATATGTCACAGAATACTACAAAATTATATTAACATCATTATTGGCATATTTTTATGCGATTTTTTTAGATTTTATTGTTATATGTTAAGAGGGCATTCTGAATTGACAAAATTTGTCTAAATCGGTCCAGCCATTCTTGAGATATAAGCATTCTATCTAACATCCCTTTCCTTTGAATATAAACATTGCGCTATATATATCCGATATATTTACTATCGGCATCTACGTAACGGTCAGAATTGACTTGTTCGTCTATTTGTGATTTCGTCGTTAGTAAAAATATTCGCGGTTTAATGGAAAATTTGATTTTATTTAACACAAATGTCATGACCTTTTTCTCCCACTAAATATTACCCGATAACCATACAAATTGGAAGGCTTCTGCCCAGCCCAAAGCTCTAGCCCCATGCAAATTTCCGCGTCGATTGGAAAATCAGGAAAAATGGTCCATTTCAACCCCTAAATATTTTGCGATCATCTCCAAAAACAATAGGGTTCTATTCTGACCCTATCCCCACCTCCATTTTCAATTTCGTAAGGATCGGGCCATAATTGCTACCTGTAGCGTGATTACAAATTAACATGGACAGACGGACGGACGGACATACATAGCTAGATCGACTCAGCTCGGCGAGATATGGGGAAACCAATATTTCGAGGTGTTACATAATTTTTGGCCCAATTAAACTTATAACACCACCAACACATAGTGTTGTAGGGTATAAAAACTACTTTGCATTAATCAACTGAAAACAGTAGACACAACATTGGTCTGTGAATGTTTAATATCAAAAATGATTTTTAAAGTTACATGCAAGCAAAAAATGTCTCGCAAATAACTTAGAAGTGGCACCTAAGCGATAGAAATCATCGCGTTTGATATCTCTTTCTCACCCCGGAAGAAGCATCCTTCGGAAAGAGATGAACCACGTCCGCGATAGTTTTAAGGAAGACTAAATAGCGTATACAGCGTTACTTCTAATAATCGTGGAAGTCACTTCCTGGACAGTTATTGGAAGTGAAAAAATATTTTTTTTTACTCCAGACCAAGGCAATTATTATTTGGTTATTATTGGTACTTTTTATACCCTACAACACTATGTGTTGGGGGTATTATAAGTTTGATTGGGCCAGAATTTATGTAACACCTCGAAATATTGATTTCCCATATAGGAAAGTATATATGGATCTTCCTAGCTCGCCGAGCTGAGTCGATCTAGCTATGTATGTCCGTCCGTCCGTCTGTCCGTCTGTCCGTCTGTCCATGTTAATTTGTAATCACTCTACAGGTCGCAATTATGGCCCGATCTTCACGAAATTTAGAATGTAGGTGGGGCTTGGACCAGAATAGAACCCTATTGCTTTTGGAGATGATCGCCAAATGTTTAGGGGTTGAAATGGACCAAATACTGAAAAAATGTCGGATTTTGCAGTAGCTATACAGGTCGCAATTATAGACCAATCGACGCGAAATTTCGCATATAAATAGAGTTTAGGGCGGGGAAAAAGCCTACTAATTTGGGTGGTCATCGGATAATATTTAGCGGGTAAAATAGACCATATCTTTTATGTTGAAAAAAATCAAAATTTTTCATTATTCTGTGAATATTTTAAATCCCGGCGAAATCACAAAGCCATCACAAGGTTACTTCTGACCTTTACATTGATGTTATTATCCAACAAATCGGATATATAGCAAAATATGTGCGATATATATGTCTATCAAAGGAGATATGCTTGAAAGATCTCTTATATGTCGAGAACGGCTGAACTGATTTCGACAGTTCTCATTAATTCAGAATGGCCTCTTGGCAGGAAAGAAAAATCGTATAAAAAATCGTATAAAAATATCTCTCTAAAGATGAAAATATTGATTTTGTAACATTTTCTCATATTTTTTCAATTTTGTCATATTTTTGGCATATTTTCATTTTGAATTAAACATTTGGTAATATTTCTACAGCTAACAAAACTAAGTAGTTAGGATATCAGGATATCATATACAGATCGCATTTATGGCCCGATCCTTACGAAATTTTGCATGGGGATAAGATGAGGGTCAGAATAGAAGCCTACTCTTTTTGGAGATGATCGCCATATATTTAGGGGTTGAAATGGACCAAAAAACTGAAAAATTGTCGGCAGGTCGTAATTATCGCCCGATCTTCACGCACATTTGAATTGGGGTTACCGGACATTGCAAAAGCCAAGCAGTTTTGGATGGCCATCCAAAAATATTCAATGTGTGAAGGAGTTTGCCAACTTTTATAGACAAAATACGAAAATGTCCATTCCAGTGACTTTTTGGAGAATTCACAAATACAGGAAAGACGCACTTCTGAATATTTCGTTAACGCTGATTTCGTTGAAGAATGTAGTCAAATGTCTGTATCTCATATAGATGCGTTTTAGTCAAAAACCAATAATAAATGTTAATATTTTGCCACTTCTGAGAGGTTATAGGTCTTTGGGAAATATTGGTTACAGATCTAGGAAGACCATTTAAGTGCAACATCTACCAATAAATTGGAAATGAGCAAATTAGTTTAAGTTGCTTTTATTCGAAAATTAGAGAACGAAACCTGATGGTTTTCTTTTATTATTTGTCACAATATCTTGTGGAATTCTTTCGAGTATCTCGCCTATATAAACTATATCTTTTATTATAGTGTTGTAGGGTATTCAACGGTCGGCCCCGCTCGACTGTAGCCTTTGCTTACTTGTTTCAATGTAAACTTTCATAGAAGTCTTACTCATTAGATGATATACTCAAACATTTTTTTTCGTTTTAAAGATGTGATGTCTGGATTGGGAATCGAACCGAAGTGTTCAGAAAGCAACACAGTGTCAGATAGAATAAAGGGATATCATCAGTAGAACGATTTAAAAGTGTGAGTTAAAACAGCTATACAAAATAATGGTTCCATTTTCCCGAAGAGGTTTTTGTCGCGTACAGGATCATTTATTTTTTTAAATAAATAAGTAAAATAGCGTAAGTGTTCAATACCATCCGCCATATCTAAAAAGCTTGCAAATTTTCAAGAATTGTGAAGAAAAAATGCCAATAACATTTTTAAAATACCACATATCCTTATGTTCAGTTATAAGGGGGCTATACGAAAATGTAGACCTATGAGAATTATTTTCTATAGAGAAGACAGTACCTATGCCAACACCAAAAACCATATAAAAATAATTCCATTGAACAATGTCGCTATAATAATCAACATAATAAATTTAGGGAGGTACAGTTATATGGAGTCTATTCGAAGGCAGGCAATTTTCTGTCATAGGAGATAGTTGGCATTACGAACTCGAAAATACCAAATATGAAACAATCGGATGATCAATCAAGTGGCCTAAAAAAGTCTGCGGACGTAAAATATATTTGAGTGATATTTTAATGTTTGTGACTAAGGCTGAGTGCAAGATTGGCCCGACTCAACTCCTTTTATCAAGGCTTTGTTAGATTCCAGACCATTGCGAAATCTTTGGCAATGAATCAGCAGATGAATTGGCATGACGTTGTTCCGAGTCTGTTGATCTAGAGATCGAGAACTCGGTGCGTCATTTTTTCCGGGTGATACATAAAAATTACTCCAAGATTCCAACAAAACTGGCTAAATGGAAGGGGTTGTAATGTCTACCAGATTCTTTTGGTAACTAGAATTTATTTTCATTGGATTTTTCGCTAATGCATAATTTAAAAAATGTATTAAGTTCAATGGGTTTTTGAATCTCATTCATTTACGGACTGCTCTTTGCGCTCCAAATAAACTATAATAAAATGCTGGAAATCCAGTATTCATACTGTTGTCTCGAAATGTAAATGCAATTACTTGAATGTCAAATACGAAAAAATACAACCAACCACGTCAAAGATCCTGATGAAGCAATAAAAGAAATAAATTGCTCAGGAATTTATGAAGAAACTTTTATTCTGGCCATAAAATATAATGCACACAAATGTACTACATTGGCAGAAAGTGAGAGGGCCTTGCTGAAGTATGTTATTAACAACATAAACACAATGGAAATAAATCATAACGGACGAAGGCAAGAACCCACTAAATAGCCTTACATTAGGAACACAAGGGCGTACTGGTCGATAAAACTTTTCGAAATAAATCACTTAACAAAGTCTAAAACAATAATGAGATTAAATGCAATCACTTAACATACACCTTGTAATTAAATAAATCTTGATTTTGTTGTTCTTGTTGCTGTAATTTGTAAACTCACTAATAATTCATAGCTCATAAACAATCAAGTGGTCGACCTAGTTTCGAACGATTCAGCTTTAGAATGAATTTCATGATTTGAAGCGAACAAATATGGTTAAGTAAAAGCAAATTGTCCAAATACATTCGACATCCTTTTAAAATACTAAGTACATACCTAGTTGTTTAATTAGTATAGTTACATATATTTGAAAGATTTACATGGCGAACCTTAATTTTCATCTAGAGCAAAGAAATGAAAACTAAGGAACACAAAAAATGAGGTAAAAATGTATGTAAAAATATGTACTTTGTTCTATTTTCTAAAGAAAGAAGTTGTCATTTCCGGGAAACTATTATTACTATTAGTAGTGTTTTCACGACGTGACCTATTTTATTATACCCTCTACCTTTTAAAGCAGGTTATATTAAATTTGTCATTCCGTTTGTAACACCTCGAAATATTCGTCGTAGACCCCATATAGTGTAAATATTGTCGATCAGCATACAAATCTTTGTCAATTTAACAATGTCTATCTGTCTGTTGAAATCACGATATAGTCCATATTATTTGACTTAGAGCTTTAAATTTTAGCACAATAGAAATAAATAAGTTTTTCTTTGAGCCTTAGGTCTAGGCTTTTCTTTATTTGAATCCGATATTTCGTAAGGGATTACATTGCATCTTCAGGGAAATCTACAAAAATACATTTTGATTTGTATATTCGATGTTATTACAGCATTATGTTATAGAAGAACAATAAAAGACAAACAGAAAATAAATATCTTGCTTACATGTAAAACATCCATAAAAATGTCAAGTTCTAATAAAAATATCGGATTATAATAAAGAAAAACATTATATATATGTCCACGTTTTCGTATAGTCCCCATATAACGGTGCCTCCCGATATTCGATATTTTGATAGTTTTAGCTTCATTTTTTTACGGATTTGCTCCGGTGGCAGTACAATATTTATATACAGAGTGAGATGAAAAAACTGCAACCAACTTCAACTGGTTCGAAAAGTAAATAAGCGACTTGATCGAAATCCGCGTCGCAGTGGCTGAAAAATGGCTCGTGAGCTGAACATATAGTAAAATTCCATTCGGAAAATATTGAAGCTCGGGGTAAAGCCATTGAAATTCCAAAAAGTGCAAGAACTTATACCGCAACTGAAAGAGAATAGAATCAAAAGTGCTAAAGAGTTGCTTCGCTTGGCCGAAAGTGGTGAACTGCCGAATTTGGTTTTATCCGATGAGAAAACATTCGTTGTCCAGCAGTTTTTAAACAAACAAAAGCCAAAAACCAGAACTCAAGCGCCGGCCATGGGGATGGTGTGGGCCGCTATAACAGCCGATGGTCGCTCTCCGCTCGTATTAATCTACCGTGGCATAAGAATTAAAGCCTTGGGCACGCAAACATTTTGGCCGCAGACCCTGGACATTCCAACAGGACTCAGCACCATCGCACTCAACACGCGCCACCCAAGAATGGTTACAAAATGAGATTCCTCGCTTCATTTCCAGCGCACAATGGCCACCAAAAACTCCGGATACTATCCCGTTGGACTATTGTGTCTGGAGTATTTTGGAAAGCAGGGTTAGCACTAAAAAATACCAAACTATCGATCACCTCAAGCTAGCACTTCGCCGGGAATGGATCAAAATACCACAAAGCAATATTCGGGCAGCGTGTGACAATTTCATTGGCCATTTGAAGACCATAATTCGTGCCAAAGGTGACCAATTCGAACAAATCTAAACTTAATCTAAAATTTGATGCTATTTCCGTCATTTTTTGCTTTTCTTCAACAAAATTTAAAAAAAATGTAAAAATTATGCGTTTGACTTTGTTGTTTTTTTTATTTCACCCTGTATAGGTCCACGGTTTCCTATAGAGCACATACAACGGTACTTTCGGATATTCGGTATTTTGACGATTGAAGCTACATTTTATAAAGGGTTTGTGTAAAATTTGTTATTTGTAGTTTACAACCGGTGTCGAAACATTATCCATACTGGTCGACTGTTTCTAAATAACGTCACTCACAGATATTAGATATTTTGAAAATCCCATTTGGTATTTAAGACTTGCAATAGATACAAATCTTTGAGTCTACATGTTGTCTATGTAGGTTTCCGTTTTGGTATGGCCCCCATATAACGGTTCCACTCATTTTATTGATTTTTAGAAACTTTACCGCATTCTCCGACCAATCTTACTGTGCTTTGTAGTTTAAAGTGGAATACGTTTGAACCCAGATACTTTTTTTATAAAAAATACTTTCTTTAGCTAATGTAGGAAGTATTTAAAGTTCGGCCTGGTCGAACTTGTATTTGAACTGACATTTGCAGTGAAAAGGAAAGCCAGATAGACACTCATGAGGCATATAAGGCTTACAAGAGCAGTTCTTTGGAAAGTAGTATTTATTTCGAACTTATTACGACTAAGCATATACGAAATAAGCACCAGAAACTCTCCAATTTATTTTATTATATTTTAGTAAATATCCCAATTTAGTGGGCAATATTTTTTGACTATGCTGCTCTTGGAAATAAAATCTCTGTTACAAAACCAAACAAGAAACTTGATTTTGTTATTCAAATCGGCGTTTTGATTGTAATACCTACAAGCCAGTTTAAATAGATTACATTATTAATATATGTGCAATGTTCTACGGATGCCTTTATGAAATCGGGAAGACTATGCTGTACATTCCAAAACGGCGCAACCAAATCCAATAGAGTTCGTCCTTGAACCAAAAAATGATTTTTGCAAAGTTGCATCTCAATTGGGCAATAAACGCGACCTTCATTTTGGTAACAAAAATACATAGACAGACGGACGGACGGACATGCATAAATCGACTCAGAATGTAATTCTCATCTGGCTTCTTTCTCTATGTTACAAACAAATACACAAGACATAATACCCTGACCACAGCGTGGTGTATGGTATAAAAATCTGTAGGCACCTAATACAGACTTTTTTCTCCACAGTATCTCTTGCATATTAAGATATATCAGCGTTACATATTCCATTCGTAACACTCAAAGAACACAAGAACATAATAATCGGCCCACATATTGGGGAGAGAATTTATATTAGATCTGCCACAACGAATTAGTTTTAATAACTTTAAAGTGGATATCAATTCACAAAATATCAACAAATCGACGTCTAAGTGCTTAATTATTTCAATAGTCTCTCCTATATCTCTTTTTCTATTTTACTCAGCACTAAACTATGGAAACACTGCAAAGCTAAAAATTGAAATTCTCATGAAATTGGGATTTTAATTACCTAAAGAAACAAATTGAAAATGGAAATCTGAAAAAGCCCTATTTAAGCCTAAATCATGGATATATCATTGGGTTAATGTTAAATTTAAATCTGTCTGTAGTCTGATTGTCTGTAATTACATAAGTTGTATTTGTTTTCCTGTTCAGAAACTTGACAAGTGTTGTATATATATATATATATATATATATAAAACAAATTCAAAAATTTTAAAAATGTTATTATTGTAATACTTCAATGCGTAAACAAACAAATAGCTCCGTCTTCTAACGCATGAACATGCCAGGAATAGGTGACCATGAGAAAAGCAGGAACATGCTAAATTGACCCCATACATGAAGGGATTGTCTTTCGGATTTATTAATTTCATAGCAAATGTCAAGCGTGCCGGAAACTGCAATCTTCTGAAGTTGTTACAATTAGAGAATTCGAGGTAGCAACATACTTTCCATTATTAATCATACCCTCAGTTAAATTTTTGTGTAGTTTTATACTTTCCAACATAGTATGGAGGGTATATTAAGTTTGTCATTCCGTTTGTAACAACTCGAAATATACATTTTAGACCCCACAAAGCATAAAATTCTATGTCGATTTAGAGATGTCCGTCTATCAGTCTGTGGAATTCACTCTAGCTTCCGAACAAAATGAAGTAGATTAAGAAAATTTCACTCAAATGTATATTATGTCTGCAGGAAATTTGGTATTGAAAATGGACCATGTAGGTTCACGTTTGGTACAGCCCCCCATATAACGGTACCTCCCGATATTCGGTACTTTGATAATTTTAGAGACATTATCCGCCGGCGTTGGTATTTGATATTCGATATGCATACTACAGCCTATGACAGAAGATTGTCTGTGCAAGTCCACGTCTTCGTATACATTCGATATTTTTAAGACTAACAAAATTTTTAACGGATTTTTTTTTGGAAGTTGCCAAATTTGTTCCAAATGGCCGAACTTACAGCTTCTTTACTTATTTACTCTTAGCCTTTTACCATTGCAAAGGCGTTGTGGGTCTATGCTTTTTAACAAAATCATATTCCAATCTGAAACGATTTCAATATAATTTGACAAAATTTACATTTACACCAAATTCCGTCCCACCTTCCATATTTCATTGAAATTGAAGGTACGTACCGTATTTGGTGCATAAAATATGTGAAATCGCCGAGAACATATATGGGAGCTATATCCAAATTTTAACCAATTTCTAATTAACTTGTCAATTTTATTATTGTATCCAAATTCCGCCACACATTCTGAATTTCATTGGAATAGGACATACATATGGTGTTTGGTGCATGAAATACATGAAATCGGCCGAAAATATATATGGAAGCTATATCCAAATCTGAACCGATTTTAATATAATTTAACAAATTTATTTTCTGATCAAATCCCGTCACACATTTCAAATTTCATTGCAATCGAACATACACATCGTGTTTAATGCATCAAACACATGAAATCGGGATATTCTCCTCAGAAGTTATTTTAAAATAAAGTGTATGACAAAAAACATTTTTTACCCAAATGACGAGATCGTAAGCTCAATAGAAGAGGAACCAAAGAATTAAATAAAACTAAAATTGCCAACCTTGCTTTCCAAAATACTCCAGACACAATAGTCCAACGGATTGGTATCCGGAGATTTTGGTGGCCATTGTGCGCTGGAAATGAAGCGAGGAACCTCATTTTGTAACCATTCTTGGGTGGCTCTTTCTGAGTGCGATTGCACTAAGTCCTGTTGGAATGTCTAAGGCCTGCTTCCAAAATGTTTGTTTAATACACCCTCCAGAATATTTTCGCGATAATATCCGGTATTTATTCTGATGCCACTGTCGATTAATACGAGCGGAGAGCGTATTAACAGCCCATGGCTGTTATGGTGCTTGAATTCTGGTGGCCAACCGAAGGTGGCAAGTAAACACGATCATTTTGTTTGTTTACAAACTGCTGGACAACGAATGTTTTCTCATGGGAGAAAACTTAATTCGACAGTTCCCCACTTTCGGCCAAGCGAAGCAACTTTTTAGCTCTTTTGAGTCTTTTTGCTTTCTGTTGCGGTGTAAGTTCCTGCACTTTTTGGAATTACAATGGTTTTACCCCAAGCTCATTTTTCAATATTTACCGAATGGAATATTGCGAAATTTCGGCCACTGCGACGCGGGTTTCGATCAAGTCGCTTCTTTACTTTTCTGGAAAATTCTCACCAAAATGTTTTTGTACGCTTGTAAACAATATAGTGAGTTGTCACTGGAATAATTTTAATAGCTGTCGGACGAGTGGCTTAGAAATGACAGCAGTCTGAGTTTGCTTGCAGTTTTTTCATCTCACCCTGTACATTGTCAGGCAATATAATCCAGTAATACGACTATTCAAATAAGTTCGCTTCAATCAATACCTTGTTTTAAGAAGAATTGTTTTGGAATCTATCTGAATGGTCGAATTTATCAATATGATCCTTATTAGAATTTCCGGTAAAGATATGGACCAAGTAAATCGTCGAAGTACTCTGACATTTAGAACACATTACAAATCTGGTGAACAAAAAAAATATGATAGGCATAGCATTTTTCCTATAACTCATCGACATTGTTTTGAACATATTTGTAGTCTTTACAACAATAATTTAGCTTAATAGCCCTAAGATATTTTTAAGTTTTTTATTACAAAAAGTTAAAAAGTATCCGTCGGTTATGCCGACAGATGTATACCGCAGGCAATGTATGTTTGTTTACGCACATGCATTGGCTTGCATTATGATTATTCAAGCTTTTGGGCCGTTATGGGGAATGCTACGAAAGTGTTGGCCAATATTAACCATTTCGTAACTGACCTAAGTCTGATATAAATATTACAATGTGACACCTTTGGACCGAAATATTTCACTTCATTTAATACTGATACAAATATTTGGATGTTCAAAATTTAAAGAAAATCGCACACTTATTCGCAATTCCAAAGGAAAGGAACGAAATATCTATTAAATCTATCGTTAACAGAAATATTGAGACACACAAAAATTTAATTAAAATCGCTGACTTGTTTCGAATGTTAGAAGGGTTATAATTATTGAAAATGCTGACGCCTTGCGAGGGAATAGGTGGGTCGATACATTCCATACTCACATCAGAAATCTGGTTAAAAGAAATATATAGATAAACCAAGTTTAACGAAAATAGATATAATTTTTCAAAATTCTGATCCTTTGCAGGGAAGGTGCAAGAAGAGTGAATCGATATCTACCTTTTTCACTCCAGATCTTATGTTAATAAAAATATTCAATGTTTAACTTTTATTAAAATTGCGAAGTGTGGTATTTGTTCCTTTCAAACACTGCAGTAGCATATAGCGATAAGTTCGGGAAAATCCCTTCAGCGGTGATTGGGTTACAAACACACTAACATACATTTTATTTAATTGGCCATACAGACGAAAAAACGCGGTATCCAATGTTTGAATTATAACGGACACTTATTTCCCATTTTACAATAGTTATTATTCGACATTTTGGACCTTTGAAGGGGAGTTACCAAAAGGAATGGGACGATAAGTCATATATTCTCGCTGGATATATTGTCAAACAAAAATCATACGTTCTTAAATGCTCTACAAAACTTGTAGTAATTTCATCAAAGAGTTAAAAATTCCCAAGATATAGCGATTCTCAAAGGCAATCAATCTGTTCGCCTCCTTATTTGGCTGCTCTCACGATCATGAGATTATGTCCGCTTCTTATTGGAGTTATAATAAATTATTTGCAACAAGTTGTTTTCATTTGATATTTATACCCTACAACACTATGTGTTGGGGGTATTATAAGTTTGATTGGGCCAAAAATTATGTAACACCACGAAATATTGGTTTGAAAAGTATATATGGATCTTCCTATCGAGTCGATCTAGCTATGTATGTCCGTCCGTCCGTCTGTCCATGTTAATTTGTAATCATTCTAAAGGTCGCAATTATGGCCCGATCTTCACGAAATTTAGAATGGAGGAGGGGCTAGGGTCAGTATAGAACTCTATTTCTTTTGGAGATGATCGCATAAGGTATTGAAATGGAAAAAAGGTTGAAATGGACAAAAAACTGAAAAAAAAAATTTTGCAGTTGCTCTACAGGTCGCAATTATAGACCAATCAAAGCGGAAGTTAGCGAATATTTTTAATACCGGTGAAATCACAAATAGACGAACTGATCAATTCTGGCCGTTACGTAGATGCCGATAGTAAATATATCGGATATATATGTAGCGAAATATATACAATGTGTTTAGATACAATGCTTATATCTTATGATTTTGACAAATTTTGTCAATTCAGAATGCCCTCTTGACATAATATTATAAAATCTTTAAAAAAATTAATATGCCAATAATGATGTTAATATAGATTTTGTAGTATTTTGTGATATTTTTTTCCATATTTTTTATCGCATGCGATTTTTTCAATTTGACTTATAATATTTTTTCACCTTACAACACAGGTTGGGGATATTATATAAGTATTGCAAATATCGTCCGATCCTCACGAAAATTTTCACAAAGGTAGGGTTGGGCTCAGAAGGATAGGCCTATTGTTTTCAAAGACGTCCGCAATATATTAGGGGACCAACAACAAAAATTTTTCCTGATTTTACAGCCGTTATAAAGGTCACAAATAGAAACCAAAGGACACGAAATCTCGCATGAAGTTAGAGTTTAGGAAGTGTATAGAATCGACAACTACTTTTGTGTGAAAAAAATACTAACATTACTTACAGGCGACATCCGAAATACACAAATTTCAAACTCTTGACTTTTTATGCTGATTTGGCTGAAGAATATAGCCAAATATCGTAGACAAGCAAATCATATAGATGAGTCTAAATTTGAAGATACAGAGGGGCTTCTTGCTTTTGGAGATGATCGCAAAGGACAGGGAAGAATTCTAGCATTTTATATGACCATTGGATTATATTTAGCTGTAAAATGGACTACAACAACTAACAGCCCGACGGAGTGCATAAATAAACCCCCCAAATTACGACTCAAGTTTTATTAGCAAATATTTTTCATAGCAAAACTTGTTTTTGCAGTGATGGATTCTTTATCCAATATGTTTGAAACCCCTTTATGTACAAATCGATTTTGGAAGAAATTAGCTTTTTAGCTTTTTGACCAGGAGCATTTGCCCAAAATTTACGCACTCCGTTGTGCTGTTAGTTACACCTAAATATAATCCAACTAGCTGGCCCGGTCCGCGTTGCCGGCCCGTCCTTTTAGTCTTTAAAGCATAATAAATCACAGATCTGACTTATGTAGGCGGCACAATTTTGATTTTAATTATAAGTAATGACTCCATTATAATTACTCCAATTTTGATTATAAGAAATGACTTGATTATGAGTAACGACTCCATGACTATTCATGGCAAAAATTATAATTACCGTCGGTTTTAGATATTTTGAATAGCCTGATCTTATTTTTCAGCTATAGGCTTTAATTTGAGTGTTAAATACCTATATGATAAAGAAAATCTATAATAGCCCCTTGTGAAAATTCAGCTCAATTTTTGGTATTGTAAAAAGCATTCAAATGATTTGAAAATTGTATTTCCAACGTTTAAAATCCCGTACTGCGTGGTATTTAGTTTTGTCCACCTCATACTTGAAGGCAGAATGTTGTCAGAATAGCCCAAAAAATTACTCTTTTGCTCCGATTACCGTAAGATGGGCATTAATTGTTTGTCATTTAAATTGTGCGGTTGAGATCCAATAAAATTACTTTACAACTTCGTATTTTTTCATGTTTCTGCCACAATTTCCGACTAAATGAGTCCCAGATTGACATTTCGGAGTTTATTTCATATAGACGTACATCCCAAATCTACGTTCCCAACCAAATCGGTTCACCCGTTCTCAACTGATTCCATTACCAACTAACAACAATTGATTTTTATATATATAGATAATCATCCAAAATGCTAGAATTCTTCCCAGTCCTTAACTCTCTTGTCAGGCGTGTCGATTGGCTTTAATTGTGTGATCAGGAATTTTTTTCTGTTTAAGGTTCATTTGAACCCTTAATATTTTGCGATCATCTCCAAAAGCTGGACCCCTTGTATCTCCTAATTTAGACTCATCTATATGATTTGTTTGTCTACGATATTTGGCTATATTCTTCAACGAAATCAGCATAAAAAAGCCAGAAGTCCGCCTTTTGTGTATTTTGGATTTTGCCTGTAAGTTATTTTCAGCGTTTCGGTAGAATGGAAATGTTGGAATTTTTTCACATAAAGTAGTGGTTCATTCCACTCGCTGTCCTAAACTATAACTTCATGCGAGATTTCGTGACCTTTCGTTTCTATTTGTGAAGAAAATTTTTAGATGTTGGTCCATTTGAACCCCCAAATATATTGCGGATATCTTTAAAATCAAAAGGCCTAGCCTTTCTGAGCATAAACCTACCCTTATAACATTTTTATGAGGATCGGACGATAATTGCAATCTGTGTATAAAAACCACAACCTGAGTTGTAAGTTGAAAAAATATTCCAAAAAATATACTTTAATATTATAAGTCTAATTGAAAAATTCGCATGCGATGAAAATAAAAAAATAGAAAAGTATCACAAAATATTACAAAATCTATATTGACATCCATTTGTTTTGTATATACTCATTGTATAACCACCCACTAAATATTACCCGATGACTATCCAACTTGGAAGGCTTCTGCCCAGCCCTAAGCTCCCATGCAAACTTCGGCGTCGATTGGTCTATAATTGCAACCTGTAAAGCAACTGCAAAATAAGTTTGAGTTTTTGGTCCATTTCAACCCTTAAATATTATGTGATCATCTCCGAAAGCAATAGGCTACAATTCTGACCATAACCCCACCTCAATTTTCAATTTCGTGAGGATCGGACCATAATTGCGACCTGTACCTTGATTACAAATTAACATGGGCAGACGGACGGACCAACACACATAGCTAGATCGACTCAGTTCGGCGAGATAGGAGGATCCATATATACTTTCCTATGTGGGAAACCAATATTTCGAGGTGTTACATAATGTTTGCCCAATCAAACTTATAATACCTCCAACACATAGTGTTGTAGGATATAAAAATTGTATTCAGCTGGTAGCTTTACCTTACCTTTTCATTATATAATGGCATTTAGTATCCTATTTAGTTCAAACTTCACCAAGAATGACTTCGCAGATGGGCAATATTACTCCGCTATAAATATTTTACATAAAAAAGAAAGACTACCTGATATGTCCAAATTTCAAATTTTTATTAGCCTCAAACTGTCATGTAAAAGATAATAACGAATATTTCTTCATTATTTCCACATAAAAATATTCAACAAGAACAATAGTTACACAAAGTGACAAATATTTGTTAGTAAAGTCAATTTAAATTACATAAACATCAGTACTTTGATTTAAATTGAAAAAGTTGTGCTGTTCTTGGCGAATGTTTTTCTGGTACACCTTATTTATCATTTCTGTTTTGGAGTAAACTTGTTTTCTTTGCTTATTATTTCGGTCTCTTCTTGTGATGCCATTTTCATTTCATTTTTAAAGTTAATTGGAAATGTTAGGCGTTATTATGACATTGTTCGACTACTACAAAAACATGGACCTTAAGAAGTTTTTAAAGTGCTTGACGTCCTGTTACACCTACTCAAACGTATTCCGACATACATAGGGGTAGTGGCCGAATCAAATGCCATTCGGAGAGAAGCATTATTTTGATAAGCAAAAGGAAGAGCCAACAACAGAGAAAAATCGACAATACGAACCAACACATTAGAATATGAATGGCAGGAAATCACCATCAAGAGAACGAAAACAAACAAAGAAATAAACGAGCAACAAAACAGAATTCTAAACAACACAACAAAGGCGTATTTATGCAATACCAACCATCATAAAAATACATAAATTCTTGTGCTAAAAGTTTTTCACTTGCTTGTCAATATGTTTGGAAAAAACATTTGACATCCATAGTAACACTACAAGGAACAAACTCCTCAACTCACAAAAGCACATACTCTCTATACTCCCAGCAAACTATTTTCCAACCAATGTTCTCGAGGTATTTCCCTGAGGAAATAATTAATAACGGTTTTCTAGACGCTTTTTACCTTTTGATTGATTTTTATATAAAGGTTGCTTTAACCACGGTTATAACGAACAAAGCATGTTATTCCCTCACTTTGACTTATTTTTAAACGACTTCCCTAAATTGTTTAAATTTCCTAACTTTTATGGAGCAGAAGTTGATTACAGCTGGAAAACCACAAGTGGCTATCGTTAGAGCACTCCCAGCATTTAAATGTGAATAAATCTTTTGTGTCTCGTACCATCGCTCGTTACCGTGATACTGGTAGTGTAGCCCGACGTCAAAAAAGTGGACGGAAGAAAACAGCAACATCAGCAGAAATGGTTCGAAAAGTAAAGAAGCGACTTGATAGAAACTCGCGTCGCAGTGGCCGAAAAATGGTTCGTGAGCTGAACATATCGCAATATTCCATTCGGCAAATATTGAAAAATGAGCTCGGGGTAAAGCATTCCAAATTCCAAAAAGTGCCAGAACTTACACCGTAACAGAAAGAAAATAGACTCAAAAGAGCTAAAGAGTTGCTTCGCTTGGCCGAAAGTGGTGAACTGCCATATATATATATATATATATATATATATATGTATATATATATACATATATATATATATATATATATATATATATATATATATATATATATATATATATATATATATATATATATATATATATATATATATATATATTAGGATTTTCCCGTTTTTAATCGCTCACCATTCGGAGTGGAACTTTTCAATTATTACAAAGTTATTTTATTCAGATTCGAAATTTTGTATAGTTTTTGCAATAATAAAGTTTTAATTACTTTTTATTAAATTTCATAAATTAGTATATGAATATATATATATATATATATATATATATATATATATATATATATATATATATATATATATATATATATATATATATATATATATATATATATATATATATATATATATATATTAGCAGGCAGGACTGAAAACTTTCGGTGTTATTGCTAATTTGGTGTTAGCATTTTAAACTCATATATTAAAAAGCATTTTAGGCTGAGTTAGTTTATTCTAAAATCTCCATTTTGAAAGTTTGAAAAACTTAAAATTTCACTAAAAGTCCACAAAGAAATGAAATTTGTATTTAAAAAAGAAAAATAATAATAATAACAGTAATTTAATAAATAAAATAAAATATAATTATATCAATGTTGCCAAAAAAATATATATATAGATGTCTGAAAGGGACATAAAATTTCGTTTATCGTTGAAGCTGTCTAAAGAAGAAATATTTAAAATTCGAAATTATGTATTGCATATAATTTATTTAAAAGATTCGAAATGAATTTTAAACCTAAAAAATAATCTTACATTTTTTAGTATCTGAAAGTAGCCGTGAAAAGGAAAGCCAGATCAATCGGATTACTGTTTCATTAGTAAATTTCACATGTAATAAAATGTTCATTGGTCGTAATGCCTAAGCTACACACACACACATGCAATCTTAAACTTTGCAAAAAGTTTCTGTATGAGTGTGTCGAGGATGTTGTAATAACATGTAAGAGTACAAGAACTATCTAACCTTCCCCCCGCTCACTACCTTACTTGGTCGTCCTTTGTATGTTGTCGAATTTAATTTATTCCCAAAGGCCAAAAATACACAATGAAACGATAATGGCGCAACATTTACAATCACAGCTCTCATCTGGAAATCCCGTCAGAGGCAGCCAGCAGGAGCATCAGTTGTATAGGGGAATTCAATGTTGCCAAATAATACAATGGGGTGTTTTTGAGGCCTTTATAATTCGATTTTTTAAACTAGGAAGGGTTTTATGCACACCAAGGGAATAATGCATTGCGAATTTCATTTTATTTTATGTATGTGGACATTTGGAAGAAAACAATTGTAATATAAAAGTATTCCAAATACGTTTGCATGTCTAAAAATAGCCAGTTATAAATAAAACACCGTTTAATTGATAAGAATAAACACATAAATGTGGAATATTAATAAATATTTTCCAAAAATTATGAACTACATGACTTTGGGTTGGGGTTTAGCCCATTATTCTCACGTCTCTGTAGTGAACGTTAAAAATCCATAAATAAGTAGGAATAAGTTTTGAATTATATAAAAGTTAAAAAAAAAAAAACTGTTATTATGGGTATAAACAGAATAAACGAAACGTTCAAGATATAGATACTCCCTTAACTACTACTTGGAAAATCATTCCAAACATCAAAACTCATTCTCTAATTTTCGTTAATTTTCGGATATAAAAGTGTATTAATCTTCATCTTAATTGTCTTAATATGTCTGATAGATTTGAAACTAATATTTTTCAAAAAATTAAAAAAAACTAATATTTTCCGAAATTTCTTTCTCGTAAAAGGATTTGCGAGACAATAAAAGATTCCGCGTGAATTGCGCTTTATTGAAGTCCTCTGTTGTTCTAGTAGGATTGGATTGCTAAACATTATATCAAATTTAAAAATAACAATTTTCTGTGTAAATTGTCATCAATAAAAAGGTCGTTGTATATATGACTAGCTGGCCTCGTTTGCGATAATTATTCATAGATCTGGCTCATGTAAGTGGACATTTATTTATTATAAAAAATGAAGAGATATTAATTTCTAAATATACGTAAATACCCATGGCAAATACTCTCCACCATAGTATTGAGTGTATATTAAGTTTGGATTTTATTGTTTTTGAGAATTGCCAAATTCGTTCCAAATGGTGGAGGGTTTTCAAAGTTCGGCCCGGCCAAACTTACAGCTTTTTTACTTGTTTTAACTTTCAACGTTTAGAAGGCCAAGCTGCCTGTATTTAATTTTGTTCACCTAACAATTGAGAGTAGAATGATTTAAGATCAGTCAAACTTAATTCCCATTTTACACACACCACCATAAGATGGGGATGTATTATTTTGTCATTCAGTTTTTAGTATCTCAAATTGTTCGTTGAAGACCCCATTAATTGTATATTTTTGATCATAGCAAAATTCAATGACGATTAAACTGTGTCCGTCTGTTTGTCTAACTAAAATCGTCATAAATTATTTTCTAATTACATTCACATTTTTGCAAAAAAAACCAGTAAGGAAAGCTCAAAAGTCGGGCGGGGCCGACTATATGATACCCTACACCACTATGCATATTTAGTAGAGCTCTCGTAAAAAGGTTTATACAGGGCATTTTAGAGCTCTATGAGATATTTGGTACAAAATCAAAATCTATCTAATTCTATAGCTATCTCTGAACCGGGTTTCTCCAAATTTTACGTATTAGCTTCTAGACTGAATTCGGTCTTATGTACGAAAATTCAGGTGATTTGGGCTGATATTGACCATTTAGTGCACATTTAACCCGAAATCGGATGAAGATATATATGGGAGCTATATCCAAATCCGAACCGATTTCGATAAAATTTAAAACAGCTGTTCCTGTGCTCCATCTAATACCTGGTACCAAATATTACGGTTGTGGAGTGAATATTACGAATGAATGGGACTAAAACACTAAATCGGATGAAACATATATATGGTTGATATATCTATATCTGAACCGATTTTCACTAAATTTGATATACTTGCTTCTAGGCTGAATTTGGTCCGATGTACTAAAATTCAGTCCATTTGGACTTATATCGGCCATTTGGTACACAATTAACCCGAAATCGGATGAAGATATATATGGGAGCTATATCCAAATCTGAACCGATTTCGATAAAATTACAAACAGCTATTTCTGGGCTGTATCTTATATCTGGTACCAAATATCATTCTTGTGGAGTGCATATTACGAATGTGAGAGGCTTAAACACCAAATCGGATAAAACATATATATGGGAGCTATAGTTGTTTCTGAACCGATTTTCTCCAAATTTGTTGTATTTGCTTTAAGGCTAATCTCGGTCACATGTGCCAAAATTCGGGCCATTTGGGCTGATATTGGCCATTTGGCGGTCAATTAACCCGAAATCGGATGAAGATATATATGGGAGCTATATCCAAATCTGAACCGATTTCGATAAAATTTAAAACAGCTATTTCTGTGCTCCATCTAATACCTGGTACCAAATATCACGGTTGTGGAGTGCATAGTAGGAATGTTAGGGACTTAAAGATCAAATGGGATGAAAGATATATATGGGAGCTATAGCTATATCTGAACCGATTTTCTCCAAATTTGATATACTTGCTTCTAGGCCGAACTCGGTTGGGTGTGCCAAAATTCAGGTAATTTGGACTGATAGTGAACATTTGGTGCTCATTTAACCCGAAATCGGATGAAGATATATATGGGAGCTATATCTAAATTTGATCCGATTCTCACCAATTTCAATAGGGTTCGTCCTTGGGCCAAAAAAAGATTGTTTGGAAAATTTCATCTTAATCGGATAATAAATGCGACCTGCATTTTGTTCACAAGAATACATGGACAGACGGACGGACGGACGGACGGACGGACAGACGGACGGACATGCATAAATCGACTCAGAAAGTGATTCTATGAAGGTTCTCAAAAGTAACTATGGGTCTATCTCGTTTCCTTCTCCATGTTACAAACAAATGCACAAAGACATAATACCCTTACCACTATGTGGTGTAGGGTATAAAAAGAAATTGTTCAGTTGTCAAATTGTTTAACTTTTAAATTTCGCACGTCCGCCGTATTTGAGTAACTTTCATATAAATACATGCGTCTTACTTGTGTGGTGTAAAACGTCGACTGAGTACATCGAATTTTATGTAACGCTGTAAATGAATCCTTGGACTGTAAATATCAAACATGTGGTCTGTTATGAGTTACAAGCGAAGTAACTAACATCACTTTCTTTAATGTATGTAGACTAGCTGGCCCGGTCCGCGTTATCGGCCTCTAGTTTTAGTCTTTAATGCATATTATTTTAAGCCTAATAATTCCTAGATCCGGCGCATATAAGTGGCATAAGTGGCGGTCGATTTTAAGTGTTTTAAATCAGCCAGCAGCTTTAATTTGAGAGTTAAGAACCTAAATGATGTAGAACATATACTAAAAAGTATATGTCACCTATTTAATATTGTTCCGTGTATAAGCTCAGCTTAATTTTTATACCCTAGACCATTCTATGTAGGGTATATTAGCTTTGTCATTCCGTTTGTAACTCCTCGAAATACTCATGATAGACCCTACAAAGTACATATATCTTGGATCAGCGTAGAATTCTAACTCAAATTAGCAATGTTTGTCTGTTGCAATCCTGCTATCTTTCGACCGAATTGAGATAGAAGGCTAACATTTTGCACAAGTGTGTATTATGCCAGTAGGCAGGTTAAGTCCGTATATAATATTCATATAACGGTTCCTCTCAACTTCTGGTATTTTAATGAGTTTAACGACATTATAGACCGGAATTTTTTCAAATTCCGTTTTTGAAGGTTTTATTGGGTACTAAAGCCTATGCCTTTTATACTTGTTAGTATTATAAAGAGATTAGCAACATTTTCCATTCAAATGAGCTGTAATTTGGGACTTACAATGTTTAAAAAATTATGCTGCTTGGCAAATAAGGGCCAAATCAATTGAAAAATGTGGTCAAACCCCTAAATAGCTGAAATCAGGGGAAATAGATGAAATAATATTTTTGTTGGGGTATTTTTACGCGATATTTTGGTATTTTATCATTTTCTGCCAAGAGACCATTCCCAAATGGTGTGAATTGTCAAAATCAAGCCAGCCGTTTTTGAGTTATAAGCGTAGTAACACAAACTCCAAGTCCATGCAAAATTCCTTGAGGATTAGGTCATAATTGCGAGCTGTAGTGTAATTACCAATTAACATGGACAGAGGGACGGTTGTTCAGCAAAATGAGACTTTCGAGGAAGGTACTTAGAGTTCGTAATGGGTTTTACATCTTGTGGCGATTATGGTCTATATAGTTTTCAATGATTTCATATATCTTCGGTTTAGATTTGGATATAGCTACCTGATTTCGTATATTTGATGCATCAAAACGATGTGCATGTGCCATTGCAATGAATTTTGGAATGTGTGGCGGAATTTGGTTTACAAATAAACTTGTGAAATTATGTTGAAATTGGTCGTGATTTGGATTTAGCAACACTAAGAAAATTTATCAATGGATAAAGTACTCCAATTATGCCAAATCATAATTTGGGATGAATGTACAATAACCCACAAAAACATTTGGCAGCTTTAGACCGTACTTTGCAAGATTTGAGAAACATCTGATGAATCTAGGAAATGGAAACTACCAACTATATTGCTTACCCTAAAACAAGATAATATATACGTTTCTTAAATTCTTGAATTTGTTTAGTTTTATTTTAAAACCACGAAACATTCGTATATAAAGTTTTGAATGCATATGAAATCAAAAGGGCTCAGCTTGTCACTCATAAAGCGGTGCCTCTGAATATTTGGTATTTTGGTGGTTTATTTTAAAACCTAATTCAGCAGGAAATCGGTACCATCGATTTTACGGCATTTTGAAAACTTTTTACTAACCGATTTCACTGGCTTTACTTTTTCTAGGTTCTCTTTACTTAATGGTGGGGGGTATTAAGAGTTCGACACGACTGAACTTTATGTGTACTTGTTTTACTTTTCCTTCATTGTCAAAATTATATTTTGTAGCACATTTACATATGGGCGCACATTGGGAAAATTTGACTATGAATAGGAAATAAATCATAAATTGGACTTTTGTTGCATTTTTTTGACAAAGGATTTATAACCTCGAAAATGCTTTTGAATCCTTCAAAATACCTCAAATCGTCAGTTTATACGGGTGGAACCTGTATTAAAGGACAAGATTTATATGCACTGAAATGAAAATCAAATGCCAAATTAGAGCACATTTGGTCGAAGAATATTAGGGGATAGTTTTATATGAGACCTATATATAAATGAAGACAAATACATGCCTTTTATAACATCAATCATCCAAATTCTTCACTCTTTTATATTTGTTTAATTTAGAATTGCATAAAATATTGCTATTTATTGACCCCTGGTTTGGTCCTTAATTAATCGTTAAAATGTACGCGCTACGGTTTATTGCAACCTTGTGCTAGCGCCTTTGACATTTTAATTACTAATTTTTTGTCACTTGTTTTGCCGCCTCCTTTAGACATCAGTAGTATTTCCCTGTCATTCGGACAGACAACACCCGCAATATCGTTTGCAGCACATATCGTTGTGCATAGTGAGGCATATTGTTGCCAAAGAAAAACTATTGTGTTTTATTTCTTTTTACATATCCCCCTACGGTCCACTGCTCGACGCATTCGGCGTTTTACTCCCATCGGCGGAGCCCCTCTGAGCTAAACATTGGTCACTTCGTACCGGATAACGAGCCCTTGGTAAAAAGAAGTTAATCGTTTCTTCTTTTTTTCTTTTTGTAAAGCAAACACCATCATCACCATCAACTTACACCAAGACTTACAGTCCACACATCATTATCATCATCATAATCGTGTTTCCATTAAAAACAGCCAGGTACGTAAAGTGAAAAAAGTGCCTTGTGAAAAAATAATATTCTCTAAAGAAAGTATTTTTGGAACAAAATTGTGTAAAACAACAACAATCGTGTCGTTTATTTGTTCTGTGGCCGTTTCACAACGCGTCGCGTACCCCGTTCCCCCGCCGTCTAGTTTTGCAAATATTGTTTTGCCGTCGGCATTCGACAAAAAATCATAGAAAACAAATAAATCAAAATAATTGTGAAAAAAAGTGTATTTTTTGGCTTTTCTAGTGAAAATAAAATATTGTTGTCGTGTGTCATTTTAATGTACGTTAAATTTCCTATCGATCGGTATAGTTGAAATTAAAAAATTGTTAAATTTTTTGCAAATTTGCATTTTTGGTAATTAAAATATTATTAAAAATCACCCCCAAAAAATACACGCAGCAATTACATTGGTTTGTTTGGTTGTTCGCTAACGATCGATATACAAACATACAAACGCAGTGATAGGCACACCACTGATGATCACTGCTTGGTCGGTCAGCCACACATAAGCGTATACATACATACGTTTGGTCAGACGTTTGATATTTTCTATCGTTCGTTGCATTACAGGTGAACCGTGATAAAACGACCTGTAATATAATATATGAAAAATTTTTGATTTTTGTTTGGAATAATTATTAAAGGTAATTGGGTGTAATAAAACGACGTTTTTGGAAAAATTAAATAACGCGTGCACCCTACGATCGCTCAATACGACTTTTTAGTAAAAAGTGTTAAAATTGACATTTTTCGTGCGGAATTTGAAATTTTTAATTAATTTTGGAGATTTTGTTCGAAAATTTTATTTGTTGGTCAATATTTTTTGAAAAAACACGCTACATTCGGTAGTATAGTTGCCTAAATTGTAGGTAATTTTAGATAAAAAATTTGAAAAATCTCTATATTTTCGTTAGAAAATAGTACAAATTAAAATATTTTAGATTTTTTGTGCGCGAAAGTACGGTTTTTTGGAAAATTACCGGTAAAAATTCACAATTTTTTATAAAATTTGCCCATCTTTTATATATTTATTGATATATTTTTTAAGTATTTTTTGAGAATTTTATATTTATTTATTGATTTCAACACCTTTTTCGTGGTACCTTATTATCGGTTGCAAAATATCTCATTGGAGATTATAATTTTGAAATTTATAGTTCAAATTTTGATTTTTCACTATAGTGTGAGAGGTTCAAGGCAATTATTTCGCGAAAATTTTCAAGTTTTTTGGCCCAATAGTGCGGTTTTGGTAAATTCTTGGCATCTTTCGGTACGTTCCTTGAACATGTAACAAATTTGGACGATTTTTTGGAAATTTTTGAGTTTGTTGATAATTTTGCGTTGTTGCTCCTTCGTATATTGTGCGAAGTAGAATTGGTTTTTGGCTAATTTTTTATAGCAAATCGTGCTTGAGTTGTTTTTCTCTTACTTATTGTAGTAGAGACTTGGTAAAAACCTTTCAAAATGCCTTTGACTCCAATTGATATGTTTATCAGAGCTTCGGATGCTCTCGTAAAGTTTAACGCTAGCTTTGAGTCTATGCGTGATGAGGAATTGGATTTCCAGTTTTTAAAATCCCAAATTAATGGATTAGAGAACTTGTGGGAAAGAGTGCAGGAAAAATTTGAAAAAGGCTGTGATTTTATGATGACGTCTGTAGAGACATCTAAAGAAGAAATAGATTCGGTCGATCAAAAGTATAATGCATCTTTTCAACTCTATCTGAGATGCCAGGCTGCAATTAATAGGAAGTTAGACCAATTTAAAAGGGTTCGTTCTACTTCTATTAATTCAAGTGTTAGTGGTTCCGTAGCATCGTTGTTAGAAACCCCGGGTGAAACCCTAGAAAAATCACCGAATCCAATTATGCCGAAAACGTCGGTTGAAACGCGAAACCAATTGAATGTTTCGAATCAGGCTTCGCTCGAAAATCCTTCTCAAATTCAGACTCCGCTTACCTCTATTGTGGGGAATAGTAGTGCGAGTTTTCGAACTTTAGATTATGTTTCAAACTCGGATGTGGTACATAATCTAGCTTTGCCGACTTGTGACACAGATGTTTTTGAAGGCGATTTCCACTCATGGCCAACCTTTAGGGATTTGTTTACCGCTGTGTACATTAATAATGGTCGTCTAAGCGACATTGAAAGACTTTGTCATTTTGGTCCGGAAGACGACAGGGGAAGCTCGCGAGATAGTGTCAAAGTTTCCACTAACTAATCGTAGTTTTGCGCCTGCTTGGAAGGCTTTGATCGAAACTTATGACAATCCTCGACTTCTTGTTCATAACCAGTTGAAGGTTTTATTCGATATTCCTGTTCTCTATAGTGAGACTAGTTCAGGCTTAAAGACGATCCAACGCGGTATAAATGGTTGTTTAACTTCGATGGCAATTTATGATGTTAAAACTGAAAATTGGGATCCGATTCTTGTGTTTTTGTGTCTCCAACGACTGCCAAAACTTACTCAGACTCTTTGGGAGCAAAGTGTAAAGGATAAATCCTCTCTTTCGTCTTGGAAAGACTTGGATGCTTTTCTCACTGAGAGAATTCGTACGCTCATGTGTCTTCATGATATGCGTGTCACAGATAGGTCGAAGCAGTTTTGTAATAGACATGTTCAAGCGCATCATTCGCATATTAATGTTTTAGGATCGCCTAGTTCTCCCCGTGCTTCGAAAAGTTCAAATTGCGTCATTTGTCGAAATCAACTTCATAAATTATATGACTGTTCCCGTTTTAAGAGCTTAAAATCCGCTGATAGGTATAAAGTTATAAAACGCCATCACCTTTGTATAAATTGTCTTCGTTATGGTCACGAAGTAAAGAATTGTGATAGTAAACGTCGGTGTTCGAAGTGCAATAAGGCACATCATACATTGTTACATCGGGAAGATATTACATTGGGTAATTCGACATCTAATGTCCCTCAAAATTCGAGTTCCAGTCCATCTAGTTCGGGAAATTGTGCAACATCAACTGGATGTGTGCCCCGCCAGGTTTTCCACACTGCACAGAACAAATCTGTACTTTTAGGTACGGCGGTGGTGAATATCGTTCACCAAGGTGTTTTGTATCCTGCTAGGGCGCTGATAGATCCTGCGTCAGAGTCCTCTTTTATTTCAGAGCGACTCCAAAATCAATTGAAGCTTCCCGCATCCCCTGCTAAGGCTGTTGTATCAGGAGTTAGTGGTTCGCTTTCGGCTACTGCTAATAAAAGTTGTCGTATACAAATTAGCAGTCCACTCGATAATTCTCTAACATTAGAAACAAGTGTGTTAGTGTTGCCTACTATTTCAGAAAATCTTCCGTCATTTGTGACCAATTCAGACTTGAGGCCCCAAATCCCCGACCTTCGCTTGGCAGATGTCAATCTTTTCGAACCTCGTCCTGTAGATCTGTTGTTAGGAGCCGATCTTTACCCCAATATTGTTTTAGATGGTTGTCGTTCGATTTTGTCTGGAGCTTTACTGGCTCAAAACTCAGTGTTCGGCTGGATTGTCACGGGTCCTATACCAGCAGCACAGGACCACCAATAATAGATCATTTGTGGATCGATCCCCCTGAGCTTTTGGTTGACGCTCAATTATTATCGTATGTTGGAGCTAGTAGTCAGAAACCTGTGGGCGTTAGGTGAAATTTGATTTTAGATTTTTTGTCTACTTTGCAGTTAACAGTTAAGAGGGAAGTTCTTTCGGCTTTTGCGAAATTGTTTGATCCCCCAATGATTGTTACAGCGAAGATGATTAACTTTTAACAGCTACTGAGGCTGATTGGAAAAGTTTTTGTCCGATGTCGCACAGTTCTGACGAAATAGTCGCGTCGAAGCCAAGACATTCTCTTATTTGGACCCCCTTTGTTAGCATCGCCTGAACCTCTCATAACAGAGCAACCATTAAACTTCGTTAATCGGTCTAGGAAAGTTCAGGCCCTCGCCCACCAGTTTAGTTTGAGGTGGAAAGAGAAATATTTGAAACATTTACACATTAGGTGTAAATGGAAATTTCCAGAGCGCGAGTTAGCCATAGACGATCTAGTTGTTGTTCGTCATGACCAGCTTCCGCCAACGTCGTGGAAATTAGGCCGTGTCGTAAATGTTCATCTGGGAACTGACGGTCACGTTCGAGTCGCGGACGTCCGAACCGAGAACGGCGTTGTAAGACGGTACACCAAGTTGGTCATTCTGACCGACCACCCCTCGATTAGTAATTAAAATGGTTATCTTCTCGTTATATAGTATGTCGATGAAATTATATACCGAAGACGAACTTTTGAACGCTGATGACGGTATTGCTACCCCGGAATGTTGCCCCACGGACACCACATTGTCGTCGGCTGCCGTTGAAGCTGCTCTTGTGGAACCTATTGCAGCTGTAAAAATATCTGAGCCTGGGTCCGAATCGAACAAGTCGGATTCATCTGCGGCCCTCGCATCTACTGTCGAATTGATGCAAACCGAGTCCGAATCCATATCTGTGGATTCATCTGCGGCTCCGGTCCCTGCCGATAACCCCCAAATTGAAAAATCGCGAACCGAGTCCGGATCTTCGGGTCCATCTGCGGCTCCGGTTGCCACTCCTCACTCGTTGGAGGAGTCGGCCAAATTTAGTAGGTCCGAATCCCCTCGGGATTCATCTGCGGCCTCCCATAAATGTCGCCTTTGTGACCGCATGCACCCTTTGGATAGATGTAGCGATTTCCGCGTCATGAATGTTGACATGCGTCGTAGAGTTGTTGTTAAATTTAATGATTGCATACGGTGTTTAGCGAAATCCCACCAAGCCAGGGACTGTCAAAGTAAAAGAAAGTGTGCCGTATGCAACGAAGATCACCACACTCTTCTTCACGTTGATTCGAAGACCGTGGTTAAACCCACAAGTAATAGTCGGCGTCGTCCGCATACGGATTATAGGCACCGTTCGCGTCATAGTCCATATTATCGTCCGACTGAAAATGCTTCCCACTCGCAGGTAGGACTGGTCGGCTTGTTGTCCCTCCAGTCTGGTATCTGCATTTCCCCGACTTTGTTAGTCCAAGTTGATGCTTTTGGCCGTCCCTCTATCGTGAGGGCGGTATTGGACCAATGTAGTAGGCAGAGTCAGGTATGCTCCTCTTTGGTGCATAGTCTTCGTATCCCTACTTCAAGAATCGATGGTAGCCAAATATGTAGGCTTAGTCTCACCTTGATATACGACCGGAGTCAGTCCTTGTCAATTGTGGCAGTGGTGACCCATCTGGACCATGCGCGTACGCCTACAGCGGCAATCCCAGAGCGCATAAAAGACTCCTTTCTTGGTCTTCCTTTGGCAGATCCTGATTTTAATAGGCCTGGTCGGGTGGTCCTGGTACTCGGGCCGGAAGTCTATGCCAGGGTCGTAACACATCGGGTGCATGCGACGCCAGGGTTACCGATAGCCCACTACACCATATTTGGTTGGGTATTGTCGGGCATATGTAACATATAGTGTTACACAATGTTGTTTGAAAAAATGAATTGAATTAAAATAAAGAAATTGAAGATAAAAAAGAATTGAATTGAATTTAAAAAAAAAAAAAAAAAAAAAAACAAAGAAAAATGGAATTATGTATTGTATTTTTGTTACAACATCCTAATATGTTGCAAGGTGGGCGGCATGTTTAATTTAGATTGAAAATTAGTGTTTTGCTACGTTAACAATGGGTTAACGCCTAACTGTTATGGGTTCCCTAACTGTTATAAACCTAAAAATATGCATGCTAATACTATGGCCCAGCAACGCGGTTCGGTGTTTTGGTTTTATTGATATATTAATTTTTACTGAGCAAATGCATTGTAGACGCAATTCAAAGGAGTTGTTTTCGTTTTAATTAAAGGACTTATGTCCGTTTAAATTATCTTCGGACACCACTTCATCCTATGGTGAAGGCTATTAAAAGTTGTGTATGTAGTTCTCAAAATGTATGCATGCACGCCATCCGAAACACATCCTCAATATATATGTACAACATGCGATAACTTTCCCACAGAAGTGTGTAAGTCTCTGTACCTCCAAAGGTGATTAGGTGTGTTTCAGTATCTGACCGGCCCAATTCCTTTCTGTCCCAAATGAAATGGAGTAAAAAAAATAGTATGCCAATACTCATGTGTATACCAAAAAGGAAATGGCTCTGTGGACGGATGCTGAGAAGAAGGTCTACAGCTTGCTGATGAAAAGGCAACAAGAAAAAAATTATAATCTGTTTTAATTGGTTGTTATTTTTCACAGATGATGAGAACAATGGCCAAGGCATTGTGTGGCTGAAATATGGGTTCGAGCAAAGTGGTTGACTGACTATAGCACAAAAGTGAAGTGGTGCGAACGGAGACTGCCAGTGGTAAATTGAACATGGATTATTCTAAGCACAGTTGAGGGCAAGTGAATCAAAATGTTTCATTTAGCCACACACACAATTTGCATAAAGTACGTTGGGGTCCTGTGAGAAAGGTGCGGTAATTTCATTCATTCCTTTTGAAAACCACAGTGTCTGATTAATTTGTTGCCATCGACAACAAGGAACTTAGACAAAACAACGCTTTGTTGTGCAGGAATATTTAACTGTGCGTTTACGAAAATTAATAAAATGGGATTAAGTCTGCTTGAACATAGATTAAGGGGCTTTGAAAGCACACGACCGGAATGCTCACCATTCATTCTCCCCTCATTTATATTCTAAGCTCATTAATTTGCTCAGCAGCGAATAGTAGGGCTAAGAAAACCAATTTCGGGCTCAACCCCAACAAATTTATGCCAAAGGGTTATGACGGAAATGTTAGAGAGATTAGTCCTTCGCAATCCTTACAAGAAGGCAAATACCGGAATGCAAATGCCAAAAATTTGAAATGTGTCATGGCAGGCGATAAGAAATTATTAATAACTAAATTCCATTGGCTTTGGTGTCATTTACCAAAAGTTTTTGACACCGCAAACATTTCTCAACATTTCCACAATTAGGATATGCAAACCTATTTGGATTCTACCATAATTTACATGCAAATAATTTCTGTTCAAATGTCTGTTTGCGGGCAAGCCATTGTTTTGTTAAAAATTGTTAAATTATAAGAAATTTAAATAATTTGTTGGCAAAACACAAACAGATACAAAATTTGTCGAATCAAATTGGTAGTAGAGGAAAGGCATCCACTGGCTATATTTAATGTAAAAAATATCATAGCATGCATTTATGAAAATGGACAAGCATTTTACCGAAATTAAAAAATTCTCCAATTTTAGCAACATTTGCCACGGGTAAGTTTTAAATTTGGTATTTAAGAATCACAATAGATTACAATACAATGTAGTAGGAATCAGTTTTGGAATTGCGCCCACCCACTTTATGGTATTTTGAAAAATTTAACTTTATTCTCCGATCGATCTCTCAGGTAAAGACATAGAAGTATTAATATGGGACAAGACAGTGTCAAAATATTGTCACCAGGTGAAAATAGCTATGTTGTTATGACATCATAACATAGTTACTAATGTTAAGCGATTTAAACCGCTAAGGCAATATGCAATTAATTGGAAAGGTCTATGGAATAGAATTTTGAAACCAAATTTTTGGACTAGTCAAACAACAAACACTTTGTGTTGGGGGTATTATAAGTTTGATTGGGCCAAGAATTATGTAACACCTAAACAAATATTGGTTTCCCACATAGGAAAGTGTATATGGATCTTCCGTATGTCCGATCTTCACGAAATTTAGAATGGAAGTGGGGCTAGAGCTTGAATAGAAGCCTATTGCTTTTGGAGAGGATCGCATAATATTTAGGGATTGATTCCTGATTTTGCAGTTGCTCTACAGGTCGCAATTATAGACCAATTGAAGCGGAAGTTAGCATGGGGCTAGACTACGTAACGGTCAGAATTGACCTTTTCGTCTATTTGTGATTTCGCTGGGATAAAAAATATTCGCGGTTTAATGGAAAATTCAGGAACACAAATGTTATGGTGCATTTCACCCACTAAATAGTACCCGATGACCATCAAAATTGGAAGGCTTCTGTCCAGCCCTAGGATCTAGCCCCATGCCGATAGTAAATATATCGGATATATATAGCTAATGCAACAAATATATACAAAGGAAGGGGATGTTAGCTAAAATGCTTATATCTCCAGAATGACTGGACCGATTTTGACAAATTTTGTCAATTCAGAATGCCCTCTTGGCATAAAATATAAAATCTTTGCAAAAAAAAAAAAAAAAAAATTTGGATAAAAATATGCCAATAATGATGTTAATATAGATTTTGCAGTATTTTGTGACACTTTTTTATTTTTTCATATTTTTTATCGCATGCGATTTTTTCAATTTGATTTATAAAATTGAAGGTTATATTTTGTAATATTTTTTACAACACAGGTTGGGGTTATTTATTATATACTGATTGCAATTATCGTCCGATCCTCACGAAAATTTTCATAAGGGTAGGGCTAGGCTCAGAAGGGCTATTGTTTTCAAAGATGTACGCAATATATTTGGGGGTTAAAATGGACCAACAACTAAAAATGTTCCTGATTTTGCAGACGTTATAAAGGTCACAAGTAGAAACCAAAGGTCACGAGATCTCGCATGAAGTTAGAGTCTAGGACAGTGTATGGAATGGACAACTACTTTTGTGTAAAAAAATACTAACATTACTTACAGGCGACATCCGAAATACACAAATTGCAAACTCTTGGCGTTTTATGCTGATTTGGCTGAAGAATATAGCCAAATATCGTAGACAAGCAAATCATATAGATGAGTCTAAATTTGAAGATACAGAGGGGCCTCTTGCTTTTGGAGATGATCGCAAAATATTAAGGGGTTCAAATGAACCAAAAAACAGAACAATTTTCCTCATCACACAATTGAAATCAATCGACATTGACTTTTGCATGAGAAGACAGTATATTGGATAACCATTGGATTATATTTAGCCGTAGCTAACAGCACGACGGAGTGCGAAAATATTGGGCAAATATCCCTGGTCAAAAAGCTAAGGGTAATATCTGCGCAGTGCTCTATGACATAATTTCAAAAGAGAAATCTTACAAAATGGATTTCAACATAAGTGGATTTACACCATATTGTAGTGTTGTAGGGTATCACTATAGCCTTTGCTTACTTGTTTTATGTTGTATTAGCTATGCCGGGCCGCGTTCCTGGCCCATATTTGTATGTTTTTAAGAAGCTAATAAACGTTTTAAACGGTTAGTCATTTTCTTTAAAAAAGTCTAAACTTTGATAAAAAATGTTCGCTCAAGCTTAATGATGGTTTCCTTGTTTATTGTTGTATTATTTTCAAATTTTTTTTTATTTCGGGTGCAAAATATTTTTGGTGAATGAAGGAAATTTTGCATATACACTTTTCAGTTTTTGGAGTTTTTGTCGTCAGAGTCGATAGTATTTTCCATGGTACAATGAATTCAAGGTAGGGCGGTAGTTCTGATTTAAATTTTTTTTATTTTTCTGGCTTAATATGTCAACTTCATTTGCTTATGTGTGTGTTTTCTTTTCAATAATAAAAAAATGTTCAGAAAATATTCAAATTCGGGTGTTTTCAAAATGCTTATTGCAACGAATGCATCGACAAAATTTACAGTTTTTGTCGCGAAATAAACCATAAAAGATATATAGAACATGATATTGAAAAGAAATTTTGACCATTCATTCAGTTTTCGCGGTTTTAAATTATTTATTCAAAATCAATGCAACAAGTTGTTTGCTTCACCATTTGCAGACACGATAGAGACATATAATATTATTTCCTAATATTCGCCGACGAAATGTGCCCTAATTTGGCATTAGATGATTTCAGTCCTTTAGCCCTTTAATACTGATTTCCAATATAACCTCCCGGTTTGAGGTCTTTTGAAGGTCTCAAAATCATTTTCGATTTTGGGTAAGTCTGGATATGAGGAACGTTTGTACAAAAAATTACGCAAATCGGTCCAGCCGTTCTCAACTGATTTACTTACCAACGAACAACAATTTATTTTTATACACTCCACCTTGGAAAGGAGGGTATATTAACAATGTCATTCCGTTTGTAACATCCTTAAATATTCGCCTTAGACCCCATAAAGTATATATATTCATAATCAGCATAAAATTCTAAGTCGATTTAACTATGTCCGTCTGTTTGTCTGTTGAAATCACGATACAGCCCACATTATTTGACATAGAGCGTTAAAATTTAGCAGAGCTATTTGCATTGTGTCTAGGATGGTTGGTATTGAAAATGAGATATATCGGCCCACGATCTGGTATAGTCCCCATATAACGGTACCTCCCGATATTCGGTATTTTGATGATTTATGCCACATTTTTTCACGGATTTGTCTGAAAATTGGTATTTGTAGGTCATAACGGGTCCCTGAGCGTGTGGCAAAACATTGCATGTATAGGTCCAGGTTGTGGTATAGCCCCCATATAAAGGTACCTCCTGATATTCGGTATTTTAGTTTTTTTTGCCACATTTTTCCACGGATTTGTCTGAAAATTGGTATTTGTTGGAAACATTGCATGTATGGGTCCATGATTTGGTATAGCCCCCATACAACGGTACCTCCCGATATTCGGTATTTTGATGGTTTTTGCCACATTTTTTCACTGATTTGTCTAAAAATTGGTATTTGTGGGTCATAATGGGTCCTAGTTCGTGTGGCGAAACATTGTAATTATAGGTCCACGTTTTGGTGTAGCCCCCATATAACGGTACCTCCCCATAATGTTAATGGTTTTTGCCACATTACTTCTAATGTTTCTTTTACCCTAAGGTGGAGGGTATTAAAAGTTTGGCCCGGCCGAACTTAATGTTTTTTACTTGTTATATATATAGATTACTTGCTGGCCCAGTCAGTGTAGCCAGTCCGTACTTTTAGATTTTAACACATATATTTTTTAAAGCATAAATCACAGATCTGACTTGTGTAAGAGGCACAATTTTCATAATAAGTAATGACTCCATAGTAATTTCTAAGTAGAAATAAATATTCAAGCAAAGATTATAGTAGATGTTCACCTACCGTCGGTTTAAGATATTTTGAATTGCCTGATCTTATTTTTCAACCGTAGGCTTTAATTTGAGTGTTAATATATATGATATAGAACATCTGTGAAAACTCAGCTCAATTTTTGGCATTGTAAAGAGCTTAGCAACATTTTCCATTTAAATGCGCTGTACTTTGGAATTTTCATTTGTTTAGAATACCAGCGTATTATTCAGTTTTGTCCACCTCATAACTGAGGGCAGAATAATTTCAGATTTCAGGCACCCGTTACCGTACGAATGGAATTAATTATTTATTAAAATCAGTGCACAATACGTTGGTACCTGTGGACCAACACAGTTATATGCGGCTAAATAAAATGTTGGACCTAATATTGTCGTATGATATATCTTCTAATACGGAAGCAAATTGCTAAAGCCCATTCGGTTGGAAATTGAAACTAGAAGCAGTGAAGTATCGAATGTCAATGGGGGATTTATATTCTTTGATGTGGAATATGCTTCTCAAAGCTTCAAAATACTTAAGGCCTGCAGGAACCATAATATGGGGGCTTACCTATATAAATATTAAAAGATTATTGCTGGAAAAGATTTTGCAATACAGAAAGATTGAGTTCATTCGCTCGAAAATTGTAGAGGAAGCATGATAAATTACGAATGTCAGGTGGTAGCATTATATGGGGCCTACACATAAACAGGACCGATATTTACCTTTTCAACATCAACCATCTTAGGAATGATGTAAATGTCTGTGCAAGGTTTCATAGATCTATCCTAAACATTGCAATCTATATTGCAATTGCAACGGACAGACAGAGTTTAATTTTCGTAGAGAGAGATCGCCACCCTTACACCTCATTATAGTTATAAGGACTTATCAATATTGTATACCCTCCACCATACTACGGTGGATATATTAAGCTTGTCATTCCGTTTGTAACTCTTCGATATAACTCTAGCTTTCGAGGGGAATGAATTAAATTGACGTAGACTTGTTTGTATAACATGAAATATTTAAGGTGTATTCGGGGTTTTTGTCACTGTTCGAACCCGAATTTGCTGTAAATTTGTAGTTTGTGTTCCCAAGATGTAGGACACATAATTGCAGAGAACTACTGGGCCACGTTTTGATAGCAAAAAATTACCCATCTTCGTACATTTCCTATGTAATGGTACCTTCCAAGTTTTATCAACGGAATTATCTTAAAATTGTTATTTGGTGTCCACAAAATAATTGTTTGTGCATTGTCCCCATGTAACTGTTCTACACAATATTCGGCATTTTTCATTTTATTCTGGAGGGTGTATTAAAGCCTTGGGCACGCAAACATTGTGGCCGCAGGGCTTGGACATTTCAACAGGACTCAGCACCATTGCACTCATTACGTGCCACACAATAATGGTTACAAAATGAGGTTCCTCACTTCATTTCCAGCGCACAATGGCCACAAAAATCTCCGGATTCCAATCCGTTGGGCTATTATGTCTGGAGTATTTTGGATATCAAGGTTGGCACTAAAAACTACCAAAGCGCTTTGCCGGGAATTGGCCAAAATACCGCAGAGCAACATTCTGGCAGCGTGTCGGTTTCATTGGCTGCTTGAAGGCCATAATTCGTGCCAAAGGTGACCAATTCTAAAAAATGTAAAATTATTCTAAAATTTTATGCTATTTCCGACATTTTTTGTTTTCATTCAATAAAATTTAAAAAAAAAAAATGTAAAAATTATGGCGTTTGACTTTCTTGCTGTTTTTTTATATCACCCTGTACAAAGTTAGCTTATATTTTACTTATTCCTAATAATTATACGCACTTTAGAAATTGTAACGTCTGGAAGACCATGCTGAAAGGTATTTAGTTAAAGAGCTTTAAATTTTTACGCACTCCACCATAAGATGGGGTTATATTATTTCTCAGGGTTTGTGATACCACCAAAAACTCAAGTCCGTCACTTGAATTCGTTGGTAGATCTTAAAAACGGTGTACAAACGTTTACAATATTCGCAGGACAATTGTTTTTGAAAAAGAGATATTTCGGTTTCAGATAGATATTAGATAGATATTATTATTCAGATAGATATTAACTTATTAACTATTTTTGACGAAAGACCATTCTGAATTGGTGCGAATTATCGAAATCAGTTCAGCCGTTCTTGAGTTATAATTGTAGTTTCTTTTTTTTATATATATATATATATATATATATATATATATATATATATATATATATATATATATATATATATATATATACTAGCTGGCCCGGTCCGCGTTGCCGGCCAGTAGTTTTTGTCTATTATGCATATTTGTCAAAGCATAATTATTCACAGATATGACTGATATAAGTGTTCCCGTACTGGTCGATTAAAAGTGTTTTAAAATACCTGTACCCATATTTAAGCCGTGGGCTTCAAAGGTGTGGATGTGCTATACAAATCTATTAAAAAGTATATATCAATCTTATCCCCATGTAAAGGATCAAATTAATTTTTAGTATGATAAAAATTGTAGCAAAATTTTCCAGTCAAATGAGCAGTAATTTGGAATTTGCTGTATTTTGTACACCTCATAATTGAGCGCTGAATGAATTAAGAATAGCCAAAGTTAAATAGAGACCAAATCAAAAATTTAACAGAACAACATAGCATGTCAAACTGAAAAAAATTTCGCGTGATTTAAATGAGTAAAAATAGTTTTATCCACCATATTATCATATAGATGTATATCCCAAATCTACGTTTCCAACCAATATTCTCTTGAGAGTTACAAATTCAATAGAATACAAAATTTTCTTTTCTGACCACACATTATATGTGAAAGTGGACTTGGGGATACTCCAATGTGGGGACTTTACTTAAATAAATTCCTATGTGGCAATTATCTGTATGATGGTTCCCTAACCCCTTAGAGACAAAGATGCCAAATAAGGGCCAAGCAATGAAAAAAGTGGCCAAGACCCCAAAAATAGCTTAAATCATATGATGATTATATAAATATGAAATCGGGATGTACCCTTATCGTGAGTTATGATCGATATCATGACCTGCAAAAGTGATTTAAGGTATCTTGAATGTTTGTGAAGAATTTCTGGAAGGATAGAAATCCTTTTCTTACTAAGAGTCTCATTCGCTCTACTATTTTCCGTCCTTTATATTTGGTATTTTACTGATTGTACTCCCAAAGAATTTTGCATTTTGAGCTCTCATTGGACGGATTATTGTCACATCAAAGAAGTAGGTCCACACTTTGAAATGAGCTCCATTAGGCTTTTTCTGTCATTTTTGGTTGTTTAAATGTGTTCGCATCTTCCATATGAACCACGATGTCGGCCCTATAGTTGAAAGGTAGATGTCAGTTACCATCGTATTTCGCACTAATTTCATTTTTTTGGTGAAAAATTGTATATAGTGAAAAATTATTCTTTATTTTGTTCACAAAAATCCACTGAATTCAATATGATAATACAAATTGAAAAAAATTGACGAAAGAAGAATAACAAATTGAAAAAATCTTCAACTTGTTCGCAGATTTTTTACAGCAACTGTTTAAAGATCCTTACAAAGTTTGTCAATAGAATGTACTTTTATTTTAAAATTCAATTCCATTGGAAATTTTTTTCGATATTTTCCCGTTTTGAGAATTTTTGCAATGAGATCTCTTTTTTCGTGATTTTTTTAACGATTTTGAAAAAGTAATTATCTTTTAACTTTGGTGTGACCGCATTAAATTATTTCGGTATCATCTATTCCGTTTCGCCACCACATAATTCGTTACTACACTTCCATGTAACCCGCCATCAATTTCAGTTCTCAAGAAATCAAGTCAATTAAATAAATTGGTTTTATTATTCGAATTCAAAAATAAAATATAAAAAACACTACAAATGTAAATTAGAAAAAAGCCAGTCAAAATAGAAAAAAATCATGCAAAATAAAACATTACTATTGTACATTTGAAAAGTCAAAATGAAAATGTTAATATATCACATTTTTACGCGATTTTTTTGGATATTATCCTTTTCGGAGAGGAGACAACTCCGAATTTGTGTGAATCGTTAAAATCAGTCCAGCGGTTCTTAAGTTATAAGCGTAGTAACTAACACAACTTACATTTATATATATATATATATATATATATATAGACTATCTGTTCTATCTATCCCGTATCGTTCAATAATTGTGTGGCCGAGTCGTACTTTTAATAACCATCGCAATTTGGAAAGTAACACTTTTTAAACCGTTAAAAATATGACACTAATCAACAAAATAACCAATATCTGGAGGTATAATTATATGAGGTCGGTGTAAGAACCTGGACTTTTGTAGGTTATGTTCAATCAGATAAGGTAATGCATATTTTTAACAAACCGAATTTTTAAAAAAAATTAACCAGGTGAAGGTAAATAATACAAATTCTATTTTAAACTAAAACAAACAAGACTGATTTGAGAACCCACTTAAAGTCTCTAAATTATAAAATAGTGGGCGGCACCGTTGCATAGGGGCTTTTTGAAATATGCGAACCTAAATTGACTATTGGAGTTGTTATATATTGTTTGTGTATCATATTAGAAACATTTCCATTGAAACATGCGGCTAAAAACATCAAAATACCGAATATCCTGAGATACCGTTATATGGAGGCTATAGAATAACGTTGACCTATGTAGACAATATTCTACCATCATAAGTAGATCCCATTACCTACTCTAAATACCGAATTTGAACAATGAAGAGAGGTACGTCGTGTGTGGGCTATACGAAGAGTTAGATATATATAGACAACTAGCTAGCCCAGTTGCGTTGCCGGCCCGTAGTTTTAGTCTTTAATGCATAGTTTTTAAAGCATAATAATTCACAAATCTGGCTCACATAAGTGGCACAATTTTTAGTATAAATGATGACTCAATTAAATAGAAATAAATGTGTCTTTCAAAAAACCCTCGAAATAGATAAAATCAGGAGGTACTTTTATATGAGCGCTACTCCGAAACATTGACATTGAAAAATTTTGATGCCAAATAAGGGCAAAATCAATTGAAAAATGTGACCAAGACCCTGGTAATAGCTAAAATCACCGAATACCTTCACATAAGAGTTATAATGAAGCATGGTCCTATACTTATAATTATTTGAAAGAATTTGTTGTTCTTTCTAAAATCTCAAATTACCAACATTTAAGGAATTTGAAAGGGGCTATATCATTTGAGGGGGGAAATTTCACAATGTACATCAACCTGATACATATTTCAAATTTAAAACTTTATCGTAACATTTGCGGAGTAAAGGGCAAAATATTTGTGGCCCTTAGTGTATGGTTAAGATATATAAAATGGACTCTAAAAAGTTAGATCCGGGAACCTCTCTTTTGGGATTTTTATTTACCAACCGAAAAATTTCCTAAACCCAAGATTGTCTGCGGCGCAGTGTAAATACTGACGATAGCGCACAGTGCCTGTATAACGTTACCTTTGATTTAAGTTACTTTTAAGGGTTCGGAAGAATTTTCCGAGTATATGAATCCTTTTCTTACTATATTTTCAATTCACTCCACTATTTTGTATAGTCCGCATATTACAGTGCCTCTTCATATTCGGTATTTCACTGATTGAAGTACCAATGAATTTTACATTTTGGGTACTCATTGGATGGATTATTTCCATATCTAATCAAAATTCAAAATTTGGGTATGGCAACCATATAACAGCATGTATAGAAAATATGCAAACTTTCTCGATTTTTTCGGTTTTTTCAATAAGAATTTTTAATTCCAAAAGGCATTCTGAAAAATTTGTACACAAAGTTCCATACTATAATAGAACAGTCAATTTTTCAGTTCCGCGATTTTTCTCAAAATTTTCTTTCATGACAACATTTCCACTGTAATTACAATTAACCAAAAGAAAATTTGAGTCAAATCGGCCCAGCCGTTCTCAACTGCTGTGTTACTTTACTTTTTCCAAATTTTCACATATAAATTTAAAGAAGTATGTGTGGCCAGTTCCTTCGACCCCAAACAGATACCTAGGGTTGGAGGGAAAGAGTCAAGATTACGTCGTATACTAACTGTGGAACAGATATCTTCATGATCTTGGCAAATATTAAGATTTTAGATAAATCGAAAAAATGGGCGCAAAATTGGGCGTGGTCACTTTTTCTTTGCATAAAAATCTAAATCGGGGTAGGACGAACATTTAAAAAAAAAATTGTTCCAGCCGGTCTCAACTGGTTCAATTAATTTTAAAACCGATATTTTTATTATTTGGCAAATATAAGGATTTAAAATAAATTGAAATAGTGGGCGTAAAAGTAGGCGTGGTCAATATTTTTTTCTTTAAAAACCTAACTCGGTGTATGACGAACGTTTGTGCAAAATAATGCAAATCGGTCCAGGCATTCTCAACTGATTCCATTACCAACGAACAACAATTGATTTTTATATAAATAGATGATTTGACATAATAATTAGATCAATTACGAACTCTAAATACCGAATTTAAAACAATTCTTTTAGAAAATCTGGATTCAATTTTCAAAAGATAGGGTATTGGGAGGCATCGTTATATCAGGCCTATCTAATATAATCGTGGACCAATATTGTCCATCTTCGAACTTGATATTGGCAAACGAAATATAGATTTACAATATTTTACCCCACATATTCGTATACGTCAGGGCTGTTTCCAAGATCAATATTTAAAATATTTAAATTAATCTATTAATCTATATATATGCCTATAACTCAAGAACCGCTGATCTGATTTTAACGATTTAGACAAATTTGGAATTGTCTCTTGGCGCAAAAGGGTAAAATCCCAAAAAAAAAAAAAAAATAATAATGGTAAAAATTGAAATTTGAGCATTTTCATTTTGACTTTTGAAATGTACAATAGTAGTGTTTTATTGTGCATGATTTTTTCCATTTTGACTTACTATTTTCGAATGTACATTAGTAGTGTTTTTTTAATTTTATTATGATGTGTATTCTTTTTGTGTTGTATAAAGCGACAAGGGACAAAATTGTTAAATACAAATTTTATGTATTTATTGGGTAAATACGAATAATTTTTCAGATTATGATATGGGTCATAACCCCCGTATAAGGGTACATGGATATTTTACATTTTAACCATATTTATACCCTACACCAAAAGGTGGTCAGGGTATTATGTCTTTGTGCATTTGTTTGTAACAGGCAAAAGGAAACGATGTAGACTCATAGTTCCTTTTGATGACCTGCATAGAATCACATTTTGAGTCGATTTATGCGTGTCCGTCCGTCTGTCCATGTATTTTTGTAAACAAAGTACAGTTCGCATTTATTACCCGATCCAGATGAAATTTTGCACAAATCATTTGTTTGGCCTAAGGACGAATCCTATTGAAATTGGAGATAATCGGTCAAAATTTAGATATAGCTCTCATATGTATCTTCGTCCGATTTGACTTTTATTGTGCACCAAACGTATTATATCAGCCCGAATAGTATGCACATATAACCAAATTAGGCCTGAAAATAGGTATGCCAATTGTGAACTAAATCGATTCAGATATAGCTATAGCTCCCATATATATTGTTCATCAGATTTGTTATTTTTGTCCTCCGCAGCCGTAATATGCACTCTGTAACAACAATATTTGGGGAAATATATCAAATACAGCTCAGAAAAACATTTGCTAAATTTTATCGAGATCGGTTCAGATTTGGATACAGCTCCCATATATAACTTCGTCCGATTTACCTTTTATTGTGCACCAAACGTCTAATATTTGCCCAAATGGGTTGGAATGTGGCACTTACGATCGAATCTAGTCTTGAAGCTAGTATGTCAGATATAGCTCCCATATATATTGTTCATCCGATTTGTTATATTTGTTACCCATAGCCGTAATATGGACTCCGTAATAACGATATTGATATATGAAATACAGCTCAGAAATATCTTTGCCCAATTTTATCAAAATCGGTTCAGATTTGGATGTAGCTCCCATATATATCAAATGGGCAATACAAGTCCGATTTTAAAAGATACAAATGCTTCGGAATATTTAGATTTTTGAACTTTAAATTATAATTATAATCATAGCGTGTATGATTGAATTCTCCCATAAAACTTTTAATTGTTATGTGGAGCTATAATAAATTAGCATAGTGGTGTAGGGTATTATAAAGTCGGGCGGGGCCGAGACTTTCTTTCTTTACTGGTTTTTGTCTAAAAATGGTATTTAGACTACCCTGGGGTAGAGAATCATCTTACAGATAATTATCCACATAGGCCTTTATTTAAGTCCTATTAGTGTATCCCCGTGGGAACATTTTGTATTCTATTGAATTTGTAATCCCCAAAAGAATATTGGATGGGAGCGTAGATTTGAAATGTACGCCTATATGAAATATAGCTGGGAATCATTCAGTGCGAAATTGTGGCAGAAAAAAATTACAAATATTAGAAAGTAGCACGGGACCGAACATTTATTTAATCGTCATTGAATTATACCATGAAGAAAAATATGGACTACCACGCACAATTTAAATGACAAAAAAAGAATAATTCCATTCTTACGGTAATGGGTGTAAAAGAGTAATTTTCTTTGGCTATTCTGAAATCACTCTGCCCCTAATTATGAGGTGGACAAAACTTAGTAACACGCAGCACGACATTCTAAACGTTGGAAATACAAATTCCAAATTACAGCTAATTTGAATGGAAAATGTTTCTAAGCTCTTTACAATACCAAAAATTGAGCTGGGTTTTCACCTGAGGCTATTATAGATGTTCTATATAATATAATTTTTTTTTTAACAATCAAATTAAAGCCTATTGATGAAAAATAAGATCTGGCTATTCAAAATATTTAAAACCGACGATAGGCGAACATCTATTATAATTTGCGCCATGCATATTTATTTCTATTTAGAAATTACTAAGCAGTCATTACTTATAATAAAATTGGGCCACTTACATAAGTAAGATCTATGATTTATTATGCTTTAAAAATATGTATTTAAGACTAAAAGTACGGGCCAGCAAGTATCTATATATATAAAAGAAAGTTGTGTTAGTTACTACGCTTATGACTTATGAACCGCTGGACTGATTATTCAAATTCATATACAAATTCGGGGTTGCCTCCTGTCCGAAAAGGATAATATCCAAAAAAATCGCGTAAAAATGTGATATATAATCATTTTCATTTTGACTTTTGAAATGTACAATAGTAATGTTTTATTTTGCATGATTTTTTTTTTTCATTTTGACTTACTTTTTTCTAATGTACATTTGTAGTGTATTAATACCAATTTATTTAATTGACTCTAATTCTTGAGAACTGAAATTGCAGGCGGGTTACATGGCGAAACGGAAATAATATCGAAATAATTGAACGTGGTCACAACAAAGTTAAAAGACAATTACGTTTTCAAAATCGCTAAAAAATCACGAAAGAAGAGATCTCATTGCATAAAGTCTCATATCGGGAAAAAATCGTAAAAAAAATTCAATGGAATCGAATTTTAAAATAATAGTACATTCTATTAACAAACATCGCGTGGACCTTTAAACTTCTTCTTTCAATTGTTTTCCTTTTTTTGTCAATTTTATATAATGTATGATTAAATTTTAAATGATTTTTCAATTTGGCTTATCATATTGAATTCAATCGATTTTTTGTAAACAAAATAAAGAATTATTTTCACCATATAAAAGAAAGTTTAAGTTAGGTACTTCGCTTATAACTAAAGAACGGCTTGACGGATTTTGACAATTCATACAATTTTGGAATGGTATCCCGGCAAAAAGAAAATCGCAGTAAAATATGCCAAAAAAAATGTGAATGAAAAAAATGTTTTTGGTGTGATTTTTTTCCATTTGACATACTATATTGAAGTGAACATTTTTGTTATTATTTTGAATTCTGAATGAATAATATTAAAAATGAAACGAATGACCTACGTGCATCCTACTTCTTTCATATGAGAACTCAAAATGCAATTCATTGGGACTGCAATCAGTGAAATACCGAATATAAAGGGTGCAAAATGGTAGAGCGAATTGGACATTTAGTAAAAAAGGATTTATATCCTTCCAGAAACTTTTCCTAAGCTTTAAAGATACCTTAAATCGCTTTTGCAGGCCATGATATGGGTCATAACCCCTGGATAAGGTTACAACCCGATTTCAAGTATATGTTACATTTTACCCATATTTGTCATACTAATTTCGGCAAATGTTGGTAATTTGAGAAGAAACCATCCTCGCAAAAAATGATCACGTATAATCATCATAGGGTAATTGTCCCTAAGTTCGGCATGTCCAGTAGTCGGCAGTTTTGAAATTTAAACTTAAATAACTAAGAATAGAATTGACCAAATAATGAAATAATTGCAAAAAACGTCAGCAATGTTCTCTGCTCTCTTTTTTAAAAAAACAATGAGTGTCTTCCAACGCGTGTCTTCTAACGCGTGCGATAGTGCTTGTTTGTAAAGAACAAATTAGTGGTGGCGTCAACTTAATAATCGATTTAAGTAAATTAAATTTAATACTTTTGGAATCAGAAATCTATATATATAAATGAAAGTTGTGTTAGTTACTACACTTATAACTTAAGAACCGCTGAACTGATTTTAATGATTCCTACAAATTAGGAATTGTCTCTTATCCGAAAAGGATAATATCCAAAAAAAAAATCGCGTAAAAATGTGATATGTTAACATTTTCATTTTGACTTTTGAAATGTACAATAGTAATGTTTTATTTTGCATTATTTTTTCCATTTTGACATACTTTTTTCTAATGTACATTTGTAGTGTTTTTATACCCTACAACACTATGTGTTGGGGGTATTATAAGTTTGATTGGGCCAGAATTTATGTAACACCTCGAAATATTGGTTTCCCATATAGGAAAGTATATATGGATCTTCCTAGCTCGCCGAGCTGAGTCAATCTAGCTATGTATGTCCGTCCGTCCGTCTGTCCGTCTGTCCATGTTAATTTGTAATCACTCTACAGGTCGCAATTATGGCCCGATCTTCACGAAATTTAAAATGGAGGTTGGGCTAGGGTCAGAATAGAACCCTATTTCTTTTGGAGATGATCGCGTAATATTTAGAGGTCGAAATGGACCAAATACTGAAAAAATATCGGATTTTGCAGTAGCTATACAGGTCGCAATTATAGACCAATCGACGTGGAATTTCGTATGTAGCTAGAGTTTAGGGCGGGGAAGAAGCCTACCAATTTGGGTGGTCATCGGATAATATTTAGCGGGCAAAATAGACCACATATTTTGTGTTGAAAAAATTCAACATTTTTCATTAAACCGTAAATATTTTAAATCCCGGCGAAATCACGAAGCCATGACAAGGTTACTTCTGACCTTTACATTGATGTTAACATCCAACAAATCGGATATATAGCTAAATATGTGCGATATATATGTCTATCAAAGAAGATATGCTTGAAAGATCTCTTATATGTCGAGAACGGCTGAACTGATTTGGACAGTTCTCATTAATTCAGAATGGCCTCTTGTTAGGAAACAAAAATTGTATAAAAAATCGTATAAAAATATCTCTCTAAAGATGAAAATATTGATTTTGTAACATTTTCTCATATTTTTTCAATTTTGTCATATTTTTGGCATATTTTCATTTTGAATTAAACATTTGGTAATATTTCTACAGCTAACAAAACTAAGTAGTTAGGATATCAGGATATCATATACAGATCGCACTTATGGCCCGATCCTTATGAAATTTTGCATGGGGATAACATGAGGGTCAGAATAGAAGCCTACTCTTTTTGGAGATGATCGCCATATATTTAGGGGTTGAAATGGACAAAAAAAACTGCAAAATTGTCAGCAAGTCGTAATTATCGCCCGATCCTCACGCGCATTTGAATGGAGGTTACCGGACATTGCAAAAACCAAATAGCTTTAGATGGCCATCCAAAAATATTCAATGTGTGAAATAGTTTGCCAACTTTTGTAGACAAAATACGAAAATATCCATTCCAGTGACTTTTTGGAGAATTCACAAATACAGGAAAGACGCACTTCTGACTATTTCGTTAACGCTGATTTCGTTGAAGAATATAGTCAAATGTCTGTATCTCATATAGATGCGTTTTAGTCAAAAATCAATAATAAATGTTAATCTTTTGCCACTTCTGGGAGATTATAGGTCTTTGGGAAATATTGGTTCCAGATCTAGGAAGACCATTTAAGTGCAACATCTACCAATAAATTGGAAATGAGCAAATTAGTTTAAGTTGCTATTATTCGAAAATTAGAGAACGAAACCTGATGGTTTTCTTTTATTATTTGTCACAACATCTTGCGGAATTCTGTCGAGTATTTCGCCTATATAAACTGTATGGTTTATTATTGTGTTGTAGGGTATTCAACGGTCGGCCCCGCTCGACTGTAGCCTTTCCTTACTTGTTATATTTTATTTTTGAATTCGAATATTAATACCAATTTATTTAATTGACTTGATTTCTTGAGAACTGAAATTGATGGCGGGTTACATGGAAGTGTAGTACCGAATTATTTGGTGGCGAAACGGAATAGATGATACCGAAATAATTTAATGCGGTCACACCAAAGTTAAAAGATAATTACTTTTTCAAATCGTTAAAAAAATCACGAAGAAAAAGATCTCATTGCAACAATTCTCACAACAGGAAAATATCGAAAAATTTCCAATGGAATTGAATTTTAAAATAAAAGTACATTTTATTGACAAACTTTAGAAGGATCTTTAAACAGTTGCTGTAAAAAATCAGAGAACAAGTTGAAGATTATTTCAATTTGTTATTCTTCTTTTGACAATTTTTTTCAATTTGTAATATCATACTGAATGCAATGTGAACAAAATAAAGAATAATTTTTCACTATATACAACTTTTCACCAAAAAAAAAATGAAATAAGTGCGAAATACGATGGTAACTGACATCTACCTTTCAACTCCAGGGCCTACATCGTGCTTCAGCTGGAAGATGCGCAGACATTTAAATAAACAAAAATGACCGAAAAAGACTAATGGGGCTTACTTTTTTCATGTGACAATAATCCGTCCAATGAGAGCTCAAAATGCAAAATTCTTTGGGAGTACAATCAGTAAAATACCAAACAAGGGTGCAAAATAGTAGAGCGAATGGGACTTTTAGTAAGAAAAAGATTTCTATCCTTCCAAAAAATCTTTCTGAACATTTAAGATACCTTAAATCGCTTTTGCAGGTCATGATATCGATCATAAATAATCATCGTATGATTTAAGCCATTTTTGGAGTCTTCGCCACTTTCTTCTATTTTTGGCCCTTATTTGGCATCTTTGTTTCTAAGGGGTAGAGAACCTCTTCGCATAAAATTTTCGGAGTAGGGCCCATATTGGTCTTGACCACTAAAAAAATTGTATTTATGCTACCTTGGGGTAAGGAACCATCGTACATATAATTGCCACATAGAAATTTATTCATGTAAAGTCCCCACATTGGAGTATCCCCAAGTCCACTTTCACATCTAATGTGTGGTCAGAAAAGAAAAATTTGTATTCTATTGACTTTGTAACCCAAAAGAGATATAAAATAAATTGTGAAAACAAAAAAAAGTAATTAACTTTGCCTATTCTTAAATCAATTAGCCCTCAATTATGAGGTGTACAAAGTACAGTAAATTCCAAATTACTGCTCATTTGACTAAATATTTAAAACTAATCGACCAGTATGTGAACATTTATAACATTCATATCTTTCAATAATTATGCTTTGACAAATAAGCATAATAGGCAAAAACTACAGGCCGGCAACGCGGACCGGGCCAGCTAGTATTTTATAAAAGTAAATAACAGTCTAAAGATCATTTTATAACTTAAAAACATTTTTCTGTTATATTATTTAATGCCGACATTAGGAACAGAAAAAAAGAGATTTGCAGGGGGTGCCGATTACTAGAAAAATATCATTTTTGACCAATCTCACCAAAACTTGCGAAAAGTATTAAAAAATAATCTAAAAACTACCCAATTAAAAAAATAGTTTTGAGTCGGCTGTTGCTTTTATTTGTGCTTTTTGACCAACTTTTCTAAATTAAGTAGGTTGTTTAAATCAGCTATTTGACGCTTTAGATAGCGGTGGCATTTAAAAAAAATATGTCTATCTAAAGGAAAGAGGTCAATTCACAAATTGCAAATATAATAAAGGTACTTTTTTCTTTTTTTATTTAATCTAATTTTTATTTAAACTGAAAATCCATACGTTACTGAAGGTAATGATAATTAAATAAAACATTATTTAAAAACAAAATTAATTTCAAATTCTGGATTAAACTGTGAATTAGTAATGAGGCATTGCTTTATACTATTTGAAATAAAAAATATACAAAATAATATTTATACCCTACACCACATAGTGGTAAGGGTATTATGTCTTTGTGCATTTGTTTGTAACATGGAGAAGGAAACGAGATAGACCCATAGTTACTTTTGAGAACCTTCATAGAATCACTTTCTGAGTCGATTTATGCATGTCCGTCCGTCCGTCCGTCTGTCCATGTATTCTTGTGAACAAAATGCAGGTCGCATTTATTATCCGATTAAGATGAAATTTTCCAAACAATCTTTTTTTGGCCCAAGGACGAACCCTATTGAAATTGGTGAGAATCGGATCAAATTTAGATATAGCTCCCATATATATCTTCATCCGATTTCGGGTTAAATGAGCACCAAATGTTCACTATCAGTCCAAATTACCTGAATTTTGGCACACCCAACCGAGTTCGGCCTAGAAGCAAGTATATCAAATTTGGAGAAAATCGGTTCAGATATAGCTATAGCTCCCATATATATCTTTCATCCCATTTGATCTTTAAGTCCCTAACATTCCTACTATGCACTCCACAACCGTGATATTTGGTACCAGGTATTAGATGGAGCACAGAAATAGCTGTTTTAAATTTTATCGAAATCGGTTCAGATTTGGATATAGCTCCCATATATATCTTCATCCGATTTCGGGTTAATTGACCGCCAAATGGCCAATATCAGCCCAAATGGCCCGAATTTTGGCACATGTGACCGAGATTAGCCTTAAAGCAAATACAACAAATTTGGAGAAAATCGGTTCAGAAACAACTATAGCTCCCATATATATGTTTTATCCGATTTGGTGTTTAAGCCTCTCACATTCGTAATATGCACTCCACAAGAATGATATTTGGTACCAGATATAAGATACAGCCCAGAAATAGCTGTTTGTAATTTTATCGAAATCGGTTCAGATTTGGATATAGCTCCCATATATATCTTCATCCGATTTCGGGTTAATTGTGTACCAAATGGCCGATATAAGTCCAAATGGACTGAATTTTAGTACATCGGACCAAATTCAGCCTAGAAGCAAGTATATCAAATTTAGTGAAAATCGGTTCAGATATAGATATATCAACCATATATATGTTTCATCCGATTTAGTGTTTTAGTCCCATTCATTCGTAATATTCACTCCACAACCGTAATATTTGGTACCAGGTATTAGATGGAGCACAGGAACAGCTGTTTTAAATTTTATCGAAATCGGTTCGGATTTGGATATAGCTCCCATATATATCTTCATCCGATTTCGGGTTAAATGTGCACTAAATGGTCAATATCAGCCCAAATCACCTGAATTTTCGTACATAAGACCGAATTCAGTCTAGAAGCTAATACGTAAAATTTGGAGAAACCCGGTTCAGAGATAGCTATAGAATTAGATAGATTTTGATTTTGTACCAAATATCTCATAGAGCTCTAAAATGCCCTGTATAAACCTTTTTACGAGAGCTCTACTAAATATGCATAGTGGTGTAGGGTATCATATAGTCGGCCCCGCCCGACTTTTGAGCTTTCCTTACTGGTTTTTTACTGAAATACCATATGCCGACTACTGGCAAATAGACATGCCGTGCATTGGAAAATGGTGCCGACTACTGACAAAAAACTACTATTTTAGTAAAATTGCAAATTTTGCCAATTTAATAAAAACAAATTCAATTATTGTTTATTATTTCGAAAACTAAACAAAATTTGGAATCTAAACAACTTCATTTTTCAGCAATTGAAAGATTTCACTCAGAATGTTAATAGATTGAAAAATCGAAAATCCTAAAAGTGCCGACTACTGGTACACTTACCCTATGATTTAAGCAATGTTCGGAGTCTTGAACATTTTTTATTTTCGTTTTAGGTCTTTTTTGGCGTCTTTGTTTCTAAGGAGGTTGAAAACCTCTTCTCATGAAATTTTCAATTTTCGGAGAAGGGTCCATCTTGGCCTTGACCACATTCATCAAATGTATTTAGACTACTCTGGGTAGAGAATCATCTTACATATAATTGCCCTTATAGGCATTTATTTGAGTATAGTTCCTACATTGTTGTACCTCCAAGTCCACTTTCCCAAACAATGTGTTGTCAGAATAGAAAATTTTGTACTCTATTGAATTTGTAACCGCAAGAGAATATTGGTTGGAAAGGTAGATTTGGGATGTACGTCTATATGACATAAACTCCGAGATGTCAAACGATTTCAGTCGGAAATTGTGTCCGAAACATGAAAAAATTTCTTTGATCTTCATTGAATTATACTATGATGAAAAATATGAACTTTATGGGGTCTCCAACGCACAATTTAAATGGCAAAAATAAATAAATATCATTCTTACGGTAATGGGTGTAGAAGAGTAATTATCTTTGACTATTCTGAAATCATTCTGCCACTCAGCTTATTTGAATAGAAAATGTTGCTAAGCTCTTTACAATATCAAAAATTGAGCTGAGTTTCCACATGGGGCTATTATAGATGTTCCGTATCATAAAGGTTTTTATCACTCAATTAAGGCCTATGGCTAAAAAATAAGATCTGCCTATTCAAAAGATCTAAAACTGACGGTGGGTGATTATCCATTACAATGTTTGCCATGAATGTTTATTTCTATTTACAAATTACTATGGAGTTATTTTACTTATATTAAAAATTGTGTCGCTTAAATAATTCAGATCTGTGTTCTATTAGGCTTTAAAAAATAAGCATTAAAAACTAAAGGTACGGGCCGGCAACGCGGACCGGGCCTGCTAGTTATTTTATAAAAATTTAATATTTTGAAAACAATAATGAATGAATTAAAATTATTTTGACACAGAAATAAATATATATGCACAATAATTTGCAAAGAGATAACCAGATATCAGTGCTACATTACTGTGCAAGTATTGCAGTATTTTTGTTAATTTATGTCCAACTTCAAGTAACGTATACATAAACATTGTTTGAGTTTTTTTACATCCTTGCGATTTCTAGAACAGTGCATCTATTATGATAGCAAGAGAAGACAACAGCTAGCCTTAACGTGTTTTTAGTTTTAATTAGGAGTTGCCAATATAAGTTCAGGTCTAAGTTTAAGCAAAGTCTTCATATAATTATACCACCAGATTTTAGGTGTTTTTACTGTTTTAGTCACAATTTTAAGCCGAATTCGCTGTTTCGTATAGTCCCAATATCACTGTCGGATATTCGGTATTTTAAGGATTTTAGCTACACTTTTCAATAGAATTATCTCAAACTTAGTACTTGGAGTTCGTAATGGAATGTACCTCCTATAGCCGTCACATAACGGAACTTCTTAATATTCGGCCTTTTAAGGATTTCAGATACATTTTTTAATAGATTTATCTCAAACTTGTTATTTGAAGTTCGAAATAGGCGTTACTTTCTCTGGCAGATAATTGACTTGTATTGACGAGTTTTCGTATAGCCCTCTACAACAGTAACTCCAGATATTCGGTATTTTTATGACTTTTGTCACACTTTTCACCGAAATTATTTCAAGTTTGGTATTTGGAGTTTGAAATATGTACTACCTCCTATGAAAGAAAATTGCCTGAGCAAATCTCTTTTTTGTATGGGCCACATCTAACGGTAACTCTCAATATTCGATATTTTTATGGTTTAGCTACGCTTTTCAACATAATTATCTTGAACTAGTTGTTTCGAGCAATAGGCACCACTTTCTCTGGCAGATCATTGGATGTAGAGGTCCATGTTTTGGTATAGCCCAGAATAACAGTAACGCCTCATATTCGGAATTTTTAAAATTATACGGAATTCTAACTGATTTTTTTATATTTTGCAAGTTTCTTCTAAACTTTGCTGCTTCTTTACTTGCTTATATTTTTAGAATTTAAAGACAGGGTAATATAAACAACTGCAACAAAGTCAAACGCCATAATTTTCACATATTTTTTAGATTTTATTGAATACAAGTAAGAATTGTCGGAAATAGCATCAAATTTCAAGATAAGTTTAGATTTGTTCAAATTATTCACCTATGGCACGAATAATGGCCTTCAATCGGTCAATGAAACCGTCACACGCTGCCTGAATGTTGCCCAGCGGCATTTTGGCCCATTCCCGGCGTAGCGCTTGCTTGAGGTGATCGACAGTTTGGTATTTTTTAGTGCCAACTTACTTTCCAAAATACTCCAGACACAATAGTCCAACGGATTGGTATGCGGTTATTTTGGTGGCCATTTTGTAAGCATTTCTGGGTGGCGCGAGCTGAGTGCGATGGTGCTGAGTGCTGTTGGAATGTCCAATGTCTGCCGCCAAAATGTTTGCGTGTCCAAGGCTTTAATATTTATTCTGATGTCACGGTCGATTAAAACGTGCAGAGAGCGACCATCGGCTGTTATGCCGGCCCACACCATCACCATGGCCGGTACTTGAGTTCTGGTAGCCAACCGAAGGTGCACATTTTCAGCTGACCTCTTTGGGAAGAAAACACGATCATTTTGTTTGTTTACAAACTCCAAGACAAAGAATGTTTTCTCATCGGAGGGAATTAAATTCGGCAGTTCACCACTTTCGGTCAAGCGAAGCAACTCTTTAGTTCCTGTGAGTCTATTTTCTTTCTGTTGCGGTGTAAGTTCTTGCACTCTTTGCAATTCTAATGGCTTTACCCTGAGCTCATTTTTTAATATTTGCTGAATGGAATATTGCGATATGTTCAGCTGAAAAGCCATTTTTCGGCCACGGGGGTTTCGATCAAGTCGCTTCTTTACTTTTCGAACCATTTCTGCTGATGTTGCTGTTTTTCTTCCTTCGATTTTCTTGACGTCAAAAGACTTATTCATTTTTAAATGCTGGAGTGCTCTAACGATAGCCACATGTGGTTTCCAGTCAAATATAAAGAAATCACGCTATCACGCTTTATTCCATCACGAATAACTTTTTTTCCGGAAAATTCTCACCAAAATGCTTTTGTACGCTTGTAAACAATATAATGAGCTGTCGCTGTAGTAATTTTAACAGCTGTCGGACGAGTGGCCTTGGAATGACAGCAGTCTGAAGTTGGTTGTAGTTTATTCATATCACCCTGTACATACAAAAATCTGATGTTTAATTATAAGGAACTAGTTTACGAGATCTAGTTCACAAGCTTTTATCAATGAATCGATCAATCAATGAATCGATCTTCTTATCTTGCTGGTTTGTGTCTGATATAAAGAAATGTCCAAAATCTCTCATGAATATGACACGGAGAAAATAAAATCTAGATAAAGCCAGAGGACCGCCCTAATGTGAATTCACATACGCGGTATATGGCAAATATTCTATCAATATTTATAGACATACTAGATGATACTTTTTTTAGCCTTTCCTCATCCCTCTCCTCGTTTTAGTTGTACACATGTGTCTGCTTGCGAAATACTTTGAAGAGTGTCTGTTATTGGCAACCTTTGAACCGACACATAAAGGACAAAAATGTGTAAATTTGAACCCACACAGAGAAAGGTCCCAAACACTAACACCTATTGCCGTACCATGTATATGTGTGTCACACTGTAGTATACTAACTGTATTGTTGTATTTAGCGCCTCGTTCGCACAAACACACATGAGTGTTTTGTATATGCGTATATGATGATGCTCATGTGTAACATGCATTCAGGTGAAAAGTTCAGCTCATTAATTCATTAATCAAAGTAAACCTGTTCGATTGTCACTTTCGCTAGGCAGCAGATGTGAATAATGGTATTCCCAAACTGACTTCTTCTAAAATAGCATTCGAATCTTAATATAAAATACGTTTTATGCTCTGTTTGAAAGAATACCATGCCCCGTCGCTATAAATAAACGCAAAGGGGTTAGGTTGGCAGACGTCAGTTTCAATTTTGTTTCAAACGCTTCGTTCCATTCGTTTGCTTTGAACGAACATGGAAGCCTTTGATGAGAGTGCCCAGGGGAATGGATAAAACAGTTAATCGAATGAAGCATGAAAATGAGAAAGAAAAAACTGATGAATAGATTATCGACCTTTAGATAAATACGCACCACGAGACCTTGTGGGCAAACGAATGAGCCAATTCAATAGAGTCAATCAACCCTTTTCCATTTACCGCATCGATGTTTGTGAACTGGATACTAGATCTGGAAATAAAATCTACTATTAGAGTAAAATTACACAATAAATGTATTTTTCTTTTTCTTCCCAACGTTATTGGGACATTATTCAATGATATCAGATGATGAGGATACCATCCAAGTGAATGGTATACAAATAGAATATACACCTAAAAGTTTTTTAAATTAAATTTTAATTATTTGATTTTTAGATATTTAATTCGACCTTTATTATATATTTTTACAAATTCAAATTTAATAAAAAATGAGCTCGAGGTCTTTGTTGTTGTTTAATTATTTATTATTTTCGATATTTCGTCCTCCAACGGAAGACATCATCAGGAACAATACTGTTTAAACATATAACAAAATTTTACAAAATATCGCTGAGCTTCGACGCCGACCTTGTGTTGCTGCCATCTGTTTTGTCACTTTCTATTTTAAAGTCAAAATCTATTGGATACTTTTTATACCCTACAACACTATGTGTTGGGGGTATTATAAGTTTGATTGGGCCAAAAATTATGTAACACCACGAAATATTGGTATTGGTTTGCAGTTGCTCTACAGGTCGCAATTATAGACCAATCAAAGCGGAAGTTAACGAATATTTTTAATTCCGGCGAAATCACAAATAGACGAACTGATCAATTCTGGCCGTTACGTAGATGCCGATAGTAAATATATCGGACATATATGTAGCAAAATAGATACAATGTGTATATACAAAGGAAGGGGATATTAGTTAGAATGCTTATATCTGATGATTTTGACAAAATTTGTCAATTCAGAATACCCTCTTGACATAATATTATAAAATCTAAAAAAAATAATGTCTCAATAATGATGTTAATATAGATTCTGTAGTATTTTGTGACATTTTTTCCATATTTTTTTATCGCATGCGATTTTTTCAATTTGACTTATAATATTTTGTAATATTTTTTCACCTTACAACACAGGTTGGGGATAATATATAAGGATTGCAAATATCGTCCGATCCTCACATAAATTTTCCCAAGGGTAGGATTAGGCTCAGAAGGGCTAGGCCTATTGTTTTCAAAGATGTCCGCAATATATTAGGGGACCAACAACAAAAAATTTTCCTGATTTTACAGCCGTTACAAAGGTCACAAATAGAAACCAAAGGACCCGAAATCTCGCAAGAAGTTAGAGTTTAGGAAGTGTATAGCATGGACATCTACGTTTGTGTGAAAAAATACTAAGATTACTTACAGGCGACATCCGAAATACACAAATTTCAAACTCTTGGCTTTTTATGCGGATTTGGCTGAAGAATATAGCCAAATATCGTAGACAAGCATATCATATAGATGAGTCTAAATTTGAAGATACAGATGCTTTTGGAGATGATCGCAAAATATTTACGGGTTCAAATTAACCAAAAACAGAAATGTTTTTCCGATCACACAATTGAAGCCAATCGATACGCCTGTGAAGAGAGTTAAGGACAGGGAAGAATTCTAGCATTTTGGATGACCATTGGATTATATTTAGCTGTAAAATGGACTACAACAACTAACAGCCCGACGGAGTGCATAAATATTGGGCAAATGTCCCTAGTCAATATCCTAATTTCAAAAGCAAAATACCCAATATGGATTTGGACATAAGGGGGCTTCTAACATATTGTAGTGTTGTTGGGTATAACATAGTCGGCCCCGCACGACCATAGCCTTTGCTTACTTGTTATATTATTGGGGGACTAGTTTGTTAATTACATTTGTTGTAGACTTCTAAAGTTTTGGTATATGTGGTATGTATAAATTAATATTTGATATTAATTTAACATTTAAAGTTTGTGTTTCAATCATTCATCCTGCATTTGAATTTTTGAATTAAATATTTTAAAAGCAGTAAGAAAAGATAAAAGTAGGGGCGGTATCTACATTATGATACCAAACACCACTATGAATATTTAGCCACCTGTTGCAAATAAGCATTCATATCGCTAATTGCGTATTAAGGCTTTAGAGTGTTTCAAATTTCAAATCGGTGTAAACTAACCTAGAAAGGTATATGCATTCAAATCTGAAGTGATCTCGACAAAACCTGTAATATTATACCGTTTGGTGTAAGTGATATAGCCAAATCTGAACCGAATCAAAAATTGTTAATGATACATATTTCTCGGCTATATCTGATATCTTGGACCGAATATCAGTGTTATGGAGTAAATATGGCGGATGTGGATAACTTAAGTGTGTAATCGATTGAAACATATATATGGGAGCTATATCTATATTTGAACCGATTTTTATCAAATTTAAAATATTGGAAATCTCTATATCAGAATATATATATATATATATATATATATATATATATATATATATATATATATATATATATATATATATATATATATATAATAAAAAGAATGTGGTTGTACAAAGCCCATTGAAATGAACGTTTGCTTTTACATGTGACAAACAAATGCACAAAGACATAATTACCTGTACCTCAGGAGGGTTCATAATCTCAAGTAAGCAAAGGCTATAGTCGTGCGAGAGCGACCATGTGATACACAACAACACAAAAATATATTAAAAGCCCCCTTATGTCCAAATCCATTTTGGAAGATTTCGCTTTAGAAATTATGCCATAGAACACTGCCTTACCTTTTTTACCAGAGACATTTGCCCAATATTTGCGCACTCCGTCGTGCTGTTAGTTCTTGTGGTCCATTTTACAGCTAAATATAATCCAATTGTCATCCAAAATGCTGGACTTTTTCCCTGTCCTTAACTCTCTTCTCAGACGTATTGATACTGAGATCAGGAATATTTTTCTATTTTTGGTTAATTTGGTGTGTTTTCACAAAAAGTAGTGGTCCATTCTACCCGCTGTCCTAAACTCTAACTTCATGCAAGATTTCGTGTCCTTTGATTTCTAGTTGTTGGTCGATTTCAACCCCTAAATATATTGCGGACATCTTTAAAACAATAGGCCTAGCTCTTTTGAGCCTAAACCTACCCTTGTGAAAATTTTCGTGAGGATCGGACGATAATTGCAATCTGTTCATAATAAACCCAACCTGTGTTGTAAGGTTAAAAAATATATATACAAAATATACACTTCAATATTATAAGTCAAATATCACAAAATAATACAAAATCTATATTAACATCATTATTGGCATCTTTTTATGCGATTTGTTTAGATTTTATACTTTTATGCCAAAAGGCCATTCGGGATTGACAATTTGTCAAAATCGGTCCAGCCATTCTTGAGATATAAGCATTCTAGCTAACATCCCCTTCCTTTGTATGTACACATTGTATATATTTCGCTATGTATATCCGATATTTACTCTCGGCATCTACGTAATTGACCTAACAGAATTGACCTGTTCGTCTATTTGTGATTTCGCCGGGATTAAAAATATTCGCGGTTTAATGGAAATTTTGACTGTTATTTAACACAAATGTTGTGGTCTATTTCAACCACTACATATTACCTGATGACCATCAAAATTGGAAGGCTTCTGCCCAGCCCTAAGCTCTACCCCATGCTAACTTCTGCATCGATTGGTCTATAATTGCGACCAGTAGAGCAACTGCAAAATGGGGACATTTTTCAGTGTTTGGTCCATTTCAACCCCTAAATATTATGCGATCATCTCCAAAAGCAATAGGCTCTAGCCCCAATTCCATTCTAAATTTCGTGAAGATCGGGTCATAATTGCGACCTTTAGAGTGATTACAAATTAACATGGACATAGGGACGGACGGACATACACAGCTAGATCGACTCAGCTCGGCGAGATGGAAAGATCCTATATACTTTCCTATGTGGGAAACCAATATTTCGAGGTGTTATATAATTTTTGGCCCAATCAAACTTATAATACCCCAAGACATAGTTTTGTAGGGTATAAAAATTTCAGCATTGCCCAATTTAGATCTTTATGCTTAGTACTTTATGTTTTTGCGCGAGTTTTAAAACAAACTCATTTCCTTAATCACACATTGCCAAAGCGATCTAGTTCTCTTCATTCACTTAATGCCGATAACAAATTTGATACAAGGCCGAACAAATCAATAAGGTACGAAACCAACTGATATTCTTCAGATGAAGGAGTCTTTGGAAAGGTTTTCCAGTTGTTACTCTATCCATACGAAAGTGAATGCGAAGGAAAAAAATGAGTTTATAAATACATTTGAAAAGCTTGTTAAGAATGGTGTTTTTCTTTGGATTTACTTTCGTATCGACATACAGAAATATGCCCTTAATTTTGTAACTACAATTGTAAGCTTCTACCATTTGCTACCAAGTAACAATAACATGATTTATATATCATGAATAGTTTTCTAAAAATTGAGCGGTCTTTCAAAATGATAGAGAAATTTGGGAGGCAATAAAGGTTCATTCTCTCCGATCCATGATAACATCAATATTCAAATCAATCTTATATAGCTGATCGCCGCTAATGCAACTTGACATGTATCGTTCTATAGTCATTCGTACAATAGTGCTGATTCATACTTCGATTTTGGTAATATTTAATACCATTGTATTTAATATGTTTGAAGGAATATAAAAGTCAGTGTTTTTAAAATGTAATCATAATCCAACCCACAATAACGTAGCGAGTCCCTTCGCAATGTTATTAGCATAAAAGAGATTACCAATTTCAATTGCTAGAATATCCCTTAAGGGAAATCAAAATAGTCGTTGCATAGAACACTCGACCCACTTCGTGGTTCTACAGTTAAAGTCAATGGGAGCGTATGGAATTATTACGAAAACAATAGATGCCCTGCTTAGATTTGTTTGTGTGTCCTAGAATTGCTTCAATTGAATTTGCTCGTTTCTTTTTTGTTCCAATATGCTAACCGTATGTTTTTGTAATGCAACTCCAGCAGCAGTTCTGTTGTCATAATGATTTTGATTACATCAATGCATTGGAAATCCATTAATACCCACTTCCACCACTTGTCCCGTTTAGTGTAAAACTCCCCCAAGCTAAGTAAATTTGATATTTGTTCAAAACGCAAAAAAGTGATTGCCTTCCATGGGGAAACCTTAAGCGATTTCACTTTGTTTTTTTCGCTTTGTTTAGGTTTTTTCCTCCGTTGTTTTGAGATATGAATGACAGCAGTCAGTTTAAGGGCTAAACATGTACATTTACACGAATATTCCCCACGGACACACTTTCAACCCACGGCTCAACGTATCACAAGTTCGCAGTGAACAGAAAGAGAGAGAGAGAGAGCAGCGGGGGATTCACCATATTGCCTGCATAGCCCAATGTCTGTCCGTCGGTTCGTACATTAGAGTTATGACATAAAAGCATTATAACATTAAAGAAGCTCCATTTGAATATCAGTTTACCCTTCACAAGTGGTTTCCTTTTTGTGCAGAACCGTTTCTTGTGTGGGTTGCTGGATGGGGATGTGTTAGTGAGTGGTTGTTTTGATGGCATTCATTAAAGGAGTTGAATGGTGCAATGTGGTGCTGAAAGATAAATTTATTGTAAACTTTAATGGTTGCCATTGTGGGCGGCTGTGACATGGAGTTATATATAAACATGGAGTTATAAAAAAAGTTTATATGATTTATGTATCGGTTAGAAGATACATTTCACTTAGTAAATGAGATGCATTTCTCTAAATCTATATATATATATATATATATATCTATATATATAAATGAAAGTTGTGTTAGTTACTACGCTTATAACTTAAGAACCGCTGAACTGATTTTAATGATTCATACAAATTCGGAATTGTCTCTTATCCGAAAAGGATAATATCCAAAAAAATCGCGTAAAAATGTGATATGTTAACATTTTCATTTTGACTTTTGAAATGTACAATAGTAATGTTTTATTTTGCATGATTTTTTTCCATTTTGACTTACTTTTTTCTAATGTACATTTGTAGTGTTTTTTATATTATATATATTATATTTTTTTTTTTTGAATTCGTATATTAATACCAATTTATTTAATTGACTTGATTTCTTGAGAACTGAAATTGATGGCGGGTTACATGGAAGTGTAGTACCGAATTATGTGGTGGCGAAACGGAATAGATGATATCAAAATAATATAACGCGGTCACACCAAAGTTAAGAGATAATTACTTTTTCAAAATCGCTAAAAAATCATGAAAAGGAGATCTTATTGCAAAAATAATCAAATCGGGAAAAACTCTAAAAAAAATTTCAATGGAATTGAATTTTAAAATAATAGTACATTCTATTCTTTGTAAGGATCTTTAAACATTTGCTGTAAAAAATCAGCGAACAAGGTGAAGATTTTTTCAATTTGTTATTCTTCTTTTGTCAATTTATTTCAATTTGTATTATCAGTGTGTCAGTGGATTTTTTGTGAACAAAATAAAGAATATTTTTTTACTACATACAATTTTTAACCAAAAAAATGAAATAAGTGCGAAATAGGATGGTAACTGACATCTACCTTTCAACTCCAGGGCCTACATCGTGGTACAGCTGGAAGATGCGAACGCATTTAAACAAACAAAAATGACCGACTAAGCCTAATGGGGCTCATTTCAAAGCGTGGTCCAATAAGAGCTCAAAATGCTAAATTCTTCGGGAGAATAATCAGTAAAATACCAAATATAAAAGGTGCAAAATAGTAGAGCGAATGGGACTTTTAGTAAGAAAAGGTTTTATATCCTTCCAGAAATTCTTCCCAAACATTCAAAATACCTTAAATCGCTTTTGCAGGTCTTTATATCGATCATAACTCACGGATAAGGGAACAACCCGATTTCATATTTATATAACCATCTATGATTTAAGCTATTTTTGGGGTCTTGGCCACTTTTTTCATTTTTTGGCCCTTATTTGGCATTTTTGTTTCTAAGGGGGTAGAGAACCCTTTTCGCATAAAATTTGAAATTTTCAGAGTAGGACCCATATTGGTCTTGACCACATTCATCAATTGATTTGGCTAACAATTTTTAATTATGTCACCCTGGGGTAGGGAACCATCATACAGATAATTGCCACATAGGAATTTATTTAAGTAAAGTCCCCACATTGGAGTATCCCCAAGTCCACTTTCACATCTAATGTGTGGTCAGAAAAGAAAATTTTGTATTCTATTGAATTTGTAACCCCCAAGAGAATATTGGTTGGGAACGAAGGTTTGGGATGTACATCTATATGAAATAAATTGTGAAAACATGAAGAAATTACAAATATAAGAAAGCAGCACGGGACCGAATATTTGTTGAATCATCAATGAATTATATTATGATGAAAATATGGACTTTAAGGGGTCTCCAACTTAAAATTTAAATGGCAAATAATATTTCCCATCTTATCATTCTGCCCTCAATTATTAGGTGGATAAACTATTTTTACTTATTTAAATCACGCGAAATGCTATGACATCCTATATTGTTCTGCTATATTTTTGATTTGGCCTCTATTTGTCATCTTGGATTATAAGGGGTAGAAGACAGTTTTCAGTGTAGGTCGATGTTTCGGAGTAGTGCCTATATAAAGAAGGTACCTCCTAATTTTACCATATTTCAAAGAATTTGGCTAATAATGAATTAAATTGTGAAAACATGAACAAATTACAAATATAAGAAAGTAGGACGGGACCGAACATTTGTTGAATCATCATTGAATTATACTATTATGAAGAATATGGACTTTATGGGGTCTCCAACTTACAATTTTAATGGCAAATAAAAGTAATTCCCATCTTACGGTAATAGGTGTAAAATGGTAATTATATTTGACTATACTGAATTCATTCTGCACTCATTTATGAGGTGGGTAAAACTATTTTTACTTATTTAAATCACGCGATTTATTTTTCAGTTTGACATGCTATGTTGTTCTGCTATATTTTTGATTTGGCCTCTATTTGTCATCTTGGATTATGAGGGGTAGAAAAAAGTTTTCAATGTAGGTCGATGTTTCGGAGTAGTGCCCATATAAAGGTACCTCCTGATTTTACCATATTTCAAAGGATTTGGCCAAAAATGTGTTTTTGGGGGGTGAAAATCTTACACAAAAACTTCAACATATCTACAAATTTTAGAATTTTCTACATGTAATAGTACGCCCTCAAGTCCACCATTTGGCGGACAAATAGACCGACATGGTTAGGGGGACTTATGAGGACTCTAATGCACAATCTAAGGCGTTAATGGGTTTAAAAAAGTAATTAACTTTGGCTATTCTTAAATCATTCAGCCCTTACATGGGGATAAGATTGATATATACTTTTTAATAGATTTGTATATCACATCCACACATTTGAAGCCCACGGTTTACATATTGAAGCCCACGGATTAAATATGGGTACAGGTATTTTAAAAAAACGTTTAATTGACCAGTACGTGAACTCTTATGCTTTATAATTCTGCTTTGACAAATATGCATAATAGATAAAAACTACGGGCCGGCAATGCGGGCCAGGCCAGCTAGTATAAAATAAAAAGGAAAACAATTAACCACCAAATTGGTTAAACATAACCACAAGTAAAAACGTCTATAATTCATGCCCCCTGAAAAATTCTGTAAAACAAATCGAAAATTAAACAATTTTTATGGCAGGATGTTTCCTTTCAAAACGTCAACTTACAGCCACTTCCGTTGTAAAATGTGACCAGAATCTTAAAAATGCATAATCGGTGCCAGAGCCACTATTTAGACAGAAACCTTCGTCGGAGGGCCTACGCCTAAACGTGAACCGATAACAAATAAAAATCACCATGGACTCAAGATCAATTATTTTATCTTTATTTCAACAGACAGGTAGATGGAGATAGTTAAATCTATGCAGTATTTTATGGTGATGGGGTCTCCGACGAATATTTCGAGATGGCGCAAACTATTAGTTGATCTAGATGGTCAAATATAATCACTTCCCAAGTCGACTTATGCAAGTCCGTTCATTTATAGCAAAAAACTCATGTCTCACTCTTAGCTCTGCTTACAATGACAACTATCTAACCTCCGCAGTACCAGCAAGCCACAATACATGAGAACAACGTTAAGATTGTTTCTGCAAAACTTACAAGACAAAATGTCTGTTATAAAAATAAAAAAAAAATACGAAAAAAAACCAAGAAGTGTTCGTCGGAAAAAAATTGTCGAGTCGCAATTAATGCTCGAAACATGTGCCGAATGTTCAACCTCTTTAACAAAACAAAGGATAAATTTATTTAAATTTATCCATCCATTGTTTGGTAATGTGATTGTTTGCTGAGTAGTTTTGTGAACATGTTAATTGGATAGAAATTTGAGAGGTACGAATTTCTATCCAAGTAACATGCAATTAAGAAGAAAAATAATTTCTCGAAACCACTGAAGAATAGAAATAGCTGTTATATATGTACTCATTCGTTATCATAATGTATAAGGAATAGGTCAAAATTAGGGTACAAATAAGTGTGTCAGGTTGAGAAACCTGTTAAGATATGAATATATCTCATGTTGGCCAATTTAATACTGGAACTTCCTCATAGAAGTAATATGCCCTCAAAGAATCTACTATTTTTGCAATTTTCTTCGATATCATAATGGGAAAATCGGTTATCGTAGTAAAAACAAAAAAAAGTTAAATTGAAAAAATCGCATGCAATAAAAAATATGACAAAAAATGAAAAAATGTAACAAAATATATTCACTTTTTCATTGGCATATTTTTTTGCGATTTTCTTATATTTTACCCTTTTCTGGCAAACCATTCCGAATAGATGAGAATTGTGAAAATTAGTTCAGCGGTTCTTGACTAAGAAGCGGAACAACTAACATCATTTTTTTACATATAGATTGTAACTATTTTTCTATACACCCGATATCTTGAATAGTCAGAACTGACCTTTTAATGTCGAGGTTTAGTTAAAATTGTTGTTTTTTATACAAAATATTGTTCGATGACCGTTCAAATTAGTAGGCCCTAGCCCAGCCCAGCCCTAAACTCTAACTCCATGCAAAATTCCGTCGATTGGTCTATAACTGTAACCTATAAAGCAACAGTAAAATCAAGATTTTTTTCTGTTTTTTGGTCCATTACAAACCCTTAATATTTTGCAATCATCTTCAAAAACAATAGGCTTCTATTCTGACCCTAACCCTACCTCCATTTTCAATTTCGTGAGGGTCGGGCCATAATTGCGACCTGTAGCTTGATCGACTCATCTCGGCGACATAGAAAGATCCATATGTAGTTTCCTATATCGGGGACCAATACTTCGAGGTGTCACATAATTTTTGGACCAATCAAACTTATAATAAAAACCAGTAAAGAAAGACCTAAAGTCGGGCGGGGCCCGGATTATCTTCAATTTCAATAGGGTTCGTCCTTGGGCCAATCAAATGATTTGTGCAAAATTTCATCTCAATCGGATAATAAATGCGACCTGCACGGACGGACAGACAGACTGACATGCATAAATCAACTCTGAAAGTGATTCTATGGAGATCCTCAAAAGTAACTATGGGTTTATCTCGCTTCCTTCTCCATGTTACAAACAAATGCACAAAGACATAATACCCTTACCACTATGTGGTGTAGGGTATAATGAAACCTGCAATTTCTTACAGGGAAATACTCTGAAGTTTAAACTTTTCGATTTTAATTTTCTTACCGGCCACAGAGAACAAAACATGTTTATTTCGAATGAGATTCTAAAGTAATGTTTAATTATGCGACCGTAGCTAAATCCTGGAAATCTATACAGAACATTGTGTTGCAGGTATATGGACATTTTTCCGCCGCAGTCACTGTACCATCTTAACTGGTAACAGAAAAATGTAAGTTGTTGATAAAATTGTGTTTATTTTGTTTAAAGCATTTTGCAAATTATGTGTTTTGCTTGCCTCTGCCGACTCGTGTGTCTTTTAAAATCATGGCGGAGACTTTCAAGTGTCAAAAACGTCAATATTAGAACCCATTAAGGCAAGCAGTTCTCTTCTTGACGTTCGTGTCATCTTATCGAGTGTGGGCTTGTTCGTATGACGGTTCTTCGTCCATTGGAGCAATAGAAGTCTCGTTGAAAAGAAGAAAAGTGCGATATAATTGAATTGTGTGATAGGTTGTTGATAAAAAGGTTATCATAAGGCAACCCCAACGCTGAGATAAGTGTGTTTTATGTACTTTCCAAAGGGGTTTTAAATGTTTACACACAAACGAATACATATGTACATGATGGTCCATGTACAAACATTCAACCAACCACCCATTTAGTAACCCACAGAAATGAAAGTTTTTCCGAGTGTTTTCTGTTTGAGTTCGGCTTCGACTTGTCTTTCTGTCTCTGCTGTTTTGTGTGTGGCGAATTACATCCAAAACACATTCGCCCGCACAATAACCAGAGAATTTGTTGATGTTTAAAGAAGCAATTTATGTACGTTCTGTGTGTGTATGGGTTGCTTGACTCTGTGTTAGTGTGCCAGTACGTGGTAAAAGTTATTGCTCTCGAATCCTCGTTATATAATTCTTAATTTGTAATTTTAAAACAAACAAAAGTGTTTTTGTTTTCAACGTTCTTTGTGGAATTAAAGTGTAACACTTGTTGAGAAGTTAAAAGGGTTGCCAAAATCATTACTCTTCCTCTTACGTTTGCCTCTGTGCCCTTTTTTATTTATGCCTACGTGTGTTGGTGTGCTTGAGTGAGGGCATATTTTATGTTTTTAGCATGCCATAAGTTAACCTTCAAGCGAATGCTATTCAGATTTCATTCTTAAGTGCATTTTCGATTCGTTCCCGTAGCCACCCCCTTGTCTACTGTAATCCCATTCATCCTGGGCACACCACTCAAGTATATTAAAAACAATCGGAAGGGCAAAATAAACTGTATTGAGTAAACATTGATGAAGATGTTTTAAAGGGATTACAATGGCCTTTAAGTGTGAAAAATCGAAACGATTTGTTTTTGTGCCACAACCCATCATTTGGTGAATAGCAGGAAAACGATACAAAAGATTTTGAGTCAAGGACCAATTCTAATTCCCAAGCATACCGTTTGAACGAGATTGGATTTCTCACGTTCTTCAGATGATTTGTTATTTTTTGTATTTTGGATTGAAGGAAATATTGTTTTTGAGGGAATTTTCTTATTAGAAATTATTATTTGGGAGCATGACCCACATAGTAATATCGATACGAATAAAACCTTCACAAAAATACAAATTCATCTGTCTCGAAACTAAGAGTTTTACCAATCAAATCCATTTCATTCGTCTTTTAAATCCATACACAATTATTATTATTACTATTTTGGGCCAAATACGAAAAAAGCTGGGAAAGAGTAGATAAGACTACAGTCAGAAAATCTGATCACATGCATTACTTAAAGACGCCATACAATTATTTAAATATACGAGGTGATGATTGGCAGATCATCAAATTCCATGCGGGAACACAAAAGTTAAGATTACTGCAATTCTCAAACTCTGACTCCACTACTGCGTGAGGAGGATATAATAGAACTAGACTCAATTATAGTTTATTAGGCTCTGTGCCCATGGAACGGATGTTATTAGGTTTGATCGGGTAAACAGGGAAGCATTGGGAAACATAAAGAGAGATCTAACTTCACGTTTGGAGGCTTTTAATATTGTTAAGTTATAATCAATGAACAACCCGCTCATCAGTATATGCATTTTCCTCTATAATGGATTGGATAAATGGAATACTAACAAAGCAAAAAAAAAAACCAGTAAAGAAAATCCTAAAGTCGGGCGGGGTCGATTTTATGATACCCTACACCACTATGCTAATTTAGTTGAGCTCCACTTAATAATTTTTATGGGAGAATTCATTCATACACGCAAAATTAATTTGAGTGCATATTACGGCTGTGGGTAACAAATACAAAAAATCAGACGAACAATATATATGACTATATCTGAACCGATCTTCACCAAAATTTGCATACTACCCTTTAGACTAAATTCGGTCGTATGTGCCAAATTCCATCCCATTTGGACAAATATTAGACGTTTGGTGCACAATAAATGGTAAATCGGACGAAGTTATATATGGGAGCTATATCCAAATCTGAACCGATCTCGATAAAATTTAGCAAAGGTATTTCTGAGCTGCATTTGATATATTCCCCAAATATTGATGTTACAGAGTGCATATTACGGATGCGGAGGACAAAAATAACAAATCGGATGAACAATATATATGGGAGCTATAGCTATATCTGAACCGATTTCGATAAAATTTGGCATACTTATTTTCAGGCCTAATTTGGTTGTATGTGCAAAACTCCATACTATTTGGGCTGATATTACACGTTTGGTGCACAATAAAAAGCAAATCGGACGAAGATATATATGGGAGCTATATCTAAATTTTTACCGATTATCTCCAATTTCAATAGGGTTCGTCCTTGGTCCAAACAAATGTTGTTTGCAAAATTTCATCTCAATCGGATAATAAATGCGACCTGCATTTTGTTCACAAGAATACATGGACAGACGGACGGACGGACGGACAGACGGACTGACATGCATAAATCAACTCAGAAAGTGATTCTATGCAGATCATCAAAAGGAACTATGGGTCTATCTCGTTTCCTTTTGCCTGTTACAAACAAATGCACAAAGACATAATACCCTGACCACCTTGTGGTGTAGGGTATAAAAAAAAAAATCAGTAAAGAAAGTCCTAAAGTCGGGCGGGGCCGATTTTATGATACCCTACACCACTAATTTAGTTGAGCTCCACATAACAATCAAAAGTTTTTATGGGAGAATTCAATCATACACCCTATGATTATAATTATAATTTAAAGTTCAAAGGACTAAATATGCCGAAGTATTTGTATCTTTTAAATTCGGACTTGTATTGCCCATTTGGTGCAAAATTAATTTGAAATCAGATAAAGATATATATGGGAGCTATATCCAAATCTAAACCGATCTCGATAAAATTTGGCAAAGATATTTCTGAGCTGTATTGATATATTTCCCTGAATATCGTTGTTACGGAGTGCATATTACGGCTGTAGGTAACAAATACACCAAATCGGATGAACAATATATATGGGAGCTATAACTATATCTGAACCGATCTTCACCAAATTTGGCATACTACCTTCTAGACTAAATTCGGTATGTGCCAAATTCCATCCCATTTGGACAAATATTAGACGTTTGGTGCACAATAAAAGTTAAATCGGACGAAGTTATATATGGGAGCTAGAATAGAATATTTTTAATCCCGGCGAAATCAAAAATAGACGAAAAGGTCAACATTCAAAACATTGCGATATGTTCAGCTCACGAGCCATTTTTCGGCCACTGCAACGCGGGTATCGATCAAGTCGCGTCTTTACTTTTCGAACCATTTCTGCTGATGTTGCTGTTTTCTTCCGTCCACCTCCTTGACGTCGGACTACGCTACCAGAATCACGGTAACGAGCGATGGTACGAGACACAACAGCACAACTCTAACGTGCTTTTCCAGCCAAATATAAAGAAATCATCTGGAAAATTCTCACCAAAATGCTTTTGTACGCTTGAAAACAATATAAAGAGCTGTCACTGTAGTAATTTTGACAGCTGTCGGACGAGTGGCTTAGAAATGACAACAGTCTGAAGTTGGTTACAGTATTTCATCTCAACCTGTATTTATTAGTTTTTTACACATATCATTTAAGTTTTTTTTTGTTTTGCTTAAACCCATTAACCACCTCGCAAGTTTCTCTCCATCTGCACTAACCACTTAAAGGTGATAAGATAAATATTTCTGGAAAATTTCTTACATATTGTCACATTCCTCAAGGGACTTTAAAGGGACGAGGAAACTTTCCCGTGCTGTTATGTTTTTGTTGAAACCAATTTCAAAACTGCACAGCGCAAAATGTGTATTCAAATATTAATATTCACTTAAACAATTTTGCCTTTAATTTAATGTTTGAGTCCTCACATGAATAGTTTAATCCGGAGCACTTAACCGCAACATCCATAAGATAAATAAATAAATTAAATGGCACATACAGGCTCAGTCTGTAAGCCAGACAGAATTTATTCGGATTTGTGTGAATATTTATTCGGTGCTTGCGGTTGTTCTTATTTGCATTACAAATATTTGGTGTTTATTTTGTAGCTACAGATGTAAACTCAGTTTTATTAATACGTAGAGGTGGGGAAAATGTTTTAATGTCAATATTGAGCATAACTATTTATTAGGATTGAGTATATGGTGTTTATTTGATCGTGGCGATTTAAGTTGGAGTGCAATTATAATTAAATGTGTTCATTTTTATGTGGGGTATGTGAAGTTTGTCCCTTCGTTTGTAACTCATAGAAATAATTACCTTCGACCCAACAATTAATTAGCGTAAAATTCTATGTTGATTCAGCAATGTCCGACTTTTTGCCCGTAAGTCTCTTGTAATAATACAATAGTCCGACCAACTTGCGATAAAAAGCCAAGAAATAGCGCAGAGCTGTTTTTGTTGTCTGCAGGTGGGCCAATTTCGAAGATGGGCGTGAACCGATTATTGTTACCACATTTTTCATCGGAATGGTTTCAAATAATATATCTAATGCTCACAATAGACACCAACCACCGTAACAGACACTTCCAATATCTTTAATATATTGGCACTTCCACTGTCACTTATATAAGGGTACCTCTCAATATTCGGTATTTTGAAATTTTTGCTAACATTTTTCTTTGGATTTGTTCCAAATTTCGTATTTTCTGTATGCGTTCATCTTTTGTATGTAGCCCCAAATATAAAGATACCACGCAATTTAGAAAATAAAGATATTATCTATATTTTCCAAACGATTATACTGTCGTTTTCAGTTTAAAATGGAACTCATTCGAATATTAAACCCAAAATATTTGATACAGTAAAATGTGCATATTCGTAATACGGCTTAAGAGTCTAGGTTACTTTAGATGAAATTCTTTTGAGGACATTTGGTGCGGATGATAACTCTCGAATGAAGTATCCGATTCCCAAACTTGACACATCGCAATATTATTAAACATAGATCAAGTTCCGACGTGGACGGTCAGTCTACTCCTTCTGTTACATCCGCCACAAAAAGTCACCATTAAAAAATGCAATTCTATATCGATTCAGCGATGTCCGTCCGTCTGTGGAAATCACTCTAGCTTCCGAACAAAATGAAATTGAAAACCAGTAAGGAAAGCTCAAAAGTCGGGCGGGGCCGACTATATGATACCCTACACCACTTTGCATATTTAGTAGAGCTCTCGTACAAAGGTTTATGCAGGGCATTTCAGAGCTCTATGAGATATTTGGTACAAAATCAAAATCTATCTAATTCTATCGTGCATTTTACGAACTATAGCTATCTCTGAACCGGGTTTCTCCAAATTTTACGTATTAGCTTCTAGACTGGTGATTTGGGCTGATATTGACCATTTAGTGCACATTTAACCCGAAATCGGATGAAGATATATATGAGAGCTATATCCAAATCTGAACCGATTTCGATAAAATTTAAAACAGCTATTCCTGTGCTCCATCTAATACCTGGTACCAAATATCACGGTTGTGGAGTGAATATTACGAATGTGTGGGACTAAAACTCTAAATCGGATGAAACATGAATATGGTTGCTATATCTATATCTGAACCGATTTTCACTAAATTTGATATACTTGCTTCTAGGCTGAATTTGGTCCGATGTACTAAAATTCAGTCCATTTGGACTTATATCGGCCATTTGGTGCACAATTAACCCGAAATCGGATGAAGATATATATGGGAGCTATATCCAAATCTGAACCGATTTCGATAAAATTACAAACAGCTATTTCTGGGCTGTATCTTATATCTGGTACCAAATATCATTCTTGTGGAGTGCATATTACGAATGTGAGAGGCTTAAACACCAAATCGGATGAAAGATATATATGGGAGCTATAGCTATATCTGAACCGATTTTCTCCAAATTTGATATACTTGCTTCTAGGCCGAACTCGGTTGGGTGTGCCAAAATTCAGGTAATTTGGACTGATAGTGGACATTTGGTGCACATTTAACCCGAAATCGGATGAATATATATATGGGAGCTATAGCTGTTTCTGAACCGATTTTCTCCAAATTTGTTGTATTTGCTTTAAGGCTAATCTCGGTCACATGTGCCAAAATTCGGGCCATTTGGGCTGATATTGGCCATTTGGTGGTCAATTAACCCGAAATCGGATGAAGATATATATGGGAGCTATATCCAAATCTGAACCGATTTCGATAAAATTTAAAACAGCTATTTCTGTGCTCCATCTAATACCTGGTACCAAATATCACGGTTGTGGAGTGCATAGTAGGAATGTGAGGGACTTAAAGATCAAATCGGATGAAAGATATATATGGGAGCTATAGCTATATCTGAACCGATTTTCTCCAAATTTGATATACTTGCTTCTAGGCCGAACTCGGTTGGGTGTGCCAAAATTCAGGTAATTTGGACTGATAGTGTATATTTGGTGCACATTTAACCCGAAATCGGATGAAGATATATGGGAGCTATATCTAAATTTGATCCGATTCTCACCAATTTCAATAGGGTTCGTCCTTGGGCCAAAAAAATATTGTTTGGAAAATTTCATCTCAATCGGATAATAAATGCGACCTGCATTTTGTTCACAAGAATACATGGACAGACGGACGGACGGACGGACGGACGGACAGACGGACTGACATGCATAAATCGACTCAGAAAGTGATTCTATGAAGGTTCTCAAAAGTAACTATGGGTCTATCTCGTTTCCTTCTCCATGTTACAAACAAATGCACAAAGACATAATACCCTTACCACTATGTGGTGTAGGGTATAATTATACTAGCTGAACCCGGTGCGCTTCGCTCCCCTTTTTGATTTTATATGGATTCAAAATTTTATATTCGAATATTTGTTGGTTAAAAAAAAAAAAATAAAACAAGTTCAAAAGTTTACAAAAAAACATAATTACAGTAGAACTCCAATTATCCGACTATCCGAATCGCCGATTATCCGAATCGCAAAAAATTGTCCAAAAAAAGTCTAAGTACGCTATTATTCTTCCCCCAGCGAAGCCAGAGTTTGCGCGTTTAAAAAACAATGATTTTTATTTCCTTACTTTTACATAAGTACATTTTATTTATATTTAAAACATGTGAAAATTTCGTGTTTCTTTCATTTAATTCAATAAAAATATCAAAACGTAGCTTTTATTCTCTCCAATGCCAATTTTTTTTTTAAAAAATCCGATTATCCGAATATTTGATTATCCGAATGGGTTTCGGTCCCCATTAATTCGGATGATTGGAGTTCTACTGTATTGTAATACTTTAATGCGTAAACAAACAAATAGCTCGGTCTACCAACGCGTGTACACGCCACAAAGAGTTGACCATACTGACATACCGCATACACGAACGGTTTGTCCTTCGGATTTATTAGGTCCATAGTAAATGCCAAGTATGCAGGAAATTCTTGAAGTTGAGTGGCATTTCTGTTGCAATTAGGGAATTTGAGGTAGCAACATACTTCCAAGTAATAATCGTATCATCAATTAAATTGTTGTGTAATTTTTTACTGTTAGCCTAATACCATTGCAAAGGCGTTGTGTGTCAATGCTTCAAACAAATTATATCCCAATCAAATTTGGCAAGCAAATGTTTTAGACAAATTCCATTACACGTTCCAAATTCCATTGAAATGTGGCGTACACAGCTTGTGTAATACATGGTGCGAGGTCCAAATCTGAACCGATTTTAATATAATTTTGCAAATTTATTTATGTTTCAAATTCCCTAAAGCACCTCAAATTCAGAGACTGTATCTGTAATCGATCAATAGATATGTGCATAAAGAATCTAAATTTTGGGAAGTACCTCCCATTTTGATGCTATATCACCAGATCCAAGTGTAATTTAAACAAGTACAAAAAGCAGTAAGTGCCGAACTTTGAATATCCTCCACCATTTGAGACGAATTAGAAAAAATTTCAAAAAATACAATCCATTAAAAATTCTGTTAAAATCTTTAAAATACCCAATGTCGGAAGTGCCGATATATATATATATATATATATATATATATATATATATATATATATATATATTTATCGTAGACCTATATAGAAAATTCTCAATTCCGGTACCGTTATATGGGGGATATACGATATCGTGGATCTATATAGACAATTCTCTTCCAATGGACAAAGTGCTCACAAAAAAAATGTGGTTAAAAAAAATGTGGTTAAAATCATCAAAAAAAAACGAATATCGGAGGGTACCGTTATATGGGGTCTAAGCGATATCGTGGACCTATATAGACAATTCTCTTTCATGGGCAAAAGTACTTACAAGGGACTCCTTGTGAGACATTTCCATTGGAAAATGTAGCTAAAATCATCAAAATATCGAATATCGGGGGTACCATTATATGGGGGCTATACGATATCGTGAACCTATGCGGACAATTCGATGGTAAACTTCTCAAAAGGAACTTCTTTTGTGGACTTTCAGACAATTCCATTGAAAAATGTGGCTAAAATCACCAACATACTGAATATCGGGGGTACCGTTATATGGGGGATATATGATATCGTGGACCTATATAGACAATTCTCTTTTAGGAATAAAAAAAACCCACACAGAACTTCTTTTATGGAATTTTAGACAATTTCGTTGAAAAATGTGGCTAAAATCATCAACATACCGAATATGGGGGGGAACGTTATATGGGGGCTATACGATGTCGTGTACCTATGTAGACAATTTTCTTTCAGGGGGAAAAGGGATTCCTTGCGCGGAATTTCAGACAATTCCATTGAACAATTTTGCTAAAATGATCAAAATACCGTATATCGGGGGGTACCGTTATATGGGGGCTATACCATCTTCGAACTTGACCTGCCTGCAGACAAAAGAGAAACCTGTGCAAAATTTTGGCTTCCTATCTTAATTCGTTTTGACTGTAGCGTGATTACAACAGACGGACAGGGCTAAATCGTCTTAGAATTTTACGCTGATCAAGAATATATATACTTTGTTGGGTCTAAAATGATTATTTCGATGAGTTACAAACGGAATGACTAACTTAATATACCCTCCATACTTTTTTGGTGGAGGGTATAAAAATGTATGTAGCCTATGCCTTTCAGGCGATCTTGTAGTATACTTGGACGTCTTCAGGGCAATCTGTTCAGCGGTTTTCGAGTCCATAAATTACAAACAAACATATGTTTCAAACTTGGAATTTGAAGTTCCAAATGGTTGTTACATCCTATGACTGAGAATTGCTCATACAGGTACACATCTTCGTATAGCCCCCATATAACAGTACCTCTCTATATTCGGCATTTTAACGATTTTAGCGACATTTTTCACCGGAATTGTTTCAAATATCGTATTGTTAGTTGGTAATGGTAATATCTTATTGTTAGTTCAGCCTGTGACTTAAAATTGACTGTCTATTTCGCCGGTTGGTGCACACAATAACTCTCGAAGTGAGTATCCGACGTGATTCAAACTTACTCATAGTAACATGTTTATTAAACTTAAATCTTATTCGAAAATGGATAAAATTTGTAAATTCCTTATGGTACGCCCCTGACTAAAGATTAACGTGTCCTGTTAGATACAAGTTGCTTTATTTATAACTAAATCAGAAAATGGACAATAAATATATATTTCTTCTGTTACTAACAACATTTTCAATGATCACAACTTTGACACAAAAGAAGTTAACATACATTAAGTTCGGCTGGACCGAACTCCATTATTAGGTAATGAAAACATTTTTATACAAAAATATCTGGATTCAAACGTTTCCCACTTTAAACTACTATTAACTCCAGTAAGATCGATAGGAGAATAGAGTTCTTAAAAAACAATAAAGTGGGGCCATAACAAAACAGGAGCGTATATAGAAAATTGTATTCTACAAAGATTGTAAACTAATGCGAGTCTGAGTATCGTTGTAGAAAAACCGTTGACCAATATGGACAATGTTTTGACACCGCTTGTAGAACCAATTATGAAGTACAAAAACCTAATTTCACACAAATCTTTTAGAAAATGTGGCTTAAAGCGTCAATATACCGAATATCCGAAGGTACCGTAATATGTGCGTTGCACGAAAACGTGGACCGAATTATGTCACGGAGCATTGCCCAGATATTACCCTTAGCATTTTGACCAGAGACATTTGCCCAATATAAACGTAATCCGTCGTGCTGTTAGTTGTTATGGTCCATTTTACTGCTAAATATAATCCAATGGTCATCCAAAATGGTAGAATTCTTCCCTGTTCATAACTCTCTTATCAGGCGTGTCGATAGGCTTCAATGGTGTGACCAGGAAATGTTTTCTGTTTTTGGTTCATTTGAACCGCTAAATATTTTGTGATAATCTCCAAAAGCAAGAGTCCCCACTTGTGGTAAAAATGTGTTATATTAACATTTTCATTTTGACTTTTGAAATGTACAATAGTAATGTTTTATTTTGCATAATTTTTTTCCATTTTGACTTACTTTTTTCTAATGTACATTTGTAGTGTTTTTTTTATTTTTATTTTTTTTGAATTCAAATATTAATACCAATTTATTTAATTGACTTGATTTCTTGAGAAATGAAATTGATGGCGAGTTACATGGAAGTGTAGTTCCGAATTATGTGGTGGCGAAACATAATAGATGATGTCGAAATAATTTAATGGAATCGAATTTTAAAATAGAAGTACATTCTATTGACAAACTATATAAGGATCTTTAAACATTTTCTGTACAAAATCAGCGAACAAGTTGAAGATTTTTTCAATGTGTTATTCTTCTTTTGTCAATTTTTTTTTTTTTCAATTTGTATTATCTAATTGAATTCAGTAAATTTTTTGTGAACAAAATAAAGAATAATTTTTCACTATATACAAATTTTCACCAAAAAATTAAATAAGTGGGAAATACGATGTTAACTGACATCTACCTTTCAACTCCTGGGCCGACATCGTGGTTCAGCTGGAAGATGCGAACACATTTGAACAAACGAAAATTACCGAAAAACCCTAATGTTGCTCATTTCAAAGCGTGGAACTACTTCTTTCCTGTCACAATAATCCGTCCAATGTACAATCAGAAAAATACCAAATATAAAGGGTGGAAAAAAGTAGAGCGAATGGGACTCTTAGTAAGAAAAGAATTTCTATCCTTGCAGAAATTCTTCCCAAACATTCGAGATACCTTTAATCGCTTTTGCAGGTCATGATATCGATCATAACTCACGGATAAGGGTACAACCCGATTTCATATTTATATAACCATCGTATGATTTAAGTTTTTTTGGTGTCTTGGTCACTTTTTTAATATTTTGGACATTATTTGGCATATTTGTTTCTAAGGAGGTAGAAAACCTCTTCGCATAAAGTTTGAAATTTTCAGAGTAGGGCCCATTTTGGTCTTGACCATATTCATTAATTGATTTGGCTAAAAATTGTATTTATGCTACCCTGGGGTAGGGAACCATCATACATATAATTGCCACACAGGAATTTATTTAAATAAAGTATCTCCAAGTCCACTTTCACATCTAATTGGTGGTCAGAAAAGAAAATTTTGTTTTCTATTGAATTTGTAACCCCCAAGAGAATATTGGTTGGGACACGTTTTGGTATAACCCTTATATAAATGTATCCCTGATTTCAGCTGTGACCGTAGTCTTGGCCACGTTTTTCAACTGATTTGGCCATTATTTGCTGTATTTAGGCTACTTTGTGAGTAGAGAACCGTCTTACAGAAAAATGTCAACATACGTAAATATTTTCGTACAGTCCCCATATAGTCCCCAGGCCCGCCGATCTATAGTGATGTTTACCGATTGGCGGACAACAAGGCGGGTATTGTTTAATCGTCATTGAATTTTACTATGAACAAGAACATAGACTTTTTGGGGACTCTAATGCGCAATTTGAGGTGCTATGGTAATGGGTGTAAAAGCGTAATTAACTTTGACTATTCAGAAATTATTTTGCCCTCCTTCCATAGTTATTTATTTCTATTTAGTCGAATCAATATTTATATTAAAATTTGTTCACCTTTATGAGCTAGATTTGTGAAATATTATGCTATGCTAAATTTGCATTAAAGACTAAAACTACGGGCCGGCAACGCGGACAAATCCGATGAGAAATGTGACAAAAATCGTCAAAATAACGAATTTCGAGAGGTACCGTTATATGGGGACTATACCAAAACGTGGACCATTTTCAATACCAACCATCCAATACACAGTACAAATTGTTCTGCTAAATTTTGAAGCTCTACGTCAAATAATGTGGGCTGTATCATAATTTAAATAAACAGACATACAGACGGAGTCTATGACGAACATTTAGGGATGTTACAAACGGAATGAAAAAGTTAATATACCCTCCTTTCCAAGGTGGGGGATATAATAAGCATTAAAGACTAAAATTACGGGCCGGCAACGCGGACCGGGCCAGCTAGTATTAAATAGATATATCATTAAATCGACTTTGAATGATCATGAATATATTTACTTTATGGGGTCTATGACGAATAGTTAGAGATGTTACAAACGGAATAACAAATTTAACATACCCTCCTTTCCAAGTTGGAGGGTATAAAAATGCGAAAAGGTATCCGATTTATCTCTAATTTGGATTAAGATGGTGTGAATATGGAATATATCGGTTCACTATTTCTGATACCTCTTCACAAAGTTCCCATGTTGTTACTATAACATTCTATTAAACGGAATTAGTCTATTGGCACAGACTTATCAAGTGTAGACTGTAGAAAACAAAATAATTGCATATCGAAACAGAAATATGCAAGATTTTCAGGAACCTAGTTTTGTATAATATTGAATCAGTGTATCAGTGTAAAATGAGTGTATCCGTTTTGGTTTTTAAAGAATTTACATTCAATTTTACAATTCACGGTTGAAATTATATTTATCCTTTAAAGAAAATTTGAAAATTAAAACAAATTTTTACATATAAATCAAATCATGTATCTTCATTAATTAAAGAATGTTTAAAAATTAGCTCTTTAATCAAATTGTCAACTTAAAATTATTTGGGGAGAAACAAACAAAAAAATAGCATAGAACTCATTAACAAAAAGTTCATAATTTTTGTACTTTTAAGATTTTTTTGGCCAAATGAGTAATTAGCTTAAATTTTCAATTTGTTTTGTAACCGCAAACTGCGTTTATGATTTGTTATTCTGGAACCGTTTCTGTGTTATCCTTTCTGCCACTTCAGTTGTTTATTCCAGCTTTCAGCAGTGGGAGCACGCCCCATCGACCAACCCTTTTGTTTGGTGAGCCTTTTGATTTTTTCTGCCTTTTCGATGTAAGCATACAAAAGTGATGCCAATTACAAGGAAATTTAATTATTTTTACTGACCTAAATTGAAGCGTGTTATGGCAGACTTTTTACGTTATAGGAAATCACATAGTATCGTGGGAAGGCACAACAAATTGAGTTGTTCTAAGAAGCCAAAGAAAATCAGTAACTTGTTCAGGCAAAATAAAAGACAAAATGAACTTTAAATCAGTCAGGATACACAATTCGGACGCTTGTTTATACCCGCTACAATACTTTGGGTCTGAACATTGTCCAACAGAACTACAGTGAAACATCCGAATAGTGGACAGCGACGGTCGATCGATATTTGTCCATTGTAAGGAGGTGTCCAAATTTCGGTTGACCGTCGCAGTCCACTGTTGGGAGATTTCACCGTATATATGGGAACCTCCATATATTCATTTTTGCTCTGTTCCAGTACCTGCAAGGATCTGCTAGTTTTGCAACATTTTTCGATATCATATCATATCATTACATTCTTGCAGTTTTGGAACAGACATTAAATGTATTGAATGTGCAGTAATTAAATCAACTTTGCTAAAATAAATAAGCAAACAACTTCAATTACTGACAAACAGTGGTAGTAGGCCAAACCTGTCATTAATTTGAATCAAATAAGATGTGTGATTTATTTGAAACGGTTGTCACTGCATAGATCGACGACTGTTGCACTCATTTTTACCCGGATATTATATGTATATAATTTTACGCTTTAAAATAATTAATTGTGAGTTGCTATATGTCACCAGGGATTTCGTATCTTGCAATTTCTCTTAGGGCTCGTAGGCTACACCGTTATATGGACGGTAAAACATCTTAAAACTTCCTTTGGTTCGTAACTCCTTACAAAAAGCATAGATTTTTGAAGACATAATATTGCAGTGTCAAATATTAGTTCACGATGAATTTATCTCTGTTGTTACGATATCGTAGCAATGCTAAGTGATTTGAACAGTGATAAGGTGCAATATATATTTATTTTGTAACAACATTGTTGTTATTGATTGTAAATTGTTCAAGTGGGCATTTCAAAATAAAGACATTCTATGGTAGAATTAAGGAGGTAAAGTCATGCATGTTTTGGCAACATTTCATGGTCAAAATGTATATGAATTTACGAATCGATTTTATATTTACAAATCGGAGATGGGAACCTATTTTCTATACAGTGTAATTTGACAAGGTAAGTTAGAGAAAATGCAGATATGGTTATGCTTACTCTACCCTTAATGCTTTCATGCTACTACAATTTTCAATCTTTTCCTATTCCATCACCGTAAGGATCACATTAAAGTTGTGCTAAAATATAAGTAAAAAGACATAGTCATTACTTTTCGTCAAAAGTGATAATAAAAATCCTCAGAAATGATTTGCAACTAAACTGGGTATATTAATATTTGGATATGCGAGAAAGAACTCCGGCTCGAAAACCTATTATCAACAACACGATTTAACTGGTATTAAAATAAAGAAAGAATACCTATTTCTTAGGAGAAATCTTATTCATTAAAATTTAACAGCATAAAATCACACTTGAAAAAATTTTATTTCGCTTTTTATTAAACATATTCGATATTACATTTGATAGCTAGGAAGTATTGGAAAAATATATCATTTATTCCATATTATAAGAATTGCCAAAGGTAGATCAAATTGTAAATTATACCCTGTACAATCGAGAATTTTTGAGGATTCAGGAAAATAGAACCAGTAAAGAAAGGTCAAAAGTCGGGAGGGCCTACTTTATGATAACCTAAACCAATATACACCCGTTACAATAAACGTTTATATTGGAAATTAATGTGAAGTGGATCGTACCAATTATAAACCTTTTTTTAATGGGTATTACAGCTATGAAGCTGTTATAATTTGGAATCATTTAATTATGGGAGACATTTCCAACTCTTAATCGATGGAAGAATTTGTACCACTCGTAAATGATGGAAGAATTTGTACCACTCGTACCAAACTAGTTTCCTATATAGACTTCGTGAAGTTTTATAAGTCGGAGTTTTACCAAATCTCTTATTTGCTTCAGTCAGTTGAATAGTCAAAAACCAATTCATTTCATTTGGACTAATATTAACCATTTGGTGCACAATCGACCTAAAATCGGATAAAGATATAAATGGGAGATGTATGTGTATCTGAACCGATCTTCATAAAATTTGGCAGAGGAATTTCTGTGGTGTATCTGATATCTGGTTTCAAATTTCATTGTCGTGGAGTGCATTACGAATGTGAGGGACTAAAACACCAAGTCGGATGGAACAAAAATATGGGAGCTATAGCTATATCTGAACTAATTTTCACCAAATTTAAAGTACTTGATTTTGGGGTGAATATATTGGTGTGAATATAACACACATTGCGCACGAAACTATATATGGGATATTTGTCTTAATCTGAACCGATCTTCGCCAAAATTGTCATACTTTTGGTCTGAACTTGGCCGTGTATGCTAAAACTCATTTGATTCGGACTGTGCATTTGGTGCACAGTACTTATAAAGTCGAACGGCACCTTATATAGGAGCTATATCCAAATCTGATCTGATTATCACCAATTTCAATAGGGTTCGTTCTTAGGCCAAGCAAATGATTTTTTGAAAACTTCATCTCATTCAGACTTTAAATGTGACCTGTATTTGTTTACAAATATACTTGGACAGGCGGGTGGAGATGCATGAATTGATTCTATGAATATCATCAAAAGGAACCATGGGTTTATTTTGTTTTCTTCTGCATAGTACAAACAAATGCACTAAGACATAACACAGTGTAATGTAGGGTATAAACAGCAGCAAAGTGAAGTATTTCTTGAACATTTAAAAACTAACAAATGCATTTTGAACGGTTGTGTGGTAAGTTCTATACTAAAAATACATTTCAAATCTAAAATATTAAAAGTCCTAGAAATTATAATTTGACTTACTACCATTTTATTATTATTTATACGATATTGTATTTGTATCAATTTTTTAAAACTTCTACCTTCCACCATAGTGTTGAGGTATAGTAAGTTTGTAGTTTCGTTTGTAACATCTCAATTTGGGTTATATTAAATTAAATCGATTTTTTTTAAGTGTTTGTTTTCTCTTTCGAGACTCTTTCGAAATTTGCAGTGAAAAGGAAAGCCAGATAGACACTATCACACACTCACCACTATGCGACGCGTTTCGCCGTTGGTTAAGCGGCTCATCAGGCATATTTGATGTGGAACAAAATAAAGAATTAACTTCACAATATAAAAGAAATTTCTGTTACTTACTATGCTTATATCTCAAGAACGGCTTGACGGATATTAAGACTTCATACAATAGCGGAATGGTATCTTGGCAAAAAAAAAAATTGCATGAAAATATGCCAATAAAAATGGGAATAGAAAAAAAATTGTTGGTGTGAAATTTTTTCTATTTCACATACTATATTGAAGAGTACAATTTTTATTGTTTTGAATTCTGAATGAATAATATTACAAATGAAATGAGTGCGCAATACGATGTTAAACACGATTTTCATATCTAAAACTGGCATCTAGTTTTTAACTCTAGGACCTACATTGTGCTTCAGCTGAAATCCATCCAATGGGAACTCAAAATGCAAAATTCATTGGGACTGCAATCAGTGAAATACTCAATATAAAGGTTGCAAAATGGTAGGGCGAATTGGCCATTTAGTAAGAAAAGGATTTATATCCTTCCAGAAATTCTTCCCAAACTTTCACGAGTATATTTTATTTTTTCAAGTATATTTTACATTCTAGCCATATTTTTCATACTAATATCGCAAATGTTGGTAGTTTGAGAAGAAATCATCCTTGCAAAAAATCATAATGTTTTGGTATAACTATCACATTATTTAAGCTATTTTCGATATTTTGGCCACTTTTTCAATTTTATTTGGCACTTACTTTGCATCTTTGTTTCTAAGAGGGTAGAAAACCTTTTCCCATACAATTTTCAATTTTCGAAGTAGGGCCCATCTTGGTCTTGACCAGATTCATCAATTGATTTGTCTAAAAAATTGTAAATAGGATACCCTAAGGCAGAGAACTATCTTAGAGATAATTGTCCACAAAGGCATTTATTTAAGTATAGTACCACATTAGAATATTTGTTAGGAACCTAGAATTGGGATGTATGTCTATATGAAATAAAATGTCAAACTGGGACTCATTCAAATACGAATATTAAAAAGCCCCACGGGGCCGAACACTTGTTTAATCGTCATTGAATTATACTAAGATGAAAAATATGGACTTTATGGGATTGCCAACGTACAATTTATATGACAAAAAAAAAAACAATTAAAATAATTCTCATCTTACGGTAATAGGAAAAAGTAGTGTTTATCTTTGACTCTTCTGAAATCATTATGCCCTCTACTATAAGGTGGACAAAACTGAATACCACGCCGTACGGTATTCTTAACGTTGGAAATACAAATTCCATATTACCGAATATTGAGCTGAGTTTTCACATGGATAGATGAAATGATTTCCGCACCGAATACTATGAAGTGTATATATAATCAATTTATTGATTCATTCATCTTAAAAAAAAAAAACTTAAAAATTTAAATCCCAAAAGAAGTTTCTCCAATGTGAATATGTTCCCCGTCACAGGGCAACTTTGCCTCTTGAAATCAGATCGTTTTTCACATGCCTAGTCAATTCGCTATTTTCGTAAAATAAACGCTCAAATTGCCATACTAAACTGTGGGAAATATTATTATTGTCCTCCAACTCTCGGTACGATATTTTAATGGAATAATGAATTAATTAAAAGAGATTTGTTTGTGGCTTTTGAAGGATTGCAGACGCTATAGAACGGAACCTCACAAATTAATTAATTTCAAGAGGAAACTTCTTAGTTACTTATTTCATGCATTATTATATACGAGTATTACTTACACACAGACAGCCATAGCCACAGCATCAAGTTCCATCTAGCCACCCACCACTTTATCAATAACAGCCATAAGCCATATCAGCCTTGTCAACCAGTCGCCAAACCACCCACCCTGTAGTCCTTGAAGTCTGCAATTTGCGGTTATGAATGAACCATGAAGAAAATGTGCTTAAGACGTAAAATATATGTGTATGTCTATGTGTGTGTGTGGGTAGGTATGTGTGTGCATTGGCGAAACTAGTTGTAGTTCTGCACTCAAGTAATATTTTCGAGTTTTGCTGTAAACACTAAATGCTCTTGTTATAGACGAATTTGTGTGTAGGAAATGTCTAATCATTTATTGCGATAAAGGGTGTCGTTTAGTGGAACAGAAAAAAAAAAACTGTAAGTTGCTGACATAAAGTTACATAGAAAACTAATGCAGAGTTGTAAACAAGTAGGACCGATTTTATGCCTGAGAAATTGTTGTCTTTCCTTGGTTCTTCCTATCACGCCGAGCTGAGTCGATCTATATATGTGTGTCTGCACGTCTGTCCACGTTATATATCGTTAGGGTCAGACGAAAATTATATTGTTTTTAGAGATGATCTCAAAAATGGTCCAAAAACAGAAAAGTTTACTGATTTTGCAGTTAATCTTGATTGAAGTCGATTTAATGATTTCCGTCTGTCTGTCTGTTTGTCCGTATGTCTGTCTGTCTGTTGAAATCACGATACAGCCCACATTATTTGACGTAGAGCGTCAAAATTTAGCAGAGCAATTTGTATTGTGTCTAGGATGGTTGGTATTGAAAATAAGACATTTCGGTCCACGTTTTGGTATAGTCCCCATATAACGGTACCTCCCGATATTCGGTATTTTGATGATTTATGCCACAATTTTTCACGGATTTGTCTGAAAATTGGTATTTGTAGGTCATAACGGGTCCTAGTTCGTGTGGCGAGACATTGCAGGTATAGGTCCACGCTTTGGTATAGCTCCCATATAAAGGTACCTCAAAAAATTGGTATTTGTTGGTCATAATAGGTTCCAGCTCCGGTGGCGAAACAAAGCACATATGGGTTCACGATTGGGTATAGCCCCCATATAACTGTACCTCCCGGTGTTCGGTATTTTAATGGTTTTTGCCACATTTCTTCGTGGATTTGTCTAGAAATTGGTATTTGTTGGCCTTAATGAGTTCTAGCTCTTTTGGCGAAACACTGTATGTATAGGTCAACGTTTTTGTATAGCCCCATATAGCCGAATTTCCCGATATTCGGTATTTTGATGACTTTTGACACATTTTCCCATGAATATGTCTAAAAATTGGTATATAGGCTCTAATGTTTCCTTTACCCTAAGGTAGAGGGTATTAAAATTTTGACCCGGTCGAACTAAATGTTTTTCATTCCCTACACCACTAGGTGGTCAGAGTATTATGTCTTTGTGCATTTGTTTGTAACGGGCAAAAGAAAACGAGATAGACCCATAGTTCCTTTTGAAGATCTGCATAGAATCACATTCTGAGTCGATTTATGCATGTCCGTCCGTCCGTCCGTCTGTCCATGTATTTTTGTAAACAAAGTACACTTCGCATTTATTGCCCTATCCAGATGAAATTTTGCGCAAATCATTTGTTTGGCCCAAGGACCCTATTGAAATTGGAGATAATCGGTCAAAATTTAGATATAGCTCCCATATATATCTTCGTCCGATTTGCCTTTTATTGTGCACCAAACGTGTAATACCAGTCCGAATAGTATGGAATTTTGCACGTACGATCAGGTTGGACCTCAAAATAAGTTCAGATATAGCTATAGCTCCCATATATACTGTTCATGCGATTTGTTATTTTTGTCCTCCGCAGCTGTAATATGCACCCTGTAACAACAATATTTGGCGAAATATATCAAATACAGCTCAGAAATACATTATATATGGGATATAGCTCCCATATATAACTTCGTCCGATTTACCTTTTATTGTGCACCAAACGTCTAATATTTGCCCAAATTGGATGAAATTTGGCACTTACGACCGAATTGAGTCTAGAAGCTAGTATGTCAAATTTGGTGAAGATCGGTTCAGATATAGCTATAGCTCCCATATATACTGTTCATCCGATTTGTTATATTTGTTACCCACAGCCGTAATATGCACTCCGTAACAACGATATTCAGGGAAATATATCAGATACAGCTCAGAAATATCTTTGCCATATTTTATCGAGATCAGTTCCGATTTGAATATAGCTTCCACATATATGTTTATCCGATTTCAAATTAATTGTGCACCAAATGGGCAATACAAGTCCGAATGTAAAAGATACAAATGCTTCGGCATATTTAGTTGAACTTTAAATTATAATTATAATCATAGCGTGTATGATTGAATTCTCCCATAAAAACTTTTAATTGTTATGTGGAGCTCTACTAAATTAGCAAAGTGGTGTAGGGTATCATAAAGTCGGCCCCGCCCGACTTTAAGACTTTCTTTACTGGTTTACTTGTTATTATTAGTATTATATACTGGTCACATTTATCACATATCCGATCCTCATGAAATTATTTATATGTATAAATAATATAAATGTTTTTGAAGATGTTCGTAAAATAATTTTGCAGTCACTCTACATTTAACAATTAAAAACCAATCGACGCGGAATTTCGCACGAGGCTAGAGTTTAGAACAGGGCAGAAGCTTATCAGTTTGGATGGCGATCGGCCCCGCCCGACTTTAAGACTTTCTTTACTGGTTTACTTGTTATTATTAGTATTATATACTGGTCACATTTATCACATATCCGATCCTCATGAAATTATTTATATGTATAAATAATATAAATGTTTTTGAAGATGTTCGTAAAATAATTTTGCAGTCACTCTACATTTAACAATTAAAAACCAATCGACGCGGAATTTCGCACGAGGCTAGAGTTTAGAACAGGGCAGAAGCTTATCAGTTTGGATGGCGATCGGATAATAATTAGCGGGCGTAAATATAGGCTAAATTTTACACGACTGTAGCCTTTGCGTACTTGTTATGTATGAACTGCCTCCGAGTTGGAATGTATTGCTTCACGAGTTACAGCTATGTTGGAGAACTTTGAATTCATTTCGAAACTTGTATTTTGAAAATATTTCGGTGAGTGACTGAAGCGGCTTCAGCCTGAATTAGTCTATATATAAAAGAAAGTTGTGTTAGTTACTACGCTTCGGAATTGTTTCTTGGCAGAAAATACGCGAATTAAAATTTGAGTTAACATTTTTTGTGATGAATATTTTTTTAATTTTTTCATAATTTTAAATATCGCATGATTTTTTTTTTCTATTTGACATGCTTTGTTGAAGCTTATATTTTTTTTTTGATTTCTGTATGTGGGGTAAAGAAAATGAGTTTTGCGCACATTACTGTGATAAATTATGATCCTTCCAAATAAACAAAAAATGACCGATACATCTGTATAGGGGTCATACCAACACGTGGATCTACTCCTTTCATTTGACTGTAATTCAAATTCATTGGGGCTGCAATCAGTAAAAAGCCAAATATGAAATATGATAATTTAGTAAGACAATAATTCATATCCTCCGAATTTTCTTGTGAAACCATCACGATATTAAAATCGCAGGTACGAATATAATGGCATTGCAATAACGAGTAATAATGGCATTTTGCAACACTCAATCTGGCAGTTGAGAAATTCTAAGTGAACAGTATTTGGTTGGTAGATCAAAATCCCAAAAGGGGTTTGGGTTCCCAGGCCAAACTTTTAAGGGCCAATTATATAGCTTTAACACATTTTTCAATTGACTCTACCCTTATTTGGCTTCTAAAGGAGTAGAAAACCTCTTGGAAGAAAATGTTTCGAAAAATTCCAAAGTTGCGCCGATATAAAGGTATCTCCTGATTTTACCTATTTACCTACTAAGGGCTACTTTGGGAGTAGAAAAAAAAGATTTCAATACATAGGTTTAAGATTGAGCCTTAATCGAATGGCAGACAAAAGTTAGCCTAATGGTCTTCTTAACGTTGCGAATAATAAATTCAAAATTACATTTGGTCAATGTGACTAAGATCTTCCATAACCCTGTGGCTGAAAATTTATGCAAAATTGTATTAAACTATCATAAGTATTGTGCCCACAAAATATGGAAAACATCATCGGGAATTTGTTAGATTGACTGCAAGTGCAAGCCTTCAATTTAATTTGTAGGTTATTCTGCTCATTACAATATAAATTTAACATTGAAATATAAAACGTTTTAAATAATTTTTTTTATTATCGCATGTTTTCGTTACTTCTTTGGGAATTATGTTTGAAAAGTTAAAAGCATTTGGCCTGTTTGCGGCGTGCAATAGTCGTTTCATGTTCCCATGTGCTCTGCGGCCCGTTACTAGTTGGGAATACAGAATTAAACCCAATAACCCACAAACCAACCTCTATGCTGTCTGTTTGTTTTCAGCATTCGAGAGAACAATATTGACTCCCATTACCTAGCATAATGACAAGCACTGAAACACATCACTTTAAGTTGGATTTTATAACAGTTAAAACATCGAACGGAAGGGAGAAGGAATACAGAAATCGTTTAAACTTATTGCCAGTTTACATTTAAGAGTGGGCATGCGATGGCAATGGAAACGCTTTTATTCGTTTTCGTTTCAATTTGAAAAGAAAAATGACGAAACGTGAGAAATATAATCGGAAATTTGAAATCCCTGAGTGGACTTTCAACGAAATACAAAGAATGGAGTTAAAAAAACGCACTGTTTTAAGTGTTTTTGCCACGGCTAACGAATACACATTAGAACGTGCCCACACCCATCACCCCACCACATATCCCCCAGGCATGGACTTCCAATTGAACTCCTGTAGCGGCGAGTAGGGAATCTTTATCGCACCATTGAAAAACACAGCCTCCTTATGAATGCATATTCCAATGTAAAGCTCCCGTACATATTGCCACGTCATTGTGACATGGTATGGGCGAAGCCGGTGCTTCTGGGAGTGGGTAAGGAAAAACCACGAATACATTTAGCGTCGCATTCGTCTAACTCAAGGGACAAACGACTGGTCGTTACTCGACATATAATATCAAGACACAGTGAGGGTTTTTTGTAAATTTCTGAAAAAATCAATGAATTTCTTAAAACTTGAATTTACGTCATTTGGTCTGAAAAATATATAATTTTAACACTTTTGTCGGCTCACATAGATATTATATGAACCTTTGTAAATATGTATAAAAATTTAGTTTGCGGCGTTGAATGTAAAGTGGTTAGATGTGCACATAATTTAAATTATAATACAATTCCGGGCGGAACGAAAATTAGCATGGAGTTCCGGTTTTAACCATAACATACATCTATAACATTTTGTAATATGTGGCATTGAAAAGGACCCAAATTTGTTATTGCCCTTAGCCGATTTAGCGTTGTCCGTCTGTTGTAATCACGCTAGAGTCCAAATGGCTTGTGTTAGAAAGTTAAAATTTTGCATTTTGGATCAACGTTTTCTTTTGACCCCCATATAAAGCAACCTCCCGATATTCGATATTTTGACGATTTTAACCACACACTCTAATGGAATAGTTTAAAATTTGGTATTCTGAGTTTGTAATGGGTTCCACGTCCTGTGGCAGAACTTTGTCTTTACAGATGCAGTTTTTCGTATAGCCCCCATATAATTGTATCTTCCGATATTCGAAACTTTGGCAATATTAGCCAATAGAATAGTTTAACGGAATTGTTTAAAATTTTGTATTTAGATTTTGCAATGGGTTCTTCCTTATGTGGCACAATATTTTCTACATAGGTTCACATTTTTCTTATAGCCCCCATATAAAGGCGCCTCCCGAAAGTCGGAATTTTGACGATTTTATTCACACCCTCTAACGGAGTTATTTATATTTAGTTTTTTAAGTTTGCAATGGATGTTTCCTCATATGGAACAATATTTTCTATTATTATCTATTATTATCAATTATCCACGTTTTCCCATACATTTTCAAACGGAATTACTTAAAATTCAATATTTGGAAATGGTGGGTTCTTCGGCTTATATAGAACAATGTCCATATACGTCAAGATTTGTATATAGTTCCTATCCTGCGGTTATTCGGTATTTTGATGATTGTAGCCAACTTTTTAATAATTGTTTGAAATCTGGATTAGATGTTTCTGATAACAGAAGTGACACAAATCCCTCGAATACTGGAAATTCGGCATTGACAGATATACTTTTACATGAGTTGCCATCCAAATTGTAGAGGGTATAAAAAGTTTGGTCCAGCCAGTTTGTGTGTAAATCTTACGAGGGCGTATAATGTCTTTCGAACCCTGTCTGATTTTAGTTAAGTTTTACGAACTCGAATATAATTACTTTGACAATATAAAAATCGGAAAACGAAGATTTGTAGATATAACGGTTTTCATTTAAGAGTATGTTTCTTTTGTGTTTTTTTTTTTAATTTTTCAAGTTTCTTTCACATTGTGAAGGATATTAAAATTTCGGCCCGGTCGAACTTAGCTGTTTCACATATTTTTATACCTCTTCATCGACGGTGGAGAGAGATGAAAATATTTATAAGTGCGGTTGTAAGATTTGGAAGAAGTGCCAAAAGAATTTTAGTTTAATTTAATTATTTGGGTCCTCTTCTGTTGAGCTTACGATGTCGTCACTTGGGTAAAAAAAAATTTGTCATAGGAATTATTTTAAAATATTGGGGAGAATGTCCCCCATATTATATACCTAAAAGCAAGGGAACTCATGAGGATTAGTGGCTCTTTCCGAAACCACGATATTCCCTGTAAACATTACCATCTATCTCCACTTACAAACAAACGTTGTTTTATAAAAACAACAATAATTTTTATGTGATTTTTTAGACCTTATCTTTTTCTGTGGAAGGACCTTCCAAATTGGTTCAAATTGTCAAAGTCAGTCCAGTCGTTCTGGAGTTATAAGCGTAGTAGCTAACGTAATTTTCTTTTATATATAGACTAGTTGACCCGGCCCGCGTTGCTTAGTTTAGCGTTAATATTTCCCAATGTATGGGTCGTGACCCATTTACTGGACGACAAATTCTTGATCAACTTTACATATTTGGCAGATATTTTTCCAAGAACGAACTTGCAATTCACAAAAAAATGAGCGTTAATAATAATCTGCTTTTGTGTGAGATTTTTATTGAGAACTGTAAATATGATTATTTTGAAACACTAATTTTGTAAGACCAAGTACAGACAGAGAAAAGTCGAATGGAATAAGTACGTCGGCAAAAGCAAGTGAAAAGCTCATTGATTTATCGGAAGATACATCGCTAATATTTTCAATCGCAAACAATCAACGAAATCTTGCTCTCGGTTACTAGGAAGTATCCTTGCTTGTTTGATGAATCTATCAATGTCCTTCTCCCTTTAACAAATTCTTCGGTTTTTGAACTCACCGCGACTCAAAATTACTAAGTTACTATATCCTTCCCATTGAAGTAAATTGTTTTTTGCATTGAATAAGTCTCTTCCTCTCTGATATTGTAAACTGGTATGGCGATCATTTATGTCACATTTTTTTAAAGAAACGTACAATTTTGAACTTTTGGTCGGAATCCAGTAAACCCATGGTCTAAAGCATAAAAGTTGCAATCTAATGTCATTTCTGTTTAAAAAATAACGAGTTATTCTAATGAATTAATGAAGTTTTTCAAACCCATTACTCTAGGAGGCATTTGAATAAAGTGCTCCATGAACTTCTTCCATATCCAATAAAATGTTCTATATATTCTTTGGCCGAATTTAAAAACAGTTTATTCGACATTGAATTTCACTCAGATAAACAGCTGGGTACAAATATTTCGCTGAATACCAATAATAATAATATTTCCCTATCGTATAGAGGCTATAGAAGAGCGTTAAGCGTCGAATTATCCTATCCAAATTATAGTCTTTTAACAGTTACGTATTATGAATTCTAAATTATATCCCTACCATTAGGAAAACTTTGACCTATTTGATCGAGATGTTTTTTTTTTTTAAATTTTACATTATTAAATTAGTTCCCAAAATGCATAGAATCGGTCGGTAATATTATATTTGTTTAAGTGCAAACAGCAAGATGCCACTTGAGAAAGTTGTGGTATCGAAATAATTTAACTCATTCAGAGGCACAAGTACCACATTACAGCTGATTCGGTTTGGAAATATCTATGATCTTCACGATAACTAAAATCGACCGGTATGAATTCGTAGCTCCTATGTAAAAACAGGGAACTATGTTGACCTTACTACGTTTGAAACGTTTATATGGGGAAATCAATGTCAATCATCTCAGGTCGACGACATGTGTATATTTCATGAATTTATCTTTAATATTGCGTATTCAAGACAAATAGCTTACAAAAACTGAAGAGTGTACAACAACTGTAAATCTGGTAGACTTCAGCTGCAAGCAGTTATCGCCTTTAATAATCTTCAGACATAAATAACACTATATTTCAAGAAATTAATTCAAACTGATTTTCAAAAAGGTAATACACTTGTATAGTTTCGATGGATACTGGATTCCCCATATGAATGAACCTCAAAACTTACGCTTCGGACGATTTTATTCACATTTTTCAAGTTATTACTATTTCAAGATAATTTCTGATATCTTATACGCGACAATTCGTTTAAGTAGGTAATACACATTGTGGAATGTGATTCCTCTTTGAAATCCCAAACAGTCTCTAATTCCGAACCTAATTTTTATTACCTGGGAAGCTTATGTTTGTGCACATCGCCACCAATATGTTCAATTGTTTAATATGGATTTTAAAATGTGAGCGAGGTCGGTTATCCTTCTTATTAAAACCATTAGGATTACGTTGTCGTCGATTTCTACCAGCTTCATACTTGAGCTGGGCGTGGTCGTTTTATTCACGTGTATGTCTCTTATTACATCCTGATTTTTATTCTTTTAGGTAAATAAGAGAAAAACAGAGATATTTTGGTTTTGAAATTATTTGATGTAATTCGAGACGAGATACAAATGAAATACTTAGGGGGCAGTATTACGGACCTTTTAGGCCATACAAGGCCGAATAAGGCAATGATATTGTCGTTTTTATTTTATTTACACACACATATCCTACACTGTGCAACATCCACATCATGATACCAGTCTAGCTGTTCTCAAATGAGCCATATAAAATCCTTGCACAGACAAGTCATCGTTATAATAGTCCAAATTGCTGCTATCAGCTGAAAAGAAAACGAATGGAACGAAATGTAGGTTCATGAGGGAAAAGTTCCAAACCATAAAGTTTTCTTGGTAGTTTAGTTGTTTTCCCTCCTGCGGCGACGTCAGCAATGCAGACATCCATCTATTCACCCAGCCCTTAGATGAATGTGGAAATTGGAGGAAATTGCTTAAGTTGAAATCGTCCACATCGTGTGGAGAAAACATTGTCATTCGCTCAATGAAGGCTAGCAAGATATTTTTGTAAAAACATCTTGCATATGGATTTGTGGTAGAAAGGACCACACTGCACGCGAGTGCAGATAGTGGTTAAAGACAGCTGACCCATCGTTAAAATGCGCAACTAGATAAGTGGGTCAGAATTTGGCTTTTTATTTATAATTAGTAAGGAAAGAACAAAAGTCGGTCATTGCAGAATATATGTTACCCTACATCGCTCTGCATCGCAACAAATCTACCTAGTATAATCATTAAGTGTGGTTACTATTTGAAATCGGTTGGAAGTTATATGCATATGGGAGCTATATCTTAATCTGAAACGATTTCAAGATTTCAATATATGTTACAATATTCATTTTGTTAATTTAGAAAACAGATAAAAACATGTTGGCCCGGTCCGCGTTGTCTATAATTTACAGGAAGCCTGTAATTCACAGATCTGGCTCATAAAAGTGACAATCTCTACATCTATAAAAGAGGAAAATGTTTGTATGTTTGTAATTTATGGACTCAAAAAAATATAACATAAAAATATGTTATCGCATGATTTGATTTAAGTGTGACTTCGAGCCTAAATAATAACCTTTCTCAGATTGTTTTCCTTTTAGTTGGAAAACGTTTTTAGGATTAGGAATTTCGAAGTACAACATCTGAGCCTATATTTTTTAATAGAAAAAGAAAGCAAACTTTAAAATTGTAATCCTTTCAGCTGGAAGTTGCTACAAAACTGTTGAAAGCTACAGAAATGGCTGCTTATATCGAAACATAGACCTACTACTTTCGTATCGGTAATTTCCGTCCAATGAGAATCAGTAAACTGTCGAATATTAAGAGGTACTGTTTTATAGAGGCTATACCATATTTCAGAAACTATTGATCATTTTGAGACAAAAGGATTTATATAATCGAAAATGGTTTTAAAATGGTTAAACACCTTTCTTATGCAAACATTATACACTTATATGGGAACTACACCTAACGAGGACTAATATATACCATTTTTAATGTCAATCGTCCTCTAAGTTCCACATAATAGCCCATTTTATTGAAAAATGTGGCTGACCCCCTTTACTACACATATACTTAAGCTAATATGTTATTACCCTTTTGCATATAGGTAAGTGTACCAGTAGTCGGCACTTTTAGGAATTTCGATTTGTCAATCTTTCAACATTCTGAGTAAAATCTTTCAATTGCAGAATAATAAAGTTGTTCAGGTTCCAATACTTTCTTTACTTGAATTTGTTTTTATTAAATTGGCAAAAATTTGCAATTGTACTAAAATAGTAGTTTTTTTGCCAGTAGTCGGCACCATTTTCCAATGCTCGTCATGTCTATTTGCCAGTAGTCGGCATATGGTATTTCAGTAAAAAAAATATTATTTTGTATATTTTTATACCCGACACCACAAGGTGGTCAGGGTATTATGTCTTTGTGCATTTGTTTGTAACATGGAAAACGAAGCGAGATGGACCCATAGTTACTTTTGAGAATCTCCATAGAATAACTTTCTGAGTTGATTTATGCATGTCAGTCTGTCCGTCCGTCTGTCCATGTATTCTTGTGAACGAAATGCAGGTCGAATTTATTATACGATTGAGATGAAATTTTCCAAACAACATTTGTTTGGCCCAAGGACGAAACCTATTGAAATTGGATATAATCGGTGATGATCTTTAGACTGTTATTTACTATTATAAAATAAGCTGAACACGGTGCGCTTCGCTACCCCTTTTGATTTTATATGCATTCAAAATTTTATTTACGAATATATGTTGGTTAAAAAAAAAAAAAAAAACAAATTTAAAAATTAAAAAAAAAATTATTGTACTACTTTAATGCGTAAATAACCAAAACCATTAGAAAAGCAGTAACATGACATACATACACGAAGGGTTTGTCCTTCGGATTTATTTATTTCATAGCAAATACCAAGCGTGCAGTAAACTGCAATCTTTTGAAGTTGAGTGGCATTTCTATTGCAATTAGTGAATTCGAGATAGCAAGCGTAATAAGCGTATTTCAAATCAATTGTTGTGTTGTTTTTTAGTGTTAGCCTAAGGCGTTGTGGGTCAATGGTTCTTATTAAAATCATATCCCAATGCATAACATGTATGAAATCGGCCGAAATATATATGTTAGCTATACCCAAACCTCAACTTATTTCAATATAATTTGGCAATTTTTTCTGGTGCCAGATTTTGTCTCTCTCGCTTTGGGTGCATCAAATATGTGAAATCGACTGAGTATATATATGGGAGCTATAATCAAATCTGAGCCTATTTGCATATAATTTGTCAAATTTATTTTTGTACCAAATTTAGCCACACATGCCGAATTTCATTGGAATCGAAAATACGTATCGTGTTTTGTGCATCAAATATGTGAAATCGGCGGAAAATATATATGGGAGCTATATCCAAAGCTGAACCGATTTCAATATAATTTGACAAATTCATTTTGGCTCCCAATTCCGTTACTTATTTTAAATTTCATTACAATTGGAAATACATATCGTGTTTGGTCCACCAAATATATGAAATCGGCCGAAAATGTATATGGGAGCTATATCCAAATCTGAACCGATTTCAATATAATTTGGGAAATCAATTTTTTAGATAAAATCTATCACACGTTTCAAATTTCATTGAAATTGAGGATACATAGCGTGTTTGGTGCATCAAATGCTTTAATCGGCCGAAAATATATATGGGAGCTATATCCAAATCTGAACCGATTACAATATAATTTGGCAAACTTATTTTTGTTCCAAATTCCGTTACGTATTCCAAATTTGGAGACTGTATCTTCAACCAATCAATAGATATGTGCATATAAAATCTAAATTTTTGGGAGGTACCTCCGATTCTGCTGCTATGTTTCCAGTTCTAAGTGGAAAATAAAGAATGTATATAGCCTATGTTATTTTCAGGCGATGTTGCAGTATATATGGAAATTTTCAGGAAAATCTATTCAGCGGTTTTCGAGTCCATAAATTACAAACAAACAAACAAACATACAAACATTTTCCTCTTTTATAGATATAGATTTCTTATTCCAAAAGTATTAAATTTAATTTACTTAAATCGATTACTAAGTTGACGCCACCACTAATTATACCATACACCACAAGGTGGTCAGGGTATTATGTCTTTGTGCATTTGTTTGTAACAGGCAGAAGGAAACGAGATAGACCCATAGTTCCTTTTGATGATCTGCATAGAATCACATTCTGAGTCGATTTATGCATGTCCGTCCGTCTGTCCATGTATTTTTGTAAACAAAGTACAGGTCGCATTTATTGCCCGATCCAAATGAAATGATCCAAATTGTTTGGACGAACCCTATTGAAATTGGAAATAATCGGTCAAAATTTAGATATAGCTCCCATATATATCTTCGTCCGATTTTCCTTTTATTGTGCACCAAACGTGTAAAATCAGCCCGAATTGTATGGAATTTTGCATATACACCCAAATTAGGCCTGAAAATATGTATGCCAAATTTGATCGAAATCGGTTTAGATATAGCCATAGCTCCCATATATATTGTTCGTCCGATTTGTTATTTTTGTCCACCGCTGCTGTAATATGCACTCTGCAACAACAATATTTGAGGAAATATATCAAATACAGCTCAGAAATGCATTTGCTAAATTTTATCGAGATCGGTTTAGATTTGGATATAGCTCCCATATATAACTTCGGCCGATTTACCTTTGATTGTGCACCAAACGTCTAATATTTGCCCAAATGGGATGGAATTTGGCACTTACGACCGAATTGAGTCTAGAAGCTAGTATGTCAAATTTGGTGAAGATCAGTTCAGATATAGCTATAGCTTCCATATATATTATTCATCCGATTTGTTATTTTTGTCCTGCGCATCCGTAATATGCACTCCGTTACGATATTCAGGGAAATATATCAAATACAGCTCAGAAATATCTTTGCCAAATTTTATCGAGATCGGTTCAGATTTGGATATAGCTCCCATATATATCTTTATCTGATTTCAAATTAATTTTGCACCAAATGGGCAATACAAGTCCGAATTTAAAAGATACAAATACTTCGGCATATTTAGTCCTTTGAACTTTAAATTATAATTATAATCATAGCGTGTATGATTGAATTCTCCCATAAAAACTTTTAATTGTTATGCGGAGCTCTACTAAATTAGCAAATTGGTGTAGGGTATCATAAAGTCGGCCCCGCCCGACTTTAAGACTTTCTTCACTGGTTTTTTCTTTACAAACAAGCACGATGGCACGCGTTGGAAGACACTCAACTGACAAAAACCGTTATTCTCTCGTAATAAATGATCGGAGCTCATTGTTTTTGAATTGAAATAAAATAAAATTGAATTGAAATAAAATAGAACTTTATAAATTAATTTATATAAAAAATTAATTCTAACTAATGTTTTAAAAAATCGTCATAATTTTCCCCTAAATAGCTATCATAGTCTTTGGCTGGCTCATGAGTCAAAACTAAAGTGAGACGTGAGTAAATCCACCACAGCTATTTGTACATTTTGCTTTCCCACTATTGATAGGACTAAAACTCTGAATGAACCTATTTAACAAAATGAAAGATAACGGAAAACCCCTTAAAAATATGTTATCAAATATAGGACACCGCAGGGTGTAAACTAGGCGACTAATACCAATAGTCCACCGCCTCATTTGCTTAATGTTACGATCATTTACCAACATCCTCATTGTCTGTAGTTAAATGCTGATTCATCAGCAGCCTAATGCAAATATATATTTTACTTTGGTAGAAGGGGTAGCAAAAGGAATGTAATGTTATTTTGTAGCCGAGGTCATATTGTAGTCTGAGAGTTTCATCTTAGTGGTGAATTTTGCTGTTTTTTTTCAAGAACGGCTTGGTATGCGTTTCAATTGGGTAGATTGTTCTTGCCAATTTTTATACCCTCCACCTTGGAAAGGAGGGTATATTAACTTTGTAATTTCGTTTGTAACATCCCATAATGTATATATATTCATAATTTCTAAGACGATTTAACGATGTCCGTCTGCCTGTCTGTTGAAATCACGATACAGACCACATTATTTGACGTAGAGCGTCAAAATTTAGCAGAATAATTTTTATTATGTCTAGGGTGGTTGGTGTTGAAAATTAGATATATCGGTCCACGTTTTGGTATAGTCCCCATATAACGGAACATCCCGATATTCGGTATTTTGATAATTTATGCCACAATTTTTCACGGATTTGTCTGAAAATTGGTATTTGTTGGTCATAATGGGTTCTAGCTCCGGTGGCGAAACTTTGAATGTATAGGTCCACGCTTTGGTTTAGCCTCCATATAACGGTACCTCCCGATATTCGGTATTTTGATCATTTTTTCCACATTTTTTTACGGATTTGTCTAAAAATTGGTATTTGTGGGTCATAATGGGTTCTAGCTCCTGTGGCGAAACTTTGAATGTATAGGTCAACGTTTTGGTATAGCACCCATATAACGGTACCTCCCGATATTCGGTATTTTGATGATTTTTACCACATTTTTTCACGGATTTGTCTGAAAATTGGTATTTGTAGGTCATAATGGGTCCTAGTTCGTGCGCCGAAACATTGTATGTATAGGTCCACGCTTTGGTAGAACCTCCATATAACGGTATCTTCCGATATTCTGTATTTTGATTGGTTTTTTTACATTTTATCGCGGATTTGTCAAAAATTTTAATTTGTTGGTCATAATGAGTTCTAGCTCCGTTGGCGAAATATTGTATGTTTAGGTCCACGCTTTTGTATAGCCCTATATAGCGATACCTCCCGATATTCGGTATTTTGATGATTTTTGCCACATTTTCCCACGAATATGTCTAAAAGTTGGTATTTGTAGTTCATAATTGGTTTTAGTGTTTCCATTACCCTAAGGTGGAGGGTATTAAAAGTTCGGCCAGGCCAAACTTAATGTTTTTTTACTTCTTAATTCTGAGCTGTTGATGTTGACTACTATCACTGCGGGAACATATTGATCAATATACGTTTTGATATAAAAAAATTGTGAAGTAAATTTTAGCAAATTTTAATATTTTGGAAAAAGTTTTCTCCAACAACAGAATTTAATTGCGACAAATAAAGCAAATATACAGAGGAGACCTTGTCCTGTCGCCAACTTCGAGGAGTTATATTTTACATTCAAGTGTTCGAACAAAGATGCGGTTCCTAGGCTAACCTTGATTCTTCAAGAATAGCGGCGAATAGCAATGGACGAATATTGTTCGGTGGACTACTTACTTGCTTACATTGGTCCTTAAGAACATGAGATCTTTTCCCATTTAAAAAAGTGAAGTCACCAGCGTGTTTTTTTATGATTCACCATTTTTCATCCACCATCTAAACTATTCCTTGGCCACCTTGAAGCGCAGAACAACTAGTTAAGTCGTGGAAGCAGTACTTTTTTGTTTTAGTATCGGCAAAATTTTTTATTAAAATTTCGTTCAGCATGTAAAATTTTGCAATTCTTTAAATTCGAGCTAAATTATACACTATATTAGGAGCATATCATCAAAGTTAATTACAATGTTAAAGGTTACATCATGGTTTATGTATAACCTGAAATTTCTGAGCTATCCTGATCTACAAGATCTTGTCGACAGCTGAAACCTCAACAATATTTTGGTAAGTGGAGTTTTTGGTCTACATAATATGAATATTAATTGGTTATTACCTGAGATATACCCTATAATTTCTATTGTTGATTAATTCGAAATAATATTGGAATAAATACATATGTACTATTATTTTAAATTTCGACTCCATTGAAATTTTTTCTCGATTTTTCCCCGATTTTAGAATTTTTCCCAAGAGAGTATTTTTTTTTTGATTTTTAATTTTTTTTAGCAATTTTAAAAAAGTAATTATCCTTTAAATTTGGTGTGACCGCGTCAAATCTAATTTATTATTATTTAATTATTAATTAAATAATTTTAAAAAATCATTCGTACATGATGCGTTTTTTTTGTTCAAAGCTCGTCCTTTACCCAATAAATACATAAATCTATAAATAACAGTTTAGTCTGTTGTCGCTTTATACAAACCAAAAAAACTACACATTATAGTAGAATTAAAAAAAAAGAAATAAATAATAAAAAAAACAAAACAAATGTACATTCGAAAATAGTTAGTCAAAACGGAAAAAAAATCATGCTATATAAAACATTACAATTGTACATTTCAAAAGTAAATTTCACATTTTTACACGATTTTGTTTTTATACCCTACAACACTTTGTGTTTGGGGTATTATAAGTATGATTGGGCCAAAAATTATGTAACACCTCGAAGTATTGGTTTCCCACATAGGAATGCATATATGGATCTTCCTATCTCGCCGAGCTCAGTCGATATAGCTATGTATGTCCGTCCGTCCGTCTGATCGTCTGACAATGTTAATTGGTAATCAAGCTACAGGTCGCAATTATGGCCCGATCCTCGCGCAATTAAAAATGGAGGTGGGGATAGGGTCAGACCCTATGATGGCAAAATATTTAGGGGTTGAAATGTACCAAAAACAGAAAATTTTTCTTGATTTTGGATTTGCTCTGTATGCCACAAATATGAACCAAACGACGCGGAAATTTACAATGAATTAGAGTTTAGGAATGGGCAATTTCGGCCTTCGGACAATATTTAGCGGGTAATATAGACCCTAACTTTTATGTAAGAAAATAGGAAATTTTCCATTAAACCGCGAATATTTTTAACCCCAGCTAAATCACAAATACATAAAAAAGGTCACTCCTGACCATTAAAGCGATGCTGATAGCCAATAAATCGGATATATAGCAAAATAGGAACAATATATATGTAAAAGAAAGAGATCTTATTTATTCTGCTTATATGTCAAGAGCCGCTGGGCCGATTTTCACAATTCCCCTCAATTAGAATGGTCTCTAGCCACAAAATGATAAAATCTAAGAAAATCGCGGAAAAATATACCAATAAATGAATGAATAACTTTTGTTCCATTTTTTTCAATTTATGTCATATTTTTTGTCGCATGCAATTTTTTCAATTTGACTTTTTAATTGAAAATTTTCTAAATTTTTACACCCCTCAACACTACGCTTTGAGGGTATTATATGCATGTCGCAATTATCGTCGGATCCTCACGAAATGACATGGGGGTCAGAATTAAAGCTTTTTGTTCTGAAGATGAACATTTAGGGGTTCAAATGGACTAAAAAAATTAAATATTTCTAATTCTGTAGTCGCTCTATAGGCCACAATTGAAAACTAATCGACACGGAATTTCGCATCAGAAGAGAGTTAAGGACAGGGAAGAAGTCTAGCATTTTGGATGACTATTGTATTATATTTAACTATAAAACGGACCACAACTTTTGTGTGAAATTGTTTTTAATACAACACGACGGAGTACGTGAATATTGGCCAAATTCTCCGAGTCAAAAACCTAAGGGTCACATATGGGCAGGGCTCTTTGACATTATTTTAAAAACGAAACCTTCCAAAATGGATTTGGATATAAGGAGACTTCGAACATATTGTTGTGTTGTAGGGTATCACATGGTCGGCCCCGCACGACTACAGCCTTTGCTTACTTGTTTTTTTATTTTTTTTTTGTGGATTTTATCCTTTTCTGCCAAGAAACAATTCCGTATTTGTCTGAATCGTTAAAAATGTAAAATTTATTTTGACTGCAATCAGTGAAATACCGAGTTTTACATTTTGTAAGAAAATAATTTATATCCTTCCAGAAACCCGATTTCAAGTATATTTTACATTTTGACTATATTTTCATTCTAATTTCGACAAATGTTGGTAATTCGAGAAGAAACCATATTTGCGAAATATGATCACTTTTTGACAAAACCATCATATGACTTAGGCTATTTTCTGGGTCTTGGCCACTTGTTTCATTTTTTTCTTTTATTTGGCATCTTTCGTTCTAAGGAAAACCTCTTCTCATAAAATTTTGAATTATCGGAGTAGGGTCCATTTTGGTCAACTGATTTGGTTGAAAAATTGCAATTGCTACTCTGGGGTAGAGAACCATGTTACAGATAATTGTCCACATAAGCATCTATTTAAGTATCGTCCCCACATTAGTGTACTCCGAATTCCACTTTCTCAACCATTGTGTGGTCAGAAAAGAACATTTTGTATATACCCTCAAGAGAATATTGGTTGGGAACGTAGATATGGGATGTCAAACTGCGACTCATACGTTGTAAATAACACGTAAGCCATCAACGCTAAATATGCCTGGCGAGACCCACGTGGCATAATGATTAACACTGCAAATTTATCATCTCGTCGCGAAATGGAAATGAAATCATAAAAATTTCCTTTTGTGGAATAGTTAATTTTTTGGTAGCAGTTTTGAACCCTAAAGGGGTACGGCTTCTATCATGTATAAGAACCCTAGAAGGTTTAATTTAGTCAGAGATTAGCTTAAGATTCCTTCTAGAAGCTGAAGAAGGCATTTTTGACTTAAAAATGTTTCGAAAAATTATGTTTGACTTTGGCCAATAGTGTACCTCCCCTACAAATGTCCGAATTAAAATAAAAATTTTGTATCTTAAAGGAATTGAAGTCAATATATAGAACTAAACGTATCACAATGTAGGTATTACGTTTGTAATGTATTCTTAATGAATCTTTTAAAACGTTTATGTCTGTTCATATGACATTTAGTGTTCTACCTTTATCCAATAAACAATCAAAATTCGGAAGGTGCAAAATAAGAGAACTTAGCTCCAACCACATTCTGAAAGTAAACATCAGTCGGCACACCGAATTTAGTGTGGACTTCAATAAAGCAGATGCGACCATTTTCATTCTGTATAGAAGAAATAACGTTCTATAAAGGAAGGTCAAAACAATTCGCTATATTGAAAAATCATGTAGAGATGTTTGTTTGTATAAGGAGATGTTTGTTTGTATAAGGAAAATAATGTATTTTTTTTTTCAGATGAAACATTAATTTAAATATTCAGGGATACACTTTTAAATATTCTTAGGACATTTTGCATGAAAATCTCATTTTTTGACGGTTAGAAATTTCTGGCTACATCGGTGATACATTCGGAACTTATATGATTGACGACAGCTTTCCAAAAAAAAAAAAAATTAATTAATAAAATTGATTCACAATCAGAAAGTCTGTAAAAAGGGATAGAAAGGTTTCATGTGGGGCTCAACCTACTACCCACAAAATACTCCCCTTCTTTGTAATTAGTGTTCTAAAAATCTTGTAGCTCAGTGTTTCCTTTTCGTTTATTTAAATTTTATGCTTCTATTAATACTCTTCTGGCGAGGGTGCGCCAAGCAGCGAACATTGACTTAAGGAAATAAGTATTGCAAACAGGAAACGGAAATTAAAAATCCTGCACTGCTGATGCTACTGCCGCTTGTTGACTGTAAGTCAAGTGTGTATAAAGGGAAATATGAATGAATCTTTAACATAAGCCAACTAATTTCTAGCTTCATGTGCCCTTACACACAAACGTACATAAATACATATACAGATAATCTTCATCAGGGTAGAACTTTATTCTTCGCAAGAACATTGAAAATCAAACATTCAAAGCATAAACTGCTGCACGTGGATATGATTCGAAATTCACATTTGCTCATTTATCTTTCGGGGTGATTTTGTGAAATTCATAAAAATTTTTATTAGACAATTGTTTACAATCTAGGGAAATTGTTAAAAACTCCACTTAGAAATAACATCTGCTGACAAATGAATCCGTATGGAGTCTATTATAAATTATTGCATACCAAGTTTGCAAACAGATATATAAACTTACAAATCGTCTATAGCATTGTATTCGCAAAATTTTTAAATGTTATTAATTTATTCAATTTTTATTTAAAGCGCATAATGCATCCCTAATGTGGACATTAGAAAGAAAATGAGGTTCAATGGAGTTAACAACCCTAATATTAGTTGACAGATAAAAACAACATATGTATTCTATACTCGAAATAAAAAAATGTGCACAGTGAGATAAACGCAGCAGCCATTTCATTCATCTATCCAAATTGAAATAAACATCTTAATTCTAAAACAAACAAAAAAGCAGCTAAGTTTGCCAGGGACGAACTTTTAATACTCTCCATTATTTGAAAGAAACTTGAAAATTTTCAAAAAAAAAAAAAAAAAAAAAAAAAAAAAAAATCAGAAAACTACCACTTAAATGAAAATCGTTATATGGGGACTATACCGAGATGTGGACCAGCATACGAAATTTTTGTCATAGGCTGTAGTACCTATCACGAAATTTGTTACAATTACGGTGAATAATGTCGCAAAAATCATGAAAATGCCGAGAAACTTTAATTATTAAATTTCAAATAATTCCGGTAAATAATGTCGCTAAAATCATGAAAATGTCGAATATCGGGATGTACTGTTATACGGTGGCTATATGAAAACGTGGACCGACGTAGCCCTACTGATAAACTATGCATGTATGCAAAATTTTAGCCTTCTATCTCAATTCGTTCGAAAGATAGCGTGATTACAACATACAGACGGACAGACAGATGGACGGACATCGCTAGATCGTCTTAGAATTTTACGCTGATCCAGAATATATATACTTTGTAGGTCCTATTATGAATATTTCGAGGAGTTGCAAACGGAATTGCAAAACTAATGTACCCTCCATAGATTGGTGGAGGGTATAAAAACAAAATCAACGTCTTAACCGTAGCAAAAATTTTTGTTGACGTGTGGTTTTTGTTCACAAAGCGAAAATCCGACGTGGAATCTGTTTTATATTTAAATTTGTTGAGCATCCAAGTGCAATATTAACATATAAAACGCCTCACGCCATGCAACAGACTGATGGACGGACACCCTTAGATCGACACCAAATGTTCTGAAACGGATTTTGGTCTAAAACCGTTCTTTCCATCAGACACTTTTTGGCCGTACCATAGCAGCATTAAAACATGTTTTCTGCTATGTCGGTAGTGTTTTTCTCAGTAAAGACAGTATTTTTTGAAAATTTTGTAAACTCACTAATAGTAGGTTTACATTAGGGTTTTTTGCCGGGTTAACGTTCTTTATGAAGATTTATCTGACTTATATTCAATGGAATTGACACTTTAAGTCCATTGTAAACGTGCTCCATATATAAAATAACATGTTTTTGCTCCTCTTGAAGGCCCCATACCTTAATTTAAATAAAATCGAAGACTGGGTGCAATAATTTCCAAGTTTACATATGAACTTGTTGTAATTCGTCAATGAAACTTCAATAAAAATCCTTTGAATTCATTTACTTAACTTACTGCATGGAACACAGTAAAACAAATTTAGTGCTACATACCGAATGATGCCTTGTAAGATTTCATGTATTCCATTTCATTTCCCTAGTTCTTCTCTTTGATTTCTCTATCTCTTATACTCCCACGAAACGAAATAAATTAATTTGTCAAGTTTAAACATTTTCTGACTGAATAGATAATGGACTTAAAAGTTTCAAGTTACAATTAATCAAAAAGTTTCCATGAATCATTTTGTTTGATTTGAGGACAGAGCATAATTTATAGTTAGTTGAGACGTCAATTTGGGACAGTTATAAATGAAACAGATAACGTTGTAAAAAGCTTTATTTCACACAGAAGATAAGATGTAAAATCAAGTTATTTTAGTACTGCCAGTGCCGAAAACCAATTAAAATTATTTCTAAACACATAAATTAAGAATAAAAACTAGATACATTTTAATTGACTCATTTATATATTCATTTTATGGTCGCAAATTTTAAATTAATATGTTTGCATACATCTATATACATATAAAAGAAAGATATGTTAGTTACTATGCCCGAAACTCAAGAACGGCTGGTATGATTTTAATAATTCATCCACCCCATTTTGGAATGACAGAAAAGGATAAAATCGAAAAATACGTCAATAATAGTAGGTAATAACAAGTACGAGGCGGAATAGTGAGTAATTTTTAAAATACGAAACTCCTCAATTTCAAATTGGGGCTTATTTAGTTGGAAATTGTAGTAAAACAAGTTAAAAAGTATAAGTCAGGTTAGCTGACAGATGTATACCCTCAGCCTATGTTCGATTATTTAAATATATTCTGACTTGTGTTATGATTAATAAGATATAAATATTGCAACGTGCCTTGTATGGATTATATGGACTTATTTCTTCACTTAATATGATAATTTTTAGAAAATGTTACAATGTGCGTGAGGTATCAAATATAGTCTTATAAATCATAAATTTCGATAAATTTAATATTCATATCAGGCTTCTTGTTGAGGAAAATATTTAGGCATAGTAAGTCGTAAAGAATCGCTAAATTGTTTCTCAAGTTATGACTGATGAAATAATTGCAAATTGTGACCCTTTGTGGGTGAGGTATCGGAAGGGGTTCGCAGATATATATCAACTTTACAACAGATCTTGTGTTAATGAAAATGTTTGTTTGAGTGAAATCTGAAGACAGTTGGATACTTATTTTGCTTTCTTCTTAGTGTTTTGTTTTTCAAAATATCGAACCCTATATGGGGAGGTTCTAGGAGGAATGGGCCGATCTCTATCTTCTTTACAACAGATTCTGTGTTGATAGAAATACTCAGACGTGTCAATTGGAATCGGATGTTAATTTCGCGTTTTATGAGCTTAATGGATATTCAAAATTTCTATCTTATGTAGGGGAGGCACCATCTTAACATCAGACATTGGGTTAATAAAAATATTGGGATGTGTGAAATTTGAAGACATTCGGGCTCTTATATCACATTTTATAAAAGTTGAAATTATTCAAAATGTTGACCCTTTTTATTAGAGGTACTTGATGAAGTGGACCGATATTGTTCATTTTCGGACCTGACCTAGAACTGAAGCAAATATTAGGATTTGCAAAGTTGGAACAAAGTCGGATCATCGATTCTCTTTCTGCGCAGAAAATATATTTTTTAAAAGTTTCTATGTTTTGTGGGGGAGGTACCAGAAGGAGTGGACCGATGTATTCCATCTTAACACCAGACCTTGGGTTAATAAAAATATTAGAATTTGTGAAATTTGAAGACAATTGTGTGGGAGGTACATGATGGAGTGGACCGATATTGTCCATTTTCGCAACTGACCTAGAACTGAGGCAAATATTAGGATTTGCAGAGTTAGAGCAAAATCGGATTATCGTTTCTCTTTCCGTACAGAAAATATATTTTTAAAATTTCGATCTTTTGTGGGGGAGGAAATGGATCGATATTGCCTATCTCCGAACTCGATCTAAATTAGACAAAAATATCACGATCTACCAAGTTTGGACCAAATCGGATACTCCCTTCGAGAGTTATCATGCGCACCAGCAAGACAGACAGAGAGACGGACGGACGGACATCGCTAGAGACCAAAACCGTTATTTCGATTTGACACGTTTTGTCCGCATCAAATTATATATACCATCTGTAGCCATATGGATGAGGGTATAAAAATGCAACATTATGGCTGGTAGGAAGTGACATGGGACCGATATACACCGAATCTAATATTTGCCATTCAAGGAATAGTTAATACTATCAAATTAAAGCCCACTGGCTAAAAAATAGGATCACGTACGTTAACATATATTGACATATTTGCCATGAGTATTAATTTCTATTTAGAAATAATTTATTTTAATAAAAATTTTACCCTGGAAGAAAAGATAACTAAAATTACCCGCAAGGTTAACGCCAATAATCTTAAATAATGAAAACATAGACTGCATTGTCTTAACAAAGCATTACTTTTTTTAACAGAAAAGTTAAAACTTTCATAGTTATATGGGCGAGATCTGTTAAATATTAAGCTTCTAAAAATACACATTAAACATTTAAACTGTGGGCTGGCAACGCGACTGGGCCAGGATTTGTATATGTATCTTTTATTTTCTTTTTTATTTTCGATAATTAACGTAGTTTGTCGGTAAGTTAGCGACGAAGCGAGAGTCTGCCGATTAAAACTATGATGTCAACGTTTATTTCACATTTTACATGACAGTTTTTCATTGATAGTTACCAACTATATTACCTGTGTTGTTGTTAATGTAAAAATTAGTTACTGGGTATTGCGTCTTTGTGCATTTGCTTGTAACAGGGAAAAGGAGGAGACGAGATAGTCCCATAGTTCCTTTTGGCGATCACATTTTGAGACGATTTATGCATGCCTGTCTTTCTGCCCGCCTGTTCGTCCCTCGGTCCACCGTCCGTGCTTCCTTCGGACCGTTTGTCCACGTATTTTTTAAACAAAGTACAGTAATTTAATTTTAATAATTTTTCACAAATCATTTGCGTGATAATCATTGCGGTGATAATCGAATTAGATTTGTATATAGTTCCCATATATAGTTTCGTCCGATTTTATAAGTTATGTGTAACATCAGTCCGAATCCAATGAATTTAAGTTCACACGACCAGGTTGAGTGCAGGCAATTTTGGTGAAAATCGGTATAGCCATAACTCCCAAACATTTGTTTCATCCGATTTGGGGTTTGAGTTCCTCACATTCATTATATATACAACATATATACTTCAGAAATACCTCTGCTAAATATCATCGATATCGGTTCAGATTTGGATATAGCTCCCATACATATCTCTATCAGATTTGACGTTTATTGTACACCAAATTGTTAATATCAGCCCGAATGGACTGGATTGTTTGCACGTAAGACCAAAGTTTGTGAAAATCGAAAAAGATATGGACCCTTACATTCTTAATATGCACTCAACAAGAATGTTTTAATAGTATATGTAGTCCAAAAATATCCCTGCTAAATTTCATCGAGATCGGTTTAGATTTGGATATAGTTTTCATATATTTCGATATAGCTTTCATCTGATTTGACGGTTATTGTGCACCAATGTGTAATATCAGTCTACATTACACTGAATTTATCCTGGAAGCAAATACGACATTTGTTGAAACTGCTCCGATATATATTTTTTAATATAATCCTTCTCGAAGTCACATTATGCACTACGCCCTTTCTTTACTGTGTTTATTATTGACAGTTTTTTTTATCAAAACCACGCTATGTATGAATCTGGACTAATAGAAGTAATTGAAGTTTATCTTTAGGAGGTCTATAGTTCCTGGACCAATTTTTAGCAGAACTCATTAAAAAATCGACCGGAATTTTGAAGAATCCTTTAATCAAAATAAGTTGAAGTAAGAATCACAATATTTTCATTTAATTTAAATTAAGATTAAAAAAGTTTGAGTTTCAAATTTATCACAAATTTATGACAAAATGTATGGGGAATTTGTAAGAATTAAATCATAAAGTCCAAAGGGCTAAATTTCCTGAGGCATTTGTGTCTTTTCAGTTTGGGCTTGTATTTCTGAGCTGAGTGCATATTGCGGCTGTGGAGAACAAATGTAACAAATCGGATGAACAATATGTTGGTTTCTTGGGTTTACATATGGAGACGTTGAAATAGTTTTGAACAGAAAAATTGGATGCATGTTCATTCTGCAATGGTTTTACCAATTTCCTACTCGGTCAACTTCAAAAGGAAAGATATTGAAGACTTTTTGAAGTAAAAGATATGAATTTTCCTATTATTCTTTACAAAAGGGGAAAAACGTGATAATAAAGAAAACCTTGAAAGTTTTAAAATGAAGTACGACATATGAAGTTATGATTAGAAAATTTTGTCAAAAAGATAAAAAATATGCATTTTAAGTACAAAACGAAGTAGCGGACACTTGCTTGTTCAATATATATTCTTAGGGAATTATATTTAAGGAATGTAATTTATGTTCTTGTATGTTGTTTTGGTAGGGTGGTCGGTGGCCTTTCTCTTATTTTTTACGAAATTATGCAAAATGCGAGCCACTGTACTGATAATGTACACAAGTGATATGTAAGGTGTAATTATGTGAATATATGTGTTCATACCTGCCTGTGGTTTGGTTTTCTTATCATGCCAGCAAAAAGGTAATTATGCAGAAGATGACGCATAATTTTGTAATATTCCCGAAATGTTGCATAAGCTGTCATAAATTTTGAATTTTACTTCCTCGTTTAGGCATGTGTTGTTCCATCGACGAAACCGTGTTTCGCAGAGAACAGGGCCGTCAACGAGTCTGGTAATGTTATTAGTAACTTTGGCTCAGAATGTTCCATCTTCACCGCCCCCTTCGAAAAGTCACAATATATATGTATGTGTGTAGTACTTATATAGAGTTTGTATGTGTGTGCGCTGAATTCATTTATGTACTTTAATATTGTTTACGTTGAGTAGGTGTGAGTAAGTGAGAGTTAGACGGAAAAGTAAGTCAGTTGGAATGTATTCGTGGCAGTCTTGAACTTTTGGTCTCCCACTCAGTCGATTTTATAATGACTTAATTATGTATGTTCGTCACACCTTTATGGATCGGTGGAGACGCAAGTATTGTTCCTCTCACGTTCTTTTCTAAGTATTTAATTGCTTTGCAACGACATTTTGCCAGCTTTTATACCAAACGAGTTATGACATTTTCAGATACCAGCAACAAAGTTGGCGCACTGGATGTGAGTGAGGCAGGCATTAAGCTTAGTTTAATGTGTAGAACATTTAGGCAGTGGAGCCACAATATTTAAAATATTGTGGCAATTGCCCCAAAATACGTCTACGATAAGAGTTTGTTGACATGGTGAAGCTGGTGGCAGGACTTTAATGCGTACATATAAGTTACTTTGAACAAGTTGTATGTTACTAGCTGGCCCGGTCCGCGTTGCCGACCCGTATTTTTTGTCTATTATGCATATTTGTCAAAGCATAATTATTCACAGATATGACTGATATAAGTAATAATAATCTATTAAAAAGTATATATCAATCTTATCCCCATGTAAGGGATCAAATTAATTTTTAGTATGGTAAAAATGGTAGCAACATTTTCCAGTCAAATGAGCAGTAAATTTGAATTTACTGTATTTTGTACACCTCATAATTGAGGGATGAATGATTTAAGAATAGCTAAACTTAATTACTTTTTTAAACCCATTAGCGCCCTAATCATGTCGGTCTGTTTGTTCGCTAAAAGGTGGACTTGAGGGGGTACTATTACATGGAAAAAATTCTAAAATTTGTAGATATATTGAAATTTTTGTGTAAGATTTTCAACATCCCAAATCTACGTTCCCAACCAATATTCTCTTGGGGGTTACAAATTCAATAGAATACAAAATTTTCTTTTCTGACCACATATTAGATGTGAAACTAGACTTGGGGATACTATGTGACAATTATCTGTATGATGGTTCCCTACCCCAGGGTAGCATAAATAATTTTTTTAGCCAACTCAGATGATAAATGTGGTCAAGACCAATATTATGCGAAGAGGTTCTCTACCCTCTTAGAAACAAAAATGCCAAATAAGGGCAAAAAAAATGGTAAAAGTGGACAAGTCCCTTCCAGCTGAACCACGATGTAGGCCCTGGAATTGAAGGGTAGATGCCAGTTAACATCCTAATTCGCACTGATTTATTTCTTTTTTTGGTGAAAAATTGTATATAGTGAAAAATAACGATAATACAAATTGAAAAAAATAACAAAAGAAGAATAACAAATTGAAAAAAATCTTCAACTTGTTCGCTAATTTTTTATAGCGAATGTTTTAAGGTCCTTACAAAGTTTGTCAATAGAATGTACTATTATTTTAAAATTCGATTACATTGAATTTTTTTTTCGATTTTTTCCCGATTTGAGAATTTTTGCAATAAAATATCTTTTTTGTGATTTTTTAGCGATTTTGAAAAAGTAATTATCTTTTAAATTTGGTGTGACCGCGTTCAATTATTTCGATATTATCTATTCCGTTTCGCCACCACATAATTCGGTACTACACTTCCATGTAATCCGCCATCAATTCCAGTTCTCAAGAAATCAAGTCAATTAAATAAATTGGTATTAATATTCCAATTCAAAAATAAAATATAAAAACACTACAAATGGATATTATCCTTTTCGGAGAGGAGACAATTCCCAATTTGTATGAATCGTTAAATCAGTCCACCGGTTCTTAAGATATAAGTTTAGTAACTAACACAACTTTCTTTTATATATATAGATAGAATAGGCGTGGTCAGTTCCTTAGTGCCCAAACAAATACTTAGGGCTGGATGGAAAGTCAACAGTATCTCGTGTAATAATTTTTAAATCGAAATCTTCATTATTGGCAAATATAAGGATTTTAGAAAAATCAAAATAGTGGGCGTAAATGTAGGCGTGGTCAATATTTTTTCCTTTAAAAACCTAACTGACGAACGTTGGTACAAAAAATAATGCAATAGTGCAAGTAGGCGTGGCCAATATTTTTTTTTAAAACCTCACTCGTGGTATGATGAACGTTTATACAAACAAAATATGCAAATCGGTCCAGCCGTTCTCAATTGATTACATTACCAACGAACAACAATTGATTTTTATATATAGATAATAATTTGTCCAGTTCAAAGTTAGCTAACATTATGCAATGGTGCACAACAATGTATTTTGGAAGTGTACCACTGCATATGCAAAGGAAGAAGGATAGCAATTGGATTAAATTATACTTATGCTATGAAAAAAATTGCAAAATGTAAAACAAACCCATTGAAAAATGATGATATAATTTTCAAAATTCCGAATATCTGGTGTTAATGTTACATAGCCAATTATCTGTCAAGGAAGAAGAAGAAGTTTAAACTTGTTCTTGTGAACAAGTAAAAAAATTGAGTTCGGTAAAGTAAGCATTTTTATATAAAAGCATCTGAATTCAAGCGTGTTTCACTTTAAACTAATGCAGTTAAAAAAACCATAAAGTTAATGAGGCCGTTATATGGGGCCATACCAAAACGGGAACCTCTATGGACAATTTTATACTTCAAGGATTGTCATCTATCAAATCTTCTAAAACACCAAATGTTGAAAAATTATGTGTGTAAATGTGACTTGGATTATCAACATAGCCAATATCGGTGGGTACCGTTATACGATATCATGGACCTATATAAACAATTCTCTTCCAGAGGGTAAAGTGCTCAAGGAACTCCTTGTGTAGATTTTCAGACAATTCCATTGGAAAATGTGCCTAAAATGATCAAACGGACAGGGTTAAATCGTCTTAGAATGATTAGAATTAGAATACGCTGATTAAAAATATATATACTTTGTTATGTCTAAAATGATTATTTCGATGAGTTGCAAACGGAATGACAAACTTAATATACCCTCCATACTATGTATTGTGGAGGGTATAAAAAAATCTCATATGATGAAAAAATACGAGAAATAAAAAAATATAGATCAAAAAAATAGTTTTATTCTCATTATACCCTACACCACATAGTGGTAAGGGTATTATGTCTTTGTGCATTTGTTTGTAACATGGAGAAGGAAACGAGATAGACCCATAGTTACTTTTGAGAACCTTCATAGAATCACTTTCTGAGTCGATTTATGCATGTCAGTCCGTCTGTCCGTCCGTCCGTCCGTCCGTCCGTCTGTCCATGTATTCTTGTGAACAAAATGCAGGTCGCATTTATTATCCGATTGAGATGAAATTTTCCAAACAATATTTTTTTGGCCCAAGGACGAACCCTATTGAAATTGGTGAGAATCGGATCAAATTTAGATATAGCTCCCATATATATCTTCATCCGATTTCGGGTTAAATGTGCACCAAATATACACTATCAGTCCAAATTACCTGAATTTTGGCACACCCAACCGAGTTCGGCCTAGAAGCAAGTATATCAAATTTGGAGAAAATCGGTTCAGATATAGCTATAGCTCCCATATATATCTTTCATCCGATTTGATCTTTAAGTCCCTCACATTCCTACTATGCACTCCACAACCGTGATATTTGGTACCAGGTATTAGATGGAGCACAGAAATAGCTGTTTTAAATTTTATCGAAATCGGTTCAGATTTGGATATAGCTCCCATATATATCTTCATCCGATTTCGGGTTAATTGACCACCAAATGGCCAATATCAGCCCAAATGGCCCGAATTTTGGCACATGTGACCGAGATTAGCCTTAAAGCAAATACAACAAATTTGGAGAAAATCGGTTCAGAAACAGCTATAGCTCCCATATATATATTCATCCGATTTCGGGTTAAATGTGCACCAAATGTCCACTATCAGTCCAAATTACCTGAATTTTGGCACACCCAACCGAGTTCGGCCTAGAAGCAAGTATATCAAATTTGGAGAAAATCGGTTCAGATATAGCTATAGCTCCCATATATATCTTTCATCCGATTTGGTGTTTAAGCCTCTCACATTCGTAATATGCACTCCACAAGAATGATATTTGGTACCAGATATAAGATACAGCCCAGAAATAGCTGTTTGTAATTTTATCGAAATCGGTTCAGATTTGGATATAGCTCCCATATATATCTTCATCCGATTTCGGGTTAATTGTGCACCAAATGGCCGATATAAGTCCAAATGGACTGAATTTTAGTACATCGGACCAAATTCAGCCTAGAAGCAAGTATATCAAATTTAGTGAAAATCGGTTCAGATATAGATATAGCAACCATATTCATGTTTCATCCGATTTAGAGTTTTAGTCCCACACATTCGTAATATTCACTCCACAACCGTGATATTTGGTACCAGGTATTAGATGGAGCACAGGAATAGCTGTTTTAAATTTTATCGAAATCGGTTCAGATTTGGATATAGCTCTCATATATATCTTCATCCGATTTCGGGTTAAATGTGCACTAAATGGTCAATATCAGCCCAAATCACCAGTCTAGAAGCTAATACGTAAAATTTGGAGAAACCCGGTTCAGAGATAGCTATAGTTCGTAAAATGCACGATAGAATTAGATAGATTTTGATTTTGTACCAAATATCTCATAGAGCTCTGAAATGCCCTGCATAAACCTTTGTACGAGAGCTCTACTAAATATGCAAAGTGGTGTAGGGTATCATATAGTCGGCCCCGCCCGACTTTTGAGCTTTCCTTACTGGTTTTTATTAGCTTATTTTGTTCTGCCAAGAGACTATTCTGGAATGGTGTGAATTGTCAAAATAACACAACTTTCTTTTATATATAGACTAGCTGTCCCAGTCCGCGTTGCCGGCCCGTAGTTTTAGTCTTTTATGCATAGTTTTTAAAGCATAATAATTAACTTTTATATGAACGCTACTTTGAAACATTGGCAATGAAAAATTTGCGCGAAGAGATATTCTACTCCCTTAGAAGCTAAGGTGCCGAATAAGGGCAAAATCAATTGACAAATGTGACCAAGACCCTGGAAATAGCTGAAATCAACGGATACCTTCATATAAGGGTTATACCAAAGCATGGTCCCATACAATATAGAATCTCAAATTACGAACATTTGGGGAATTTCAAAGGGGGATGCATCATTTGAAGGGAGCTACATCACATTGTAGACCGACCTGATATATATTTTGTACAAATGATTCTTCATGTAGCCCCTTGGACTCTATCGTAACCTTTTGCGGAATATAGAGCAAAGTATTTGAAGCCCTCTGTGTATGGTTAAGCTATTTCCCAACCCATGATTGTTTGCGGCGCAGTGTAATTACTGACGATAGCGCATAGTCCCCGTATAACGATTTCTCATTGGATTGATTATTTCCATATATAGTCAATTTTTTGGAGTTTTGGATTTCAGATTCTATAGTAATTTCTAAATTGAAATATTGGCAATATGACCTTAATTTAACTACCATAACTAAAGTTTCATCGGTTTATAAAAGTTAGAGACCCCATTAAATAAATTATATCCGTTAGCCTCTCCGTTCACCATTTGCAATTACGATAGAGGTCGCCAAATTTAATATGCGTCTTTCAAACTTTGCACCGGCTTTTATATTATTCTTAGCATGATTGATGTTGCAAAATGTATATTTTTACATATACTCTTCATATAATATTATCTCCTAAAAATTCGTCGACCAAATGTGCTCTAATTTGGCCGACTTGAGGTATTTTGATGGGCTGAAAACCATTTTCATTTGTCAAAGAAATACAACAAAAGCCTCTTTATATTCGTTATATCACCGTATTTAATAAAATTTTCAAACCTCAATTATCAGTATTATCCGATTATCTGTTTCGTTTAGGCATAATAATATCACTAAAAATTCGTCCTTTTGCATGCTTTTGTTACAATTGCTACCGAATGAACTGTAATTTGACATTTAAAGTTTTCGGTGTTATGAAATCTACTGTTTACTATTGGTTCCCCAATAGACATGAAATCTACTGTTTACTATTGGTTTCCCAATAGACATAGCCTCAATTTAAAAGTATTTTGAGATCTTAAGTGTTTTGATGCTTTGAGAAGTATTTTTTAATCAAAATAAAAAATGTTGGTATGGCAACCATATTACATATACATATACATATATTATGTATAGAAAATATGCCAAATTTCTTGATTTTTCAATAAGAATTTTCAATTCTAAAAGGCATTCTGAAACAATTCTACACAAAATTCCATATCAAAATAGAACAGTACATTTTTTCAGTTCCGCGATTTTTCCAGAGGCTTTTCTCAAAAATTTTCTTTCATGAAAACGTTTCCACTGTAATTACAAATAACCAAAAGAAAATTTGAGTCAAATCGGTCCAGCCGTTCTCAACTGATATGTTTCTATACTTATCTATTTTTTTTTTTTACAAGAAGAAGGTGTGGCCAGTTCCTCTGACCCCAAGTCAGATTACGTTCTATACTAACTGTGGAACAGATATCTTCATGATTTTGGCCAATATTAGGATTTTAAGTAAATGGGCGCAAAATTGGGTGTGGTCATTTTTTCTTTGCATAAAAAAGTCGTGGTAGGATGAACAATTAAAAAAATTATCCAAATCGTTCCCGCTGTTTTTAACTGATTCTTACCAACGGTCATGGTCAGATCCTCAGTCCCCCAATTAATACTTAGGGTTGGAGGGAAAGTCAACAGTATCTCGTGTAATAATTGTTAAACCAATATCTACATTATTTGGGAAATATAAGGATTTTAGATAAATCGAAATAGTGGGCGTTAAAGGAGGCGCGGTCAACATTGTATTTCTTTAAAAACCTAACTCGGGGTATGACGAACGTTTTTACAAAAAATTATGCAAATCGGTCCAGCCGTTTTCAACTGATTCCATTACCAACAAACAACAATTGATTTTTATATATACAGGGTTGCCCATATTCGACGGACCCATCTGGCAACGCCATAACTTTTGACAGAGATGTCACATCGCTTAATGACATACTGCGTTTGAAGCGTCAGTCCAAGCAGATTTTTACCAGAGCGCCACGCGAGCGCTCTGAAATAGTTGAAATTTACATTCAACAGAAGAAGTCAATTGTGAAAACTCAACGTGCTTTTAAAACATTAAAAAATGTGAGAAGTGCGCCTTCTAAGAACACCATTAAGCGAAAAATTTTCGACTGGTAAGGCTCTTTCTAATGCGAAGAGGCCATATAAAAGTCGACCAAAGCGATCGGCCGAGAATATCGCTGCCGTACGAGCCAGTGTTGAGAGGTCCCCAAGAACATCCCAAAAACGCCGTTCTCAGCAGTTGGGCATGGCTCGGTCACTTTACAACGGATTATTCGCATTGATTTGCATTTGTTCCTGTACAAAATTCAATTGACGCAAAGAATGTTGCCTGCGGACAAGCCTCGTCGATTGGAATGGGCCCAAAGGTCCGTCGAATATGGGCAACCCTGTATAGATTGACAAAAATAGGAAAAACAAATTTTCACAGCCAACGTTTAAATAGAATGGACTATAATTTTGAAATTCGATTCCATTCAACATTTTTTCTCGATTTTATAATTTTTTAGCGATTTTAAAATAGTAAATATCCCTTAACTTTGTTGTTACCGCGTTAAATTATTTCGACATTATCTATTCACATCAACATAATTCAGTACTACACTTCAATATAACCCGGCTGCAGTCGAGTCAATTCAAATTGAAAAAAACCGTTCATACCCGATAAAGTATTAAAATTAATATCATTTAAGAAGAAGTTAAGTTATGAATTAATAAGTTAATAAACACATCAAATCTATAAATATCAGTTTTGTGTGCTGTCGCTTTACGAGGGCAGCTCGGAAACTTCTTAGGCTAGCACAAAAAGCGCGTTATAAACAGAAACAAGTAAAAAAGCTGTAAGGTCTGTCGGGTCGATCTTTGAATACCCTCCATCATTTGGAACGATTTTGGAAATTTTCAAAATAATTAAATCCGTTAAAAATTCTGTTAAAACCTAGAAATACCGAATGTAGCCGTATATTAGGGTCTACACGACGACGTGGTATTGGTCACTTCCTTCACTTTATATGAGATATGTGATCATTTGTAGAAAATATTGAAATGTACGCGAGGTACCAGATGTAGTTGACCGAAGTATTCCATTTTCACGCTTCATCTAATACATATAAAAATATTGATATGGCCAAAATGACAAGAAAATCAAAAATTTATATCCAATTTAAAATTTATATCCATATTCATATCAGGTTTCTGTCAAAGAGAGATATATCTAGATATAGCAAGTTGTAAAGAATCGCTGACTTGTTTCGCCAGTTGTGACAGATACAGTATTGAAAATAATGACCCCTTTTGGCAGATATACATCTTCACAACTGATATTGTATTATGTTTTGTATGTGTAAAGTTTGAAGAGTGTTGAATGTTTATTTCGCTTTCTTTGAACGCTTTGTTTTCCAAAATCCTGAACCCTATGTGGGACAGGTAGCAAAAGAATTGTCCGAACTCTACCATCTCTATAACAGATCTTGTGTTGATAGAAATATTGAGATGTACCAAGTCTTGAATGGAATCGGATGTTAATTTCGCTTTTTATGGGCTTCATGGATATTCAATATTTTGAGTCTTTGTGGGGTAGGTACCAGAAGAAGTGGAGCGACATTCCCATATTAGTAGAAATAATGGGATATGTGAAATATAAAGAGAATCTGATGCTTATTTCGGATTTTATAAACGTTTTGGTTATTGAAAACTTTGACCCTTTGTAGGGAAGGTACCAGAAGAAATGGTTCGATCTATACCGTTTTTATAACAGATCCTGTGTTGATAGAAATATTCAGATGTGCCAAATCTAAATGGAATCGGATATTAATTTTATGGGCTCGATGGATTTTTAAAATTTCTACCTTTTGTGGGGGATGTACCAGAAGGAGTGGACCGATATATTCAATCTTGACAACACATCTTGAGTTTATAAAAATATTGGGATGTGTGAAATTTTAACATATTCGGACTCTTACATCACATTTTATAAAAGTTGTAATTATTCAAAATGTTAAACCTTTGTGGGGGAGGTACCTGATGGAGTGGACCTATATTGTCCATTTTGGCACCTGACCTATAATGATGAAAATATTAGGATTCGCAAAGTTCTTTGAAAATTTTGTCATTTTGCGTGGGAGGTACCAGAAGGAGTGGACCGATATTGCCCATCTCCGAACTCGATATAAGTTTGACAATAATATTACGATGTACCAACTTTGGATCAAATCGGATACTTCCTTCGAGACTTATCGTGCTTACCAGCCAGACAGACGGAGGGACGGACATCTCTAGATCAACTCCAAATGGCCTGAAACGGATTTGATCCAAAGAAACCTAGGGTCTAAACCCGTTATTTCAATGAGGCTGAGGATATACAAATTCGGTGAATAATGTAGCTAAAATCATCAAAATTCCGAATGTAGGAAGGTACCGTTATATTGGTGTTATACGAAGACGTGGATCTGCATAGACAATTTTCTGTCTTAGGCTGTAGTATTCATTACGAACTTTAAATGCAAAATTTGAAACAATTCCGGTGAATAATGTTGCTATACCAAATTTGAAACATTTCCGTTGAATAATGTCGCTTAAATCACCAAAATACCGAAAAAAGGGAGGTACCATTATATGGGGGCTATACCAAAACGTGGACCTACTTCACCTATTTTCAATACAAAAGTCCTACAGACATAATTTGACAAATTTTGAATAAAATTTTATCAACCTACTTCGTTTCCTTCGGAAGCTAGAGTGATTTCCACAGACTGATAGACAGACTGACATCGCTAAATCGGCATAGAATTTTATGCTGATCAAGAATATATATACTTTGTGTGGTGTAAAATGTATATTTCGAGGTGACAAACTTAATATACCCTCCATACTATGGTGGAGGGTTTAAAAAGTGAGGTGTTTTGAAAACTTTCACCTCTGTTATGAACACATGTTAAATTTTGTATCGATCTGGCAACTCCTTCGTATAGAAACAGTTGTTCAAAAAAGACGCATTCGCAATTTTTTTACAATGGAAAAATTAGAAATGTGTGCTGTCATTAAATATTTACATAAAAAAGGTTTATCGGCACAAAAAATTCATAATGATACGGTGAATGTGTTAGGTGTAAGTGCTCCTTCATATGTAACTGTAAATATTGGGTTGCTGAATTTAAACGTGGTCTAACAAGCATTGAAGATGAACCACGTAGTGGTCGTCCAAAAACAGCAACAACAGAAATTATAGCCAAAGTGCATGATGATGCAAATGATCGACGAATAAAAGTGCTTGAAAATGCTAATAATCATGGACATTTAATTTTACATGAAGAACTACAGGTGAAAATGCTTTCTGCAAGATGGGTGCCGCATTTGTTAACAGTCAATAAAAAACGCATAAGAATGAACATATCTCCAGCTTGTTTGGATCGTTTTAAGCGAAATAAAATGGACTTTAAGCGTCGTTTAATAACTGTTGATGAGACATGGATTCACCACTATACTCCAGAGGCAGAAGAACGATCCGAACATCCAAGGTATTTTATTGATTGATTATCTGCAAAAGGGTAAAATAATAAATTCAGAGTACTATTGCATGATGAAATAATTTTTCATCAAGACAACGCACCAGCGCACAAGAGTGTTTTAACAATGGCTAAAATCAACGAATTAAACTACGAATAGCTTGACCACCCACCTTATTCTCCTAATTTAGCTCCCAGCGACTTTTACTTGTTCCCAAATCTAAAAAAAAATTCGTGCTGGCAAGCGTTTTAACTCAACTGAAGATGCAATTACAGTTGCAAACCACTATTTTGAAGACATTGAGGAAAACTAATTTAATCAAGGGATAGAATTGCTAGAAAAGCGTTGAACTAAGTGCATTGATGTTTCAGGAGATTATATTGAAAAATAAAAATATTTTTGAAGAACTTATGAAAGAGAATACTCTTTCATTGATAGGCTAAGAAGTTACCGAACCGTCCTCGTATACTACCCAAAATGTCTACACAACATATTAGAATTCAAAAAGAAAACAAGTTTAAAAGCAGTAAGCTCGGCCGGGCCGAACTTTGAATACCCTCCACCATTTGGAAAAAATTTGGAAATTTTCAAAAAATAAAAACCGTTGAAGATTTTTTTATACCCTCCACCATAGTATGGAGGGTATACTAAGTTTGTCATTCCGTTTGTAACACCTTGAAATATACATTTAAGACCCCACAAAGTATATATATTATTGATCAGCATAAAATTCTATGTCAATTTAGCAATGTCCGTCCGTCTGTCCGTCTGTGGAAATCACTCTAGCTTCCGAAGGAAACGAAGTAGGTTGATAAAAATTAGCAATGTCCGTCCGTCTGTGGAAATCACTCTAGCTTCCGAACGAAATGAAGTAGGATGATAAATTTTTACTCAAATGTGTACTATGTCTGCAAGACTTTTGGTATTGAAAATGGATCATGTAGCTCCACGTCTTCGTATAGCCCCCATATAACGGTACCTCCCGATATACGGTATTTTAATGATTTTAGCGACATTATATACCGGAATTGATTCAAAAATGGTATTTAAAGTTCGTAATAGATACTACGGCTTACCGTTATATATGTTGATGATTTTGGAGACATTATTTACCGGAACTATTTCAAATTTAGTATTTGAAGTTCGTAATGAATACTACAGCCTATGACAGAAAACTGTCTGTACAGGTCCACGTCTTCGTATAGCCCCCATATAACGGTACCCCCGATATTCGGTATTTTGAAGATTTTAGCAACATTATTTACCGAAATTAGTTTACATTTTGTATTTGAAATTCGTAATGGATACTACAGCCTATGCCAGAAAATTGTCTGTCCACGTTTTATAACCCCCATGGTACCTCCTTATATTCTGTAGTAGTTTTAGCTACATTATATACAGATTTTTTCCAATTTCGCATTTGAATATTGCAATATCTTGTGGCAGAAGCTGCCTATGCAGGTCCACGTCGTCTTATAGACCCTAATATACGGCTACATTCGGTATTTTTAAGATTTTAACAGAATTTTTAACGGATTTTATTTTTTTGAAAATTTCCAAATTTTTACCAAACCAAACAAAACTTACAGCTTTTTTACTTGTTAAATGTTAAAAATAGCGAATATAGTCGTTTTATTGGGGTCTGTACGACGTGGACCAACATAGGCATTGCTTGTCATAAGGCATTCGAAACTTGAAATAAACGGTGAATAATGTAGCTAAAATCATCATCATACCCTACATAGGGAGGTATATCGGAGCTATACGAAGACCTGGAACTGCATAGACAATTTTCTGTCACAGGCTATAGCATCCATTACGAACTTCAAATACGATATCTCAAACAATTTCGGTGAGTATTGTACCTAAAATCGATAAAATACCGAATATAGGGAGGTACTAATATATAGGGCCTATACGAAGACCTAGACCTACATAGACAATTTTCTGTCACAGACTGTAGTTTCCATTACGAGCTCTAAGTACGTAATTTGAAACTACTCCGGTGAATAATGACGCTAAACTCATGAAAATACCGAATGTTGGAAGGTACCGTTATAGGGGGACTATACAAAGACGTGAGCCTGCACAAACAATTTTCTGTCATAAGCTGTAGTATCCATTTCGAACTTCAAAAATCAAATTTGAAACAATTTCGGTGAATAATGTCGCCAAAATTATCAAAATACCGTTATATGGGGACTATACGAAGATCTAAACCTGCATAGACAATTTTCTGTCACAGACTGAAGTTCCCATTACGAACTCTAAATACGTAATTTGAAACTATTCGGCTGAATAATGACACCAAAATCATCAAAATACCGAATATTGATGGGTATCGTTATATGGGGGCTATACGAACACGTGGACCTGCACAGACAATTTTCTGTCATAGGCGATGTCATAGACATAGCTAAACTGACTTACAATTTTATGCTGATAAAGAATATTGGAGATGAGTATTTCGAGGAGTTACATACGGAATGACCAAGTTAATATGCCCTCCATAGTATGGTGGAGGGTATAAAAACACTAAAAATGTGCATTAAAAAATAGTAAGTCTAAATGAAAATAAGTAAAAAGCAGTAAGTTCGGGCGGGCCGAACTTTGAATACCCTCCACAATTTGGAACGAATAAGGACAATTTCAAAAAAAAAAAAAAAATCCGGTAAAAACTTTAAACTACCTAAAATCGGAAGGAATATACGAGGTCTGTTGTAATCACGCTACAGTCTAAACGAATAAAGATAGGAAGCTAAAATTTTGCACAGATCTCTCTTTTGTCTGCAGGCAGGTCAAGTTCGATGATGGGCTATATCGGTCCACGATATCGTATAGTCCCCATATAACGGTACCCCCGATATTCGATATTTTGATTATTTTAGCCAAATTTTCCAATGGAATTGTCTGAAATTCCACACAAGGAGTCCCTTATGAGTCTTTCACCCCCTGAAAGAGAGTTGTCTATATAGGTGCGCGATATCGTATATCCCCTATATATCGGTACCCCCCGATATTCGGTATTTAGAAGATTTTAGCCACATTTTTCAACGCAATTGTCTGATAATCCACACAAGGAGTTTCTTGTAGGTAATTTATCCCTTGGCTGACAATTATCTATATAGGTCCACGATATCGTATAGTCCACATATAACGGTACCCCCTATATTCGGTATTTTCATGATTTTAGCCACATTTTTCAATGGAATTCTCTGAAATTCCACACAGGAGCCCCTTATACACACAAGGACTTCCTTGTGAGTACTTTACCCCCAGACATAGATTTGTCTACATAGGTAAACAATGTCGTATATCCCACCATATATCGGCACCTTCCGATATTAGGTATTTTAAAGATTTTAACAGAATTTTCAATGGATTTTTTTTTAAAAAATTTCTAATTCGTTCCAAATGGTGGAGGGTATTCAAAGTTCGGCCCCGCCGAACATACTGCTTTTTTACTTGTTAGATTGTATTCTTTTCGGCCGCAATGCCATTTTGAATTGGTGATAATTGTCAAAATCTATCAAGCCATTCCTGAGATATAAGCGTTCTAATTAACGTCCCCTTCTTTGAAATATGAGATTGTATATATCATCAGATTGTATATAGCATCAATGAAGTATTTTTGGTATTTTTGGTTTTAAGTATTTTTGGTTTCGCTGAAATTAAAAATATTCGCGGTTTTATGGAAAATTTAGAACTTCGTATTTAAAAGATTTGGTATATTTCAATAAAATATTATTCGATGACCAAACACCACTAAACTATAGTCCCATGCAAAACTCCGAAGCGATTGGTCATTAATAGTGACCTCTAGAGCAACTACAATATTATGATTTTTTCGGTTTTTTGTCCATTTCATCCCCTAAATATTTTGCAATCAATAATTTCGTGAGTATCGGGCCATAATTGCGACCTGTAGCGTGATTACAGTTTAACACGGACAGACGGACATACATAGCCAGATCGACTCAGCTTGTCGATATAGTTTCCTATGTCGCGGACCAATGTTTCGAGTTGTTACATAATTTTTGGACTTACAATACCCCCAACACATAGTGTTGTAGGGTAAAAATATGGACCTAGAAGATGCGGCAACAAAAAGTTGATGTCTTATAACAGTTTATACGCAAATTCCATATCATACACATACAATTTTGGCGTGATTCCGTGACAAACAGCCAATTTTTTTTATCTAAACGATAAGTCTCTTTTTTGAAGAGTTTTACGTATTTTTTTTTTTGAATTTTAAAACTCATAAATACATTGTCACTTGCATAAAAAGCATTTGTTTCAAAAACCAAAATATGTTTTCATTCGACAAATTTGTGAACGAATCAAAAAAAATAAATAAATAAATAAATAAAAAATAAATAATAATAATAAATAATATAAAAATAGAGTCCGTATTGGGTCTACCTCCTGCGACGGAGCTTCCCCCATATAGGTCCATTTTTATTCGGTATTTTAGAAATTTTAGCGACATTTACAAACGGAATTGTTTTAAATTCGCTATTTGGAGTCAGTATTGGTTTCTACCTTCTAGGACAGTGCATTGTCTATGTACGTCCACGTTTTCTTATAGCTCAAATATAACGGTATCCCTCAATATTCCGTATTTTGGCGATTTTTGGCACATTTTCAAACATAAGTATTTTAAATTCGGTATTTAGAGTTCTTAATGGGTCCCACCATGGCTCAATAAGTAAGGTTGATCAACTCCAAAGAAACTAGGCAAAATGCAACTTTATTATGTCAAAATTGACTTTATTGACTTTATTGTGTCAAATTGACTTTAAAACATTCAACAATTGGTTTCGTTTATTTTACTTTTTTTCACAAAACTAATATATTGTGGGAAGTCTACAAAAATATGAATGGAATATTGGGATTTTTATACAAAATTGAATGGAATAGAGGGACAATATTACTTTAAACTAAATTTGTACATTTTGGCTATTACGGTGGAAAATGTGCGTTTCTGTTTCACACAAATTATGTTAAATATTTTCTTTTTTATTGAAAACAATGAACACACATATACAAACTGTGTAGATGTTGTGACAGGATAGGGACACCAAAAGAATTTATTTATGAGGTAGCTTTGTTCTACCTTTCGTAATTGTGCCATGGGTTCCACATATTTTTCCTGAAAATTGTCTATATCGGCACGTTTTCCCAAAGTCCCCATTTCACGTCAAAACAGACATTGTTTATGTAGTTTCTCGTTTTTGTGCAGCACTCATATAATGGCACCTCCCACTATAAAACTAGCTCTAATATTAGTCCCCGATACTTACTTTTTTTAAAGGGTTGTAACGTGACCGTTTCATTCACCTTGCATCTTCAAAATAAACCAGTCATTTTTTACTCATACAAAGAAATTCTCATTCACTTTACTGCATAACACGGATTTATAGTTTGGTTCCTTTCACAGCGGTCGTCGAATTCCGCCGACAAAGTACGAGTGAAATAGTCGTGTGACTCGTCCGCAGTCTCGGAAACTAGTACTCGTTAGCAAACACTTCGACCACGCTCATAGCAAGCTCCACGCTCATAGAAGCTCCACGCTCTTAGCAAGCTCCACGCTCATAGCAAGCTCCACGCTCATAGCAAGCTCCACGCTCATAGCAAGCTCCACGCTCTTAACAAGCTCCACGCTCATAGCAAGCTCCACGCTCATAGCAAGCTCCACGCTCTTAGCAAGCTCCATGCTCTTAGCAAGCTCCATGCTCTTAGCAAGCTCCATGCTCTTAGCAAGCTCCACGCTCATAGCCAGCTCCAAGCTCATAGCGCTTGTCGCTCCCACTAATCAAAGTTTCTCCCGACAGCAACCCGCAAGCTTCGGAGGACCCGAATCGACATCAACCCGAATACTCCCGAGTCGATATCAACCGAATACTCCCGAATCGACATCAACCCGAATACTCCCGAGTCGACAGCAACCGAATACTCCCGAGGCGACATCAACCCGAATACTCCCGAGCCTACAACTCACGACCACTGACCAGCTGAATTGACCTTCGAATTAAGCGTAATCCGTCTCCATACGTACCCAGCCATCTCAAACTCACACCATATTCTTCACATATTATTCGAAATATAATCACCAGAGGATTATAATAAAAACACTAAAATTATTAACACTCGTGTTTTACTTAAGGTTTGTGGGTCCTTAGGTTGATCCTGGCAACGACTGAACTTACCTCAGCCTAGACAAAACCACGCGTTATAAATGGCGCCCGAGCAGGGACCCGACAAAAATACGAACAGCGAAAAACCAAAACCGAACGCCAGCGAGGATTCGTCGAGGTCCACGAATAATAGTGAGGGAAGTTTGGAAGTGAACGACTTTTTGAGTCCTGAATCGCTTAGCTGGATCTACTTGTTGAAACGAGAACACTTAGTGGAGCAAAGCCAAAAAGTCGGGCTCAAGACCACAGGTTATACAGTGGAGTACTTACGGAAGCAACTTAGCAAACATATTCGAGAGAAACGAACACGTGTTTCGGCTGAGAACCTTCTACGTGAATTGGAAAAGGAAGTAAAATCTTCGGTTCCCGAATTCGTACCTGGAACATCCGTAGTAGTCCCGGTACCTAGGGACTTTTTTACCAACAATTTCTGGAGACGAAGTCGGTCCTACTCAAGGGAACATTCCCACCATAATGATGTCTGATGCGGAAGTAATGAACATAATAAATCGTTGGTCTCTCAAGTTTTCGGTTGACCACGATCTGATCGATTTCCCTGAGCGGTGCGAGGAGTTAGCCGATTGTCATAACATCTCGTATGATCGTCTACTTCCATCACTACTTACGACATTAGAGGGAAATGCTTTGAGGTGGTACCGGGTAAAGCGAGAAGAGATCAAAACGTGGGCTGACTTCCGTGCCGAAATTCTTCTTACCTAAGCGGTATTTAAATCAAATTGAGCACTCTTTCTACAATCGGCGGCAGCAGAACCGGGAAAGAGCCAAGGATTATATATTGACCATGCTAACAACTTCCCGACGCCACCCACTGCTTAAATCTATGAACCATTTAGATCGGATCTACGACGGTCTCCGCCCCGAGTACCGGCATTATGTGAGGCGACACGATTTCAACACCCTGGACGAATTAATAAGTCTAACCGACGATTTTGAATTGATAAAGCGGGATGAAGCTCGCTTGGAAAAACCACATACCTCGCATATGCTCCAAGCGACTGCGGACATTCCTTACTCCCGAAATAAGCACTGCTGGAGCTGTAAGCGTCCAGGACACTGGCGATGGAAGTGCCGACAAACTCCAATCAGGTTCTGTTCTCATTGTGGAAAGAATGACGTGCTCTCAAGAGTCTGTGATTGTACTGGCCGACAACCTAAGGATTCAAACCCCACACCACACGAACGAACCGGGAGATATTTTATCGAGGTTTGTGTCGAGGGGATTAGACTAAACGCGTTAATTGATACCGGGGCTTCGCTAAGCTACATCGATGAAGTGATGCGGAGGAAGCTGCGATCCAAAGGAATAAAACCAGGCACTACAAAACGAATTATACAAATGGCCGACCAAAGAGTATCGAATTGTGAGACGGGTCTCCGGGTGACTCTAGTATATAGAGGAAAGGCGACAGAACTATCCGTTACCGTTATCCCAAATCTTGCGGAACCCATGATATTAGGAATGGATTTCCTCGCCGAAAGGAACTGCCGGTTGAGTCTCGACGGAGAAATTTTACTCCGAGCCATGAGCGAGCCATTCATCGAGTACGCACATACAATAACACCACGCGCCTTCCTCACCGACACCGAGGAAGCCGAGTTGAAAGCGATGCTATTACGCCACACAGATAAGTTTGCACCGTCAAAAGGCCTATGTATGATCGCCAAACACACAATCAAACTGAAACACAAGGAGCCGATCAAACAGCGGTATATACCCCGAAACCCAGCAATGATGGCGGTGGTTAATGCAGACGTTGATAATCTTCTACTTCTAGATAAAATAGAGTCTTCTCACAGCCCGTACAGTGCACCAATCGTCCTGGCACGGAAGAAACAGGGGGGTTGGCGAATGTGCATAGACTATCGGCAGCTAAACGAGGCTAGTGAATCCGATGTATACCCTATGCCTCAAATTAACGCTATTTTGGATCAACTTAGAGAAGCCAAGTTCATTTCAACTTTAGATTTGAAAAACGGATATTGGAAAATACCACTAGACGAATCTTCGAGGCCATTCACAGCCTTTACTGTACCAGGAAGAGGACTATTCCAGTGGAAGGTAGTGCCTTTCGGTCTACATTCGGCTCCAGCGACTTTCCAGAGAGCACTTGACCAGATAATCGGCTCGGATCTTCACCCTCTGGTCTTCGTGTATTTAGATGACATCATCGTACTTGGGCGAAGTTTCCCCGAACACCTTAGTGTGTTGGAGATCGTGTTCGAGAGACTGCAAAACGCTGGGATGCAAATAAACTTCGAAAAGTGTGAGTTTGTTCGGAAATCGATTAAATATCTGGGTCACCTCGTGACACCCGAAGGCATCCGAACCGATCCCGATAAGATAGAAGCGGTACGGAAACTCCCCCCTCCAACTAATTTGAGAGAACTACGGCATATATTGGGTATGGCATCATGGTATAGACGATTCATACCAAATTTCGCAAAAATCGTGAGCCCCCTCAACCAACTTCAGAAGAAAGCCTCACGGTGGGAATGGGGTGCCTCACAAGAGGAAGCCTTCAACAATTTGAAAAAAGTTCTGACCGAAACCCCCTACTGGAATGTCCTGATTTTTCACACCCATTCTTTCTCCAAACGGACGCCAGCCTAGAGGGTTTGGGGGTGGTCCTTTTTCAACGTCACACAGAACAAGAGTCCGTGATAGCATACGCCAGCCGATCCCTCACTGATCTCGAGAAGAAATACTCCACAACCGAGCAAGAGTGTCTGGCCATCCTCTGGGGCATCAGGAAGATGAGGTCATATTTAGAAGGTTATCGGTTTACCGTAATAACCGACCATCATTCCTTAAAATGGCTCCATTCATTACAGAATCCCTCTGGTCGTCTAGCAAGATGGGCACTGGAGCTCCAGCAATACGACTTTGTTATTGAATACAGAAAGGGGATTTTGAATGTCGTTGCAGATACTTTATCCCGAGCTGATTGATTGGTATACCAAAATGGTGAAGAAGGTGGCTGAAGGTAGTTATAAATGTCCGGATCTCCAAATGATAGAAGATCACTTATATAAACATGTACCTCGTCGGTCATTTTGGGGTTTTTAAAACGTTAAAAAGAATTCAGGAGGACTTCTACTGGCCTGGGATGTCCAGGGACGTAAGGAATTACGTCCGTAGCTGTGAAAAGTGCGCAAGGTATAAGGTCGAGCAGAAGGCACCGAGTGGATTCATGCATACTATGCAGTGTTCCACACCTTGGGAAGTCGTTTGTGCAGATTTCATTGGTCCGCTCCCAAGATCCACACAGGGAAACACCTCGTTGTTGGTAATCATCGACAAATTCAGTCGATGGGTGGAGTTGGTCGCAACAAGAAGAGCCACGGCTCAAGACGTCGTCAAAGCACTCAAGGAGCGCGTTTTCTATAGGTTTGGTTGCCCGAAGGTGATACTCACTGACAATGGGGCACAATTCACAAGTCGGCTAGTGCAGTCTTTCCTTCAGGACAACCACGTCGACCATCGAACAACAGCATACTATGCTCCTATGAGTATTTGGGACCCAAATACTCAGGCCCTTTCACTGTCTCTGCCATCATACACGCCAATATTGTAGAAGTGAGAGATGAGAAGAAGAAAATAAGAACAGTGAACGTGCAAGGCCTTAAACCACACCACACACCTCACTCAGTACTAGCTATCGTGGTCTGATCACGGCTTTATACTCATACTACCTTCACTCAAGAGAGTAAATACCCAATTTCCTCTCTCGCAAACAGTTCTCAAAGTGAACGATCCGCCGGATCATCCGAAGGAGAACAATTTGAGTCTCCCAAGAAAGCAAATACCTAATTTTTTCTCTCTCTCTCTCCTGCGGACAACTAATGAGAACAATTCGAATCTCCCATGAATGCAAATTCCCAATTTTCTCTCTCTCCCGCGGACAACTACTGAGAACAATTCATGTCTCTCAAGAGCGGAAAAATTTACTCTCCCGATCACAACTTGCTCTCTAGTCAGCCGAATCACTCAACTAGTAATGGAAGTTGGGGAGATAATGAGTAGCAAATCGGCAATAGGGAGAAAAATTAGATATTGACAAAATGTAGAGAGATTGATTGAGAGCTGGGAGAGAAAAGCTTATGTCCCTTAAATAATGGAGATAATGTGTAAGCTATGTATTCTCTATTTTTTTGAGATGAGCGAAATCGACAACAAAATCAATATACCGTTTTTTAGTAGGAATTTTAACAAAAAATGTACAACAACACGGCTCCTTAGTACGCCACACAAGAAAAGAAAAATATCTGTCTTCGCCTTGAAATGACATTGTAGGAAATCAGTTATTTCATAAACAGGCAACAAGATGGAACGGAAAGCCACCAAACCGCGTCGCATTATCACGCCACCCCAACCACCAAAACCTTTTCTGCCACCAATGGAAGCCAGACCGAGGATCATCTCCAACGAGGTACTGGCCCCGAGGAAGATTACTTTGCAACCAGCGGGACCCCCACCACTGGCACCCATTCAAGGCCTGCAAACAGCAACCCAGGTGGCGGCCTGCGTCTTGCCATCCACCTCATTGACTATAACCGGAGGGATGCCTGCGTAAGACGATCCACCATCAATTTTTTGCCAGCAAGCGACTCCATCCGTGAATCGGGGAAGGTTGTCGTTACCTTCAACTTCGACTGGCCGCGAGCAACAAGCGACTACTGCAACCACCTCAATGGTGGTTGATTGTGCAAACGTCTCAGTCAGTCGTGCAAAGATAGCCAAAATGGAAGATGCGCCGTCTACGTCGTGGGTACAAGTTCCAGGGACACAGGTAGCGGCACAGGTTGCACGGAACCGAAGAAGGTATTCAGAGGAGGAGCTTATCCGATGGATGAGAACTTTAAAAGTCACCAAACCTCGTGGTCGTCGACATCAAACTGTGCTGCATTATCCCAACCGACCGAGTGTTAAGGTAACTTTCCTGATATCGGGACGTGCCAGATTGCAATGTGCTGGTGCTTCAATCGTAATTCCTCTGATCACTCAACCCGACAGGCCCCGAGACCATTTGAATAACACGTTGTAGTTTCCCCCTTTGTGTTAATTTTTTGTTTCAAGCTGTAGAACAGCATTAAGGCTGTAGAGCAGTCATTTGTTTTTTTTTTATACCCTACAACACTATGTGTTGGGGGTATTATAAGTTTGATTGGGCCAAAAATTATGTAACACCACGAAATATTGATTTCCCACATAGGAAAGTATATATGGATCTTCCTATCTCGTCTGTCCGTCTGTCCATGTTAATTTGTAATCACTCTACAGGTCGCAATTATGGCCCGATCTTCATGAAATTTAGAATGGAGGTGGGGCTAGGGTCAGAATAGAACCCTATTTCTTTTGGAGATGATCGCCAAATGTTTAGGGGTTGAAATGGACCAAATACTAAAAAAATGTCGGATTTTGCAGTAGCTATACAGGTCGCAATTATGGCCCGATCTTCATGAAATTTAGAATGGAGGTGGGGCTAGGGTCAGAATAGAAGCCTATTTCTTTTGGAGATGATCGCCAAATGTTTAGGGGTAGAAATGGACCAAATACTGAAAAAATGTCGGATTTTGCAGTAGCTATACAGGTCGTAATTATAGGAATTTTGCATGTAGCTAGAGTTTAGGGCGGGGAAGAAGCCTACCAATTTGGGTTGTCATCGGATAATATTTAGCGGGTAAAAAAAGACCATATCTTTTTTTGTTGAAAAAATTTAAAAATTTTCATTAAACCGCGAATATTTTATATCCTGGGGAAATCACAAAGCCATGACAAGGTTACTTCTGATCTTTACATTGATGTTAAGATCCAACAAATCGGATATATAGCAAAATATGTGCGATATATATGTCTATCAAAGGAGATATGCTTGAAAGATCTCATATATGTTGAGAACGGCTGAACTGATTTCAACAGTTCTCACTAATTCAGAATGGCCTCTTGGCAGGAAAGGAAAAACGCCTAAAAAATCGCATAAAAATATCTCTTTAAAGATGAAAATATTGATTTTGTAAAATTTTCTCATATTTTTTCAATTTTGTCATATTTTCATTTTGAATTAAACATTTGGCAAAATTTCTACAGCTAACAAAACTAAGTAGTTGAGATATCAGTATATCATATACAGATCGCATTTATGGCCCGATCCTAACGAAATTTGGCATGGGGATCAGATGAGGGTCAGAATAGAAGCCTACCCTTTTTGGAGATGATCGCCATATATTTAGGGGTTGAAATGGACCAAAAAAACTGCAAAATTGTCAGGAGGTCGTAATTATCGCCCGATCCTCACGCACATTTGAATGGGGATTACCGGACATTGCAAAAACCAAGCAGTTTTGGATGGCCATCAAAAATATTCAATGTGTGGAGGAGTTTGCCAACTTTTGTAGACAAAATAAGAAAATGTCCACTCCAGTGACTTTTTGGAGAATTCACAAATACAGGAAAGACGCACTTCTGACTATTTCGTTAACGCTGATTTCGCTGAAGAATATTGTCAAATGACTATATCTCATATAGATGCGTTTCAGTCAAAAACCAATAATAAATGTTAATCTTTTGCCACTTCTAAGAGATTATGGGTCTTTGGGAAATATTCGTTCCAGATCTAGGAAGACCATTTAGGTGCAACATCTACCAATAAATTGGAAATAAGCAATTTAGTTTAATTTTCTATTATTCGAAAATTAGAGAACGAATCCTGATGGTTTTCTTTTATTATTTGTCACAATATCTTGTGGAATTCTTTCGAGTATCTTGCCTATATAAACTGTATCGTTTATTATAGTGTTGTAGGGTATTCAACGGTCGGCCCCGCTCGACTGTAGCCTTTGCTTACTTGTTTTCTCATACTTTTGTTGTTATTACTATTTTATTTAAATAAAGCTGTAGAACAGCATTTGTTGGTATTCTTATGGACAAAATAAAATAAAGAAAAAATGTTGGCATGAGCTTACCGATTCGGTAAGTAAAATACACCTAACACTAAGTGGTGCGGGCCTTCGGGCTAAAACTCAGTCAACGGAAGGGAAAAGTGTTTTTTAGGGGAAAAAAACACACGCATAATGTAGTATATACATGAATTAAAAAAAAAAATATTATATAAATATCATTGATAATTTTTTTTTCACTCGAAGTGAGGGGGGAGATGTAACGTGACCGTTTCATTCACCTTGCATCTTCAAAATAAACCAGTCATTTTTTTACTCATACAAAGAAATTCTCATTCACTTTACTGCATAACACGGATTTATAGTTTGGTTCCTTTCACAGCGGTCGTCGAATTCCGCCGACAAAGTACGAGTGAAATAGTCGTGTGGCTCGTCCGTAGTCTCGGAAACTAGTACTCGTTAGCAAACACTTCGACCACGCTCATAGCAAGCTCCACGCTCATAGCAAGCTCCACGCTCATAGAAGCTCCACGCTCATTGTAAGCGCCACGCTCGTAGCAAGCTCCACGCTCTTAACAAGCTCCACGCTCATAGCAAGCTCCACGCTCATAGCAAGCTCCACGCTCATAGCAAGCTCCACGCTCATAGAAGCTCCACGCTCTTAGCAAGCTCCACGCTCATAGAAGCTCCATGCTCTTAGCAAGCTCTACGCTCATAGCCAGCTCCAAGCTCATACCGCTTGTCGCTCCCATTAATCAAAGTTTCTCCCGACAGCAACCCGCAAGTTTCGGAGGACCCGAATCGACATCAACCCGAATACTCCCGAGTCGATATTAACCGAATACTCCCGAATCGACATCAACCCGAATACTCCCGAGTCGACAGCAACCGAATACTCCCGAATCGACATCAACCCGAATACTCCCGAGTCGACAGCAACCGAATACTCCCGAGGCGACATCAACCCGAATACTCCCGAGCCTACAACTCACGAACACTGACCAGCTGAATTGACCTTCGAATTAACCGTAATCCGTCTCCATACGTACCCAGCCATCTCAAACTCACACCATATTCTTCACATATTATTAGAAATATAATCACCAGAGGATTATAATAAAAACACTAAAATTATTAACACTCGTGTTTTACTTAAGGTTGTGGGTCCTTAGGTTGATCCTGGCAACGACTGCACTTACCTCAGCCTAGACAAAACCACGCGTTATAGGGTTTCTTTACTTCATGGTGGAGAGTATTAAAGGGCGAGCTTTTTTACTTCTTAGAATTCTTAGTATACTTATATTTCGAATTTTCAGGAAAAAATGGTACACAATTCTTGCTCTATCCGTTTAACAAGAACATTTTGTACCCTTAAGTACTTTTCGTACACTTACATATACACCTAAGTCTGTTTTTACACGGTAGATTGGTTCCAGAAGACGCCGTGTAAAAAAAACCGTGTAAAAAAGACATTGATCTTATACAAGATTTGTTCCTAATCTCTAAAACCTATTAAAATTAGTGAAAAACAAGAATTTTTATTTTTTTCTTTACCAAACACGTCTTATTGCATTAACAGTTCACAAAATATTAACACGTTTCAATTGCTCTGACCAGTAAATTTTATTGTATGCACATAGTGCTATTCACATTTGCTTTGACCAGTAAAAATTGTTTGTACGCGCTAAAGGGGAATTCACTTAAATCTTTAAGCTAGTGTTCGCAAACTATCGATACTATCGATGGTTTCAGACTTTTTTCTTTCATAAATACTTTTTTGTGATATGAACATACTTCGCAAAAATTAAATTTGACAAAAAATTTAAGTACATAAAATTTCAAATCGTGCTAAATGGAATAAAATCGTGTAAATAAATTAAAAATATTCAATTTTCAAACCGTGTTATATCAAAACCGTGTACAAAAAGACCGTGTAAAAACAGACTTAGGTGTAATTCGAATTTCCAAAACCCAGCCATGCAAAATTTCAAGATTCTAGCTTGAGTTTTTCTTATCTTACATGCAATGTTTCTTGGTGGATTAGCCATTCTTGGATATAAAGAATATTTAGAAATTGCTGGCAATGAATTGAAAAAAAGATTGACACAATTGTCAAATTGAAAAATACGAAAATGTCCAAATATCATAATGTTTTTTTTTTGTTTTACCGAGAGTTGGTTCTCATAAAAAATTGAAAATTTAGTATAGCAACTATTTAATTGAGCCTATTAATTGCATGTACCTCTAAGAATTCAGGTCTAGGATGTGGAATTGAAACGGTAGTTGGTGTGTTATTATTTTTCTAGGTCTTTTACGAATGAAGAGTTCTGTCTAGATGACTTAGTTAATATACCGTCAAATCGATATCATTTTTTTGTCGGAGTCGTTCAAAAATGTGATTTTCAAGTTGGGGAGTGTTAATCCCAGGATTAACTCAAATATGGATTTCAATTAATTGTAAGCACAAACAAGTTAAAAAGCAGTAAGTTCGGCCTGTCCGAACTTTGAAAACCCTCCACCATTTGGAACGAATTTGAAAAATTTCAAAAAATAAAATCCTTAAAATTTTAAAAGATACCGAATATAGCCGTTATATTGGGGACTATACAACGTGGGCCTACATAGGCATTGTTTGTCATAAGCCATTACCATATTCATATTCGAAATTTGAAATAAGCGGTAAATAATGTAGTTAAAATCATCAAAATATCGTATATAGGGAGGTACCGTTATATCGGAGCTGTGCGAGAACCTGGACCAGCATAGACAATTTTCTGTCACAGGCTGTAGCATCCATTACGAACTTCAAATACGACATCTCAAACAATTTCGGTGGGTTTTGTACCTAAACTCGTCAAAATAACGAATATAGGAGGTACTGATATATGGGGCCTATACGAAGACCTGGACATGCATAGATAATTTTCTGTCACAGACTGTAGTTCCCATTACGAGCTCTAAGTACGTAATTTGAAACTAATCCGGTGAATATTGACGCTAAACTCATGAAAATACTGAATGTTGGAAGGTACCGTTATAGGGGGACAATACAAAGATGTGAGCCTGCACAAACAATTTTCTGTCATAAGCTGTATCCATTTCGAACTTCAAAAACCACATTTGAAACAATTCCGGTGAATAATGTTGCTAAAATTATCAAAATGCCGATTGTCGGGAGGTACCGTTATATGGGGGCTATATAAAAACGTGGACCTACATAGCCCATTTACGAACTTAACCTGCCTACTTGAAAAGTAAACATGTGTGCAAAATTTTAGCCTTCTATCTCAGTGCATTCGAAAGATAGCGTAATTACAACAGACAGACAGACGGACATCGCTAAATCGTCTTAGAATTTTACGCTGATCAAGAATATATATACTTTGTTGGGTCTGACGTGAGTATTTCGAGGAGTTACAAACGGAATGACAAGTTAGTATACCCTCCATAGTATGGTGGAGGGTATAAAAATCAAGTACGCTATGAAAACGCATAGATTATGAACATATTTTCCCCTCTTCAAAAAACATCACAATAGCTTCTATGGCTTTTCAAGCAGTTTCTACTAATTTAAATCTTGAACATTTTGCGTGATTAAAAATGGGGTGTGCCACTATTTTATGCCATCGTCAATTTTGTTTCATATTTTTGAAACAATGCATGGATAGGATAATATTACTGAAGTACTTTTAATAAAATTATTCCTTACAACAGTTTCTTACGGATTTGTTTAAAGATTGATATTTGTATATTTGGATTCTAGCTCCGGAGGCAGAACATTGAACATACCCATTGATATTCGGTATTTTGACCATCTTTGTTACATTCGGTAAATAAGAAGATTTGATAGATTACAAAAAATTTCATGATTCATTCACAAAATACCAAATTTAGTATCATTAAGTAGTTTTCCAGAAATATTGGTCGGATTTCCAAAACAACCTACATATCTTAACCATAGACACCAACAGAGACCTAAATAAGAAACCCCGGGATTCCAGCCTTGTATTTTTACGTAGTACCAAATTTAGTATCACTTAGTTGTTTTTGCGCAAATATAGGACGCATTTCCTAAACCACCTCTTTATTTTGTAGCACAAACACCAACAAAGGCCTAATACCAAATTTCCTGACTCCAGCCTTATTCCTTCACACAATACCAAATTTAGTATCATTTAGTAGTTTTTGTACAAATACTGGGCGCATTTCCAAAACCACCTCCATATCTTAAACACGGACCCCAACAGAGACCTAAATAAAAAATTTCGGTATTCCAGCCTTATTCCTTCACCTCATTCCTTCACCCCTCCAGCCTTCCTTCACTGATGTGTAGTCTTTTTACGGTAGTATAAAGCGACAACGGACAACAATGCTATTTATAAATTTAAGTATTCAGAAATGTATACAAAATAAAGAATTATTTCCATCATATAAAAGAAAGTAATGTTAATTACTACGCTTAAAAAGCAAAAAGGGCTTGACGGACTTTAACAGTTCATATAATTTCGGAATGGTATCTTACCAAAAAAAGATATAATAATAATAAATCCCATGAAAATTTGCCAATAAAAATGTGAATGTCGATAGCTCATGTCTAAAAGTGGCTTCCAATTCCAGAACCTACATCGTGCTTCAGCTGGAAGATGCGAACATATTTTAACAAACAAAATTGACCGACAAAGCGTTATGGGACTCATTTCAAAACTTGGACCTACTTCTTTCACATGACAGTAATCCGTCCAATGAGAATGCAAAATTCATTGGGACTGCAATCAGTGAAATACGGAATATAAAGGATGAAAAATATTAGAGTGGATTGGACATTTTGTCAGGAATGGATTTCTTCCTAAACTTTCAAGATACCTTAAATCGCTTTTGCAGGTCATGATATGGGTCATAACACCCGGATAAGGGTACAACCGAATTTCAAGTATATAATCTTCATACTAATATCGGCAAATTTTGGTAATTTGAGAAGAAACCATCCTTGCAAAATATTATTAGGTTTTGGTATAACCATCATATGATTTATGCTATTTTCGGGGTCTTGGCCACTTTTTTCATTTTTTGGCCCTTATTTGGCATCTTTTTTTCTAAGGGGGTAGAAAATCTCTTCGCATACAAATTAAAAATTTTAGAGTATGGCCCATGGTAGAATGAAGAAGGTAAGGTCATGCAAACATATGTGAAGTGAAATTTGACAAGGTAAATTACAGAAATGCAGAGATGGGTATGCTTATTTGAAATGACTTTACCTTCTTAATTTTACCATTATGGTCTTGACCATCAATTGATTTGGCTAAAAATTATATTTAGGCTACTCTAGGGTAGAGAACCATCTTACAGATCAATGTCCACCTAGGCATTATCAAACCAATGTGTTGTCAGTATAGAAAATTTTGTATTCTTTTAAATTTGTAATACCCAAAAAATATTGGATGGAAATGTAGATTTGGGATCTACGTACATATGAAATAAACTCCAACATGTGAAGCTGAGACTCATTCAGTCGGAAATTGTGGCAGAAACATGAAAAAATTACGAATATAAGAAAGTAGCACGTGACCAAACATTTGATTGATCATCATTGAATTATGCTAATATGAAAAATATGGACTTTATGGGGTTTCCAACACACAATTAAAAAATAGTTCCCATCTTACGGGTGTAAAAGAGTAATTATCTTTGACTATTCTAAGTCATTCTGCCCTCAATTACGAGGTAGACAGCGCGAAATACAAAGTCCAAATTACAGCACATTTAAATGGAAAATGTTTCTAAGCTCTTTATAATACAAAAAATTGAGCTGGGTTGTCACCTGAGGATATTATAGATGTTCTATATTATATAGGTTTTTAACAGTCAAATCAAAGCTTATAGCTGAATATCTGACACCAACGTTAGACGAACATCTATTATAATTTTTGCTAAGAATATTAACTTCTATTTAGAAATTACTATGGATTCATTACTCATTATATACAAAAAAAAAATATGCATTAAAAACTAAAAGTACGGGTTGTCCGGGCCAGCTAGTTTATTATAATTTATTAGTTTTTTTACAAATATAGGACACATTTCCAAAACTACCTTTTTATTTTCACAGCTGAAAACAATAGAGGCCAGAATATCAAATTTCGGGATATCAAATCTCGGGTGAGATAAAAAACTGCAATAAAGTCAAACGCCATAATTTTTTTTTAATTTTATTGTATGAAAGCAAAAAATGTTGGAAATAGCATCAAATTTTAGAATAAGTTTAGATTTGTTCTAATTGGCCACCTTTGGCACGAATTAGGCCTTCAAACGGCCAATGAAACCCTTACACGCTGCTCGAATGTTGATCTGCGGTATTTTGGCCCATTCCCGGCGAAGCGCTTGCTTTAGGTGACGGATTGGTATCCGGAGATTTTGGTGGCCATTGCGCGCTGAAAATGAAACGAGGAAACTCATTTTGTAACCATTCTTGGGTGGCGCGTGCTGAGAGCGATGTTGCTGAGTCCTGTTGGAATGTCTAAGGTCTGCGACCAAAATGTTTGCGTGCCCAACGCTTAAGTATACCCTTCAGAATATTTTCGCGATAATATTCGGCATTCATTCTGATGTCACGGTCAATTAATACGAGCGGAGAGCGACCATCGGCTGTTAGGGCGGCCCACACCATTACCATGGCCGGCGCTAGAGTTCTGGTGGCCAACCGAAGCTGCACAAACTGCTGGACAACCAATGTTTTCTAATCGGATAAAACCAAATTTGACAGTTCACCACTTTCGGCCAAGCAAAGCAACTCTTTAGCTGTTTTGAGTCTATCTTCTTTCAGTTTCGGTGTAAATTCTTGCACTTTTTGGAATTTCAATGGCTTTATCCCGAGCTTATTTTCCTATATTTGCCGAATGGAATATTGCCAATTGTAGTTTCCCACCCAAATATAAAGATATCACACTTTCGCGCATAAATTCCATCACGAAAAACTTTTTTTCTGGAAAATTCTCACCAATTTTTTTTTGTACGCTCGTAAACAATATAATGAGCTGTCACTGGAATAATTTTAACAGCTGTCGGACGAGTGGTTTAGAAATTACAGCTAAGTGAAGTTTGTTGCAGTTTTTTTATCTCACCCTATAGAGGTTCCCGTTTTGGTGTGGCCCCTATGTAACAGCCTCACCCACTTTATGGTTTTTTCAAAAGTTTAACAGGATTACCCAAACGGTCTTACTGGTATTTGTAGTTTATAGTGGAACATGTTTGAATTTAGATACTTTTATATAAAAATTTTGTTTACCCAAAGGTTCGGCCCTGCGAACTTAATTTTTTATACCCTACAACACTATGTGTTGGGGGTATTATAAGTTTGATTGGGCCAGAATTTATGTAACACCTCGAAATATTGGTTTCCCATATAGGAAAGTATATATGGATCTTCCTAGCTCGCCGAGCTGAGTCGATCTAGCTATGTATGTCCGTCCGTCCGTCTGTCCGTCTGTCCATGTTAAATTGTAATCACTCTACAGGTCGCAATTATGGCCCGATCTTCACGAAATTTAGAATGTAGGTGGGGTTAAGGTCAGAATAGAACCCTATTTCTTTTGGAGATGATCGCATAATATTTAGGGGTTGAAATGGACCAAAAACTAAAAAAATTCCTGATTTTGCAGTTGCTCTACAGGTCGCAATTATAGACCAATCGACGCGGAATTTCGCATGTAGCTAGAGTTTAGGGCGGGGAAGAAGCCTACCAATTTGGGTGGTCATCGGATAATATTTAGCGGGTAAAATAGACCATATCTTTTGTGTTGAAAAAATTCAAAATTTTTCATTAAACCGTGAATATTTTAAATCCCGGCGAAATCACAAAGCCATGACAAGGTTACTTCTGACCTTTACATTGATGTTAACATCCAACAAAACGGATATATAGCAAAATATGTGCGACATATATGTTTATCAAAGAAGATATGCTTGAAAAATCTCTTATATGTCGAGAACGGCTGAACTGATTTCGACAGTTCTCATTAATTCAGAATGGCCTCTTGGCAGGAAAGAAAAAACGTCTGAAAAATCGCATTAAAATATCTCTCTAAAGATGAAAACATTGATTTTGTAAAATTTTCTCATATTTTTTCAATTTTGTCATATTTTTGGCATATTTTCATTTTGAATTAAACATTTGGTAATATTTCTACAGCTAACAAAACTAAGTAGTTAGGATATCAGGATATCATATACAGATCGCATTTATGGCCCGATCCTTATGAAATTTTGCATGGGGATAAGATGAAGGTCAGAATAGAAGCCTACTCTTTTTGGAGATAATCGCCATATATTTAGGGGTTGAAATGGACCAAAAAACCGCAAAATTGTCAGGAGGTCGTAATTATCGCCCGATCCTCATGCACATTTGAATGGAGGTTACCGGTCATTGCAAAAGCCAAATAGTTTCCATTATTCGAAAATTAGAACGAAACCTGATGGTTTTCTTTTATTATTTGTCACAATATCTTGTGGAATTCTTTCGAGCATCTGGCCTATATAAACTGTATCATTTATTATAGTGTTGTAGGGTATTCAACGGTCGGCCCCGCTCGACTGTAGCCTTTGCTTACTTGTTTTTTACTTGGTTTAATATAAAATGGTAACCACACGTTACAATGTTACAATAAAACCTTGAAACACTTATGATAATCGACTAATACTTGAGATATATAATTGACTAATACATGAAATATATACACATTAATTTAATGGTTTTAGTCATTAAATGGTTGTTTAAACATATACAATTTTTAATTCACATAAAACTACCATTTACCGATCAAATAAAAAACCGATACTATTCATGGATTTAATGACTGTTTGTGAATTAGAAAGGAACTTCCCATTTATTTTTTTAGTTATAAGTATCCTCTTAAAAGCATCATCTTAAACTAATTATAAAATGCGTCTCATTCACTTACTCAAGGTGTACTTTATTCATTGCATGAAAAAAGTATGTTTGTCATTTGTTGCAAAAGGATTGTTTCGAATCCCATCTGTCTCATCCAAAGTCTGCTGCAGAGCACACGAACTTTGTTTATTGTACATGGGAGTCACTCTGTATCGTCTAAAATCTATTTGAAGCTTGAAACACATAAACTACCTTCCCTGGGATAGATAACGATGTTACTTCTATGTTCCCGGGTAGCGCCGTATGCTACGGAGTTCTGTTCATACCTGTGCGTTGTCAAATCAATAAATGTAAAAATTAAGCTCCTTAGTTGTTGTCAGATTAAAAGCGACGTTGAATTTAATCGGATTATGAATAATAAATGATGCTCTACAAGGCTGACGTTGGTAATAGATCAGGAAATATAATTGAATTTTAAGTTTATGCTATTAATTTCTTGTTATAAACTTGTCTCCGGCTAAATGAAGTTGACGGAAAATCCACGTGTTTGTGTTGATGTACATCTTTGTGTAGCTTTAAAGCAGAGTGTGTACGTTAATTCGTGTGTTTATCCATGTGTTGTCTGCAGAGGAGAGTGAGAGAGAGGAAGGAAGGCTTTAAGTTCCGTTTTCTTTGGAAACAATTAATATAGCTCTGAAACGTTCCTCACTCACTTCATGTCCATTTAATTTGGCATATATGTATACGAGAGCATTTGGCTTTGTACCAAGGACATTTCCCATTATAGACTAAGTACGCTCACATTAAAAGTTTTACAAGTGCTCAGAGTAATTGCACTTTACGCAAAGTAATTATTACTTCTAAACAACCAAATGGGGATGAAGCCTAAATTGTGGCACCAACAAACAATTAAAGTCGAAGCTGTAGGCTCTGTTACGAATGAACCAAAATTGTTGACAATCATAAATGATTGGAAACTACGATGCAGTTGTGTTGATTTTAATTTACAGAAATAATTCTTAGTCAACGGAAGACATTGTGTAGTCAACGGAAGACATTGCGGAAGACGCTATTATAAGTTTTTATACCGTCCACAAAAAAAAAAGTATATTAAGTTCGTCATTCCGTTTGTAACTCATCGAAATAATCATTTTAGACCCAACAAAGTATATATATTCTTGATCAGCGTAAAATTCTAAGACGATTTAGCCCTGTCCGTACGTCTGTTGTAATCACGCTACAGTCTAAACGAATTAAGATAGGAAGCTAAAATTTTGCACAGATCTCTCTTTTGTCTGCAGGCAGGTCAAGTTCGCAGATGGGCTATATCGGTCAACGATATCGTATAGCCTCCATATAACGGTACCCCCGATATTCGGTATTTTGATGATTTTAGCCACATTTTCAATGGAATTGTCTGAAAATCCACACAAGTAGTTCCTTGTGGGTACTTTATACCTCGGCAGAGAATTATCCACATAGGTCCACAATATCGTATAGCCCCCATATAACGGTACCCCCACGGTATTCGGTATTTTGATGATTTTAGCCACATTTTTCAATGGAATTGTCTGAAATTCCACAAAAGGAGTCCCTTGTGGACATTTTACCCCTTCAAAAAGAATTGTCTATATAGGTCCACGATATCGTATATCCCCCATATAACTGTACCCCCGATATTCGGTATTTTCATGATTTTACCCACATTTTTCATCGGAATTGTCTGAAAATCCACACAAGGAGTTCCTTGTGGGTACTTTATACCTCGGTAGAGAATTATCGATATAGGTCCACCATATCGTATAGCGCCCATATAACGGTACCCTCGATATTTGGTATTTTGATGATTTTATCCACATTTTTGAATGGAATTGTCTGAAATTTCACAAAAGGAGTCCCTTGTGGGAATTTTACTCCCTCAAAAAGAATTGTCTATATATGTCCACGATATCGTATATCCCCCATATAACTGTACCCCCCGATATTTGGTATTTTGATGATGTTAGCCACACTTTTCAATGGAATTGTCTAAAATCCCCACAAGTAGTTCCTCGTGAGTACTTCACCCCCTGAGAGAGAATTGTCTATACAGGTCCACGATATCGTATATCAACCATATAACGGTACCCCCGATATTCGGTATTTTTATGATTTTATCCACATTTTTCATCGGAATTGTCTGAAAATCCACACAAGAAGTTCCTTGTGGGTACTTTATACCTTGGCAGAGAATTATCTATATAGGTCCACGATATCGTATAGCCCTCATATAACGGTACCCCCGATATTCGGTATTTTGATGTTTTTAGCCGTATTTTTCAACGGAATGGTCACAAGGGGTTCTTTGTACACAAGGGGTTCTTTGTGAGCACTTTACCCCCCGACAGAGAATTCTCTATATAGGTTAACGATAACGTATAGCTCCCATATAACGATACCCCGCGATATTCGGTATTTTGAAAATCCACACAAGGAGTTCCTTGTGAGTACTTTACACGCAGACATAGATTTGTCTTTATAGGTCCACAATATCGTATATCCCCACATATCGGCACCTTCTTATATTAGATATTTTAAAGATTTTAAAAGAATTTTTAATGGATTTTATTTTTTTTTTTGAAAATTTTCTAATTCGTTCCAAATGGTGGAGGGTATTCAAAGTTCGGCCCGGCCGAACTTACTGCTTTTTTACTTGTTATAAAGAACAATTGTGTTGTGTTCTCCAAGAACAGACAGTTATTTGTAAAGAGCTGAATCGATCGATTTTGACATGGAGCTTGGGCTTCGGTCAGTCCATGCCCCGAGTATATTTAGAGCTCTAAATGAAACAAATATTTAATTGTGGCCATATTTTATAGCAGACCTAATAAAAGTCAAAATTACAGTCCATCAACGAGAAATTTTACAAGAGGTTTGATTTGAGGAACGAAATAGAAGTCATCTACAATCATCGATATTTATAGACACCATAGCTTTCTTATAAACACAACCAAAATAGCATACGACCAGAAACATTGTTAATGCATAATTAAAAAAATGAACGTCTAATCTGTCTTATACGTTGGTCTCAATTTTGATGGCAACACACATCAAGTTGTCAGATGTTAGGGATATGAATATTTGAATGAATCATGAGCCATCATTACAAGCTTTAGATGAATATATATATATGAAGATGTCGGAGGTAAAGATAATCATATAAAATAACTTATATGAATAAGGAAATATAATAGAATAAAATAATTGCGTCCTCAATTCTGTATGGTTGTTTAACCATTCTTACACGATTTAATATAAGCTCTGGGTCGGAAACTACAAGAATTTTCCCTTATTACCATCTTCAAAATGACTTTCTATTAAGATCTGTTTAAAAACTTTTCGCTGGATATATTTGACCGAGTCTCTGATTGACTGATATCTGATTTTGGAGGATTGCAGACAAGTTTACAATTTTCTGTCAGTTTTACGTTTCCATACTCTCTGCCCTAACAGCGAAAAACATAGAAATATTTTTCAGTGATGATACCTTTGTCAAGAAAATGAAAGCATAATAAATATTGTGTGTGTGTGTGTGTGTGTATAAGTTCACCTTCTTCAAGTGACTGATAGCTTTAGACATATCAAATCGCATATAGTAGTTAATAGCTGCGAACAGATATATAATAAAAGCAGCAACATCACCACACCATAAGTCAAAAATGTGACTCACTGCGAATATTTCGTTCGAAAGGTTTTTCAGACCTATAAACTACATAGGTATGCGTAGTCAAAAACTGGACATTTAGATTTTTTGGCTACAACAAAATCGTCTGTCCAATTAGCTGTTTTCAGCTATCGTCCAACTTTTCAAATCATGGTCGATTTTAGGTTTTTAGATGTGTAGATTCTTTTTTCATGACTTAGGAATTATTAAACGAGTAAGGAAAAGTCAAAAGCTGGGCGGGCCGAATATACCCTACCTACGCCACTATGTATATTTTAGAGCTCCCATAACAAAAGAATTTATTTGATGTAGATCATACCACCTATCAACATTTATTTGGCTTTAGAGCAGTTGTAGTTTGGTTTCAGAGGGGGCTGCGTTCCACTAAATGAAAACGTACGCCCCGAAATTCACTCCATTTGGGCTGCTATCAGCCATTTTTTCACAATAAACATGAAATCTATATCCAAATCTTAGCCAATCTCTATAAAATTAGGCAAAGGTATTTTCGAGCTCTATAAGATATCTGGTACCTAATATCATTCTTGTGAAACGTATATATGGGAGCTAAAGCTATTTCTGAACCGATTTTCATCAAGTTTGATGTACTTGCTTTTGGACTGAATTCGGTCGGATGTGCCAAAATTTAGGTCATTTGGACTGATTTTGGCCATTTATTGCATAATTAACCCGAAATCGGTTTAAGATATATATGGGAGCTGTATCTAAATTTGAACGATTCTCGTCAATTTCAATAGGGTTCGTCCTTGGGCCAAACAAATATTGTTTGGAAAATTTCACCTCGGATAATAAATGCGACCTGGATTTTGTTCACAAGTATACATGGACAGACGGACGGACTGACATGCATGATTCTGCGAAGATCCTCAAAAGTTACTATGGGTCCATCACGCTTGTTTCTCTTCTTCCCTTACCACTATGCATTTAAATTTAAATATGCAATGTTTTCGATCGTTTTTATTCAACATTATAGTTCCTGTTTATTGGTAATATGAATTGAATCTAGTTCAATTGCAAATATCATTGCCGTGAAAATTGTAGTAATACAATCAAGTATCGGTGAAATGTAAATCTGATCTGTGGTATTTCCTCTTACCGGTTAATTTGAACTTCCGCTTTGCGTTGGAAGCACTTTCGTTGAGGTGTTCAAAATGTTTGTGGTTATTGTTAGGAGGTTAGGATTAAACAAAAGTATGAAACAAAATTCATAAAGTATGAACGTTGAGGTTACTTTACATAAGTCAATTACATACATATGTATGTACATTTTACATTTATTTGTACGCTACAATATTAAGAACGTTAATTCAATTTAGCATCCTTTTTTTAAATAAATGGTGTTTTTCTAAGAGCTTGCTGACTTAAAATTTAAATAAAACACATACCAAATTATGAAATGGCCAAAAAATGTTTATTTGGAAGCAAAAAAAAAAATTATTTGTCGAACTTAAGGGGTTCTGGTGTTTAAATCGCATATGCTTAATCGCAATAAGTTGCCGATTTCCGAACTCCTATAAGTTTGATAATAATATTACGCTTTACCAAATTCGAAACCGAATACTACCTTCGAGAGTTATCGTGCACAATAGCCAGCCAGACAGTCGGACACCGCTAGATCCAAATTTCTTGAAACGGATTTGGTCCGAAGAGACCTAGGGTCTGAAACCGTGTTTTCGATGAGGCACGTTTTGGCTATATGACTGAGGGTATAAAAACACCCTTGGGTTAAAATTGTTTTGAGGCAATTTGATATCCATGGACCTGAAACCATTTTGGCTACAATCCTTGAATCCTATGTATGTATATCTACTACTTAAGATCGGACAGCGGATCCGGATCGTCTGCTACCACTACCAGAAACGAACCTGAAGTTCGTTAGGACGTTTGGGAGAACGTATCTTAACCCAGCATTAAAGGAGGTATCGAGGCCTCAAAGAAGGCGACGACTGTGGGAAGCACCTGCTCGTCTGAAAAGGTGATATCAAAAGAAACTGTAAAAAAGGCCTTCGACGTGCCGGAGCCGTAGGAACAACCCTCCAAACCAAGTGAAGGCGAGACTGAGGTTAGACATTCGGAACCGCAGACCATTAAAATCCTGCAATAATATGCGGAATTCGAAGCCTGCTAAAACCTTAAATTTGACTCTGACGGTCCCATCAGTTGATTTATCAAAGCAACCCGTTACAACGGAGAAGTTGTTAAAACAACAGATTCACAGGGCACAGTCAACTACAACGAAAGCTGTATGATAATGGAAAGCTTACTAATGAGAAGGCGAAAGTCGTTCCTTCTGTAATGCTTCGGGGGGTAAGGCCTTCCTTTGTAGCTCAGTTTTCGTTTCCCACAAGCAGTAGTGGATTAGGTGTCTTGCCTACCTCTGGTGCAGATTAACCTGCTTCATGACAATGCCGTGACTGCCGAACTCCAGCTAACCCTCTGGGTAGTACATGTCACATCATCCTTGGATGTGACGCAAACCCCTACAAGGGAAGCAGCGACACGAATGTCAGAGGTGAGTCAGTATGCAATTTTGTTTTCAACAATGACTCCAGAATATGTTATAAGGGTAGCACTCAGGCAATAATAAGAGGGGAAGTCGTTAATATTACCTTCTCCAATATAGACGACTTTGCTATTAGCAATTTGAAGGTTCTTCCAGATGTCTAAATGCTGCGTCAGACAGAAATCTTATAGGAACCCAAGAAGGACAAACTGTGCGTCAGAGTATCTTCGAGGTCTGAAATCAATCAATGATATCGAGAGAGTATTGAATGTTGGCACAAGTGTCCTTCTTTCATACTATGAGAAATTTTGTCAGTAGCTCCCGACGTTCAAAGCGAACCTGATGTTTGTACATCGGAAGGCGTGTTTCTGGTTGTTCTTGATGTTCTGATACGAGAACTTCTGCTATTAGTTGTTTATTACTGGAGACGTGCTTCCCGTTCCGCTGGCGTTTCTGTTCTGGTATTCTTTCTCTAGACATTTGAATGCGCAATTCGCCCGCTCGAACTTGTAGCATTCGCTCACTAGCTTACTGTACACGTAATTCATGTTGCGTAGGCGTTTCCGAAGTTCTCTACGAAGTCTCGTATCTTCTTGCAAACGAAGTTTAACCGGTTTTGCATTACGTTTCGAGATAAGACTTCTCAAGAAAAAATGATTTTGTATTGCATTTTTATCACTTTAAGTTTTTCAGATATAAATAATACTTAAGAAATTAACACTTAAAATTAATCGTAGTATTTTCAATTGCTGAATGATCTGTGAAAATTCCAGCAAAATCGGTTCAGCCGTTTTTGAGTCTACAACGACGCATGAAACTTTATTTGCCTCATATTTTTAATTCGATGGAGTAGAGAGCCCCCAATTCCATGGAGTAGAGAGCCCCCAATTGTCTGTGACAATTCTAATTTTTATTGAAATCAAAGTACATAACGGATCATACAGATTTATATATGATACTAACTTGCCTTCGAAAATGTATGTAATGCACAGATTTTGTAATAGTATGGTCTAATGTTAAATACGACCTTGAGAAAAAATTAAATATTTACCATAATTACAGGGAAACCCAGTAGCTTATGAAGGTAGATCATAGAAGAAGAATAAACCTTTTATCGACGTTTTGATAGTTAACACCTATTACGATCCCATGTATTGTCAGTATTGTCGAAGACACTGTATACCAAAAATATAAATATCAGAATTATTTATGATATAACTAGCTGACCCGGTCCGCGTTGTCGGCCCGTACTTTAAGTCTTTAAAGATAATTACGGCGTAAAAGCCCATTACCGTAAGATGGGAAATAATTTTTTGTTTGAGACCCCATATTTTTTATCATATAATTCAATGATGGGTTCTATTCCGAAAATTGAAAATTTCATGTAAAAAGGTTTTCTACCTCCCTCGAAACTAAGACGCCAAATACGGGCATGCTTCCGATCTAGAGGATTATGGATTATTAATATATTCCAAATTGAAAAAGAAATCGAATTCTGACTCTTCGGGCTTTTAAGATAATGCAACCTATGTTTACATTTGTAGTCTATGTTTACATGTTGCAGTATGCTGAAGAATAAAGTAGAAAGAAAAATAACAAAAATCCATTTAGAAATTTCTAGGTTACTTTAGCTATAAACAAGTAAGCAACGGCTATAGTCGTGCGGGGCCGACCATGTGATACCCTACAACACTACAATAGATTAGAAGCCCCCTTATGTCCAAATCCATTTTGGAAGATTTCGCTTTTGAAATTATGTGCCCAGATATTACCCTTAGCATTTTGACCAGGGACATTTGCCCAATATTTACGCACTCCGTCGTATTTTGCGATCATCTCCAAAAGCAAGAGACCCCTCTGTATGTCCAAATTTAGACTCTTCTATACGATCTTCTTGTCTACGATATTTGGATATATTCGTCAACGAAATCAGCCAAAAAAGGCAGAAGTTCGCATTTTGTGTATTTCGGCTATCGCCTGTAAGCAATGTTGGTATTTTTCAGACAAAATTAGTGGTCCATTCTACCCGCTGTCCTAAACTCTAACTTCATGCAAGATTTCGTGTCCTTTGGTTTCTATTTATGACCTTTATAACGGCTGCAAAAGCAGGAAAATTTTTAGTTGTTGGTCCATTTCAACCCCTAAATATATTGGGGACATCTTTAAAAACAATAGGCCAAGTCCTTCTGAGCATAACCCTACCCTTTTCGTGAGGATCGGACGATAATTGCAATCTGTTAATTATATCCCAAACCTGTGTTGTAAGGTGGAAAAATATTACAAAATGTACACCTTAATATTAAAAATCAAATTGAAAAAATCGCATGCAATAAAAAATATGAAAAAAGAAAAAAATGTCACAAAATACAAAAAAATCTATATTATGATCTTTTTTGACTTATTTTTATGCGATTTTTTTAGATTTTATACTTTTATGTCAAGAGGGCATTCTGATTTGACAAAATTTGTCAAAATCGGTCCAGCCATTCTTGAAATATAAGCATTCCATCTAACATTTCTTTCCTTTGTATATACACATTGCATATATTTCGCTATATATATCCGATATATTTACTATCGGCATCTGCGTAACGGTCAGAATTGACCTGTTCGTCTCTTTGTGATTTCGCCGGGATTAAAAATATTCGCGGTGTAATGGAAAATTTGACTTTTATTTAACACAAATGTTGAGGCCTATTTCACCCACTAAATATTACCCGATGACCATCAAAATCGGAAGGCTTCTGCCCAGCCCAAAGATTTAGCCCCATGCTAATTTCCGCGTCGATTGGTCCATAATTGCGACCTGTAGAGCAACTGCAAAATCAGGATTTTTTTCAGTTTTTGGTCCATTTCGACCCCTAAATATTGTGCGATCATCTCCAAAAGAAATAGGGTTCTATTCTGACCTTATCCCCACCTCCATACTAAATTTCGTGAAGATCGGGCCATAATTGCGACCTGTAGAGTGATTACAAATTAACATGGACAGACGGACAGACGGACAGACGGACAGACGGACAGACGGACGGACGGACATACATAGCTAGATCGACTCAGCTCGGCGAGCTAGGAAGATCCATATATACTTTCTTATGTGGGAAACCAATATTTCGTGGTGTTACATAATTTTTGGCCCAATCAAACTTATAATACCCCCAACACAAAGTGTTGTAGGGTATAAAAACATAAACACTTTAAAAAAATAATTTGAAAAAGGATTAAAAAACATGCTTGTATTCATTTGATACACGTATGATCTTATGTATGAAAGTACTTGCGGATTTACATTTCACAGAATCGTTCATTACCACCCACCATGCAGAGACAATGATTGAACTCAACACATCGTATGTTCTCTGTGCAAAAATAATCACTTTTATGGCAATTAAATATAAAAGTTGGACGTTATTTTTTTGTATTCGACATGGGGTGTCTCATTTCGAAATTAAAAGTTAAGCGAATGTCCAAATCTGCTGTGGCAAACATGTAATTAAGTATTGAATGACAAGCCAACTTAAACCCAAACAAAGATTACGTTTTCAGCACTAAAGATAGATAACTGCTCTCCAGATCTTGGAGATGCTGTGGAAAATAAATGGATATCGTTGACTATTATGTGAATCGTCAATATAACATATGTGTTCTTTATTGGCAAGGACAAATGTGTCGGAATTACACACTGCAAAATATTGGATTAAAATTAGTTCCTTCACTGTTACCACAAAAACTCTTCAATTCGAAATTAAATATGCCGTCATATATATTTTTTAACTAGCTGGCCCGGTCCGCGTTGCCTGCTCGTACTTTTAGGCTTTAATCCAAAATTTTTAAAATATAATAAATCACAGATCTGTAAGCGGCACAATTTTTTTATAAGTAATGACTCCATAGTAATTTCTAAATTAAAATAAATATTCATGGCAAAACTTATAATAGATGTTGACCTACCGTCGGTTTTAAATATTTTGAATATCCTGATCTTATTTTTCAGTCATGGGCTTTAATTTGATGGGAATTAATCTATTTGTCATTTAAATTGTGCGTCCATATTTTTTATCATAGAATGATCATCAATGGCGACTGAATGCTACAATTTCCTACTGAATAAGTCCCAGTTTGACATTTCGGAGTTTATTTCATATAGACGTACATCCCAAATCTACGTTCCCAGCCAATATTCTCTTGAGGGTTACAAATTCAATAAAATACAAAATTTTCTTTTCTAACCACACATTGGTTAGAAAAGTGAACTTGGGGGTACATATAATGGGGATTATACATAAATAAATGCATATGTGGACAATTACCTGTAAGATTGTTCTCTACCCCAGAATAGCCTAATTACAATTTTAAGCTAAATCAATTGATGAATGTGATCAAGACCAAGATGGGCCCTACTCCAAAAATTGAAAATTGTGGGCGAAGAGGTTTTCTACTCACTTAGAAGCAAAGATGCCAATTAAGGGCAAGGAAAAATGTAAGAAGTGGCCAAGACCTCGAAATTTTTTTTACATCATATGATGGTTATACCAAAACGTGATAATTTTTTTAAGGATGGTTTCTTCTCAAATTACCAACATTTGCCGAAATTAGTATGAACAAGTTAAAAAGCAGTAAGTTCGGCCGGGCCGAACTTTTAATACCCTCCACCATTTGCAACGAATTTGGAAATTTTCAAAAAATAAAATCCTTAAAAATTCTGTTAAAATTTTAAAAATACCGAATATAGCCGTTATATTGGGGACTATACGACGTGGACATACATATGCATTGTTTGTCATAAGCCATTACCATATTCAAATTCGAAACTGGACCCGCACCGACAATTTTCTGTCACAGACTGTAGTTCCCATAACGAACTTCAAATACCAAATTTTAAACAGTTCCGGTTAATAACGTCGCTAAAATCATCAAAATATCGAACATAGCGAGGTGCCGTTATATGGGGGCTATACGAAGACGTGGACCTGCACAGACAATTTTCAGTCTTAGGGTGTAGTATCCATTTGGAACTTCAAATACCAAATTTGAAACAATTCCGGTGAATAACGTCGCTAAAATCATCAAAATACCGAATATAGGGAGGTACCGTTATATTGGGGCTATACGAAGACGTGGACCTGCAAAGACAATTTTCTGTCTTAGGGTGTAGTATCCATTTGGAACTTCAAATACCAGATTTGAAACAATTCCCGTGAATAATGTCGCTAAAATCATCAAAATACCGAATATCGGGAGGTACCGTTATATGGGGGCTATACGAAGACATAGACTTGCACAGACAATTTTTTATCTTAGGGTGTAGTATCCATTTGGAACTTCAAATACCAAACTTGAAACAATTCCGGTGAATAACGTCGCTAAAATCATCAAAATACCGAATATAGGGGGGTTACCGTTATATGGTAGCTATATGAAAACGTGGACCTACATGGCCCATTTACGAACTTAACCTGCCTACTGGAAAAATAAACATGTGTGCAAAATTTTAGCCATCTATCTCAATTCATTCGAAAGATAGCGTGATTACAACAGACAGACAGACAGACGGACAGACGGACAGACAGACAGACGGACAGACAGACAGACAGACAGACAGACAGACAGACGGACATCGCTAAATCGACTTAGAATTTTACGCTGATCAAGAATATATATACTTTGTTGGGTCTGACATGAGTATTTCGAGGAGTTACAAACGGAATGACAAAGTTAATATACCCTCCATAGTATGGTGGAGGGTATAAAAATATGGTTAAAATGTAAAATATACTGGAAATCGGATTGTACCCCTATTCGGATGTTATGACCTGCAAAAGCGATTTAAGTTATATTGAAAAATTAGGAAGAATTTCTGGAAGGATAGAAATCCTTTTCTTACTAAATGTCCAATTCATTCTACTATTCTGCGCACTTTATATTTGGTATTTCACTGATTGCAGTCCCATTGAATTTTGCGTTTTGAGTTTTCATTGGACGGATTATTGTCATATGAAAGAAGTAGGTCCACGTTTTGAAATGAGGCCTATAACGCTTTGTCGGTCATTTTTGTTTGTTTAAATGTGTTCGCATCTTCCAGGTACTGGACTTGAAAGATAGATGCCATTTTTATACATGGAAGATCGCCATTTAATTTAATTTAAAGATACCCTACCGAAATTGTATGAGTTGTCTTGAGTTATAACATAACTTTCATTTATAGGGTGAAAATAATTCTTTATTTTGTCCACACAAAACGATTGAATTCAATATGATAAACCAAATTGAAAAAAATTGTTCATTACATAAAATTGACACAAAAAAATTTTTCGAGGTCCTTAAGAAGTTTGTCAATAGAATGTACTATTTTTTTTTTTTTTTTTTTTTTTTTTTTTTTTCGTTCGGTCCCAACGCCACTCTTACCCGCCCCTGCCGACCGAGGGGGCCACCTCCCAATACGTAGGGAGCGCGTACACCCCATAGTCCGCACCATGGAGGGTTAGTATTGTAGGGAAACACCAGCTACAGTAAAACATCAGCCGGTTTTAGTAAAAGGATTAGTATTACAAATCACACACAACGAGCAAAAATACAAATCTTATTTTGAAATTAAATTCTATTGTTCTAGTTTTTTCTCCTATTTTACATTTTTTTAGATTTTTTTAGCTATTTTAAAAAAGTTATTATCCTTTAACTTTGGTGTGATCGCGTTAAATTGTTTCGACATCATGTATTTAGTTCCGCCGCCACTTAATTCGGTATTACATTTCAATGTAGCCTGCCTGCAATTTCAGTTCTTAAACAAGTAAGCAAAGGCTACAGTCGAGCGGGGCCGACCGTTGAATACCCTACAACACTACAATAAACGATACAGTTTATATAGGCGAGATACTCGAAAGAATTCCACAAGATATTGTGACAAATAATAAAAGAAAGACATCAGGTTTCGTTCTCTAATTTTCGAATAATAGCAACATAAACTAATTTGCTCATTTCCAATTTATTGGTAGATGTTGCACGTAAATGGTCTTCCTAGATCTGGAACCAATATTTCCCAAAGACCCATAATCTCTCAGAAATGGCAAAAGATGAACATTTATTATTGGTTTTTGACTGAAACGCATCTATATGAGATACAGCCATTTGACTATATTCTTCAACGAAATCAGCGTTAACGAAATAGTCAGAAGTGCGTCTTTCCTGTATTTGTGAATTCTCCAAAAAGTCACTGGAATGGACATTTTCGTATTTTGTCTATAAAAGTTGGCAAACTCCTTCAAACATTGAATATTTTTGGATGGCCATCCAAAACTGCTTAGCTTTTGCAATGTCCGGTAACCCCCATTCAAATGTGCGTGAGGAACGGGCGATAATTACGACCTGCTGACAATTTTGCAGTTTTTGGTCCATTTCAACCCCTAAATATACGGCGATCATCTCCAAAAAGAGTAGGCTTCTATTCTGACCCTCATCTTATCCCCATGCAAAATTTCGTAAGGATCGGGCCATAAATGCGATCTGTATATGATATCCTGATATTCTACCTACTTAGTTTTGTTAGCTGTAGAAATATTACCAAATGTTTAATTCAAAATGAAAATATGCCAAAAATATGACAAAATTGAAAAAAATATGAGAAAATTTTACAAAATCAATATTTTCATCTTTAGAGAGGTATGTGTATGCGTTTTTTTAGACGTTTTATGTTTCCTGCCAAGAGGCCATTCTGAATTAATGAGAACTGTCGAAATCAGTTCAGCCGTTCTCGACATATAAGAAATCTTTCAAGCATATCTTCTGTGATAGACATATATATCGCACATATTTTGCTATATATTCGATTTGTTGGATCTTAACATCAATGTAAAGATCAGAAGTAACCTTGTTATGGCTTTGTGATTTCTCCGGAATTTAAAATATTCGCGGTTTAATGAAAAATTTTCAATTTTTTCAACAAAAAAGATATGGTCTATTTTAGCCGCTAAATATTATCCGATGACCACCCAAATTGGTAGGCTTCTTCCCCGCCCTAAACTCTAGCTACATGCGAAATTCCGCGTCGATTGGTCTATAATTGCGACCTGTATAGCTACTGTAAAATCCGACATTTTTTCAGTATTTGGTCCATTTCAACCCCAAAACATTTGGCGATCATCTCCAAAATAAATAGGGTTCTATTCTGACATTAACCCCACCTACATTTTAAATTTCGTGAAGATCGGGCCATAATTGCGACCTGTAGAGTGATTACAAATTAACATGGACAGACGGACGGACGGACATACATAGCTAGATCGACTCAGCTCGGCGAGCTAGGAAGATCCATATATACTTTCCTATATGGGAAACCAATATTTCGAGGTGTTACATAAATTCTGGCCCAATCAAACTTATAATACCCCCAACACATAGTGTTGTAGGGTATAAAAATCGAGTCAATTAATAAACCGTTCGTACACGATAAAATATTTATTTTTTTGTTCATATTTTATCCTATTCTGAAATTATATTATTCGTATAGGTCCACTTACCCAATAAATACATAAAATATGTAAATAACAATTTTGTCCGTTGTTGCTCTATACTCCCCAAAAAGACTACACATAATATTAGAATTAAAAAAAAACACTACAAATGTACATTCGAAAATAGTAAACAAAATGGAAAAAATCATGCAAAATAAAACATTACTATTGTACATTTAAAAAGTCAAACTGAAAATGTTCAAATTTCACATTTTTACTCGATTTTTCTGGATTTTATCTTTTTCTGCCTAGAGACAATTCAGAGTTTGTCTGAATCGTTAAAATAAAAACACAACACAATCGTTAAAAATCAAAACACAACACAAAATCAAATAAAAATACAACTTTCTTTTATATATAGATAAAAGTTGAGAATTTGTTCCGAAACTCTAGATGATTGTCTGCTATCAGAAATTAGTTCAGTTAGTAAGCATTGCAGACACTTTTTGGAAAAAATATCAACCTGAGCCATATGGTCTTATTATATATTCTGATTACAACGCTCTAAATAGTGAAATTCATAATGAAAATTCTATGTTATACCGGCAAAAGATTTATTTCGAAAATTGAAAAAATAATCTTCGCACAAACATTTTTCGAAATCCTTTCTTAATCCAGGAAATCAGTGCTCATTTTCCCGGCATTGGAATGAGGCATCAAATATATGAAATCGGCCGAAAATATATATGGGATCTGTATCCACATCTGTACCGATTTCAATACAATTTAGCAATTTTATCTTCCAAATTTCATTAAAATAGAACATACAAATCGCATTTGGAACATCATATAAACGAAATCGGTCAAAAATATTAAATCTGAACCGATTTTAATACAATTTAGCAAACACATTTTCTTGACAAATTCCATCTCACATTCCAAAAACTGCAACAAACTTCAGACTGCTATCACTACTAAGCCACTCGTCCGACAGCTGTTAGAATTATTCCAGTAACAGCTCATTATGTTGTTTGCAAGCGCACAAAAGCATTTTGATGTGAATTTTCCAGAAAAAAAGTTATTCGTATAGAATTCAAGCGTGATAGTGTGATTTCTTTATATTTGTCTGGAAAACCACAAGTGGCCTTCGTTAGAGCATTTCAGCATTTAAATGTGAATAAATATTTTGTGTCTCGTGCCATCGCTCGTTACCGTGATACTGGTAGCGCAGCCGACGTTAAGAAAGTGGACGGAAGAAAAACAGCAACATCAGCTGAAATGGTTCGAGAAATAAAGAGGCTACTTGATCGAAACCCCCGTCATACATATCGCAAATATTGAAAAATGAGCTCGGGGTATATCTATTGAAACTCCAAAAAGTGCAAGAAATTACACCGCAACAGGAGAAAAATAGACTCAAAAGAGCTAAAGAGTTGCTTCGCTTGGCCGAAAGTGGTGAACTGCCGAATTTGGTTTTCTCCGATGAGAAAACATTCGTTGTCCAGCAGTTTGTAAACAAATAAAATGTACACCTTCGGTTGGCTACCAGAACTCAAGCCCCGGCCATGGTGTGAGCCGCCATAACAGCCGATGGTAGCTCTCCGCTGGTAATTATTAACCGTGGCATCTGAATAAATGCCGAATATTGTTGCGAAAATATTCTGGAGGGTGTATTAAAGCCTTTTGCACGCAAACATTTTGGCCGAAGACCTTGGACATTCCAACAGGACTCAGCACCATCGCACTCAGCACGCGCCACCCAAGAATGGTTCAAAATTAGATTCCTCGCTTCATTTCAAGCGCACAATGGCCACCAAAATCTCCGGATACCAATCCGTTGGACTATTGTGTCCGGAGTATTTTGAAAAGCAAGGTTGGCACTAAAAAATACCAAAGTGTCGATGACCTCAAGCAAGCGCTTCGTCGGGTATGGGTCAAAATACCGCGGAGCAACATTCGGGCAGTGTGTGACGGTTTATTGGTAGTTTGAAGGCCATAATTCGTGCCAAATGTGACCAATTCGAACAAACCTAAACGTATTCTTAAATTTGATGCTATTTCCGACATTTTTATTTTACAATTTGAAATAAAAACAAGTAAGCAATGGCTATAGTCGTGCGGGGCCGACTTATACCCCACAACACAAAAATATGTTAGAAGCCCCCTTATGTCCAAATCCATATTGGAATATTTCGCTTTTGAAATTAGGATTTTGACTAGGGACATTTGCCCAATATTTATGCACTCCGTCGGGCTGTTATTTGTTGTGGTCCATTTTATAGCTAAATATAATCCAATGGTCATCCAAAATGCTAGAATTTTTCCTTGTCCTTAACTCTTCTCACAGGCGTGTCGATTGGCGTCAATTGCGTGATCGGAAAAACATTGCTGTTTAATATTTTGCAACCATCTCCAAATTTAGACTCATCTATATGATTTGCTTGTCTACGATATTTGGCAATATTCGTCAACGAAATCAGCATAAAACAGCCTTTTGTGTATTTCGGATATCGCCTGTAAGTAATGCTGGTATTTTTTCACACAAAATTAGTGGTCCATTCTACCCGCTGTACTAAACTCTAACTTTATGCGTGATTTCGTGTCCTTTGGATTTTATTTGTGTCCTTTGGTTTTTATTTGAACGGCTGCAAAATCAGGAAAATTTTTAGTTGTTGGTCCATTTCAACCCCTAATATATTGCGGACATCTTTGAAAACAATAGGCCTATCCCTTCTGAGCCCAACCCTACCCTTGTGAAAATTTTCGGGAGGATCGGACGATATTTGCAATACTTATATATCCCCAACCTGTGTTGTAAGGTGAAAAAATATTACAAAATATTATAAGACAAATTGAAAAAATCGCACGCGATAAAAAATATGAAAAAAATAAAAAAATGTCACAAAATACTACAAAATCTATATTTACATCATTTTGACATATTTTTCTGCGATTTTTTTAGATTTTATACTTTTATGTTAAGAGGGCATTCTGAATTGACAAAACTTGTCAAAATCGGTCCAGCCACTCTTTAGATATAAGCATTCTAACTTCCTTTGTATATACACATTGTATATATTTCGCTATATATAACCGATATATTTACGATCGGTATCTACGTAACGGTCAGAATTGACCTGTTCGTCTATTTGTGATTTCGCCAGGATTAAAAATATTCGCGGTTTAATGCAAAATTTGATTTTTATTTAACACAAATGTTGTGGCCTATTTCACCCACTAAATATTACCCGATGACCATCAAAATTGGAAGGCTTCTGCCTAGCCCTAAGTTCAAGCCCCATGCTAACTTCCGCTTTGATTGGTCTATAATTGCGACCTGTAAAATAATCTCCAAAAGAAATAGGGTTCTATTCTGACCGTAGCCCCACCTCCATCCTAATTAAATGACCGTAGCCCCACCTCCATTCTAAATTTCGCGAAGATCGGGCCATACTTGCGACCTGTAGAGTGATTACAAATTAACATGGACAGACGGACAGACGGACGAACGGACATACATAGCTAGATCGACTCAGCTCGGCGAGCTAGGAAGATCCATATAATACATAATTTTTGGCCCAATCAAACTTATAATACCCCCAACACATAGTGTTGTAGGGATTAAATAGGTAAAAAACTTTTTAAGTTAAAAGGTTTTATGTTAAACATACATTGCAATGTTTAAGATAAATGTACTCAAAACCAAAAAATAATAAAAAATAGATACAGTCGTAGGAATTATAAACATATGCATAGACTTGACTAAAATTGAAGTGCCCCTCTGTTTTCTTTTAGTCAAGTCTATTAAATTATAGCGTTCGACTTTGTTGCATATTTTTTATCTCACCCTATACGAAGACCATAACAAACAGTGCAATTATAAACTGTAAGAATCTTAAAGGCTAAAATACAAATTTGAATCGAGATTATTTCTCAATGCATCAAAATACTTAAAATCTTTCGAAAAAGGAGACCAGTACACCGACCTAAACAAGTAATTTTTATATTTTCTAAACAGTTTGCTTGAAAAATCTAATTTTTTTCTGCATTGCTGACCACGTTGGTAGACCTATGTAAAATAATTATTGCCGGAAAAGATAACACAAAACTGGATATTAGAGTTAATTCGGTCGGAAAGTTGTAGCAGGAACTTGCTAGATAACGAGTGCCAAGTGATGGGATTATATAAGGGCTATACCTAAACGGATATAGCAATTACACCGTGGTACAAAAAAATACACATTTCCTCTAATCTTTCAATTTTGGTTTGTGGTTGCCCACGGATGACCAATTTGCCTTTGGGTTTTCTGAGTCACTTCAAAAATTGATTTTATAACGGTAAATATAGAGAAAATCCGAGTTTCTTGGGTTTTTAATTTTTAACGTGCATATCTTCTATATTTTTAAACGGATTTCTATTATTATTTTTTTTTTCTTAGACAAATAGCAAAGCTACAAACCTGTAAATCTGATGCCAAACGGTAGTAGTATTTCTTTTTTCTTTCTATATATAAAAATCAATTGACCGATTTGCATAACTTTTTGTACAAACGTTCGTCATACCCCGAGTTAGTTTTTAAAGAAAAAAAGATTGACCACGCCTTCTTTTACGTCCACTATTTTGATTTATCTAGAATCCTTACATTTGCCAAATAATGAAGATATCGGTTTAAAAATTATTACACGAAATACTGTTGACTTTCCCTCCAACCCTAAGTATTTATTTTGGGCGCTAAGGAACTGATCACGCCTACTTTTTAATCTATATATTAATATAAAAAAATTTTTGTTCGTTGGTAATTGAATCAGTTGAGAACGCCTGGAACCGTTTCGATAATTTTTTTTTAAATTTTTATTCTACCCCGTTTTAGGTTTTTATGCAAAGAAGAAGTGACCACGCCCAATTTCTACGTCCATTTTTCGGTTTATCTAAAATCCTAATATTTGCCAAAATCATGAAGATATCTTTTCCAAAGTTAGTATACGTTCTTTTTTGAATAGAATTTTGTGTAGAATTGTTTCAGAATGCCTTTTGGAATTGAAAATTCTAATTTAAAAAAAAAAAACTGAAAAAATCGAGTAATATGGTTGCCATATCAAAATTTTCAATTTGTATTAAAAAATACTTCTCAAAACATCAACAACATTTTAAATCTCAACGTATTTTTAAATTGAGCCTATGCCTACTGAGGAACCAATAGTAATCAGATATTGCCGGCATTGATTTTACAATACTGAAAACTTTAAATGCCAAATTACAAAAACATACAAAAGGACAATTTTTAGTGGAAACGGATATATTCGAACTTCCTAGGAATATTGTATAAGAGTTCGAAGATTAACCTAAATGTTTCGACATTATTGCGATTTCAACGAACGGCCGCCTACGATACGAGGAGATAATATTATATGAAGGCTTTACCTAAATGAGAACAAAAATATAAACCTTTTCTAATATCAATCAACCTGTGCAAATTTTGAAAGACGCATAATAAATTTGGTGACCTCTATCGTAATTGCAAATAGTGATCGGAGAGGCTCAAGGACATAATTTAATCGACAAAGATTTCTATTCTTTACCATTCTTTATGGGGTCCCTAACTTTTATAAACCGATAAAACTTTATTTATGATAGTTAAATTAAAGTCATATTGCCAGGATTTCAATTTAGAAGTTACTATCGATTCTTCCGAACCTTTAAACGTAACCTTAAATAACTGGTAAAGTTATACACTGCGCCACAGATAAAATCCCAAAAGGGGGATTCCCGAGTCAAACTTCTTTAGGGTCCATTTTATAAAGCTTAGCCATACACAAAGGGCCTCAAATACTTTGCTCTATACTCCACAGAAGTTACGATAGTTTTTAATTTGATGCAGTCCTAGGGGTTACATGAGGAGTCATTTGTACAAAATATGTGTCAGGTTGGTCTACATTGTGATATAGTCCCCCTCAAATGATAAAGCCCCTTTCAAATTCTTCAAATGTTGATAATTTGAGATTTTAGAAAGAACCACGCATTCAAATAATTATAAGTATTTGCATTTCATTCATTTCAAATAATTATAAGTATGAGACCATGCTTTGGCATAACGCTTTTATAAAGGTATCTGCTGACTTCAGCTATTTCCAGGGTCTTGGTCACATCTCTCAATTGATTTTGTCCTTATTTGATATCTTAGCTTCTAAGGAGGTAGAAGACCTCTTCGCGGAAATTTTTCAATGTAAATGTTTCGGAGTAGCGTCCATATAAAAGTACCTGCGGATTTTACCTATTTCGAGGGTTTTTATTATATTTTCGAATCGATTTGGCTTAAAATGTTTATTTAGGCTACTTTTGGGGTTTTAGAAGTATCTTACATGCTTCAAAAAGTATGCATTAAAGACTAAAACTACGGACCGGCAACGCGGACTGGGCAAGCTAGTTTATATATAAAAGAAAATTGTGTTAGTTACTACGCTTATAACTCAAGAACCGCTGGTCTGATTTTAACGACTCAGACAAATTTTGAATTGCTTACTATTTTCGAATGTACATATGTAGTGTTTTTATTCCCTCCACCTTGGAAAGGAGGATATATTAACTTTGTCATTCCGTTTGTAACATCCTTAAATATTCGTCGTAGACCCCATAAAGTATATATATTCATAATCAGCATAAAATTCTAAGTCGATTTAACGATGTCCGTCTGTCTGTATGTCCGTCTATCTTTCTGTCTGTTGAAATCACGATACAGCCCACATTATCTGACGTAGAGCGCCAAAATTTAGCAGAGCAATTTGTATTGTGTCTAGGATGGTTGGTATTGAAAATGAGATATATCGGTCCACGTTCTGGTATAGTCCCCATATAACGGTACCTCCCGATATTCGGTATTTTGATGATTTATGCCACATTTTTTCACGGATTTGTCTGAAAATTGGTAGTTGTAGATCATAATGGGTCCCAGTTCGTGTGGCGAGTCATTATAATTATAGGTCCACGTTTTGGTATAGGCTCCATATAACGGTACCTCCCGATATTCGGTAATTTGAGGATTTTTGCCACATTTTTTCACAGATTTGTCTGAAAATTGGTATTTGTAGATCATAATGGGTTCTAGCTCCTTTGGCGAAACATTGCATGTGTAGGTCCACGATTTGGTATAGCCTCCACATAACGATACCTCCCGATATTCGGCATTTTAATGTTTTTTTGTCACATTTCTTCTAATGTTTCCTTTACCCTAAGGTGGAGGGTATTAAAAGTTTGGCCAGGCCGAACTTTATGTTTTTTTACGTTTCTACCTTTCCAATTTCGGTAAACGTTGGTAATTTGAGAAGAAACCATCCTTTCAAAAAATGATCACGAATTGGTATAACCATTATATGATTTAAGCTTTTTTCGGGGTCTTGGACACATTTTTCATTTTTTGGCCCTTATTTGGGATCTTGATTTCTAAGGAGGTAGAAAACCTCTTCGCATAAAATTTTCAACTTTTGGAATAAGACCCATCTTGGTCGTGACCACATTTATCAATTGATTTGGCTAAAAACCCCCCAAGTGTAGTCATAAAAGAAAATGTATTCTATTGAATTTGTAACCCTTAAGAGAATATTGGGTGGGAACGTAGATTTGGGAAATAAACTCCGAAATGTCAAACTGGGACTTATTTAGTCGGAAATTGTGGCTGAAAAATGAAAAATACTACGAATATTAGACAGTGGCATGGGACCGAATATTTGTTTATTCGTCATTCAAATGAAAAATACTACGAATATTAGATAGTAGCATGGGACCAAATATTTGTTTTTTCGTCATTGAATTATATTATGATGAAAAATATGGACTTTATGGGGTCTCCAACAATTTAAATGGCAAAAAAACAAGCTAAAATGAATCAGTTGGTTTCGCAGACAGATGTATGCCCTCAGCCATTCTTCGATTATCTATATCGATAAAAGAGAAAAATGTTTTTAGTTTGATTGTTTGTTTGTAATTTATAGACTCGAAAACCGCTGAACAGATCTTCCTGAAAATCCAGGTATTCTACAACATCGCCTGAAAGTAACATAGGCTATATACATTTTTGAAATTTCACTTGGAACCTGAGATATTGCATCAAAATAGGAGGTCCATCCAAAATATTTAGATGTTATTACACATATCTATTGATCGATTACAGACTTGGCATTTGCTATGAAATTAATAAATCCGAAGGACAAACTCTTCGGGTATGGGGACTAAATCTGGCATGTTCCTACTTTTCTCATGGTCAGCTGTTCCTGGCATGTTCACGCCTTTGTAGAATGAGCGATTTGTTTGTTTACGCAGTAAAGTATTACAATAATTACGTTTTTTAAATTCTTGAATTTTTACCACAACATATTCGTACATAAAATTTTTAATGCATGTAAAATAAAAATGATTACCGAAGCGCGCCGAGTTCAGGTACTCTAAATAAATTTTGACTTGCGTTATGATTATTCAAACAGTTGACCCTCTATGTAGTACGTCCGGAAGGAATAGACCAATATTGTCCATTTCGTATCAGACCTAAATAAATATGATATAAATACGGCGACGTGCCTGGTTTGGACTATATTGGTTACTTCATTCACTTTATATGAGATATATGATATTTTTTAGAATTTTGAAATGTGGCTGAGGTACCAGATATAGTAGAACGAAGTATTCTATTTTCACACTTCAACCAATACACATAAAAAAGGTATTGGTATGGGTAAAATTACAAGAAAATAGCACATTTATATTCAACACTAGCAGAAGCCGGTGCGCTTCGCTATCCCTTTTGATTTTATATGCATTCAAAATTTTATTTACAAATTTAAAAACCAGTAAAGAAAGTCTTAAAGTCGGGTTGGGCCGACTTTATGATACCCTACAGCACTTTGCTAATTTAGTAGAGCTCCGCATAAAAATTAAAAGTTTTTATGGAAGAATTTAATCAAACAAGCTATGATTATAATTATAATTTAAAGTTCAAAGGACTAAATATGCCGAAGCATTTGTATCTTTTAAATTCGAACTTGGATAAAAATATATATGGTAGCTATTTCCAAATCGGAATCGATCTCGATAAAATTCGGCAAAGACATTTCTGAGCTGCATTTGATATATTTCCCTGAATATCGTTGTTACGGCTGTGGGTAACAAATATAAAAAATCGAATGAACAGTATATATGGGAGCTATAGCTACACTGGTGGCCAAAACTAAAGCAACTTAAATCGCAAAAATAATAAATGTCCTGTAACTTTTACAAAAATAAATCGTAATTACTTTTCCAGTTTAAAATGAGGGGTTTAATTCACTTTTAAGAAACTAAAAATAAAAATACAAAAATAATTTTGAACGAAAAATGATATGTGGGAAACTAAAATGACCCAATTTTTGCTTGGCCAAAACTAAAGAAACTTTTGATTTTTTATTTTAAAATAATTAAATTTTGGCTAGTAGTCGATAGCATAACCATTATTTTTGATAGCAGCTGCACACCTACGAGGCATTGAATCTCTAACACGCTCAATTTGATCCTTGGATGTGCTTTCCCAGGCACCCCGAATTCTTTAGAAAATGTTGTGCTTATTAATTTGCGAATCTCTCTTGATCTTCCTATCTACGATACTCCAAAGGTTTTCTAAGGAGTTTAGGTCAGGTGATTGTGCCGGCCATAACAAAACATCAATTTTTGACTCCCGCAACCAATATTTGACAAGTTTTTATACAAGTTTGGGATCATTGTCATGCTGAAACACCCAAATCAGCCGAATATTTTACTCAGCGTAAGGGAACAACGTGATGTCCAACACATCTTTGTAAACAAACCGATCCACAACTTCCTTTATTTTATGGATAGGCCCAAGTCCATAGAAAGAAAAACAGCGCCACGCCATTTTTGACCCTCCCTCATGCTTCACTGTACCTTTTCAACACTGCGGCTTGAGTCCTTCATTTTTTGGTCTTCTTATCGTAACATTTTTCACGTCTGAGCCTTTAATATTAAACGTAGACTCATCCCAGAAATAATGTTTTTCCATTGAGCTTGATTCCACTTAATATTATCGTTTCCGAAAGCGTTTTTGATTTTTTCAGATATAAATGGTTTTTTGACCAGCAGACCAGCTGCCACTACTCGTCTACGCACTGATCTCGAGCTTATATCCAATGATTGCTCTCTCACCAATCCAGTTGAACTCTTAAATAGTTGTTTTTTATTTCTCTCACAATTTGTGGATCAGTACGGACTGAAGTTTTTCACGGCCTTCATCCGTTATAGACTGTTACTACTGATCCAGTTTCAAAAAACCGACTTAGTATACAGATAAATTATGAAATCACATACATATTTATGAAATATTTCTCGAAAATCATTTTCTGTGATATGTTGTTTTGATAGTCACTGATAATTTGCTGTTTTATTCAGGTACAGTATTTGCTTTTAGCCATTTTTAAATTTTTTTTGGGCAGTACTTAAAAAACGAAAAGAAAAACACACACTGTTGTAAAAAACTTCTCAAAAAGGATTTATGACAAGCGAAATTGTCGAAGGAAGCAAAAAGCGATAAATATCACAGTAAAAACAACTGAAATTGCAGCGGTTATATGAATGTACAACAGAGTTGCTTTTGTTTTGTCCAAGCCAAAATCGGGTTAATTGACTTTACCAAACATTATTTTTTATATAAAAATGAATTTTGGTTTTATGTTTTAGGTTTTTAAAAAGTGAATAAAGTACCTAATTTAAAACAAGAAAAACTTTCTCATTTTCTTAATTTTTGAAAAAGTTACAGGGCATTCATTCTCCTTGTAATTTCAGTTGCTTTAGTTTTGGCCACCAGTGTATATCTGAACCGATCTTCACCAAATTTGACATACTAGCTTCTAGACTCAATTTGGTCGCAAGTGTCATCGGAATTGGGCAAATATTAGACGCTTGGTGTACAATCAAAAGTAAATCGGACGAAGTTATATAAAATTTAACAAAATTTGGATAAAATTTAACAAATGTAATTCTGAGCTGTATTTGATATATTTCCCCAAATATTGTTGTTACAGAGTGCGGAGGACAAAAATAACAAATCGGATGAACAATATATATGGGAGCTATAGCTATATCTGAATCGATTTCGATAAAATTTGTCATACATATTTTCAGGTCCAATCTGATCGCACGTGCAAAATTCCATACTATTCGGACTGATATTACACGTTTGGTGCACAATAAAAGGCAAATCGGACGAAGATATATATGGAAGCTATATCTAAATTTTGACCGATTATCTCCAATTTCAGTAGGGTTCGCCCTTGGGCCAAACAAATGATTTGTATAAAATTTCATCTTGATAGGGCAATAAATGCGAACTGTACATGGACAGACGGACGGACGGATGGACATGCATAAATCGACTCAGAATGTGATTCTATGCAGATCATCAAAAGGAACTATGGGTCTATCTCGTTTCCTTTTGCCTGTTATAAACAAATGCACAAATACATAATACCCTGACCACCTTGTGGTGTAGGGTATAATTAAAAAAAAAAAAAAAATACTTGACTACTTTAATGCGTTAATAAACAAAACCATTAGAAAAGCAGTAACAAGACATGCATACACGAAGAGTTTGTCCTTTGGATTTATTTATTTCATAGCAAATACCAAGCGTGCAGGAAACTGCAATTTTTTTAAGTTGAGTGGCATTTCTATTGTGATTAGTGAATTAGGGGTAGCAAAATACTTCCCCGTTATAAGCGTATTTCAAATTAATTGTTGTGTTAGATATATATATGGCTGTGGTTGAAGATATATATATGGGAGCTATATCCAAATCTGAACCAAATCTGTTTTCAATATAATTTGACAAATGTATATTCGTTTTAATTTCCGCTACACATTCCAAATTTCATTGAAATTGGCCGAAAATATATATAGGAGCTTTATCCAAATCTGAACCGATTTCAATATAATTTGGCCGTTACGCATTCCAAATTTGGAGACTGTATCTGTAATCGATCAATAGATATGTGCATACAAAATCTACATTTTTGGGAGGTACCTCCGATTCTGATGCTATATCTCCACTTTTAAGTGGAATTTCCAAAATGTATAGAGCCTATGTTACTTTCAGGCGATGTTGCAGTATACATGCAAATTTTCAGGAAAATGTGTTCAGCGGTTTTCGAGTCCATAAAGTACAAACAAACATACAAACATTTTCCTCTTTTATAGTTATAGATAGATTATATCCAATTTTATTCGAAATATTAATTCCATATTCTGGTTGAGAGAAATATTTAGATATAGAAAGTTGTAAAGAATCGCTGACTTGTGTCGCAAGTAATGACAGATAAAAGTAATGAAAATTGTGACCTTTTGTGGGTTAGGTACCAGAAGAAGTTCGCAGATATATATCATCTTCACAACAGATTTTGTGTTAGCAAAAATTTGAAGAGTTGGAGTTGAAATTTGAAGAGAGTTGGATGCTTATTTAGCTTTCTTTGAGCGTTTTGTTTTTCAAAACTTAGACCCCGTATGGGGAGGGACAATAAGAAATGGTCCGATCGCTACAATTTTTATAACAGATCTTATGTTGATGGAAATAATGAGATGTACCAAGCCTGAATGGAATCGTATGTTAATTTCGTGTTTTATGAGCTTCGTGAATATTCACAATTTTGAACTTTTGTCCGGGGAGGGTACTTGATGGAGTGGACCGATATTACCCATTTTTGCACTTGACCAAGAACTTACGCAAATATTAGGATTTGCAGAATTGGAGCAAAATCGGATTATCGTTTCTCTATCTGTGCAGAAAATATATATTATATTCAGAATTTTGACCTTTTGTGGGGGATGTACCAGAAGGAGTTGACCGATATATTTCATCGTAACACTGGGCATAGCACTGACGTAACTATTAGGATTTGCAAAGTTGGAGCAAAATCGGACTATCGTTCCTCGTTCTGTGTAGAAAATTCAGTTTTTTGAAAATGTTGACCTTTTGTGGGTGTTGTACCAGAAGGAGTGAACCGATATTGCCCATCTCTGAATTCGATCTAAGTTAGACAAAAATATTATGATGTACCAAGATTGGACCAAAGCGGATACACTCTTCGAGAGTAATAGTGCGCATCAGTCAGACATTTCCATTTGAATGGAAAATGTTGCTAAGCTCTTTACAATAACTAATATTGAGCTGAGTTTTCACAGTTATATATCATTAGATTCTGTTCTATATCATTAGGTTCTGTTCTATATCATTAGGTTCTGTTCTATATCATATAGGTTCTTACCACTCACATTAAAGCTTATGGCTGAAAAATAAGATCAGGTTATTCAAAATATCTAAAACCGACGGTAGTTGAACATCTATTGCCATAAATATTTATTTCGATTTAGAAATTACTCGTACTAAGGAGTCATTACTTGTATGATTGTGCCGCTTACATAAGTCAGATCTGTGATTTATCATGCTTTGAAAATATGCATTAAAGACAAAAAGTACGGGTCGGCAACGCTGGCCCCGTCCGCTAGTTTTTATTCTTAAAACGGAATTTTATAAGCTTTCAAAAACTGGAAAGATCCTTAAAATCGGTTGAGCCATTGTACTTGCTACAACTGGCTACAAGGTTACTAAAAATTTGCTATAATAAGTCTACTTTTAGGAAACTGGCACAGTGTAATATCTGCAAGTGAACAATAAGAATCGGAGTGACATTTAATAAAATGTTATTTATAATTGAAAACTTATCTATATATAAAGGAGAAAGTTGTGTTAGTTACTGTCTATATCTATAAAAGAGGAAAATGTTTGTACGTTTGTTTGTTTGTTTGTAATTTATATAGACTCGAAAACCGCTGAACAGATTTTCCTTAAAATTTCCAAATATACTAGAACATTGCCTGAAAGTAACATAGGATATATATATTTTTGAAATTCCACTCGGAACTGGAGATATAGCATCAGAATCGGACATAACATATCTATTGATCGATTACAAATACATTCTCCAATTTTGGAATAAATGACGGTATTTGATTAGAAAATATATTTGCCATTTTATATGGAAATCGGTTCAGATTTCATGTGTTTGATGCATTCATCACGCTGTGTATGTTCGTTTGCAATAAAATTTGAAATGTGTGACGGGATTTGATCAGAAAATAAATTTTTTAAATTATATTGAAATCGGTTCAGATTTGGATAAAGCTTCCATATATATTTTCGGCCGATTTCATGTATTTGATGCACCAAACACGATACGTATATCCGATCCCAATTAAATTCGGCATGAGTGGCTTAAATTGGTACAAAAATAAATTTGTCAAATTATATTTAAATCGGTTCAGATTTGTAGATAGCTCCCATATAAATTTTCGTCCGATTTCACATATTTGATGCACCAAAAATGATTCGTATGTCCGATTCCAATGAAATCCGGCATGAGTGACTAAATTTGGTATAAAAACAAATTTGCCAAATTATATTTAAATCGGTTGAGGTTTGGGTACACCTCCCATATATATTTTTTTTTTCGGCCGATCTCATGAATGTTATGCACCAAACACCATTTGTATGTCCTATTCCAATGAAATTCAGAATGTGTGGCGGAATTTGGATACAATAATAAAATTGACAAATTAATTAGAAATCGGTTAAAATTTGGATATAGCTCCCATATATGTTCTCGGCGATTTCACATATTTTATGCACCAAACACGGTACGTACCTTCAATTTCAATGAAATATGGAAGGTGGGACGAAATTTGGTTTAAATGTAAATTTTGTCAAATTATATTGAAATCGTTTCAGATTGGAATATGATTTTGTTAAGAAGCATTGACCCACAACGCCTTTGCAATGGAACTTTGAATGCCCTCCACCATTTGGAACAAATTTGGCAATTTTCAAAAAAAAAAAAAAATCCGTTAAAAATTTTGTTAAAGTCTTAAAAATACCGAATGTATACAAAGACGTGGACCTGCACACACAATCTTCTGTCATAGGCTGCAGTATGCATTACGAACTTCAAATACCAGTTTGAACCAATTCCGGCGAATAATGTCTCTAAAATCATCAAAGTACCGAATATCGGGAGGTACCGTGATATGGGGGCTGTACCAAAACGTGAACCTACATGGTCCATTTTTAATACCAAATGTCCTGCAGACATATTGTACATTTGAGTAAAATTTTATCAACCTACTTTATTTCGTTCGGAAGCTAGAGTGAATTACACAGACTGATAGACGGACATCTCTAAATCGACATAGAATTTTATGTTGATCAAGAATACATATACTTTGTGGGGTCTAAAATGTATATTTCGAGGTGTTACAAACGGAATGACAAACTTAATATACCCTCAATACTATGTTGAAGAGTATAAAACTACACAAAAATTTAACTGAGGGTATGATTAATACTGGAAAGTATGTTGCTACCTCGAATTCTCTAATTGTAACAACTTCAGAAGATTGCAGTTTCCGACACGCTTGGCATTTGCTATGAAATTAATAAATCCGAAGGACAATCCCTTCATGTATGGGACCAAATTTAGCATGTTCCTGCTTTTCTCATGGTCAGCTATTCCTGGCATGTTCACGCGTTGGAAGACGGAGCTATTTCTTTGTTTACGCATTGAAGTATTACAATAATAACGTTTTTAAAATTTTTGAATTTGTTTTATTTATATTTTTAACCAACAAATATTCATATATAAAATTTTGAATGCATATAAAAGCGAAAGGAGTAGAAAAGCGCGCCGGGTTTAGCTAGCTTATATAAATGTGACCAGCGGTTGTCAAAATTCAAATTCAGACAAATTCGGAATTGTCTATTGGCAGAAAAGGATAAAGTCCCTACTCCACACCACATAGTGGTAAGGGTATTATGTCTTTGTGCATTTGTTTGTAACATGGAGAAGGAAACGAGATAGACCCATAGTTACTTTTGAGAACCTTCTTAGAATCACTTTCTGAGTCGATTTATGCATGTCAGTCCGTCTGTCCGTCCGTCCGTCCGTCTGTCCATGTATTCTTGTGAACAAAATGCAGGTCGCATTTATTATCCGATTGAGATGAAATTTTCCAATCAATATTTTTTTGGCCCAAGGACGAACCCTATTGGTGAGAATCGGATTGGTGAGAATCGGATCAAATTTAGATATAGCTCCCATATATATCTTCATCCGATTTCGGGTTAAATGTGCACCAAATGTCCACTATCAGTCCAAATTACCTGAATTTTGGCACACCCAACCGAGTTCGGCCTAGAAGTAAGTATATCAAATTTGGAGAAAATCGGTTCAGATATAGCTATAGCTCCCATATATATCTTTCATCCGATTTGATCTTTAAGTCCCTCACATTCCTACTATGCACTCCACAACCGTGATATTTGGTACCAGGTATTAGATGGAGCACAGAAATAGCTGTTTTAAATTTTATCGAAATCGGTTCAGATTTGGATATAGCTCCCATATATATCTTCATCCGATTTCGGGTTAATTGACCACTAAATGGGCAATATCAGCCCAAATGGCCCGAATTTTGGCACATGTGACCGAGATTAGCCTTAAAGCAAATACAACAAATTTGGAGAAAATCGGTTCAGAAACAGCTATAGCTCCCATATATATGTTTTATCCGATTTGGTGTTTAAGCCTCTCACATTCGTAATATGCACTCCACAAGAATGATATTTGGTACCAGATATAAGATACAGCCCAGAAATAGCTGTTTGTAATTTTATCGAAATCGGTTCAGATTTGGATATAGCTCCCATATATATCTTTATCCGATTTCGGGTTAATTGTGCACCAAATGGCGATATAAGTCCAAATGGACTGAATTTTAGTACATCGGACCAAATTCAGCCTAGAAGCAAGTATATCAAATTTAGTGAAAATCGGTTCAGATATAGATATAGCATCCATATATATGTTTCATCCGATTTAGTGTTTTAGTCCCTTACATTTGTAATATTCACTCCACAGCCGTGATATTTGGTACCAGGTATTAGATGGAGCACAGGAATAGCTGTTTTAAATTTTAGCATCAATTTTGGTAAATCCGACCGAAACCAGCTTAGAAGCAAGTACACCAATTTTACCGAGATCGGTTCAGATTTGGTAATAGCTCCCATATATATCTTCATCCGATTTCGGGTTAAATGTGCACTAAATGGTCAATATCAGCCCAAATACCTGAATTTTCGTACATAAGACCGAATTCAGTCTAGAAGCTAATACGTAAAATTTGGAGAAACCGGGTTCAGAGATAGCTATAGTTCGTAAAATGCACGATAGAATTAGATAGATTTTGATTTTGTACCAAATATCTCATAGAGCTCTGAAATGCCCTGTATAAACCTTTCTACGAGAGCTCTACTAAATATGCATAGTGGTGTAGGGTATCATATAGTCGGCCCCGCCAAACTTTTGAGCTTTCCTTACTGGTTTGAATTCTAATATGATGTGTAGACTTTTTTGGGTAGTATAAAGCGACAATGATCAATATAGATTATACATTTTGGATAAGTGGAACTTTACGAATAATATCATTTCGAAAGAGGATATGATATGAACAACAAAATGCAATGCTTTATCGCGTACAAATGTTTTTTTTTTCAGTTTTATTTAACTTTATTGAATTGACTCGAATTTTTGAGAACGGAAATTACAGGCGTGTTGCATTGAAATGTAATGCCGAATTATGTGGTGGCGAATTTGAATATATGATGTCAAAATAATTTAACGCGGCCGCAACAAACACACACACATATATATATATATATATATATATATATATATATATATATATATATATATATATATATATATATATATATATATATATATATATATATATATATATATGGGCGTAAAAGTAAATAAATCGAAATAGTGGGCGTAAAAGTAGGCTTGTTCAAAATTTTTGTTTTTAAAAACCTAACTCGGGGTACGACGAACTTTTGTACAAAAAATATGCAAACCGGTCCAGCCTTTCTCAACTGATTCTATTATCAACGAACAATTGATTGATATATATATACATATATATATATATATATATATATATATATATATATATATATATATATATATATACTTTCTTTACTGGCTTTAAATTTGCTTTTGAGAAGGATGTCTTGTGCCGAATATTATTGTTATCGATTGCACATTACGGGCTTAATAGGCTAAATTTCAAATCTATATATGGTAGCAATGTTGTTTAATTAAATTTCAAAGCCTCACATGAAATAATTTAGGACTTTAGAGGAAATACATTAAAATAATTTGCTTGGTTGAAAAATTAATTTGTAACGACTGTTTAGTCATAAATTATACATCACTTAACTTTTTAAAGCGTTTCAAGTGGTAATAACTTTTGATTTGGCAAATTTTGAAAGATAACGATTTTTGAAGGTTTTGGAATTGTCTTAATATTTTCCTTTAGAAAATTAATTCCCCAATCGTTTAAAAAACTTACTTGTTTTATTTTTTAATATTTTTATCTGGGAATATCACTATTTACTGACTATTTAGAACTTTAAAATCCGGGCACCAGTGCTCTTACACAAAGCAATTTAGTTTGAGTGACTTAAAGATTTTTTATTTCGGAATCGTTTTTGAAGATCATGATAGATGGTGATAGTTTCGCATAGTCTTACGAACACGTTTTCACATTTTCATTACACACATGTGGGACCACCTTCACTGAGGTGCATCATTGATACAATTGTATCGCGTCATGTGCCGATGACTTGGCAAATAGTATTTGCAAGTAGTGGCGAGGGTGGTAATGTTCACGGTGGCATTTCACATATCTCCCGAAAGAAACAGAAAGAGAGCTTAGATAAAACTTTTGGATTATGAAATCGTCTAAAAGACAGTAAGTAATTTATCTGATTTATACAGTGAGAAAAAGAGAACTTTTTCAATTTATTATAATCCGAGCATCATCTGTGCAATGTCGTAGTCGCATTGCATTTGAGTGTGTGTGTGCGACATGTACACTTGTGCGGATGGTTGCTGTTGGAATTTGCCAGGACGATTAAGTACATTCGTGTATGTATGTGTGGTTTTATTTTAGAGGTTGTATAATGCCAACTATGTATCAGATATTTCAGTGCAAAGTGAGTGTTGTTAGTTTTATAAAATGTTGTATATCTTTGTTCTTAAACACCCTCCAATATATCATCAACACATTTAGCTGATTGCAGCCTGGCAGAAAAGGGGTTAAATTCTGACGCAAAGACCAAGCAACAAAATAGCAACGAAGAATTAGAATGTCCAGCAAACAAAAATATAAACTGAAATAGATGTTTAGAAATATTGATGTTGAATAACTTCCTTGATTTTATTCGAGACGAACTTTAAAAAACTTGATAAAATCATGCAAATAAATTTAAAATTAATTCCGCAACCGTTAACAAAAGACAAATGAGATATTTTCAACGAAATGTAGAGCAATAAAAAAAAAGTAGGCATTGGCTATGGTGGGATACCCTACACCGCTACCCTGGGCGATAATATTTTGCAGATCAAAGCGTATATTGGTTTTCAAAAGATAAACTGTAAAATGAGTTACAAATTCAATGAAATCATGATATTGGTAGCGATTAGCAAATATTGCAAAGCTTCAGTTTCGTTTAGAAAAACATTACTCTCTGCAATAGAGCGTAATATGAAGTTAAGTCAATGGGTGAATAATCCAGACTTAAGCAATCACTTCAATAAATAATTTTATCATGTGTGTAAGAATATTCTTTCTAAGCGTTTTAAATTTTTACAAACGGATTTACAAACGGAATGACAAAGTTAATATACCCTCCATAGTATGGTGGAGGGTATAAAAAAACCATGCTGTTAATAGTTTAATATAAGTTATGAATCTATGTTTTTACAGGGTGAAATGAAAAACTGCAACCAACTTCAGACTGCTGACATTTCTAAGCCACTCGTCCGACAGCTGTTAAAATTATTCCAGTGACAGCTCATTATATTGTTTACAAGCGTTCAAAAGCATTTTGGTGAGAATTTTCCAGAAAAAAGGTTATTCGTGATGGAATTCAAGCGTGATAGTGTGATTTCTCTATATTTGGCTGGAAAACCACTAGATAGATAGATAGAGCACTCCAGCATTTAAATATGAATAAATCTTTTGTTTCACGTGCCATCGCTCGCTACCGTTATACTGTTGGCGTAGCCCGACGTCATGGAAGTGGACGGAAGAAAACAGCAACATCAGCAGAAATGGTTAGAGAAGTAAAGAAGCGACTTGATCGAAACCCGCGTTGCAGTGGCCGAAAAATGGCTCGTGAGCTGAACGTATCGCAATGTTCCATTCGGCAAATATTGAAAAATGAGCTAGGGGTAAATCCATTGAATCTAAGAATGGTTACAAAATGAGGATCCTTGCTTCATTTCCAGCGCACAATGGCCACCACAATCTCCGGATACCAATCCGTTGGACAATTGTGCCTGGAGTATTTTGGAAAGCAAGGTTGGCACTAAAGTGTCGATCACCTCAAGCAAGCACATCGCCGGGAATGGGACTAAATACCGCAGAGCAACATTCGGGCAGCGTGTGACGGTCTCATTGGCCGTTTGAAGGCCATAATTCGTGCCAAAGGTGACCAATTGGAACAAATCTAAACTTATTCTAAAATTTGACGATATTTCCGACATATTTTGCCTTCATTCAATAAAATTAAAAAAAATGTAAAAATTGCAGCGTTTGACTTTGTTGCAGTTTAAATTAATTCTATTAAATGGAAAAACCTAGAATTTTTTTAATTTCTATTTTATTTTTAAATCCGCGCATGATGCGCAATACCGCGAATCTACCCCTTCCAATTGTTATGCGATTTATGGAACTTTATTTGGTCGTATGGCCACTAATAAAAATACATTACTCTGAAGCCATAAGCATCAAGCTCAATTTTCTGTCTTCGAATAAACTGTATGTTTTATACAGTGGTTTCTGTACAAATTAGGTACATTTGGTTAATAAAGACAAATTTCAAATTAGACAATAACTGTTAACTGAAATCTGATTTCTTGAATAGTTACATTATTCTATATTTGAGCTACAAAAAATAAATAAATAAAATAAATAATAAATAAGTTAATAAATTAATTAATCTTTCAATATATATAAAAGAAAATGGTGTTTATGAGTCATGAACGGCTCCAATTCACACCGGACACTCGGGATAGCCTTTCGGCAGAAAAGGAAAATCTAGAAAAGCATAAAATCTAAAGTGAATATTCTTGTTACATATTGTAATAAATTGTTTATTTTTTATATTTATCTATATATATTTATCTTTATCAATATTAATCATGCTAGGAATGACAGACCCAAATAGTTTTATCAAAATCGACGCGACGCTGGCCCGTTGTTTCTGTTTTGCAAGATTGTGTGGCCAATGAATGAACATTAAAACATATTGTGAACTTTTCTAAATAACAATCAGGTCTACACCTAATACCACATTTATGTTTTAAATACCGCACACATAAACTTCGTCATCGCCGCCAATATTATTATTTTGATTTTAAAATGTGTGCGAGGTCGGTTACTCTACTTATCAAACCCATTATAATTTTGCAGTCCATTGTCGTAGATTTCTACACCAAGTAATATGAATGTATCCCCGGCTTCATAGTTTACCAAGTCATTCCTACCAAATTTTAAGGCCATATCACCAATGGTTTCTTCACAATAAATGTTTTAAAATAATCGATCGTTTGGGAAAGTTTCACAATATCGTATACAAATTCCTGAATCCATTAGTTATGAAGTTACACGCCCTTTCGAATAAACAAACAATAATATCCTATTTTCACCACAGTAAATTCCTAAGTGATATGTGAAAAGTCAGAATAATCCGTTCACAAATATAACAAGTTAAAAAGCAGTAAGTTCGGCCGGGCCGAACTTTTAATACCCTCCACCATTTGCAACGAATTTGGAAATTTTCAAAAAATAAAATCCTTAAAAAATTCTGTTAAAATTTTAAAAATACCGAATATAGCCGTTATATTGGGGTCTATACGACGTGGACATACATATGCATTGTTTGTCATAAGCCATTACCATATTCAAATTCGAAACTGCGCCCGCACCGACAATTTTCTGTCACAGACTGTAGTTCCCATAACGAACTTCAAATACCAAATTTTAAACAATTCCGGTTAATAATGTCGCTAAAATCATCAAAATACCGAACATAGCGAGGTGCCGTTATATGGGGGCTATACGAAGACGTGGACCTGCACAGACAATTTTCAGTCTTAGGGTGTAGTATCCATTTGGAACTTCAAATACCAAATTTGAAACAATTCCCGTGAATAATGTCGCTAAAATCATCAAAATACCGAATATCGGGAGGTACCGTTATATGTGAGCTATATGAAAACGTGGACCTACATGGCCCATTTACGAACTTAACCTGCCTACTGGAAAAATAAACATGTGTGCAAAATTTAAGCCATCTATCTCAATTCATTCGAAAGATAGCGTGATTACAACAGACAGACGGACAGACAGACAGATGGACATCGCTAAATCGACTTAGAATTTTACGATGATCAAGAATATATATACTTTGTTGGGTCTGACATGAGTATTTCAAGGAGTTACAAACGGAATGACAAAGTTAATATACCCTCCATAGTATGGTGGAGGGTATAAAAATTGAGTTTAATAGATGTAAATCAAACAGTGATAAACGGATTATTATTTTTTTAATTAGGCCAGTTCCCGAACCTTTATTGAAGTTGTACAGGTGTTTAGAAACCGCTGAACGAAACCTTTAAGCTACAGGAAATATGTACTAGCAACCATACTTTACTGGAAGGGGTGATACAAGTGTTCATTGATAATTTCATGCATATATTCCTGACAGTGAGCCCACAAATAAAATAAAGATTTATAAAACAATGAAATTAATACATTTCTGCAAGCAAGCTTTCTCTCTAAGGAGAGAGCTCAATAGGGACAGTTGTAGGTCATTATCAAACTTGAGGCACATACGTACGTGATTCTTATTCCAACGAATGACGGAATGAACTCACTTAAATTCACTGCACTTGCTTTCATTCATTTCATATAACCAAAATTGTTATTTGGATTTTTTGTTTGTTGGATTACAAGATGTATTGTATTTTCCATATAAAATATTTCCCCTAACCGTTCTATGTTTATCGAAATATTTTGATAGGTACACCCCATTAAGGGCGTTTGTGCGCGCTATGCCAGGAGAATTCTTTTGAACGGTAGTATAGTTGTGTGGGTGTATGTCATTTTTCGCAGAGAGTGTATGTCGTGTGTGTTCGTTATGTATCATACAAAATATGCATTCTCAATCTGACATTTTCAAGAGGAACTTTCAAACTCATTTTGATGATTATAAATTGTGCTGTAAGTGATGGTCTGTGTTCTCATTTCACGCACATACACAGCCGAGCATGTGTAAGTGCTGTATGGTTGCAAAAGTATTATTAACATCTTTTCAAGATTGTGCATGGTGTGTTAGTGAGTCGGTAGTTGGAAACGATAGGTTTCATTCGAAGAGGATCTGTTCTATTCATGTTCACTTATTTTATGGCACATAGTCGAGGGCTTCCTGTTTGTCGTTCTCTGTTTTTGACGTGGGTTGTGTAACAATAAATTGCAGTAATTTATTCCGACTTTTGTGTTCCTCATCCGCCTGCTATCCGGCCTGAACTTGGATCCATCTCTGTCGCCACTTGTGTCTCAGCTTTAAGTTAACCAAAGTATTCGCAATTGTTACATTCGCCTAAGTTTATTTAAACTTTTTTATGTCGTATTTCTTTTGAATCGTTTTATTTCTTTTGTTTGTATTGTTTGGCTGCTTTGTTGTGTTGTGTTTTGTTTTGTAGTGTGGTGTTATGTTTAGTTCGGATAGGTATGGTTTGGTTTTTAATACATGAATTCGAATTGTTATTGTTCGAATAGTTCGCTGCTACGTTGCGAATGGAGTGGTGTCAGTTATTTATTGTATGTGAAATAAATCGTGCACTGCCAACATACACATGTTTGTGTACGTCTATATATTATTTTTCGATGGAGTGGAAAACTGAAAAAATACGTACACAAATACATATGTACAAAGCTGGAAAATACGTACACCCACATTTATATGTCCATACATATGAATGAATGTGTCTGTGTCTATGGCGTTGCTATTGTAAAAGTCTTAATGGTTTAACTTAATCAAATTTAAATAATATTTCATAAAATAAAACTTTGTACATACTCCCCACAGACGGACGACAATCATCAGATGGAATACAGTCTAAATCTTGTAAAACGGATTTCTGTAATACGTGGTGACATGTGTTATGCTAGGAACACAATTGGAGCGAACGACGAATTTTTCGCGTCGTATGTTCGTCGCTAAAAATAAAAGAACATATGTGTATATGGAAATACACACAATCACGGCACCGGCGAAAATTTCGTCGGACGCCGCGAACTCGATTAGCTTTATTTCTATTTCATACGCCGGCGAACAACCCAGTACAAGGTGGCCATACTTGTACGAACTTTATGTGTTTTAGTAAATAAAGTTACTTTTTACTTTAAGATTTGTTATGGTCACTCTACGGCTCATTTTGTCGCCGCGTAGGGCGAAATTCGTCGTTCGCTCCAATTGTGTTCATAGCATTACTTTCAGCACTAGTAGTAATGGAAAAACATACCATTACCCGTAAGGTAAAAAAATTACGATTTATTCCTATAAAATTCAAGAATCAAAATTACTTACCTTTTTTGGAGTTTTGCCTGTACATGTCACGTGAAATCGGATGAAGATATATATTGGAGCTATACCTAAATCTTAACCGATCTCGATAAAAATTAAAACAGGTAATACTTAGCTGCATCTGATATCTGGTACCAAACATCATGGTTGTGGAGGATATTACGGATGTGAGGATGTGATATACCAAATCGGATAAAACATAAATATCAACCGATTTTCACCAAATAAGGTAATATTTGCTTCTTATCTCATGCAGATAATTTATGGAAAATTTCATCTCAGTCGGACAATAAATGCTATCTGTGGTCATACATAAATCGAGTTAGAATATGATTCTATGAGGATGATCAAAAGGAACTATGGGTCTACCTTGCTTCGTTCTGCATGTTACAAAAAATGCACAAGAACGTAGTACCCTTTACAACAATGTTGTGTGGGAAAACTAAAACGACACTTAAACTAATTTATTCAATACTGACCTGGACAGCGTTGCTTGCTCATACTTTTATTTTGGCTTGCATCTGAAGTCAATCTAACAACTTGATATAAGATTATTGATATAATTTCTAAATATAAATAAAGACATACTGTAAAAGCCTCAATATAAATTCTCATATCCGTATCTTTTAATTGTTTTAAATGTCTGCCACCACATGGTTTAAATTTGATACTTACATATAAACTGAATGTTTATACCACATCTATCAAAGAGAATATGTCAATGGTTTCTAACAGTCCCATGCAATAGTTCGGAACAATTATCAGTATTGTAAAGTGTTATCAGAATAGTTTCCTGTCAAATGGGCCGTTATTCGGAACTTTGTCATTCTGTTTGTAACGCAACCATATATTCGTGATCAGCTTAAAATTCTATGCCGATTTATCGATGTCCGTAGTTCTGTCTGTTAAAATCCGGAGCTTTGAGATTATAGTTTACTTTGTATCTAGGATGATAGCTATTGAAATTGCGGTATATCAGTCCACGTTTTCGTATAGCACCTATATAACGGTACATCCCTATATTCAGAATTTTTCCGATTTTCAACGGAATTGTTTAAAATTTGGTATTTAGAGTTAGTAAATGCCTCTACCTCTGGCAATCATATAACGTTACGATCGAGTATGGACCCCTTGGAATATATGGCATATTTAGCATATGGCATTCATATTTCTAACATATTTGTTAGAAATATGAATACATATTTCTTAGAAACATTTTCCACGAAGTTTTCACCAATAACTCAAGCTTGAGAATGGAATGTAGTAGGTGGACAAAATTTCATTCAAGTGTATTCTGTCAGTTGAATTTTTGGTTTGGAAATGATATTTTGGTATCACATAGTTCCCTGACAGATTTAAGAGCTTTTTCTAAGAATTTTCTGTAAATTTGCAGTTTTTGTTGACAGTATGTGGGAAACATCCTTGCAGAGAACTGTATATATAGGTCGATCCTATATAACTGTAACTTCATATATTAAGAATTTTGTTTTTGTGTCCCATTTTTCACCGGAATGTTTTCAAATTTGGTATTTGACGTTCGAATCTATAGACTTTTGCACCCATTTCTCTCATATGCACATTTATGAGATAAATTAATGAAATAAACACTTGTCGTAATCCTAAGTTCATTGAAATTGAAATTTCCCCATATCTTGGTCCTCATCATGAGTCAACATAGTTCTCTGTTTTGATATATGTGCTAGAAATTGTCAACCGGTCGATTTAAGTTATTGCGCAATTCCTTGTAATGTAGTACTTATGACGCCCAAAGGGAAGAATTTCTCTACACCACAACTTTTTGAAGTGCCATCTTGATATCTTCACTAAAACAATTATAATGACAAACGTTTTAATATAGCTGTGCTGTGCTGTGCTGTGACCGAATCTACACATCTTTAAAGGACGAGCTTGTATTTTGATAATTTGATTCCTCAATAGGCATTGACTATAACTTCTATATAATTGTAGTCTCATACTAATAAAAGGTCCTTAGAATATATGAATGGTTTCGGCCTTCTGATTGACTGTAATATCAAAATAGAAATAAAATAGAATAAACAAAATGTCCAGCCACATGACTCAAACTTAATAATTTAGAATTCTAATAGATAAAGCACATCGATCCAAAAATGGCAAGTAAATCGATCCAAGTAAATTCTATTCTAATTCTAAGTTGTTTTGAAATTTAACATACGAAATTATTATATTGACGTGAGTTAAATATAGCGGTGCCGGCCTGCACCAGGTATATGAAAAAGTTATCCTAATACCAAATTTTAGATTTCCAACACTACACCTTCCCCACATACAAAATTTAGTACTTGTCGTACTTTTTTACGCATTTTCAAAACCGCTTCGAAAACTCAACCCTGCACACTAATCTACTCATAGCGACCCCAATGCCAACATTTCAAATTTAGTATATTTTGTAATAGTACCAAATTTATTTCTTTTAAATACTTTTAGTGCACTTATAGTTCGAATTTCCAAAAACCCAGCCTTATCTCATCCATACACATTAAAATTGACCGACGTGCAAAGTTTCAAAATTCTAGCTCCCGATTCTATTTTGAAAATATTTCAAAATAAATGAAGTGTTCATTTTAATGACCTTAATTGAAAAATAAGCGACAATATACAACATTTGCGGTGTTTTGGACTGTTCCTAATTTTTAATCTGAGATTTCCCATTTTTCCAATCGAACGCTATTCCGGAAAAGTTCCATACAAAATTCGGTATCAAAAACCAATTTTCAATTATTCAAATTTTCCGACATTTTTGAATATTCTGGTATGAATGGCTAGTTCCCCCTCCCCGATAACAACTTAGTATCTCGTGTACTAAAGTCGAGAAGCCTTTTAATTGCCTTAAAAACACACAAGTAAAAAAAAACAGTAAGTTAGGCCGGGTCGATCTTTGAATGCCCTCCACCATTTGGAACGATTTTGGCAAAAAATAAAATCCGTTAAAAATTCTGTTAAAATCTTAAAAATAGCAAATTTAGCCGTTATATTAGGGACTATACGACGACGTGGACCTGCATAGGCAACTTTTGTCATAAACCATTACAATATTCAAATGAGAAACTTAAATAAAAAAATCGGTGAATAATGTAGCTAAAGTCATTAAAATTCCGAATATAGGGAGGTACCGTTATATTGGGGCTATTCGAAGGCGTGGGCCTGCAAAGTCAATTTTCTGTCATAGGCTGTAGTATCCATTACGAACTTTAAACACTAAATTTGAAACAATTCCGGTTAATAGGTATAGGGAGGTACCGTTATATGCGGGATATACGAAGACATGGACCTGCACAGACAATTTTCTGTCATAGGCTGTAGTATCCATTTCGAACTTCAAATGCCAAATATAAAACAATTGCGGTGAATAATGTCGCAAAAATCAACAAAATACGGGAGGTACCCATATAATTATAGGGGCTATATGAAAATGTTGACCTACATGGCCCATTTACGAACTTAACCTGCCTACTGGCAAAATAAACATGTGTGCAAAATTGTACCCTTCTATCTCAATTCGTTCGAAAGTTAGCGTGATTAAAACAGACAGACAAAGATACGGGCATCGCTAAATCGACGTTGAATTTTACGCTGATCAAGAATATATATACTTTGTTGGGTCTGACATGAGTATTTCGAGGCTTTAAAAACGGAATGACAAAGTTTATATACTCTCCATAGTAGGGTGGAGGGTATAACAATAGAAATACTATTCGGATAAGGAATTAATTGTACTACCTTTTTTCATATGTATAAGTAAGATCCCAGTACGTTATTCATAATTGTGCTCTACTGTATCCCTTTCAATTTCTTTCCTCTTTCGCTTATTTTGTTGTTTACGAACAATGCTTATTGTGTTTGGATTTAGATTTGTGTTGTTGTTGTTGTTGTTGTTGCCATTGCTATATTATCCTCCGGTTTTTATTGATATTGGTTTTGTTCATTGGCATTTGGTATCGAACCATGAACAGTAGTAGGATTAAAGTGCTTTGTTATTTTTAATAAATTTTTCTATATTAGAAAGAAAAAAAAAAAAAAAACGACAAGACTAGAACAAAAACAAAAAGCTCCTTCATACCAAAAACAGATAGGAACGGATTTGCATAAATTGATACTTTATTGGCTTTGGAAAGAAAACAAACCAAATCCCAAAGCAAATAACAATCAAAACAAATCTTAATTGAAATAACGGTAATACTTTATATCAATGAGTGCTTTGGCATTTTTATAATAAATTCAGGTGTGCCCTGTTCTATATTGTTGAACATTCTTTTAAACATTTTGAACAGTTTAATTTAATTAAAAAAGAGAAATATACGTAAAAAAATTAAAATTTATAATTTACTAGCTGGCCCAGTCCGCGTTGCCGGCCCGTTTGCGGAGTATAGGGCAAATATTTGCGGCCCTTTGTGTATGGTTAACCTATACAAAATGGACTCTAAAAAAGTTAGATCCGGGAACCCCTCTTTTGGTATTTTTATTTACCAACCGAAAAATTTCTTAACCCCAAGATTGTCTGCTGCGCAGTGTAATTACTGACTATAGCGCATTGTGCCCGTATAATGTTACCTATGATTTAAGGTTACTTTTAAGGGTTCGGACGAATTTTCCGAGTATATGAATACTTTTCTGACTATATTTTCAATTCACTCCACTTTCGGTTTTTTTTTCAATAAGAATTTTCAAATCTAAAATGTATTCTGAAACAACTCTACATAAAATTCCATATCATAATAGAACAGTCAATTTTTTCAGTTCCACGATTTTGTAAAAATTTCTTTCATGGCAAATATTAAGATTTTCGATAAATCGAAAAAATGGGCGCAATATTGGGCGCATTTTCTTTGCATAAAAACCAAAATCGGGGTAGGACGAACATTACAAAAAAAAAAAAAAAAAATATTCAAATAGTTCCAGCCGGTCTCAACTCATTCAACTACTAACGAACAACAATTGGTTTATATATAGATTAAAAAGTAGGCGTGGTCAGCTCCTCAGCCCCCAAATAAATACTTATGATTGGAGGGAAGGTCTACAATATGTCGTGGAATAATTTGAAAACCGATATCTACATTATTTGGCAAATTCTAGGATTTTAGATAAATCGAAATAGTGGGCGTAAAAGTAGGCGTGGTCAATATGTTGTTCTTTAAAAACCTTACTCGGGGTATGACGAACGTTTGTACAAAAAATTTCTGTTAAATTTTTATATCGCATGAAATTTTTTCAATTTGAATAAAATCGAAGAAAATCAAATTATTATTAAATAAGATTTTAGCTGCGTCTTCGACAAACGTATCTACGCATAGATTATATCGAATCGTTGGCCTTCTATTTCCGTATAGCAAATAAGAATCCAATATGTTTTATTGCAGCCTATTTTTTCGGAAATCGGAAATCAAGATTTATCCTATATGAGGGCAATATTAAGTGGTGATTTATATCTTCGGAGACCCTTAAGCGCTGAAATACTTATTTGACTGGAAAATGCTTATTAAAGCATCAAAATACTTAAAATCTGCAGATGCCACTATATTAAGGTAGTGTCTAACTGGGAAACCAAAATGCCGAATTAGTGTGGTAAATTTTTAAATATTCTGCTTAAAAAAGATTATGTTTTGTCTGTAGGGTCCGTCAAATGTTCGCGGAAGGCATAAAAGAATTTCCCAAAAAATATTTTGTGGTATTACAAAAATGATGGCAAAAACTTTTACCACCCCCCTTTTATGAATCTGGGCATAAAAGAAGAGTTGGAAAAAATGATTGGCACATAAAATAGGGCGTTCGCAGAAAACTTTACGGGATATAGAAGATGTGATAGAAATATTAATTAAACAATTTATTCATATGTCGTGCATATTGAGCCTCTTGGATGGACTGATGGACTTCCGCAAGTTATTTTTTTAACAGAAATGACATTAGATTACGGCTTGCTGAAGTCCGACCAATATAAAAGAATCTTAAAAATTTGCGCTGCTTTAGAAAAATATGACATAAATACTGTAATACCAGTTTTCAATATCAGTGAGGAAATTACTTATTCTTAAATAGCCTAAAAACCACTTACTTCAATGAGAATGTTCAATGTCTTTTTAATTCTTGTCTTTGAGTCGCTGTGAGTTTAATACCTACAATTTATTTCGGTAGTAATTTTTATATTGAACATAACTGAAGAAGTTGTTAAAGGAAAAATTATTTTGATAGAATCATCAGTTGCTCTAAAAGTCGCAATTATAGACCAATCGGAAGTCAGTATGGGGCTAGAGCTTAGAGCTGGGCAGAACCCTTCCAATTTTGATGATCATCAGGTAATATTTAGTTGGTGAAATAGACCATAACATTTGTGTTAAATAAAAGTCAAATTTTACATTAAACCGCGAATATTTTTAATCCCGGCGATATCACAAGTAGACGAACGGGTCAATTCAGACCGTTGCGTAGATGCCGATAGTAGATATATCGGATATATATAGCGAAATATATACAATGGAAGGGGATGTTTGTAGAATGCTTATATGTTAAGAATGGCTGAACCGATTTTGACAAATTCAATTTAGAATGCCCTCTTGGCATAAAAGTATAATATATATAATCGCATAAAAACATTGCAATAATGATGTTAATACAGATTTTGTAGTATTTTGTGCCTTTTTTTTATTTTTTCATATTTTTTATCGCATGCGATTTTTTAATTTGACTTATAATATTGAAGTGTATATTTTGTAATATTTTTTTATCTTACAACACAGGTTGAATTAGGCTCAGAAGGGCCTATTATTTAAAAGATGTCCGATATTAGGGGATTCAAATGCACAAATGCATATATATATATATATATATATATATATATATATATATATATATATATATATATATATATATATATATATATATATATATATATATATATGGGAGCTATACCCAAATCTGAACCGATCTTGAAAAAAATTGGGAAAGATATTTTGTATTTCATATATTTCCCTGAATATCGTTGTTACGGAGTGCTTATTACGGCTGTGGGTAACAAATATAACAAATCGGATGAACAGTATATATGGGAGCTATAGCTATATCTGAACCGATCTTAATTAAATTTGACATACTAGCTTCTTCAATTCGGTCATAAGTGCCAAGTTTCATCCCATTTGGGCAAGTATTAGACGTTTGGTGCACAATAAAAGTTAAATCGGACGAAATTATATGGGAGATACATCCAAATCTGAACCGATCTCGATAAAATTTAGCAAATTTAGTTCTGGGCTTATTTGATATATTTCCCCAAATATTGTTGTTACACAGTGCATATTACGGCTACGGAGGACTAAAATAACAAATCGGATGAACAATATATATGGGAGCTATAGCTATATCTGAACCGATTTCGATCAAATTTCGCATACTTATTTTCAGGCCTAGTTTGTATGTATTGTATGTGCACAATTCCATACTATTCGGGCTGATATTACACGTTTGGTGCACAATAAAAGACAAATATATATGGGAGCTATATGTAAATTTTTACCGATTATCTCCAATTTCAATAGGCTTCGTCCTCGGGCCAAACAAATGATTTGTGCAAAATTTCATTTGGATCGGGTAATAAATGCGCACAAAAATACGTGGACATACGGACGGACATACATAAATCGACTCAGAATGTGATTCTATGCAGATCATCAAAAGGAACTATGGGACTATCTCGTTTCCTTTTGCCTGTTACAAACAAATGCACAAAGACATAATACCCTGACCACCTTGTGGTCACAAAACCGTTAAAAAAGTATAAAATTAATTACATAAAATTAATTATTTTATGCATACCCAAATACAACATACATCGCTCATTTACGCAAAGAGTGTCACATTTCAAAAAATATTGTTCGGAACAAAACTCATTATCATACTCTCCACCATAGCATGGAGGGTATATTAAGTTTTTCATTCCGTCTGTCTTTCCGTCTGCAGAAATCACTCTAGCTTCCGATCGCATTGAAGTAGGTTGATAAAATTAAACTCAAATGTGTGTTTTGTCTGCAGGACTTTTGGCTTTGAAAATGGGCTATATACATCCACGTTTAGTTCTAGCCCCCATATAACTGTCCCTGTCCTTCGATATTTTGATGATTTTAGTGACATTGTTACATTGTCACGCAAGGAGTTTCTTTCGAGTACCTTATTCCCTAGAAGAGAATTGTTATATAGGTTTACGATATCGTATAACCCCCATATAACGGTATATTCGGTTTACTCATGATTCTTGCAACATTATTCACCGGAATTTTTTCAAATTTCGTATTTGAAGTTCGTTAGGGGTACTACAGTCTACTTCAAAAAATTACCCATGGAGGTCCAGGCCTTCGTATAGACTCCATATAATGGTACTTTAATGGTTTCAGCGACATTGCTCAGCAGAATTGTTTCAAATTTTGTATTTAAATGTCCTAATGGGTACTACAGTCTATGACAAAAAATGCTTGTGCAGGTCCACGTCTTCATATATCCCCATATAACGGATATTCGGTATTTTGATTTATTAATTGGTTTTTTTTTTTTTTCTTTTTGAATTTTCAAAAATCTGTTTGGCCGAACTTACTATTTTTAGCCTACAACACTATGTGTTGGGGGTATTATAAGTTTGATTGGGCCAAAAATTATGTAACACGTCCAAATATTGGTTTCCAACATAGGAAAGTATATATGGATCTTCCTATCTCGCCGAGCTGAGTCGATCTTTCTATGTATGTCCATCCGTCCGTCTGTCCATGTTAATTTGTAATTGTTCTACAGGTCGCAATTATGACCCGATATTCGCGAAATTTAGAATGTAGGTGGGGCTAGGGCCAGAATAGAAGCCTATTGCTTTTGGAGATGATCGCAAAATATATTTTGAAGATGATCGAAATGGACCAAAAACTGAAAAATTTCCTGATTTTGCAGTCGCTCTACAGGTCGCAATTATAGACCAATCGAAACGGAAGTCAGTATGAGGCTAGAGCTTAGGGCTGGGCAGAACCCTTCCAATTTTGATGATCATCAGGTAATATTTAGTTGGTGAAATAGACCATAACATTTGTGTTAAATAAAAGTCAAATTTTACATTAAACCGCGAATATTTTTAATCCCGGCGATATCACAAGTAGACGAACAGGTCAATTCACACCGTTGCGTAGATGCCGATAATATCTACTATCGGATCGGATCTATATAGCGAAATATATACAACGGAAGGGGATGCTAGGTAGAATGCTTATATCTCAAGAATGGCTGAACCGATTTTGTCAAATTTTGTCAATTTAGAATGCCCTCTTGGCATAAAAGTATAATATCTAAATCGCATAAAAACATGGCAATAATGATGTTAATTCAGATTTTGTAGTATGTTGTGACATTTTTTTATTTTTTCATATTTTTTATCGCATGCGATTTTTTCAATTTAACTTTTAATATTGAAGTGTATATTTTGTAATATTTTTTCACCTTACAACACAGGTTGGGTTAGGCTCAGAAGGGCCTATTATTTTTAAAGATGTCCGATATTAGGGGATTCAAATGGACCAACAACTACAAAAGTTCCTGATTTCGGAGCCGTTATAAAGGTCATAAAAAGAAACCCAAGAACACGAAATCTCGCATGAAGTTAAAGTTTAGGACAGCTGGTAGAATCGACCACTAAAAAATACCAACATTACTTACAGGCGAAATCCGAAATACACAAAAGGCGAACTTCTGGCGTTTTTATGCTGATTTCATTGACGAATATTGCCAAATTTCGTAGACAACAAGATCATATAGATGAGTCTAAATTTAGAGATACAGATGGGCCTCTTGCTTTTGGCGATGATCGAACAATATTTAGGGGTTCAAATGACGAAGAGAGTTAAGGACAGAGAAGAATTCTAGCACTTTGGATGGCCATTGCATTATATTTTTCTGAAAAATGGACCACAACAAATAACCGCACAACGGAGTGTGTGAATATTGGGCAAATGTCCCTGGTCAAAATGCTAAAGCTAATATCTGGGCACGGCTAGTGACATAATTTAAAATGCGAAATCTTTCAAAATGGATTTGGACATAAGGGGGCTTTTAACATATTGTAGTTCAGTAGGGTATGACATGGTCGGCCCCGCACGACAATAGCCTTTGCTTACTTGTTTTTTTTTTTTTGTCTTCTAAATTGTGCGTTGGAGACCCCATTAAGTCCATATTTTTCATCATAGTATAATTCAACTGTGTTTTAACAAATGTTCGGTTCCGGGCTACTTTCTAATATTCGTAATTTTTTATGTTTCTGTCACAATTTCCGACTAATTGAGCTCCAGTTTGACATTTTGTAGTTTATTTCATATAGACGTACATCCCAAATCTACGTTCCCAACCAATATTCTCTTGATGGTTACAAATTCAATAGATTACAACATTTTTATTTCTTTTCGCACATTAGTTGGGAAAGTGGACTTGCCAATATTTACGCACTTTGTCGTGATGTTAGTTATTGTGGTCTATTTTATAGCTAAATATAATGCAATGATTATCCAAAATGTTAACTCTCTTCTCAAACGTGTCGATTGGCATCAATTGTGTGATCAGGAATTTATTTCTGTTTTGGTTGATTTGAACCTCTAAATATTTTATTTATATAATATTTGGCTATATTCGTCAACGAATTCAGCATAAAATGTCAGAAGTTCGCCTTCTATGTATTTTGGATTTCGCCTGTGAGTACTGTTGGTATTTTTTTCCACAAAAGTGGTCCATTCTACCCGCGGCTTCAAAATCAGGAACATTTTTAGTTGTTGGTCCATTTCAACCCCTAAATATTGTGCGATCAACTCCAAAAACAATACGCTATAGCTCCACCTCCATTCTGAATTTTGTGAAGATCGGGCCATAATTGCGACCTATAGAGTGATTACAAATTATAATGACAGACGGACGGACGGACGTACATAGCTAGTTGACTCAGCTCTGCGAGATAGCAAGATCCATAGGTCCACGTTTTGAAATGAGCCCCATAATGCTTTGTCAATCATTTTTGTTTGTTCAAATGTTTCTGATTTTTTTTTGCCAAGATAGCATTCCGAAATTGTATGACTTGTTAAAATCCTACAAGCCATTCTTGTAACTAATATAACTTTTTTTTATATGGTGAAAATAAGAACAATATGTTCAACTCGTTCGCTAAATTTTTACAGCAAATGTTTAAAGGTCCTTACGAAGTTTGTCAACCGAATGTACTATTATTTTGAAATTCCATTCGATTTTTCTTGTTTTTTTCGCGATTTTAAAATTTTAGCACTGTGGTAGTCTCCTTTTTCCCTATTATTTATTGATATTAAAAAAGTAATTATCCTTTAATTTTGGTGTGACCGCAATAAGTTATTTCGGCATTATCTGTTCAGTTTCTCCTCCACATAATTCGGTACTACACTTGAATGTAAGCCGCCTGCAATTTAAGTTTTCGAGACATCAAGTCAATTAAATTAAGTTAATCAAATTGAAAAAAAAAACTGTTAGTGGGTATATGATAAATATTGTAATTTTTTTCAAAGCTTATCATCTTCGGAATTGATATTATTTGTATAGCTCCACTTACCCAATAAATACATAACATTTATAAATAAGAGTTTTGTTCCTTATCGCTTTATACACATCATATTAGAAGAAAAACACACTACAACTTTACATTCGAAAATATTAAGTCAAAATAAAAAAAAAAATCGTGCAAAATAAAACAGTACAATTGTACATTTCAAAAGTGAAAATATTTTTTTTTATTTTTATATAGATTTAACAAATATGTTAAAAAATACTGTTGATTTATTGAACATTACATGTATACTAGCTGACCCAGTTCGCATCGCTGGCTCGTTTTTTAAGTTTTTAAAGATCTTGTATGCAATGAAGGGATATAAAAACCGCTTACCTTCTTTAACTCCTGAGAATGTTTCAAATAAAAAATAGGAAAAGATTCAAACGTAAAAAACGAATTAAAATCTGCCATTAAAATTATAGTCCTTTACCATGCTAATAGGCAGTTATATGTGGGTCCATTAAATGTATTCATACTAACCGATTACTACCGATTCGGTTCGGTATTCTCCTTAATCAGGAAGCCTTTGTTGGAAAACGAAAAAAACCTGACCGATTTCGACCAGGATCGGAGTGTTATCTGAATTAAATGCCTCATCCGTTTGCCAAAGACACGTCCGGAGAGTAATTCTAGAAGAGTAAAAACACCGGGAATACTGTATAATGATGAAAATTGAAGACACCATGAATGATTTTGTTACACCTATAGTAAATTAAAAAAGCTCGAGCGGTATCTCTTATCTCCTAAATGAACAGATCAGCTGGTGACGATGTCAGTGTGTATCTGACGTCTCCGGATTGTCAATTGTACGGAAATCACATGCTCTGAATTTAGGTACTTTCGTCACTACTACGCGCTGAGGGCTGCTGGAGGAGCCTTTGCGGGATATGCGGATAAACTGAGTGCTTATACATCTTGCCGTTGTCTGCATTGGAGATTATGAGTAATTAGAGTCGGGACTAGTGGACTACTCAGACTGCTAGAATCGAAACTAGTACAAATTCTACTGGATAAAAAGCTAGGATCGATAGAAAATAAGACGGGAAGCTAATCGCAGTATATGTATGAGTGGACTAACAGGGTGTTGTACGCAAAGGCCCTGAACATAGTTTTGCCGCCATAATAAAATAAACCGTCTGTTTAGCTGCCTTTCACAATACATATTGACTTAGTTTGCCACAAATACTCTTGCAAAGCTACAATAATTCCCAAATGAATTTGAAGCGATAAAAACATTGATTACAACTTTAATTTATTTGTCCCTATCATAACGAGGTCGGTTCGTTGAACTTGTAGAATTAAATTATTTGAATGGAATTCAATAAAAAATACTGCATATTCATTAAAAAAAAAATATATAATCAGATTAAATCAAAATAAACAATATAATGTGGTAACTAATTGGTGGTAATCATTATATTTTCTAGTTTTTGTTGAAGCTATTTGTGTATGGCGTATAATATGCTGGTTTAATCGAGCTCCACAACTGTTGTATTTGCTCTTTTCGAAATTTACCCAAAGTGCATTCTTGTAAATCTTGTGGACATTCTGGGTGCATGTTTGGGTCATAAAATGCCATCGTTGAAAATGACAATAACATCGCTGAATGCAATTCGTGTAATTTTTAATTAAGGCGCCGAAACACAAACAATGTCAGCAACAATTTAATATTTCATATCGAATAATTATTACGTGTGTGTCTGCCGACGTTGTTTTAATTCAATTGTTGTTCTAGGCCACATTAGTTTTTGGCTGATGAATATATTTTATGATGGTTTTATTATCCCCAAAATGGTCGCCAGCGTACTTCGAAATGGAAAGGCGGCTTATAGATTTAAAAAACCATAATACGGGCTGCGGTTATTGTTGTCTGTTGGCCGTTATGGCTATTGTTATCGTTGGGAATGCCTACCTACCATTTATTTGTGGTGTCCTTAAAATATTGATTGCAATTGAATCGAGTGCAATTATAAAACAACGCACATACATTCCGTTGCAGAAGCATATCATAAATATTTGTATGTGTGCATATATGCATGCCTATTGTAATTGAAAGCCAATGCACGCAAAGGTAGCTGGTAGGGATTGCATGTATTAACACCTGCTGGGAAAACAATGCGAGTTTGACATTTTGAGTTTGATAGGGAAGTTCGAAAATTCGTAAAATTTGGGGTTACAGTTTGAGCCATATGCCAAAATGCTCAATATTTTCCAAGTTAATTTTCTACCTCTTATGAATCCAAAACATTAAATTTTAATCTATTTGGTTGAACCTAGAACCTTCAAAATACCAATACGCGGGGTCCAACCAGTAACCAAAACATAAATGTTTGTCGAAATTGTGTTTTTTCAGAAGTGTATTTTGTTGACCAATGTTGAGATTATTCAATATGGGACCATAAAAGCCCAATAATAAATCATTATGATTTAAAAATATTAAAAAACAAGTAAGCAAATTCTATAGACGTGCAGGGACGAACATGTTTTAACCTACAACACTATAATATGTTAAAAGCCCTCTTAGGTTCCAAACCATTTTGTCAGATTTTGTTTTCGAAATAATACTATTCAATCCTGCCCAAATGTTACGTTTGTTTTTTGACCGAGTGGAACTTTCCCTATATATACGTTCTTTGTCGTGCTGATGGGAAAGGTGTGGTACATTTTACCGCTACCACTTCTGCCCTGTCCTTAACTCTCTCCTCATGCAAAATTCCTTGTCGATTGGCTTCAAATTGTGACCTATAGAGCGACTACCAAATCAGGAAAATTTAATGTTTTTGTCCATTTAAATGTACATTTTAAAAAATGGGCTTCAGTTTTTACCCTAGCCCTTCCCCTGTGCAAAATTTCGTGAGGATCGGATGATAATTGCGACCTGTATATAATACCCTCAACAAATAGTGTTGTAGAGTTTAAAAGAATAACTCTACAAAATGTACAATTCAAAAATGTAAGTCAAATTGAAGAAATCGCATGCGATAAAAAGTATGACAAAAATTGAAAAAAAAAATGTAATAAAAAATATTTACTTTTGTATTGGCACATTTTTCTTTGTTTTTCTTGGACTTGTTTTTTTTTTTTCTAGCAAAAGGCCACTTCGAATTGGTGACAATTGTCAAAATCAGCCCCGCGGTTCTTGACTTATAAGCGGAATAACTAAGGTCAATTTCTTTTACATATATATTGTACCTAATGGTCAGAAGAGACTTCATCGTGTGTTTCCGGTTTCCTCACGATTAAAGATATTGGCGGTTTAATGAAAAATTTCTTATATATTTTATCCGCTAAATATTGTCGGATGACCATACAAATAGGTAGGCTTCTGCCCAGCACTCACCTCCAACTCCATGCTACATTTCATGTCGATTTCTCCATTTATTTCGGCATGTATAACAACTGTAAAACCAGGAAATTTTTCTCTGTTTGGTCCATTTCAACCCCTAAATATTTTGCAACTATCTCTAATTTTGCGACTTCTATTCTGACCCTACACCAACCTCCATTTTCAATTTCGTGAGCATCGGGCCATAATTGCGACCTGTAGCTTGATTACAAATTAACATAGACCAACGGGCAGACGGAAGGACATACATAGCTAGATCGACTCAGCTCGGCGAGATAGGAAGATCGATCGAGTTATCCCGAAATATTTATTTGGCATACCGTAAATATATATCAGCTAAATTAATTTAGATATCTCGTCTGTTCGAATTACAGGTATATATTTTCGTTTTACTGTGAAAAAAACTTGTCTTGATTAGGAAAAAGGTCGACTAAGTAAAATAAGGACGTTTTATGTAAGTGTATGACGACCTGTTGGATTGTTTATATTTTATACAATGTAAGCAGGCGAATCATATTATATCAAAAAAAAAAAACCATTTAGAGCTTCGATGTGTGCCAGCATTAATCTTAAAATTTCTTATTTTGAATTTTTGTTTTTGGTTCAATTTAAACCTTCAAATGTAGGGTATATTTAGACCATAAATACTTGCGATTAGCTTCAAGTAGACAATATTTCCCCCAATCAATACTAACACGAGTTAACACGGCCAAATTAGGAGACGAACTCCTATATCAAAATCAAATGGAACAAATTTAAATATTAGTAAACATGCTTTAGTTAAAATTCTTAATTTAAATTCTATATATCCCCTATAATTTATGAAACAACATTTCCTGTAACATCAAATCGTTTTATAAAAATGTTTGTTGTTTCGGTTCAATTTTTTTCTTTTTTTATACCCTACAACACTATGTGATGGGGGTATTATAAGTTTGATTGGGCCAACAATTATGTAACACCTCGAAATATAGGTTTCCCACATAGGAAAGGTTATATGGATCTTTCTATCTCGCCGAGCTGAGTCGATCTAGCTCGCAGTTATGGCCCAATCTTCACGAAATTTAGAATGGAGGTGGGTCCAGGGCCAGAATAGAAGCCTATTGTTTTTGTTTAGACCAAAAACAGAAAAAAAATTCCTGAACACTCAACTGAAGCCCATCGACACGCCTGAGAAGAGAGTTTAGGACAGGGATGAATTCTAACATTTTGGATGACCATTGGATTATATTTAGCTGTAAAATGGAGCACAGCAACTAACAGCAGGACGGAGTGCGTAAATATTGGGCAAATGTCACTGGTCAAAATGCTAATGATAATATCTGAGCAGTGCTCCGTGACATAATTTCAAAAGCGAAATCTTCCAAAATGGATTTGGACATAAAGGTGCTTCTAACATATTGTAGTGTTGTAGGGTATGACATGGTCTGCGCCGCACGACTATAGCCATTGCTTACTTGTATTTTTGTTTTTTTTTTTTTTTTGGGAATTGAGATACAAAATTCCAGAACACAATAAACAGTTTTGAGATCATGAATATGAAATACAAAACGTTAAAATTTTGCTAGGTTCAAAACGAATTGAATGACCGATTGTTCGAACAAATGAGTGTGTGCTGCATTGTTATCGCAAAAAGGTTATTTCTACGTACATACATACATACATGCATTTGTACATACACCCAAACATGTGAGGAATTGGTATTCCATAAATTAACATTTAAATTGTTGCAGCAACATCGCAAATGCCGCGGGTGTTGCCATACATTTAAATTTCATTTAATAAGCCGTGTACTTGCAGGATTAAAAATTGCGGTTTAAATAAACAAGGGTTTAACTGCTAGATTCAACACATGTACATTTGAATGTACCAATGTCTTTATGTATAAATAACTTCCACAAAGGAATGCAGCCGTGGATATGCAACCAGCCTTTGACACGCGTTGCCATAGCAATTTTCCAATTGGATATGGTCCATGGCAACGGTCAACAACAACGGTAATTGTATTTTAGATTTGGTTGGTCAGTCAACAATGTTTTAAGTCATTGAAGGCAGCTTCGGAACAGCACTTGTTGCCGCCTGGTCATATTAACTCTGGACACAATAATTAAGTGTGTAATTTACAAAATGTTCAAATGTTTAATTAATCCTCTCAAAACCACTGCATGCAAATGTACATGTCCCATCTATGCACATATGACTGAATTCGTTTCCAATTTCAGCTAGACCGACTGTACTTGTATTGCAGTTGTTCCCCCCACTCGCACTGTACTGTACAGTTTGTATGTATGCATTCAAACACATATTCAGACCAATGAATGAATTCATTGTAAATAGTTGTCAATGGCAAATTAGTCATACAACTGAGTAGCTTCTAGATTTATAAGTAGCCAGAGACGGACGCCAAAGAATCTTTAGGGGCAGTAAAACACATTGTTTTATTTGCAGAAAAAATGACGGTGTTTAATATTTCAGATGCCATTCTCTTAATATTGCAATTACCGCTGAATAAGGTTTTGAATTTTTAAAACATTCAAGTTTTATGTAATACAAAATATCAATTTTACGTACTGTGTGTTGGTGCGAATGTCTGGGGTTTTTGTTCTATTGTTAGTTGTGGCAAACAAATATCGATATAACTTTCCAAACAACTGTTGATATCACTCCAAATTATTGAAATGCCGTTAACAAATATTTCAAATATTTTCTACTCCTCGACAGAAAACATCAGCAGAAAAACAAACGAGCACACCTACGTATGCCTATGTGTTGTACCAAGCATTTATTCCCACTCCCATTTGTGCTCGACGACCCTTCAATTGGTCCATGCATAGAAACTTAATAAAAATAATTTTCAATTGATACTTCAGATGAGTACAGCATGTTTGAATTCTATAATGATTCCAGAGCCTTCCGACGCTGTTCATGTGTATGTGTTTTCACATTCCAAAACAAAATTCATTGAATATTTATCAATAAAAATACATGCATCCCATCGATTTGCTAGTCATTGGATGTGGGAGTTTTTCAAAGAAACTTTGTAAAGGTGGAGAGTGAAGGGAATATCAAACAGAATGTGGCTTGGTTGAACATTTCAAAATTAAAAATTAATTGATTAAATGTGTTCATCCATTCGATATATGTTAGAATGGGTGTGTGTACTCTATTGAATAGTACAATTTAATTGAATCATATTCGTATTTCTAATGGAAACAAAATGCTAATTGCAGTAAATTGTAATGAAACTTTTTGATATGGAATATTCTCAGTCTATTGGAATTTCATTTGTATAAATTAAAATTTTCTCATATCATTGAGTCTATGAAAATGAACTAATATATAATCCTAATTTCAATACATTTACAACATTTGGAAATATGATTGGCGTTTTTTGTGTCTTTGTCGCTTAGACGGTCGAGCATCAAGCATTTCAGCGCAGACCTTTGAGCAAAAATGGTTCGAATAATTTTTGAATTAGATTGATAATAAGGATTTAAAAACATTTGCTGACATTCAATTAAATTGATAAGTATAAACAATTATTTTCATTTGTACCACTGGTATCCAAAGTTCTAATAAGACTGCAGCTGTCTGTCTGTTTTAGGTGTAACAACCATTGCCAATTTCAGACTAGAACCTTCATTGGAATGTTTGTCATTATCACAACTGGTTAAATATAGCGGCCGTCCTGTGTTTGGAGGTTGGCGCAAATTCGTGACAATGTAATTAAAGTTGTAAAATTCGGACAATACCTCTGCTTTAATAAAGATATATTAGTTACTACAAATTTTACTAAAGTACAGTTGGGTCGATTTAAATTGTTCACAATAGTTTATAGGAAATGCCACGATGCAATTTCAGCGAAGAGTCGTAAAGATTATGTTAGATTTTGACACTTTTTGAATGTCTATATATTTACACCCTTCTCAGCTGGATCGACCTGTAGTAACTTTTGGTGATCTGCATAGAATTACACTATGCATGTCTGTTCATGTATTTTTGTAACCAGGTACAAGCCGGTCGCACAGATTTATAGTTAGGTATAGCTCCCATATATTTCCTCGTGTTTTCCTACAAATTATGCACCAACCATGCCACGTTTGAGCAATTACGTCAGATGTTAGTTCATACTATCAAATTTCGAGAAGAATAGTTTGGACCAAATAAGTTCAGATATAGTTTTAGCTCCCACATATAGGTTTCATTCAATTTTATTATTAAGTCTTCTCAAAGTCGTATAAGTTACTTTATAGCCAGCCAAATACAACGGAATTCGTCATCTTTCAAATTTTGTGGGAATCGATTAATATTATTATATGCTTGCATACGTTGGTACCACACGATTTAAAGATTAAACCGCATTATTCTACAACTAACTACAAATTGGTTGAAAAGTCATCTGGAGATCAAAAAGCGAAGTAACCACTATTGGTTCATATTCAGATGACTTTTCAACTAATTTGTAGTTAGTTGAAGAATAATGCATTCATGAAATAACTTCTTGCGACAAGTTTCTCAACCAGTTAAGAAAATCGTTGGTTGTAAATGCATTATTCTACAACCAATTTGTAGTTAGTTTTTTTGTAGGTTATTTTTGTTTGTAGGTCCTGGATTTGATAGCTAGACGCAAATTTTAGACATGAAAGATGGCCATTTCACATCGTATTGCGCATTCATTTCATTTTTGATTGTATTCATTCAGAATTCGAAACAATAAAATAAGTACATTTGAAGATAGTATGTCAAATTAAAAAAAAAAAAACAAGTAAGAAATGGCTATAGAAGTGCGCGGCCGACCATGTGGTACCCTACAACACTACAATATGTTAGAAGCTCCCTTAAGTCCAAATCCATTTTGGAAGATTTCGCTTTTGAAATTATGTCACGGAACACTACCCAGATATTACCCTTAGCATTTTGATCAGGGACATTTGTTGTGTCCATTTTACAGTAAATATAATCCAATGGTCATACAAATGCTGTCCTTAACTCTCTTCTCAGGTGTGACGATTGGCTTCAATTGTGTGATCAGGATTTTTTTTTGTTTTTGGTTCATTTGAACCCTTAAATATTTTGCGATCATCTCCAAAAACAAGAGGGCCCTCTGTATCTCCACATTGAGACTCATCCATATGATTTGCTACGATATTTGGCCTATTCGTCAACGAAATCAGCATAAAAAAGCCAGATGTTCGCCTTTTGTGTATTTCGGATATTGCCCGTGAGTAATGTTGGTATTTTTTTCACACAAAAGTAGTGGTCCATTCTACCCGCTGCCCTAAACTCTAACTTCATGCGAGATATCTTGTCATTTGGCTTCTATTTGTCAAAATCAGGAACATTTTTAGTTGTTGGTCCATTTCAACACCTAAATATTATGTGATCATCTCCAAAAACTAGGGTTCTATTCTGGCCTTAACCTCGGCTCCATTTTCAATTACGTGAGGATCGGGCCATAATTGCGACCTGTAGAGTGATTACAAATTAACATGGACAGACGGACGGACGGACATACATAGCTAGATCGACTCAGCTCGGCGAGATATGAAGATTTATATATACTTTCCTATGTGTGAAAACAATATTTCGAGGTGTTACATAATTTTTGGCCCAATCAAACTTATAATACCCCCAACATAAGTTGAGTAATAAGCGTAGTAACCAACATAGCTTTGATTTTTTTATTATTTCGACATTTTCGACGTTTTGCTACCACATAATTCGGTACTTCATTGTTGCCCTGCTGCAATTTCAGTTCTCAAGAAATCGAGTCAATTAAATAAAGTTAATCAAATTGAAAAGCCATTCTGAAATTATATTATTCGTATAGGTCCACTTACCCAATAAACATCTTAAATAAATAATAGTTTTGTCCGTTGTCGCTTTATACTCCTCAAAAAGATTACAGATAATATTAGAATTCAAAAAAAATGTTCCAAATGTACATTTGAAAATAAAAAGTCAAAATGAAAAAAAAAAAACTTGCAAAATAAAAAAATTGTACATCTCCAAAGTTAAAATGAAAATGTCCAAATTTCACACTTTCACGCCTTTTTTTTGGATTGTATCCATTTCTGCCAAGAGACAATTCCAAATATGTCTGAATCGTTAAAATCAGATTAGCAGTTCCGCGTTGCCGGACCGCACTTTTAGTCTTTAATGCATTTAAAATTTAAATTGTGTGTTGGATACCCCTTAAAGTCCATATTTGTCATCATAGTGCAAATCACTGACTATTCGGTCCCGTGTTCCTTTCTAATATTCGTAATTATACTCTACAACACTATGTGTTGGGGGTATTAAAAGTTTGATTGGGACAAAAATTATGTAAAACCTCGAAATAATGATTTCCCACCTAGGAAAGTGTATATTGATCTTCCTATCTCGCATAGCTGAGTCGATCTTCCGTCCGTCGGTCTGTCCATGTTAATTTGTAATCACTCTACAGGTCGCAATTATAACCCGATCTTCACGAAATTTAGAATGGAGGTGGGGATAGGGTCAGAATATAACCCTATTTCTTTTGGAGATGATCGCATAATATATAGGGGTTGAAATGGACCAAAGAAAATTTTCCTGATTTTGCAGTTGCTCTACAGGTCGCAGTTATAGACCAATCGAAGCGGAAGTTAGCATGGGGCTAGAGCTTAGGGCTGGGCAGATTCCTTCCAATTTTGATGGTCATCGGTCATAGTGGGTGAAATAGACCATAACATTTGTGTTAAATAAAAGTAAATTTTTTCATTAAACAGGTTCGATCCTCACGAAAAATTTCAAAAGGGTAGGGTTAGACTCAGAAGGACTAGGCCTATTGTTTTCAAATATGTACGAAATATATTTAGGCGTTGAAATGGACCAACAACTAAAAATGTTCCTGATCTTGCAGCCGCTATAAAGGTCACAAATAGAAACCAAAGAAAGAATTTAGGACAGCGGGTAAAATGGACCACTACTTTTGTGTGGGAAAATACCAACATTACTTACAGGCGATATCCGAAATACATAAAAGGCGACCTTTGGAGATACTCTTGCTTTTGGAGATAATCGCAAAATATTTAGGGGTTCAAATGAACCAAAAACAGAAAAAAACGTCCTGATCACACAATTGAATCAAGTCGACACGCCTGGAAAGTGAGTTAAGGACCGCATTTTGGATGACCATTGGATTATATTTAGCTGTTAAATGGACCAGAAAAACTAACAGCACGATGGAGTGCGTAAATATTGGGCAGATGTCCCTGGTCAAAATGCTAAGGGTAATATCTGGCCAGTACTCCGTGGCATAATTTCAAAAGCCAAAATGGATTTGGACGTAAGGAGGCTTCTAACATATTGTAGTGTTGTAGGGTATCACATGGTCGGCCCGTACGACTACAGTCTTTGCTTACTTGTTTTTTTCATGTTTCTGCTACAATTTCCGACTGAATATGTTCCCAACCAATATTCTTTTGAGGATTAGAAATTCAATAGAATACAATATTATCTTTTCTAAACACACATTGGTGAGGAAAGTGTGCTTGGGGTACACATAATGTGGGGCCTATGCCTAAATAAATGCCTATGTGGACCTGTAAGATGGTTCTATACCCCAGAATAGCCTAAATACACTTTTTTAGCCAAATCAATTGATGAATGTGGTCAAGACCAAGACGCGCCCTGCTCCGAAAATTGAAAAGTTTAGGCGAAGAGAGTTTCTACTCCATTAGAAACAAAGATGCCAAGTAAGGGCTAAAAAATGACAAACAAATCAATTAAGATGGTAATTGATTTGTTTGTCATTTTTTAGCCCGTACGGTAATGGGTATAAAAGAGTAATTATCTTTGACTATTCTGAAATCATTCTGCCCTCAATTATAAGGTGGACAAAACTAAACACATTTAAATATATATATACTAGCTGGCCCGGTCCGCCTTGCCTGCCCGTACTTTTAGTCTTTAATGTATATCTTTAAAGCACAATAAATCACAGATCTGACTATAAGTCACAATTTTTATAATAAGTAATGACTCTATAGAACTTTCAAAATAGAAATAAATAATCATGACAAAAATTATAATAGATGTTAACCTACCATTGGTGTTAGATATTGTAAATAGCCTGATCTTATTTTTCAGCCATAGGCGTTTTTATTAAAGTGTTAAAAATCTATCTGATAAAGAACAATTCCTTTTTCTGGCCGCACATTAGTTGGGAAAGTGGAATTGCGGTTACTCTAACGTGAAGACTATTCTTAAATAAATGCCTATGTGAACAATTATCTAGAAGATGGTTCTCTATCCCAGGATAGCCTTAATACATTTTTTTAGCCAAATCAATTGATGAATGTTGCCAAGACTAAGATGGGTCCTATTCCGAAAACTGATAATTTCAGCGAAAAGGTTTTCTACCCTCTTATAAACCGAGATGCCAAATAAGGGCCAAAAAATTAAAAGAAGTGGCCAAGACCCTAAAATAACTTAAATCATATGATGATAATTTTTTGCAAGGATGGTTTCTTCTCAAATTACCAACATTTGAAGAAATTAGTATGAAAAATAATAAATGTCAAATTCGCTCTACTATTTTGCGCCCTTTATATTCGGTATTTCACGGATTGCAGTGCCAATGAATTTTGCATTTTGAGTTCTCGTTGGATGGATAATTGTCATATGAAAGAAGTAGGTCCACGTTTTGAAATGAGGCCCATAACGCTTTGTCGGTCATTTTTGTTTGTTTAAATGAGTGCGCATCATCCAGCTGAAGCACTATGGATGTCTTGGAGTTGAAAGCTAAATGCCAATTTTAGACATGAAAGATTGTCATTTAACATCGTATTGAGCACTCATTTCACTTTTAGTATTATTTATTCAGAATTCAAAACAATAAAAAATGTAGAGTCAAACATAATACATCAAATTGAAAGATAACCACGCCAAAAAGATTTTTTTCATTCACATTTTTATTATTGGCATGTTATCATGTCATTTGTTTGTCAAAATACCATTCCGAAAATGCATGAAGTGTTAAAATCCGTAAAGCCGTTCTTGAGTTATAAGCGCAGTAACTAACATAACTTTATTTTATATGATGAAACTAATTCTTTATTTTATTCATTGAATTCAATATGATGAGTCCAATTGAAAAAAAATCGTACATTATATAAAATTGACAGAAAAAAGAAAAACAATTTGAAAAAAGACCAAAAATTTTCAACTTGTTCTCTGATTTTTACAGCAAATGTTTAAAGGTCCTTACGAAGTTTGTCAGTCAAATGTACTATTATTTTGAAATTTTATTCCATTGAAAAATAAAAGTTTCTTGATTTTTTTCAGATTTTAGAATTTATGCAATGAGATAGTCTCCTTTTGGTGTTTTTGTTTTAGTAACCCGCCTGCAATTTCAGTTTTTATGAAATCGAGTCAATTAAAGTTAATCAAATTGAAAAAACAGGTTCGTACATGGTAAAATATTGATTTTTTTGTTCATAGCTTATCATCTTCTGAAATGGACTATTCTTATAGTTCCATTTACCCAATAAATACATAAAATCTATAAATGACAGTTTTGTTCGTTGTCCCTTTATACTCCCCAAAAAGACCACACATAATATTAGAATTAAAAAAAAAGAAAAAAAAAAAAACACTACATATGTACATTCAAAAATAGTAAGTTAAAATGAAAAAAAAAAAAAAAAAAATCATGCAAAATTAAATAAAGATTTTTTTTTTACTCCACGTAATGCCACACTTTTATACATTTTTAAAACTTGCCACCTGTCATAACAAATATTTGAGATATGCAAATAATCGTTGTTTGAAAATTGTCCAGTATGACTATGTGTTACTCGATTTAGTAAACGAGACTACAAATTTCTTGCTCAATGATTTCTTTGTAAACAAGAATTTCAATTTTATTAAATAAAATAAGGAATCGAAAACCAAACACGATGACGATAGTTGCATAATACCAAACATTTCATAACTTGTTATCGTTTTGGACATCTGCCTTCAAGAGGATTACATGGTATGATATATTGCATTACTCGTACAATAAATCAGTTGCAGACTCAAGAAGATTCGTGATAAACGTTGAAGCCAACTCTTTGGAATAATTTATTCTACCTGTCCCTTTGATCGATTACCTACTTTGATTGACATAATTTTATTCAATAATATAAAACATGATGTTAATGGCAAACACCAGGGCATTTTGTAAAAAATATAATTTATTTCGAAATATTATTGCACATACAAATGGCTTTGTGACTTTTAAGCACAAAGCGACATTCCGCAGAAGTCATGTTGACAAACGACAATTCGACATTTGTCATGTATGCATATACATATTGCTGACGGTATGATTTTGCTGTATCTAAAAATACATATTTTAGAGTTCGATTCCTTGACTTGGATGTTAAAATCACATAACATTATGGACTATTTTGTTGTGATATTGCGACAGCATAGGTTAATCCATCTGGTGTGAATATTTTAATTTTCAAATACAATCGGTTCAGGTTTGAGTATTGCTCGCATATATTTCTTCCGCCGTTTACAGGTCAATTTGCACCAAAAATGTAATTTTTGACCAAATAGAATTATATAATACTAGCTGGCCCAGTTTGCTTTGCCGGCCCGTAGTTTTAGTCTATAATGCATAAATTTTAAAGCATAATTATTTACATATCTGGCTCACATAAATGGCATAATTTTTTGTATAAACTAGCTGGCCCAGTCCGCGTTGCCGGCCGGTAGTTTTAGTCTTTAATGCATAATAATTTACAGATCCGGCTCACATATGTGGCACAATTTTAAGTATAAATGATGACTCGACTTCATATAAATAAATACACATTGCAAAACTGTCAATACAGATTCACGTACCGGGCGATTTATAGTATTTCAAAACACCTGATCCTATTTTTCAGTTAGAGGTTTTAATCTGTGAGTTAAAAACCTAAATAATATCGCACATATATTAAAAAGTATACATCTACTGTTTAATCAAAATAAAAACCCTCAAAATAGATAAAATTAGGAGGTATTTTTATATGGGCGCTACTCCAAAACCCCTTAGAAGCTAAGATGCCAAATAAGGGAAACATCAATTGAAAAATGTGACCAAGACCCTGGAAATATCTGGTGCATGGTCCTATACTTATAATTATTTGAAAGAATGTGTTGTTCTTTCTTAAATCTCGAATTAACAACATTTGAGGAATTTAAAGGGGCTTTATCGTTTGAGGATGGCTATATCACAATGTAGACCGACCTAATACATATTTTGTATAAATGATTCTTTATGCAATCCCTAAGACTGTATCAAATTAAAAGTCTATCGTAACTTTTGCGGAGTATAGAGCAACGTATTTGAGGGCCTTTGTATATGGTTGGATGGATTATTTCCATACCTTGACAATTTTTTGTAGTTTTTGACCTCAGAATACATAGTAATTCAAAATTTAAATCCTGTCAATGTGACTTTAATTTAACTGTAATAAATACAGTTTAATCGGTTTATAAAAGTAAGGGATCCTGTAAAGTATGTTAAAGAGTAGAAATCTTTGTTGATTAAATTATGTCCGATAGAGGTCACCAAATTTAATATGCGTCTTTCAAACTTTGCACAGGATTATATTTTATTCGTATAATGATTGACGTTACAAAAGGTATATATTTATTCTCATATAATATTATCTCCTAATATTGGACGACCAAATGTGCTTTAATTAGGCCGATTTAAGGTATTTTGAAAGGCTCAAAAGCATTTTCGAGGTTATAAATCATTTGTCGAAAAATTTCACTTTTTTTTCGGTTTTTTATAAGAGTTTTCAATTCTAACAGGCATTCTGAAACAATTCTACACAAAATTCCATATCAAAATAGAACAGTCAACATTTTCAGTTCCATTTGTTCAATTGGTGTATATATATAAATTAAAAAGTAGGAGTGGTCAGTTCCTCTGCCCACCAATAAATACTTAGGGTTGGGGGGAAAGTCAACAGTATCTCGTATAATAATTTTCAAACCGATTTCTTCATTTTTTGGAAAATATAAGGGTTTTAGATAAATCGGAATAGTGGGCGTAAACGTAGGCGTGGTCAATATTTTTTTCTTTAAAAAGCTTACTCGGGGTATGACGAACGTTTGTACAAAAACTTATGCAAATCGTTCCAGCCGTTCTCAATGATTCCATTACCAACGAACAAAAATAGATACTTTTAGTTTTTAATGCATATTTGTTTTGTATATAATGAGTAGTGATTTCTAAATAGAAATAAATATTAATGGCAAAAATTATAATAGATGTTCGCCTACCGTTGGTGTCAGACATTTTGAATAGCCTGATCTTATTTTTCAGCCATAAGCTTTGATTTGACTGTTAAAAACCTATATAATATAGAACATCTATAATATCCCCAGGTGACAACCCAGCTCAATTTTTATACCCTACACTACAAGGTGGTTAGGGTATTATGTCTTTGTGCATTTGTTTGTAACAGGCAGAAGGAAACGAGATAGACCCATAGTTCGTTTTGATGATCTGCATAGAATCACATTCTAAGTCGATTTATGCATGTCCGTCCGTCCGTCCGTCTGTCCGTCCGTCTGTCCGTCCGTCCGTCTGTCCATGTATTTTTGTAAACAAAGTACAGGTCGCATTTATTGCCCGATCCAGATGAAATTTTGCAAAGATCTTTTGTTTGGCCCAAGGACGAACCCTATTGAAATTGGAGATAATCGGTAAAAATTTAGATATAGCTCCTATATATATCTTCGTCCGATTTGCCTTTTATTGTGCACCAAACGTGTAATATCAGCCCGAATTATATGGAATTTTGCATATACACCCAAATTAGGCCGGAAAATATGTGTGCCAAATTTGATCGAAATCGGTTCAGATATAGCTATAGCTCCCATATATATTTTTCATCCGATTTGTTATTTTTGTCCACCGCCGCCGTAATATGCACTCTGTAACAACAATATTTGGGAAAATATATCAAATGCAGCTCAGAAATACCTTTGCTAAATTTTATCGAGATCGGTTCAGATTTGGATATAGTTCCCATATATAACTTCGTCCGATTTACCTTTTATTGTGCACCAAACGTCTAATATTTGTCCAAATGGGATGGAATTTGGCACTTACGACCGAATTGAGTCTAGAAGCTAGTATGTCAAATTTGGTGAAGATCGGTTTAGATATAGCTATAGCTTCCATATATATTATTCATCCGATTTGTTATATTTGTTACCCACAACCGTATTATGCACTCCGTAACAATGATATTCAGGGAAATATATCAAATACAGCTCAGAAATATCTTTGCCAAATTTTATCGAGATCGGTTCAGATTTGGATATAGCTCCCATATATATCTTTATCCGATTTCAAATTAATTGTGCACCAAATGGGCAATACAATTCCGAATATAAAAGATACAAATGCTTCGGCATATTTAGTCCTTTGAACTTTAAATTATAATTATAATCATAGCGTGTATGATTGAATTCTCCCATAAAAACTTTTAATTGTTATGTGGAGCTCTACTTAATTAGCAAAGTGGTGTAGGGTATCATAAAGTCGGCCCCGCCCGACTTGAAGACTTTCTTTACTGGTTTTTGTATATAATGAGTAGTGATTTCTAAATATAAATAAATATTAATGGCAAAAATTATAATAGATGTTCGCCTACCGTTGGTGTCAGATATTTTGAATAGCCTGATCTTATTTTTCAGCTATAAGCTTTGATTTGACTGTCAAATTTTCAAAAAATAAAATTCAAAAAAAATTCTGTAAAAATTGTAAAAATACCAAATATAGCCGTCTATTGGGGTCTATAAGACGTGGACCTACATAGGCATTGTGTTTCATAAGCCATTACCCTATTCAAATTCGAAACTTGAAATAAACAGGGAATAATGTAGCTAAAATCGTCAAAATATCGTACAGGGTTGCCCATATTCGACGGACCCATCTGGCAACGCCATAACTTTTAACAGAGATGTCACATCGCTTAATGACATATCGCGTTTGAAGCGTCAGTCCAAGCAGATTTTTACCATGAACCAATACACGCCACGCGAGCGCTCTGAAATAGTTGAAATGTACATTCAACAGAAGAAGTCAACTGTGAAAACTCAACGTGCTTTTAAAACATTAAAAAATGTGAGAAGTGCGCCTTCTAAGAACAGCATTAAGCGTTTACACGAAAAATTTTCGACTGGTAAGGCTCTTTCTAATCCGAAGAGGCCATATAAAAGTCGACCAAGGCGATCGGCCAAGAATATCACTGTCGTACGAGCCAGTGTTGAGAGGTCCCCAAGAACATCAACATGGCTCGGTCCACTTTACAACGGATTATTCGCATTGATTTGCATTTGTTCCCGTACAAAATTCAATTGACGCAAAGAATGTTGCCTGCGGACAAGCCTCGTCGATTGGAATGGGCCCATGTGTCCGTCGAATATGGGCAACCCTGTATATAAGGAGGTACCGTTATATCGGAGCTGTGCGAAGACCTGCACCTGCATAGACAGTTATCTGTCACAGGCTGTAGCATCCATTAAGAACTTCAAATACAACATCTCAAACAATGTCGATGGGTATTATACCTAAAATCGTCAAAATACCGAATATAGTGAGGTACTGACATATGGGGCCTATACGAAGACCTGGACCTGCATAGACAATTTTCTGTCACAGATTGTAGTTCTCATAACGAACTCCAAGTACGTAATTTAAAACAACTCTGGTGAATAATGACGCTAAAATCATAAAAATACCGAATATTGGGAGGTACCCTTATATGGGGGCTATAGGAACACGTGGACCTGCACAAACAATTTTCTGTTTTAGGGTGTTGTATGCATTTCGAACTTTAAATACCAAATTTGATACCGTTAAATAATGTCGCTAAAATCAACAAAATACCGAATATAGGGAGGTACCGTTATATGGGGGCTATACGAAGACGTGGACCTGCACAGACAATTTTCTGTCTAAGGGTGTAGTATCCATTTCGAACTTCAAATACCAAATTTGAAAAAATTCTGGTGAATAATGTCGCTAAAATCATCAAAATACCGAATATCAAGAGGGGGCTATGTGAAAATGAGGACCTAAATGGCCCATTTAAGAACTTAACCTGCCTACTGGAAAAATAAACATGTGTGCAAAATGTTAGCCATCTATATCAATTCATTCGAAAGATAGCGTGGTTACAACAGACAGACAGACAGACGGACATCGCTAAATCGCTTAGAATTAGAATTTTACGCTGATCAAGAATATATATACTTTGTTGGGTCTGACATGAGTATTTCCACCTCCATAGTATGGTGGAGGGTATAAAAACCTAAATAATATAGCATATATTGTAAAAAGTATACATCAACCGTTTATAATAGCCCCGTGTAAGATGGTTCTCTACATCCAAAGTAGCCAAACACACATTTTAAGCCAAATCGATTCGAAAATATAATCAAAATCCTAGAAATAGGTAACATCAGAGCTACTCCAAAACATTGACATTGAAAAATTTCCGCGAAGAGGTCTCCTACTTCCTTAGATGCTAAGAAACTGAAAACTGCGACCAAGAGCCTGTTAATAGCTTAAATCAGCGGGTACCTTCATATAAGGGTTATACAAAAGCATGGTCATATACTTATTGTTATTTGAAATAAAGTGTTGTTCTTTCTAAAATCTCAAACAACCAGCATTTGAGGATTTTGAAAGGGGCTGTATCAATTGAGGTGCGCTATATCACAATGTAGACCGACATATCAATGTAAACCGACCGACTGAATAAAATTAAAAACTCTATTGTAATTTTTGCGGAGTATAGAGAGCCCTTTTGTGTATAGTTAAGATATAAAGTGGACTCTAAATAAGTTTGACCTGGGAACCCCTCGTTTGAGATTTTTATTTACCAACCTAAAAATTTCCCAACCCCAAGATTGTCTGCGGCGTAGTGTGATTACAGACGATATCGCATAGTCACCGTACAACGATATATATATACATATATATATATATATATATATATATATATATATATATATATATATAGCTGGCCCGGTCCGCGTTGCCGGCCCGTTGTTTTTGTCTATCTATATCTATATACCGCTGAACAGATTTTATACTACAACGTCGCCTGAAAGTAACATAGGCTATAACATTTTTTGAAATTCCACTTGGAACTGGAGATATAGCATTAGAATTGGAGGTACCTTCCAAAAATTTTGATTTTATATGCACATAACTACTGATCGAATACAGATACAGCGTCCAAATTTGAAATGCGTAACGAAATTTCAAACAAAAATAAATTTTGCCAAATTATATTGAAATCGGTTCAGATTTGGATATAGCTCCCATATATATTTTCAGCCGATTTCATGTATTTGATGCATTAAACACGCTGTGTGCGCCACATCTCAATAAAATTTGGAAAGCGCGATGGAATTTGTCTAGAAAATCAGTTTGGCAAATTATATTGAAATCGGTTCAGATTTGGATATTGCTCCCATATACATTTTCGGCCGATTTCATGTATTTGATGCACCAAACACGATATATGTAAGCCAATTCAAATGATATTCAAAATGTGTGGCGGAATTACAATAATAATTTCACATACTTGACGCACCAATTTCAATGAAATGTGGAAAGTGTTACAACAATTTAATTGAGGATACGATTATAACGGAAAGTATATTGCTACCTCGAATTCCCTTATTGCAACAGAAATTCCACTCAACTTCTAAAGATGGAAGTTTCCTGCATGCTTGACATTTGCTATGAAATATATAAATCCGCATTTCTCTTGGTCAGTTGTTCCTGTCATGTTCACGCGTTGGTGCACTGAGCTATTTGTTTATTTACGCATTAAAGTATTACAACACTTTTTTTATTTTCGAATTTGTTTTATTTTTTTAAGCCAATATATATTCGCTTATAAAATTTTGAATGCATATAAAATGGAAGGGGTTGTGAAGCGCACCGGGTTCAGCTAGTTATGCATATTTGTCAAAGCATAATTATTCACAGATATGACTGATATAAGGGTTCACGTAAGGGTTCATGTACCCATATTTAAGCCGTGAGCTTCAATATTTAAAACGTGGGCTTCAAATGTGTGAATTTGCTATAATCTATTAAATCTATTAAAAAGGTATATATCAATCTTATCCCCATGTAAGGGATCAAATTAATTTTTAGTATGGTAAAAATCGTAGCAAAATTTTCCCGTCAAATGAGCAGTAATTTAGAATTAACTATATTTTGTACACCTCACAATAGAGGGCTGAATGATTTAAGAATGGCCAAAGTTAATTAATTTCTAAAACCCATTAACACCTTAGATTGTGCATTAGAGTCCTCATAGGTCCCCATAACCATGTCGGTCTGTTTGTCCACCAAAAGGTGGACTTGACGGGGTACTATTACATGGAGAAAATTCTAAAATTTGTAGATAAATTGAAATTTTTGTGTAAGATTTTCACCCCCCAAATACACATTTTTAGCCAAATCCTTTGAAATATGGTAAAATCAGGAGGTACCTTTATATGGGCACTACTCCGAAATATCGACCTACATTGAAAACTTTCTTCTACCCCTTATAAATCAAGATAATCCAAGGCCAAATCAAAAATATAGCAGAACAACATAGCATTTCAAACTGAAAAACATTTCGCGTGATTTAAATAAGTAAAAATAGTTTTATCCACCTCATAATTAAAGGGCAGAATGATTTCAGAATAGTCAAATATAATTACTATTTTACACCCATCACCGTGAGATGGGAATTAATTTTATTTGCCATTTAAATTGTAAGTTTGAGACCCCATAAAGCCCATATTTTTCATCATAGTATGGTTCAATGACGATTCAACAAATATTCGGCCCCGTACTACTTTCTTATATTTGTAATTTGTTCATTTTTTCACTATTAATTTCATATAGATGTACATCTTAAATCTACGTTCCCAACCAATATTCTCTTGGGGTTACAAATTCAATAGAATACAAAATTTTCTTTTCTGACCACACATTAGATGTGAAAGTAGAATTGAGGATACTCCAAGGTGGGGGCTTTACTTAAATAAATTCCTATGTGGCAATTATCTGTATGATGGTTCCCGACCCCAGGGTAGCATAAATACAATTTTTTAGCCAAATCAATTGATGAATGTGGTCAAGACCAATATGGGCCCTACTCAGAAAATTTCAAATTTTATGCGAAGAGGTTCTCTACCCCCTTAGAAACAAAGATGCCAAATACCCAAAAATAGCTTAAATCATACGATGGTTATATAAATATGAAATCGGGTTGTACCCTTATCTGTGAGGGCGTTACGAAATAAGTCCCCAATGAAATAAGTCCCCAAACTGAAAATGAAATAAGTCCCCAAATTTGGGGCTTTATTTCATAATGAAATAAATCCCTAAAAATTAAAATGAAATAACTCCCCAATGAAATGAAAAAACTCCCCAAAATAAAATGAAAAAATCCCCATAATTGGGGATTTATTTCATAATGAAATAAGTCCCCAATTTAATAAATGAAATAAACCCCAAAAATGTTTTTTCTCCAAAATAGATTTTTATTTTGTTTCTATTCAAAAAATTATAATCCATACAAAATTTACGTATATATACATTGTACTGTAAAATTAATAAAAAATAATTATATTATATATATCTATCTAAGATATATCAGGTAAATATTCTCATTGTATCCTCCACAATACCTCGGCAGCAAGGACATTTTAATATATTGTTTTCTTCGGCAATTGCCTTAGCTTGGAGTTTGAGGACGCATTCATCGCATGTTTTCAAATGTCTGCATGGTAAAAGAACCGTGTTAGGAGCTTCTGTCATGCAGACAACACACAAAGTTCCCTCTTCTTGTGTTTCCTCTTCTTCTGAGGAAGAATCTTGTCGAACTTCTTGGAAAATATCTTTTTTCGGAACCATATTAACACATATGCCATTTCTATCGTACACCATACGAGATAAAAATGTTTCCACTGTTATCATTCCTTTTTCGAAAAGTTTTGTAGAATCTTCTATTTTGTTGTCTCTAACAGCACTGCTCTTTCGCTTTTTCTTGGACAAGGATCCACCACTCTTACACAACATGTTGAAATGACGACTCTTAAAAAAATCTTCGTCGCGAATGGTTCCAACAAATTTAAAAGAGTGGCCATTTTTTTCCAATTGTTTACCAAGCACACCGTTGTAGGCCTCAACTGCAGAAGTTGTTCTAATTCTGCTATTGCAGACACTAATGTTCTTGCTAATTAGTATTAGTAAACATATATATATATATATATATACATATATATATATATATATATATATATATATATATATATATATATATATATATATATATATATATATATATATATATATATATATATATATATATATATATATATATATATACGTACCTTCTGTATCCAATAGTTATCAAAATATATCAGAAATGACATAAATAGCCCTTCTCCATCCATTAACAGAATTTTTCCTTTTATGATATTGAATGCTCCATTAATTAAATCCGGCGGCAATAAAGGCAATGCTAACAATTTGTGGTAAAGGGCCCAAGCATTCCTGCTTGATCTTACATATTCTAGTAGAGGTGTATTTTTCAACAAGTTTTTCCGGACGGTCTGACAGAAGTGGAACCTTAAATAGGTATATATACATTAATGAGCTATTATTGCATATGTTTTGTGTTGATATGTTAAGTATTTGAAAGCAATTTTTGGTATAAATGGGATGATATTATGGAATACAAAATTCTATTTACACCAAAAATTGTTTTCAAATACTTAACATATCAACACTATAAATTGTTAGCTGATTGAAGGGAGTGGAAATAAAAATGTACGTATGCGCATAACTTTTTAAGTGACTGAATTCGCGCGAATTTTTTCCTTGATGCCAACACAGGCATTTTCCCCCCTAAACAACCACTATCAGTCACTTAAAAAGTTATGTGCATACGTACATTTTTATTTCCATTCCCTTCAATCAGCTAACAATTTATAGTGTTGATATGTTAAGTATTTGAAAACAATTTTTTGGTGTAAATAGAATTTTGTATTCCATAATATCATCCCATTTATACCAAAAATTGCTGTTTGAAGCATGCTGTTTGAAGCATCCATGTGGGACGATTTTGAAAATTGCATCCATCAGATATGTCCTCTGTGATGGTTGAATGTTTTCGTTAATTAACTCAATTGATTTTAATGAGGAGAATAAACAGAATGAGTTATTTTCTTCCTTTATGCAGGCAGTAAAAAAGTGTCTGGGGTTATCCTCATCTTTTGTCAATCCAAACTGTGTCCACACCGCCTCGTAATTAAATGATTCAATAACTTGAACGGCATTTTTCGGGGAAATTAACACATTTTTACTAACAATCCTTTGCAGACCTCTTTGTATTTTTGGAAACGAAATATTTTTCGAATCGTTTTGGTTGCTGAATATTAAATCAAAACAATATATGTGTATTTATAGGTATTTCAACTTAAATGTTTACTTACTTTTCGCATGCATTACGGAAAGATGACCGTATAGTACTAATAGCAGTTCGATTTCCTCCTAAGACACTCCCAATTCCTTCACAATCCGTCTTAATTTGATTTAACACCTTTAGTTCCTTGTAGTATTCTTCTTCATTGTCATGTAACCCGCCATCAATTTTAGTTCTCAAGAAATCAAGTCAATTAAATAAATTGGTATTTATATTCGAATTCAAAAATAAAATATAAAAAACACTACAAATGTACATTAGAAAAAAGTAAGTCAAAATGAAAAAAAAAATCATGCAAAATAAAATATTTCTATGGTACATTTCAAAATTCAACATGAAAATGTTAATATATCACATTTTTACGCGATATTATCCTTTTCGAGCAGGAGACAATTCCGAATTTGTATGAATCGTTAAAATCAGTCAAGTGGTTCTTAAGTTATAAGCGTAGTAACTAACACAACTTTCTTTTATATATATAGATAGAGTAGGGGTGGTCAGTTCCTCAGTGCCCAAACAAATACTTAGGGCTGGATGGAAAGTCAACAGTATCTCGGGTAATAATTTTTACATCGAAATCTTCATTATTGGCAAATATAAGGATTTAAAAAAAAAAAAAACAAAATAGTGGGCGTAAATGTAGGCGTGGTCAATATTTTTTCCTTTAAAAACCTAATTGACGAACGTTGGTACAAAAAAATAATGCAAGTCGGTCCAGTCGTTCCCAACTGATTGAATTACCAACGAACAATTTTTTTATATTAATATATAGATTAAAAAGTAGGCGTGGTCAGTTCCTCAGCGCCCAAATAAATACTTAGGGTTTGAGGAAAAGTCAACAGTATCTCGTGTAATAATTTTCAAACCGATATATTCATTATTTGGCAAATGTAAGGATTTTAGATAAATCGAAATAATGGGCGTAAAAGTAGGCGTGGTCAATTTTTTTTTTAAATCTAACTCGGGGTATGATGAACGTTTATGAAAAAATTATGCAAGAGACCCATCTGTATCTCGAAATTTAGACTCATCTATATGATTTGCTTGCCTACCATATTTGGCTATATTCGTCAACGAAATCAGCATAAAAAGCCAGAAGTTCGCTTTTTGTGTATTTTGGATTTCCCTTGCAAGTTATTTCCAGCGTTTCGGGAGAATGGTAATGTTCGTATTTTTCACACAAAAGTAGTGGTCCGTTCTACCCGATGTCTTAAATTCTAACTTCATGCGAGATTTCGTGTTCTTTGGTTTCTATTTGTGATCTTTATAACGGCTGCAAAATCAGGAACATTTTTAGTTGTTGGTCCATATCAACCCCAAAATATATTGCGGACATCTATGAAAATAACAGGCCTAGCACTTCTGAGCGTAACCCTGCCCTTGTAATTTTCGTGAGGATCGGACGATAATTGCAATCTATATACAATAACCCCAATATGTGTTGTAAGATGAAAGAATATTACAAACTATACTGTACAAATCAAATTGAAAAAATCACATGCGATAAAAAATATGAAAAAAAAGTGAATTGAAAAATTTGCCAATATTGGTTCAGCCATTCTTGAGATATAAGCATTCTAGCTAACATCTCCTTCCTTTGTATATGCACATTGGGAGTACATTCAGTAAAATACCAAATATAAAGGAAAAAGGATTTCTATCCTTCCAGATATTCTTCCCAAACATTCAAAATACCTTAAATCGCTTTTGCTGGTCATGACATCGCTATTTTTGGGGTCTTGGTCACATTTTTCATTTTTTAACCCTTATTTGGCATCTTTGTTTCTAAGGGGGTAGAGGACCTCTTCGCATAAAATTTGAAATTTTCAGAGTAGGGCCCATATTGGTCTTGACCACATTCATCAATTGATTTGGCTAAAAAATTGTATTTATGCTACCGTGGGGTCAGGAACCATCATACAGATAATTGCCACATAGGAATTTTTTTAAGTAAAGTCCCCACCTTGGAGTATCCTCAAGTCCACTTTCACATCTTATGTGTGGTCAGAAAAGAAAATTTTGTATTCTATTGAATTTGTAACCCCCAAGAGAATATTGGTTGGGAACGTAGATTTAAGATGTACATCTATATGAAATTAATTATAAAAACATGAACAAATTACAAATATAAGAAAGTAGCACGGGGCCGAATATTTGTCGAATCGTCATTGAACCATACTATGATGAACAAGTAAAAAAGCAGTAAGTTCGGCCGGGCCGAACTTTGAATACCCTCCAACATTTGGAACGAATTAGAAAATTTTCCAAAAAAATTAAATCCATTAAAAATTCTTTTAAAATCTTTAAAATATCTAATATAGGAAGGTGCCGATATGGGGGGATATACGATATTGTGGACCTATAGAGACAAATCTATGTCTGCGTGTAAAGTACTCACAAGGAACTCCTTGTGTGGATTTTCAGATAATTCCATTGCAAAAAGTGGCTAAAATCATCAAAATACCTAATATAGGGGAGTACCGTTATATGGGGGATATACGATATCGTGGACCTGTATAGACAATTCTCTCCCAGGGGGTAAAGTACTCACAAGAAACTACTTGTGTGGATTTTAAGACAATTCCATTGAAAAGTGTGGCTAACATCATCAAAATACCGAATATCGGGGGGTACAGTTATATGGGTGATATACGATATCGTGGACCTATATAGACAATTCTCTTTGAGGGGGTAAAAAGCCCACAAGGGACTCCTTTTGTGGAATTTCGGGCAATTCCATTAAAAAATGTGGATAAAATCATCAAAATACCAAATATCGGGGGTACCGTTATATGGGGGCTATACGATATTGTGGACCTTTATAGATAATTCTCTGCCGAGGTATAAAGTACCCACAAGGAACTCCTTGTGTGGATTTTCAGACAATTCCGATGAAAAATGTGAGTAAAAATCATAAAAATACCGAATATCGGGGGGTACCATTATATGGGGGATATACGATATCGTGGACCTGTATAGACAATTCTCTCTCAGGGGGTGAAGTACTCACAAGGAACTACTTGTGTGGATTTTAAGACAATTCCATTGAAAAGTGTGGCTAACATCATCAAAATACCGAATATCGGGGGGTACAGTTATATGGGTGATATACGATATCGTGGACCTATATAGACAATTCTTTTTGAGGGGGTAAAAAGCCCACAAGGGACTCCTTTTGTGGAATTTCGGGCAATTCCATTGAAAAATGTGGATAAAATCATCAAAATACCAAATATCGGGGGTACCGTTATATGGGGGCTATACGATATTGTGGACCTTTATAGATAATTCTCTGCCGAGGTATAAAGTACCCACAAGGAACTACTTGTGTTGATTTTCAGAAAATTCCGATGAAAAATGTGGGTAAAATCATAAAAATACCGAATATCGGGGGGTACCGTTATATGGGGGATATACGATATCGTGGACCTGTATAGACAATTCTCTCTCAGGGGGTGAAGTACTCACAAGGAGCTACTTGTGTGGTTTTTAAGAAAATTCCATTGAAAAGTGTGGCTAACATCATCAAAATACCGAATATCGGGTGGTACAGTTATATGGGGGATATACGATATCGTGGACCTATATAGACAATTCTTTTTGAGGGGGTAAATGCCCACAAGGGACTCCTTTTGTGGAATTTCAGACAATTCCATTTAAAAATGTGGATAAAATCATCAAAATACAAAATATCGGGGGTACCGTTATATGGGCGCTGTACGATATGGCGGACCTATATAGATAATTCTCTGCCGAGGTATAAAGTACCCACAAGGAACTCCTTCCATCAAATTGGAATCCAGAAAGAAAAAACACTACAAATGAACATTCGAAAATAGTAAGTCTAAATGAAAAAAAAAAAAATCATGCAAAATAAAACATTACAATTGTACATTTCAAAAGTCAAAATGGAAATTTTCATTTTCATATTTTTACGCGATTTCTTGAGCTATAAGCGTAGTAAATAACACTACTTTATTTTATATACGAGTAATAGATTGTTTTAATTTTTCGTAATTTTTTGTGTCTCATGATTTTTTTAAGTAGACATGCTATTTTGATGTTTACATGTTTTATTTTGAATTCTGAATTAAAGATGAAGATAATGAAATTTATGCACAATATGATGTTAAATGTTGAACTTTACTGACTTGTATTACAATCTAGCTTTCCAACCACAGCACCTACATCGTACCTCAGCTGGAAAATGCTAACACTTTCGGACAAAAACAGCTGTATGGTGCTCATTTTAAAGCGTGGAGCTACATCTTCCATATTGTAATAATCCGTCCAATGAGGACTCAAAATGTAAAATACATTGGGAATTCAATCAGTGAAATACGGAATATAAAGTGGCATTGCAAATATGTCCGCATATTTGCGGTAGAGCGAATTGCAAATATAGTAAGAATTCATATGCACCCTAAATTCTGGGCTACCAGACCAACGTTTTTCAAAACCGGTTGTAAAGCCTTAACCTTTGTGCACCCCAAATATTTTACTCTATAATTCGCAAAATATACAATAGAGTTTTAAACTTTTACAAAATATGGTTATGTCGGTCCTCGTTTTGGTATGGTCTTTTACTCATATTAGCCCTATTTTTCATTAATAAAAATTCTCAATAACGGCACACGTTTTGATACAACCCTTTATATGAAGGCATCCCCTGATTTCAGCTAATTCCGGGGTCTTGTTCACATTTTTCAATTTGGCCTTTATTCTTGGTTTCTAATTCTTCGCAGAAAATGTTCGTTGTAGGTCACTGTTTCGAAGTAGCGCTCATATAAATGTTCCTCCTAATTTTACCCACTTCGAGGGCCTTGAGCATATTTTTCAATCGATTTGGATAAAAATGTGTATTTGGGCTACATCGCGGGTGGTGACAGAGAACCATCTTACAAAAAAATTCCAACATTACCTTTTTTTGGTATAGTCCCCATATAACAGTACCTTCCAGGTCCACCGATCTATAATGTTTTTAAACTATTGGCGGAAAAGCTGACGGATATTCTTTAATCGTCAATGAATGCTGCTACGAGTATGATCAAAACGCACAATTTGGGGTTCTATGGTAATGGGTAGATATTAACTTTGACTATTCTGAAATCATTTTCCCCTCAAATATGAGGTGTACAAAATACAACAAATTCCAAATTACAGGTCATTGGACTGAAGAATATTGCTTAGATCTTTACAATACTAACAATTAAGCTGAGTCCTTACATGAGGCTATTACAAACAGTTGGTATATTATTTTTAAAAACATGCACGTAAAAATAGGATCAATTTTTTTTAACTCTTTAAATCGGTCGGTACTTGAACATGTATTGACATTTTTGCCATGGGTATTTAATTAGCTGGGTCATTATTGCGCCACTTATATGAACCACATCTGTGAATTATTATGCTTTAAAAAATATGCATTAACGAAAAAAAGCGGGCCAGCTAGTTAATTTAAATTATTCTGACTTTTTTTTTTCAAATTTTAAAATGTATCTATACGTACAACGCTTTGAGTTGTTTTTGCTAACAAAATGAAATCCAAATATAATTCTAAATCCTTTAATAAAAACGTAAAACTATCACGTGTAAAGAGAAATGTTAAAGGGTTCCAATCATGTTTTCGCTTCATTTGTTTATGCAACTTTTTATTTGATTATGCAAGGATCCAGGTGCTGTTAACAACTTCAATGTCAGTTTATCTGCCATCAAGAGAAAAATTAAAACTAATCTAAACCCTTTGAAATATGTGTAACTCGGAGAACGCGCCTTCGTTCTCTAATATCCCCTGTATACTACTACAACCTACTCAAGCATTTAAAGTGCTATGGACGTCCAGATGGGATTCTTGTGGTAGTGTGTGTGCGTGCTTTGTATGTACTACAGTGTATTTAAGAATGGGTATGTCGCACTGTGAACGTGTTCCTTAAAAGTGAGTTGTGGAGCTCCCTCTAAACGAAAAATCTACATATTGTCTCCATAACAATGTAGGTGGCATCTATAACGAGTATTAGATATGGGAAGTAACACATATTCAAATACGTCTGAGAAATCATTGGCCAATGAATTAGAACATATTAAAAGTTTTTAAACTGTTTGAAATAGCATCTCTTTTATTAGTTTCAGATATTGTATTCGTGTGCTGCATGATAAAAATAATCGATTAGGAATATTTTTTATTGGCTATGCAAACAAAAGGATTTATTTTGTGTAAAATTCCATAAAAAAACATATGCGGAAATAAAAAAACAGGAGTAGGACTACAGTGCTGGCATTATCCCAGTCATGGGATAATGACTTAACTGTTTCTGTTTCTATGCCCTCAGCCATATGGCTAGAGATAGATACGGCCAAAACGTGCCTAGTTGAAATAATGGTTTTAGACCCTAGGACTCTCGATAAATCTCCAAAGGAGTATCCGATTTGGTCCAAACTTGGTACATAGTTATAATATTATTATCAAACTTAGATCGAGTTCGGAGATATGCAATATTGATCCATACCTTATGGAACCTCCCACACGAAAGGTCAACATTTTCAAAACACTGTAGGTCTGTTGCGAAAATGGACAATATCGGTTCATTCCATCAAGTTTCTTCTGGCAAAGGTTTTGAAAAACAGAAAAATATAACATATCTCATATAAAGTAAAGGAAGTTACCAATATAATCCAAATCTGGCGTGTCGTCATATTTATATTATATTTATTTAGGTCCGAAACGAAATGGAAAATATTGGCCCATTCCTTCTGAAACCACTTCATAGAGGTTCATAGATTTGAATAATCATAACAGAATTCAGAATATATTTAAATAATCGAACATTGGCTAAGGGTATACATTTGACGGCAAAAACCCACTGATACTTTTGAACTGTTTATCTTAGTAATAAACTACAATAACAACCAAATGAGGTATAACGAAACATCATTGAAATATATGGTGAGAGTTAAGATTTTGAAATAACTTGAATATAATATCAGCAAACGCACTGGGAATGTAAAGTTGGAGCTTATTTGGGCTGCGATACAGGAGAAAGAAAGTCTGTCGGTCTGGCTTGCAATTGCGCTCGACATCTCTCGAAGGGAGCATCCGATTTGGGCCAAACTTGGTACATTGTCAAACTTAGATCGAGTTCGGAGATGGGCAACATCGGTCAACTTCATTTGGTCCTCCCCCACAAAAGAGCAACATTCCCAAAGAAAATATTTTACTTCATAAATAGAGAAAGGATCATTAGATTTTGATTCTGCAAATACCAACATTTGTGAATATCGTAGATATCGGCAAACTCCTCTGGTACCTGGCCCATAGCGGGTCAAAACGTTGAATAAGCAAAACGATCATAAAACGCGAATTAAGCATCCAATTCATTTAAAATTTCACACATCCTAACATTTTTACTAAGCGTCAAAAATTTCAATAATTTAAAAATGGTTAAATTTTTGATTGGCATTTATATGCGCATTTCATATGAGGAAAGTAATCGATATAGTATAAATCTGGCAGATTGTAATATTTATATCAAACTTAGGTCTGCTATAAAATGGACAATATTGGCCCACTCTTTCGAAACCTTTCCAAGTCAAGGAAGACAAATTATATATTTAAATAATCAAACATTAAGTAGGGTATATATATGTCGGTATTTAACTTTATTTTTTAAAATCGAAAAAAAAAAACAATAGTGATTACTTTGGTCAATTCGATGTAAATGATTTCAATATACAATGTATTCATGATATTCATGAATGATTTCAATATACAATGTATTCATTATGCAATATACACATATATGTTTATATATATTTATAATAAACTAGCTGGCCCAGACCGCGTTGCCGGTCTGTAGTTTTAGTCTTTAACGCATAATTTTTAAAGCATAATAATTCACACATCTGGCTCACATAAATGGCACAATTTTTAGTATAAATGATGACTTGACTAAAGAGCAATAAATATGCATTTCAAAAATGTCAATATAGGTTCACGTACCGGGCGATTTATAGTGTTTCAAAAAACCTGATCCTATTTTCCAGCCAGAGGTTTTAATTTGAGAGTTGGAAACCCAAATAATATAGCACATTTATTAAACAGTATACATCAACTGTTTATAATAGTCCCATGTAAGATGGTTCTCTACCAAAGTAGCTTAAACACACATTTTAAACCAAATCGATTCGAAAATATAACCAGAACCCTCAAAATAGGTAAAACCAGGAGGAACCTTTATGTTAGCGCTACTCCAAAACATTGAGGTGACCTAGAATGTGACCAAGACCCTGGAAATAGTTGTAATTAGCGGATGCCTTCATATAAGGGTTATACCAAAGCTTGGTCCCATACTTATAAATATTTGAAATAATGTTTTGTTCTTTCTAAAATCTCAAATAACCAACATTTAAGGAATTAAAAAAGGGCTATATCACAATGCAGACCAACCTGAAACATATTTTGTACAAATGATTCTTTATGTAACCCATAGGACTGCATCAAATTTAAAACTCTATCTTAAATTATATAAAATGGACCCTAAAGAGTTTGACCGAAAAATTTCCCAACCTCATGATTGTCTAGGGCGCAGTGTAATTACTGACTATAGCACATAGTTACGGGTTTGTTTAAGGGTTCGGAAGAATTTTCAGCTGATATGAATCTTTTTCTTACTAAATTTTCAATTCGCTCCACTATTTTGTACAGTACGCATATTACATTGCCCAATGAATTTTGCATTGGATGGATTATTTCCATATCTAGTCAATTTTTTGGAGTTTCCGACCTCAGGATCGATAGTAATTTCTAAATAGAAATCCTGGAAATATGACTTTAATTTAAGTATCATAAATAAGGTGTCTTTGTTGATTAAATTATGACATGTTTTTGTTTCAATTTCTACCGAATGAACTGTAATTTGACATTTAATGTTTTGTGAAATGTATTGTGAAATCAATAACGGCAATAACTGTTTAACACAAAGTTCCATATCCAAATAGAACAGTTAATACAGTTCTGCAATTTTTCTAGATACTTTTCTCAAAATTTTCTTTCTTGAAAATGTTTTCAGTGTAATCACAACTGAAGTTTTACTATGATTTTTTAAACATTTTTACATATAGATTTAAGAAAGTGGGTGTGGTCAGCTCCTCTGACCCACACAGATACCTAGGCTTGTAAGGAGAGTCAAGATTACGTTGTATACTAACTGTGGAGCAGATATCTTCATTATTTTGGCAAATAGGATTTTAGGTAAATCGAAAAATGGACTTAAAATTGGGCGTGGTCACTTTTTCTTTGCATAAAAACATAACTCGTGGTAGGACGTTCTCAACTGATTCAATTACCAACGAACAACAATTGCTTATTATATATATAGATTAGAAGTATGCGTGGTCAGTTCCTAGGGTTGGAGGGAACTTCAACAGTATCTCGTGTAATAATTTTGAAATCGATATCTTCATTATCTGGCAAATATAAAGATTTTAGATAAATCGAAATAGTGAGCGTAAAAGTAGGCGTGGTCAATATTTTTTCTTTAAAAACCTAACTCAGGGTATGACGAACGTTTCTACAAAGAATTATGCAAATCGGTCCAGCCGTTCTCAACTGATTCTATTACCAACGAACAACAATTGATTTTTATATATATAGATATTTTTGAAGCAGTTGCCTAAGCAGTTCGCCATTGTGCCAAACAATTTCCAAAGAATCAGTCTAGGCGTTTAAGTCAATAATTCTTTAAAATAACAGCATTACCTAAAATTCGACGTACTCAGTCGAGGTTTTTTACCACACAAGTAAGAATCATATATTTGTATGAAAACTATCCAAATACGTCGGGCGTACGAAATTTCAAAGTGGAACAATCTTAAAATTGGCAATTGAGAAGTTTATTTTTTGCGTGATGAAAATATTAATGAAAAATATAAAAATATGGATGTTTGTAATAGGAAAATATTTCAATGGGGTGAATTTAATAAATGGTTGATTTTAATATACGGACCTGTAGTATTTGGGTAATACGGACGTACAAAACATTTTACCATAGTACTGAAGTTGAATATTTATTTTCCATCTTTGGGTAAATACATTTTTTTGTATAAAAGTTTTTTTATATAAAAGTATCTGAATTTAAACGCGTTCCACTGTAAACTTCAAATACCAGTAAGACCGTTTGGATAATGCTGCTAAACTTAAAAAAAAAAACATAAAGTGGATTAGGCCGTTGCATGAGGCCATACGGAAACGGAATATCGTCTACCAAGTCTTCTTAAATACCAAATTTGAAACAATTTCGTGGATTGTCGATGGATTATCAAAATACCAAATATCGGTGTGTATCGTTATATGCGCGCCATAGGAAAACTTAATATTCCATGTTCTGCCACCGGAGTTAGAACCCATTATGAACTACAAATACCAATTTTTTGAAAAATTCGTGGAAGGAAGGGAAATTGGGAGGCATCGTTATTTGGAAGTTACACAAAAACGTTGACCTATAAATACATTGTTTCGCCATCGGAGCTAGAACCCATTATGATTAACAAATACCATTGTTTAGACAAATCCGGGGAAAATTTTTGCAAAAATCACCAAAATTCCGAATATCGGGAGGTACCGTTATATGACGGCTAAACCAAAATAAGGACCTATATATACAATGTTTCGCCATTGGAGCCAGAATCCCTTATGACCTACAAATATTAATTTTTAGACAAATCCGTGTATTTCCTAGACACAATACAAATTGTTCTGCCAAATTTTGAAGCTCTATGTCAAATAATGTAAACTGTATCGTGATTTCCACAGACACACAGACAGACATCGTTAAATCTACTTAGAATTTTATGCTGATCATGAATGAATATATATACAACGAATATTTATGGATGTTACAAACAGAATGACAAAGTTAATATTCCCTCCTTTTCAAGGAGGAGGGTATAAAAATGTTTTACAATTCCTGAAATTGAGCTTCACAATTGAATGTCTCATGAACTTTTAAACTATTTCTATTAAAATAAATGTTAAAACCTTATAATACAGACCATTAAGAATAGTTTGCATTGTTGTTAAAGAAAGAAGAAAACAGCTAAAAATGTGGTGACAAAAACAAATTTTTCAAATACAAGGTTTTAATTAATGATCTGAATAATCTGCGCAGCTGCTTATTAATAGCAGTCAATAGTCGGGCATTTGGTGTGTACATTTTTTGAAACCCCAATTTATACCCTACTACACTGATCCTCACGAAATTTTGTATGGAGGTGGGGTTATGGTCGGAATGAAACCATATTTGGAGAATATCGCAAATATTTTTAATTCCAGGGAAAAGGTGACTTCTGACCGTCACATTGATGCTAATATCCAAGATATCGCATATATAGCAAAATATATTCAATCACATACATATATTAAATAAGGGAATGTTTGTTAGACTGCTTTTAATTCAAGAAAAGCTGGACCGAGTTTGACAATTCTCGCCAATTCAGAATGGCATTTGGCAGAAAAGAATAAAATCTCGAAAAATAGTACAAAATATGCTAACGAAAATGTGAATATTTTTCGGTATTTTTTTATTTTTTGTCATATTTTTTTATCGTATGAATTTTTTTCAATTTGACTTACAATATTGAATAGTACATTTTGTAATATTTTTTCACCTTGAACACTATGTGTTGCGGGTTTTATATTCAGGTGGTAATCATCGTCCGATCTTCAAGAAATTTTGTATGGGGGTATAGTTAGGAATATATGGCTATTGCTTTGGATGATGTTTGCAAAATATTTAGGGTTTAAAGTTGGCCAAACTAAGTCCCAATAAATATGAAATTATTTATGACGTTAGAGTTTAGGACAGCGCTGAAGTCCAGCATTTTGGATGGTCATCGGATAATATTTAGCTGGTGAAATATATTACAATTTTATGTTAAAAATTAAAGAAATCTCAAATACATGAAAGGTGCATCTTTGCCTTCACATTGATGCTGATTTCGTTGACAAATATAGCCAAATATCATAGAAAAATTAAATCATATAGAAAACTCTAAATTTTTGAATATTATTTTGAATACCCATTAACACGACATAGGGCGTAAATATAGGGAGAATGCTTTCGAAAATGCAGATTGAGATAAAAATAAAATATTCAATTTGCATGAAAAACATTTTTTGAATTTGAAATTTCTGTTCTTTCCGTAAGAGCGAATTAGGTAGGAACATACACTTCGTCAAATAACGACGACCTTTTAAAAATAGTATATCTTGGATATTATTGCTTCCAGATCGAAAATTGGTTGCTTATTATTCGAAAAGAGGAGCAGTTAGGTTCAATATTTGTTTTTATTAAGTAATAGGTACGTGGAAGTTTTTTTGAGGGAATCTCGATTCTAGGTTTCCATCTGCAGAAACCATACCGGAAATTCTACTGTAGCGATGGTCGAATAATTTACTTTAAACCCTGCGTGTTGTTTATATCTAATGAACTCAGCTTTGTTCGGATTCATTTAAGAAAGCAGCGGATATAGGTGTATAAAAGCGCGAATTCACCATCTACATAATTCTTTTTCAAAATGAGCACGATAGCAACACTAGTTCTTTGCAGTAATAAGCAACTTATAAGGCGAATCTTCATCATATTTAATTCATATGTTTCTAGACGTTATTTTCATTTTCCATTTTTATACCCTACACCACAAGGTGGTCAGGGTATTATGTCTTTGTGCATTTGTTTGTAACAGGCAAAAGGAAACGAGATAGACCCATCCTTTTGATGATCTGCATAGAATCACTTTCTGAGTTGATTTATGCATGTCAGTCCGTCTGTCCGTCCGTCTGTCCATGTATTCTTGTGAACAAAATGCAGGTCGCATTTATTATCCGATTGAGATGAAACTTTGCAAACAAAATTTGTACGGCCCAAGGACGAACCCTATTGAAACTGGAGATAATCGGTAAAAATTTAAATATAGCTCCCATATATATCTTCGTCCGATTTGCCTTTTATTGTGCACCAAACTTGTAATATCAGACCGAATAGTATGTATATAGCTATAGCTCCCATATATATTGTTCATCCGATTTGTTATTTTTGTCCTCCGCAGCCGTAATATGCACTCTGTAACAACAATATTTGGGGAAATATATCAAATGCAGCTCAGAAATACCTTTGCTAAATTTTATCGAGATGGGTTCAGATTTGGATATAGCTCCCATATATAACTTCGTCCGATTTACCTTTTATTGTGCACCAAACGTCTAATATTTGCCCAAATGGGATGGAATTTGGCACATACGACCGAATTTAGTCTAGAAGGTAGTATGCCAAATTTGGTGAAGATCGGTTCAGATATAGCTATAGCTCCCATAAATATTGTTCATCCGATTTGTTGTATTTGTTACCTACAGCCGTAATATGCACTCCGTAACAACGATATTCAGGGAAATATATCAAATACAGCTCAAAAATATATTTGCCAAATTTTATCGAGATCGGTTCAGATTTGGATATAGTTCCCATGTATATCTTTATCTGTTTTCAAATTAATTTTGCACCAAATGGGCAATACAGGTCCGAATTTAAAAGATACAAATGCTTTGGCATATTTAGTCCTTTGAATTTTAAATTATAATTATAATCATAGCGTGTATGATTGAATTCTCCCAAAAAAACTATTAATTATTAAGTGGAGCTTAACTAAATTAGCAAAGAGGTGTAGGGTATCATAAAATCGGCCCCGCCCGACTTTAGGACTTTCTTTACTGGTTTTGTTGGGTCTTTGTCTATAAAAATTATAATAGCGTTTTTAAAACTATAGGGCTACAGGAAATGTCTATGTGTACCAAATACTATCCCGATGCCATTGGTGGCTCGAGACTTTGTATAATTAACAAATGACTATTGTCGCCATGTCTTGAAAGTGAAGTGAATATATAAAAAGGTTCAGTTTGATTGTATTGCGATGAGCAGAGTGTGGACTAAATTGTGGTCTCCGCTCAGTTTATATGACCATTACTATATGAGATGTTCCAATCAAATCGAATACAACCTATTTCTTTGAAAAATCAAATTTTTGTGGGGTATTGCCAGAGATTGTGGGGGAGGTACCCTGGTGTCTAAAATCGTAACTTCGAGCATTATTGTATATATACCAAAGAATATTCAATTTTGCATACAACAATTTTCAAATGCGTATTTTGTACACGACTGAACGAAAATATTAAATTTTTGAAAAGCTAAATAAAAATCTCAAACCACTAAAAAGTAAGTGCGCATTACCTTTTTTTAAACGCTTTAAAACTATTTTCAATGTCGGTAACCATGTAAATGCAGACATTTTTAAATAGAATTTTTTGTTCTTAAAAGTTTAAACAGCAACAAAAGGTTGTACATTCTAAGAGTAATTTTGAAATCAAATAGGAACTTTCATATTCGTGATTAGGAGAATGTACACAAAAGTGTAAGATTAATTCAAATTATGTGGATTATATTCTAATTTTGAATTATTTAACGAAACTCTCATTTTTCAATAAATTAAACAAATTTTCTGCGGATTATCGATATACGAATTTTCGGGATTCTTGAGTATAAGATTTTATCGGTGTACAGTAACTTGTAAACAACTTAATTCAAAAGCAGACCATCATAACGTTATTCTTAGCTTTCTTGTCGTGAGAACCTTAAAGTAAATAGCAAGCATGCATTCAGTCATTCGTACAAATCAATGGTTGCAAAGCTAAAATGCTTGCTTTCTGTCCTACCAGGATTGTCGGATAGTTGGTTGAATGTTTGAATGGCTGGCTGAATGCCTGACGAATACAAACACAAAGAAAATCAAACAAAAATTTATTTCTTCATGAGAAATCAAAGTTGTTTTTTTCTTTTCGATTCGACCCGTTTCATTCGCTTTTGCCTACCCCATTCGCTTTCCATGGCCAATCCCAAGATTTCTTTCTTCCATATACAAATCGAAGTTTTAATGCAGCATCAGCTGGTTACTGATATTTTGCATATTCAACATTATTTAAGAAAGGATATTCCTTATACACAATTCTCTAAGGAATATTATTGTAATACACATTTAACAGTTCGACAACCCTACAGTTGTCGTCTCAGAGTAACCTTTGTCGTTATTTACGACCTGAACGATTGCAATGATGGTGTCTGTTACTGCCATTAGACCTGAAGTGTATTTGGATTGTCGATGCGATCGAATGCTGGACTTTTTATTGCATCAAATAATCAATTTATTCATTTTTTGTTTTCCTCTTCTTGTTTCATCGTTGCCATTCAATCGTTCACTCAGTTTTATTTTATTGTTAGCTTTTGTCTAATGCAAACTCATCAAAATAAAGGCAGCTTCCCTGCCATTCAAACTGCTTCCGCCCAGCCGACGAGCCAAGGATCTATCTATCCAGCTCCGAAGCAGTTCTGCATCCGCAACGTTATTTATTTATACAATAACTGACGATAAACAAATAGTTGAATTTTTTATGTAAATTTTGTTAACGAGAAAAATGCAAAGGACGAACGACCAACCGAAAAGCGAAAACACAAAAAACTTTTTAATTAAGTAGAAATGTTAAATTACAAATACACAAATTGTATGCATAACGATTCATTAAAACGATGAAACAAGGTCCTCTCGATCTTCTTTCATGTTCAATTCCATCAACAATATTAAATTAATAATTCTAAATGCAAAAGGATAAAACAGAGAAATCGAAACCAGAGCCCGAAATTCAATTCGATGGCGCAGGCTTCACAGCCGAATTGATATTTGAAATCTTATCTGTCTTACAATTTAGCACACTTTGCCATTGTGCATTGTGCCACCAAACACACTGGGACACACGATAAGGTCAACATGTATCTCTCTGTCTGTCAATCTGTATGAATAAGTATTGGACAAAAACAAGCCATAATACTTTTAGTAGTTACCAACCAACCAACCAGCCAGCCAGCCAAAACAAACAAACAAACAAACGAGGGCAATAACAAAACCACGGCTCGTCACTCGACACTTAGACGTAACAAAACATGGGGTTAGTTTTGTTGGTTTCTCTGACAAAGAACTTCAATTCTGGTTTGTCCGTTGTGGAAGAATGGGAAAAAGTTCGTCCATAACAAAAAGAATATAACCGTGGTGCCAGTACATATTATGGAACCAAATAGGTAGCTGTTTCTATTTTAGGATCGATTTATGCATTGGGATGGTGTAGAGGTTGAACCAGAACACAATAGAATTATGAACTAATCTTAGCAAGTTAATTTGATTTTTTTGTAACAGCCAGCTTAGATCTAATACGACAAATGTTTAAAGTATAATATGTTAAAACTTAAATTTTGACGGTGGCCAATTTTAAAAATAATGTGCTTTAGGGTACTATGCCTTGGGACATTTATTTGAAACACGAAGAAGGCAACGAGATAGGCATATAGTTCCGTTCTAAGTTGATTCATCAATATCAGCCCTGTCGTTTGTTTAGAACAGGCCGAGGACGATATTGAATTTAGAGGGAATCCGTTCAGTATCTAATTGTCATTCTGTATTCAGGGCATTTAGTTAACGCCATGTTAACAAATTTGTGACGTCCTGAGGTATTGGCAATTTGCTAAATGTTGCTTGCCATCGCTGATCCTTCTCGCCATTACCTCGGACGATATGCCACATCTTGTAGGGAGTGGTAAATACAGTTAACTGTATTATAATATAATTATGAGTTATTAGAGACAAGTTCAAGCGAGACAGATTTGTATCGAGCAGAATATTCCACCTCTATTTATGTATAGATCCTTCTTCAGTACGCTGCTGTTGAAATTGTCCTTAGTTGATGTAGTTGTGTGCATCCACTACGCATATATCTTATATTAAATTAATCTCGTGGAGAATAATTAAAGAGTTCAAATCGTTGACAACTTCAACCTACATTCAAATTGATGATGGGTGGGTTTAATGTCAATGCAAAAAAAAACCAAAATAATGTGTTAATTTATATAATTTTTATTTTTTTTGGCAAATATAAAACGTTCTTTCAAAAACGAATCCATATGGGACATTTTTCACACATTTAGCATTTTTATTTTTCCAAATAAAAACCCTTTTCTAATATTCACTCGGCTCGAACTCCCCTAACAAACAGTATATGGTGTAGTTAACCAGAATAATCGTAGTAGACAAGTGTAAAGTGTTATCAAGTTGCTTAAGTGGTGGTGACACTGTCATAGTGCCTGTACACATTATCCTGTGTCTACTGAATTAATTTGGATTGGACGCGACATTTCTTATCAGGGACAGGAATCAAAAATCTAGAAGCCAACATCTTATGCTACGAAGGGAAAATATAAAGAAATCACAAACACACATGACCTCCTTAGGACAACCTCATCTATTCGCTTTATTTTAAAGAGGCAATAAAGGAAAAATATGGCTTTGTTTTGAACTAGAGCAAATAAAATATTTTTGATATAGCGCAGTATATTTACTTCAGTAATAGCTTTTAATATCTCCTATTAGACTTTTCTGAAAACGACTGTATGACCATTTAAATGTAAATATGTTTCAGTGTGTGTGTGTGTGTGTTGAGCATTGAAATCTTTATGCAAATTGAAAACTAAATATACAATTGTTTTGATGAGAAAGCAACAAACGCCAAAGCTAGCCAAAATTATACAAGGTGAGTTTTTAAGTAAGTTCAAACAAGAGACATATTGATTTTAGAGATACAATAAGAATATACGGGAAGTACAGGACCCGGTGAAATTAGCGGCGTCCCAATTAAATGCATTCACATAAACTCCTGCATAATAATAAAATAATGTGATATTTTAAATTTCAATGTGTTTACTTGAATGTTTTCAAAACTAGAAGAGAGCGATATTATATTAAGTTCGTAGTAAATTTCAGATTCCAATCATACCACCACAAATACGGCGACTTCTGGCATATATTAAGTTCATCGGCAGCAGTAGATTTCGTGATGACAGGAGGCGTTTGATGAAATCTCCAGAGAGCAATATTATTACCTCAACCAATCATTCCGAATCATGTTTTTATTCCTGCCGCCGAATTCTTGGGAATCGGGTAGCTTCACAAGTATATATATATATATATTCCATTCCAACAATGCAAGATCCAACGCAATTTGCGATCTTGATCGAATTGATGAAGTGACGAACGTCTTTGGCGTCCAACGAGTATCACCGAAAAAGTGGCATTTACTTCCCATTCCAACTGCGCATCCATGCATTCTTCTGCTCGACATTTAATACCGGCATGTTTGTTCGGATTCTTTCTGATACGACACATCTCGATCATAGTCGTGCTTTCGTTGCACACACACCCATGTCTTCAATAATAACTAAGTATTACTTCCATAGTACGTAGGGAATCCAAAGTAAAGCGAAGATAGAAAGATTCGTCTTGATGTGGATGTTTTTACTACTATTCTTATTGCTACTTTTCCAATTTCTTTGACTTTTCTGGAGGCTTTTCTCAAAATATTCTTTCTTAAAAACTTTCAGAGTACAATTTTAAACAACCGAAAGAAAATTTGCGTCAAATAGGCCCAATCGCTCACATTTAATAAGTTACCAAATTATGTTTTTTTGGGTACTTTCTGGCACAAGTTACTGCTTATAAAACATAATCCTCAACTCTTATTTATAAAACGGACGAGTCATTAAAAGTAAACACGAACGAAATTGTCACCCAACTAGTAAAGAAGGAAAAAAGTAGGGCGACTTTCTAATAATCTACACCATTATGCAAATTAAATGCATATTTGAAATCGGATGGAAACAAAATATATAAGCCATATCTCAATCTTAATCGATTTCCACTAAGTTTTGCAGTATTTATACCCCACAACACTACGTGTTGGGGATATTATAAGTGGGGCCAAAAATGATGTAACACATCGACATATTGGTTTCCCATATAGGAAAGTATATATGAATCTTTCCATATCGCCGAGCTGAGTCGATCTAGCTATGTATGTCCGTCCGTCCGTCTGTCCATGTTAATTTGTAATCACGCTACAGGTCGCAATTATGGCCCGATCCTCACGGAATTGAAAACGGAGGTGGACTCATGTTCAGAGTAGAAGATTGCTTTTGGAGATGATCGTATAATATTTAGGGGTTGAAGTGGGCCAAACAGTGAAAAATTTCCCGATTTTGCAATTGCTCTACAGGACGCAATTATAGACCAATCGACGGAAGTTAGGATGGGGCTAGAGCTTAGGCCTGGGCAGAAGCCTCCCAATTTGGATAGTCATCGGGTAATATTTAGTGGGTGAAATAGACAATAATATTTGTGTTAAATAAAAGTCAAATTTTCCCCTAAACCGCGAATATTTTTAATCCCGATGAAATCGCAAATAGACGAAAATGTCAATTCTGACCGTTACGTAGATGGCTATAGTAAACATATTGGATATACAGGGTGAGATAAAAAAAAACTGCAACAAAGTCAAACGCCAAAATTTTTACATTTTTTATTTAAATATAATTGAATGAAACCAAAAGTTGTCGGAAATAGCCTCAAACTTAAGAATAAGATTAGATTTGTTCGAATAGGTCACTTTTGACACGAATTATGGCCTTCAAACGGCCAATGAAACCATAACACGCTGTCCGGTGATCGACACTTTGGTAATTTCTAGTGCCAACCTTGCCACGGTCGATTAATACGAGCATTTCGAATGTTGTCTCACCGGAGAAAACCAAATGCGGCAGTTCACCACTTTCGGCCAAGCGAAGCAACTATTTAGATTTTTTGAGTCCATTTTCTTTCTGTTGCGGTGTAAGTTCTTGCACTTGTGGGAATTTTAATGGCTTTACCCCGAACTCATTTTTCAATATTTGACGAATGGAATATTGCAATATGTTCAGCTCACGAGCCATTTTTCTGCTACTGCGACACGGGTTTCGATTAAGTCGCTTTTTTACTCTTCGAACCATTTCTGCTGATGTTGCTGTTTTCTCCCGTCCACTATCTTGACTTTCTTTCGAATGTACATTTGTAGTGTTTTTATACCCTCCACCATACTATGGGGGGGTATATTAATTTTGTCATTCCGTTTGTAACTCCTCGAAATACCCAGTCACAACAAAGTATATATATACTTGATCAGCGTAAAATTCTAAGACGATTTAGCCATGTCCGTCTGTCTGTCTGTTGTAATCACGCTATCTTTCGAACGAATAGAGATAGAAGGCTACAATTTTGCACACATGTTTATTTTCCAGTAGGCAGGTTAAATTCGTAAATGGGTCATGTAGGTCCATGTCTTCACATAGCCCCCATATAACGGTACCTCCCGATATTCGGTATTTTAATGATTTTGGCGACATTATTAGCCGGAATCGTTTCAAATGTGGTATTTGAAGTTCGAAAGGGATACTGCAGCTTAAGACAGAAAATGAGCCATGTAGGTCCACGTCTACATATAGCCCCCATATAACGGTACCTCCCGATATTCGGTATTTTAATGATTTTAGCGACATTATTGAGCGGAATTGTTTCAAGTTTGATATTTGAAGTTCTAAAGGGATATTACAGCCTATAACGGTACCTCCCTATATTCGGTTTTCTGATGATTTTAGCGACATTATTTTCCGGAACTATTTAAAATCTGGTATTTGAAGTTCGTAACAGATACTACAACAGAAAATGGGCCATGTAGGTCCACGTCTTCGTATAGCCCCCATATACCGTACCCCCGATATTCGGTACTTTGATGATTTTATCGTCATTGTTCACCAGAATTGTTTCAAATTACGTTTCGAGAATTCGTAATGGGATCTACAGTCTTTAACAGAAAATTGTCTATGCAGGTCCATGTCTTCGTTTAGGCCCCATATATCAGTACCTTCCTAAATTCGGTATTTTGACGTGTTTGGGTACAATACCCACCGAAATTGTTTGAGATGTCGTATTTGAACTTCGTAATTGATGCTACAGCCTATGACAGAAAATTGTCCAGGTCTTCGTATAGACGCCATATGTCAGTACCTCCCTATTTTCTGTATTTTGACGATGTTAGGTACAATACTCACCGAAATTGTTAGAGATGTCGTATTTGAAGATCGTAATAGATGCTACAGCCTATGACAGAAAATTGTCTTTGCAGGTTCAGGTCTTCGTCTAGCTCCGATATAACGATACATCCCTATATACGGTATTTTGATGTATTTAGCTACATTATTCACCGTTTAATTTGAATATGGTAATGGCTTATGACAAACAATGCCTATGTAGACCCCAATATAACGGCTATATTCTTATAGACCCCAATATAACGGCTATATTCGGTATTTTTAAGAGTTTAACAGAATTTTTAACAGATTATATTTTTTGAAAATTTCCAAATTCGTTCCAAATAGAGAAGGGTATTCAAAGATCGGCCCGCCCGAACTTACTGCTTTTTTTTGAAATTCTAATATGATGTGAAGTCTAATTGGGGAGTATAAAGCCACAACGAACAATACTGTTATTTATAGATTTTATGTATTTATTGTGTAAGTAGAACTAAACGAATCATATCATTTCAGCTATTGACAAAATCAATATTTTACCATGTACGAACGGGTTTTTTAATTTGATTAGCTTCATTTAATTGATCCGATTTCTTGAGGACTGAAATTGCAGGCGGGTTACATTGAATGTAGTACCGAATTATGTGGTGGCGAAACTGAATAGATGATGTCGAAATATTTTTTTTTTCGTTCGTTCCCACGCCTCTCATTCCCACCCGTGCCGAACGAGGGGCGACCACCCCATACGTAGGGAGCGCGTACACACCAAAGACCGGGAATGGTGGGTTATTTGTGAGTTAGTGGTGCCAGCTACAGTCTAGTACATCAGCCGGCAAAGTAATAGGTAAAAATACACTATTGAGAAAGGAATTAGAGCAACACATATAACATTTATAACAAATATAAACAAATAACAGTGAAAATAATATGTTAAACAAAGACTTCTGTTCAAAGACTGGTGTCTATTGTTTCCAAAGAGGGAATTGTAGACAACTAGTGCTCAAAGGTTGGGTCTAGTGGTTCCGCAAAGGGAGATGTAGATCAGGTGCCGCAAAAAAGAGCTTTTTAAAATAAAAAATAGGTAAGTGAACATATACAATCACATATGGAGAATAGATCTTTTAACGGAGTCCAACGAATTACTTAAACAAATATTATTACATAGACTATTGTAAATTACACATAAGGATCTCAATGGGTTAATGAAATTAGTTCTTGCGAGAGATAACTTTAAAGGTTCGAAATAACGAGTTCTACGAGAGAAGGAATATTATAAGTAACTTCGGTTAAAAAATGAGAATCAATCAAACCGCGTGTTAATTTGATAATAAATAACGCTCTTAGCATAAACCGTCTCCTTTCAAGTGTTGGGAGATCAATTAGCAGTAAACGATTTTCATAAGATGGAAGTAATTCTGACGGGTTCCAATTAAGGCCCCGTAGAGCAAAAATCAGGAATTGAACTTGAACTGATTCGATTTTATCTGAGTAGCATTTATAAAAAGGAATCCACAGAATACATCCGTACTCTAATATTGGGCGAACTAAACTTACAAATAATCTTTTGGTGACATAAGGATCATCGAACTCGTTAGACCAGCGTTTTATGAAACCTAGTAAAGATTTGGCTTTATTAACACATGAAAACGTAGTTTAGGATCTAGAATAACACCGAGGTCAGTAAAGGAATCAACATTTTCTAATTTGTATGAACCAATAAAGTAGTTAGAATGTATTGGCTGAGATCTTGACAAGGAAAATTTTTGCATTTCTTAAGATTAAGGGACATACCGTTGGCACTGCACCAGTTCACAAGGGAATGTAAATAGTACTGTAAGAAAGTCGAATCGTCAAGGGAATTTATATGCATGTAAAGCTTCACATCATCAGCATACATTAGTATTTTAGAGAATCGAATGTGATCCGGGAGATTATTAAGATACAGAACAAAAAGTAAAGGGCCCAAATGACAACCCTGAGGTACGCCAGAAGAAACAACAATATTTTTTGAAAACGAATCATTGAAAATAACCTTTTGGGTACGACCCTCCAAGTATGATGAAATCCAGCCTAACAGAGCAGTCGGAAAACCCATAGTATCGTGTTTATAAAGCAAAAGCTTATGCACTACGGTATCAAAGGCTTTACTGAAGTCTGTATAAATAGCGTCAGTTTGTTGTTTATTTATAAATCCGTTGTGAACATGACACACCAATTCTAAAAGATTAGAAGTAGTAGATCTGCCTTTCATAAAACCATGCTGAAGAGGTGATAATATGTTTTTTATAAAATGTGACATCCGACGTGAGACTAAGAGTTCGAAAAGTTTAGGAATGGCACTTAACTTTGCAATACATCTGTAGTTATCTATGAAACGTCTATTGCCTGATTTATGAAGTGGAATAACAAAACTCGATCTCCAGAAGCTTGGAAAATAATCTATTTTCAAGGAGTAATTAAATATTTTAGTCAAAGGTAAGTATAATTCTCTAGCACAAGATTTTAAAATATAGGTTGGAACACCGTCAGGGCCAGGAGAAAATGAGGAGCGTAATGTCTTTAAACCCTTTAGGACTTCGTCTTCGGTTAAGATAATGCAGGGAAAGTGATTCAATGAAGTGGTATGAATTTCGCAAGGGCCTCTAGATGTACCCTGGGTGTAGGAAGACTGAAAAAAGTCAGCAAATAAATTTGCAATTTCAAGATTGTCTGAAGACTCTTTACTACCAAGTTTCATGCTAGAGGGAAATTTCTGAGCTCTCCTTTTGGAGTTTACAAATTTAAAGAAATTCTTAGGATTGTTTAATAAATTCTGCCTCATTTGGGCTAAATGCTGAGAATAACATTTGAAGTTTTCCGTATTATATCTATTTCTTGCCATGGAATATTTTGAATATTTTACAGCAGTGTTAGATTTTTTGAAATTTTTAAAAAGTCTATTTTTAATATTACGTAGACGTCTTAGTGTAGGTGTAAGCCAAGCAGGGCTTTGGTCAACTAATCGTTTTGCCATTGGTATGGAGCTAGCTAGAGCTAAATTGAGCTGCTTATAAAATTTAGAAACACATGAATCAATGTCGCCATTGATGCACCACATAGAACCTGATAAGAGAGAGAGCGTAGTAAGGGTATATTGGCCTTCGCAAAATTTTGCCTACTAGATAAAGTATTAATAACGGTAATATTGGACAGAGTGTTCCTTAATTCAAGGTTTAAAAGGAGCGTTGGATGATATGTATCCTCAGGAATTACAAATGGAGGACTTCTACAAAGCGAAATATTTAGGGAAGATGAGAAAATTAAATCTAGGAGTCGTTCCTTACTATGTGTATAAAATTTACTTGGTATAAACAAAGTTCATAAATCTTATCCCAAAAAGCGTCGAGTACAACTGGGTAAGTGGAGGGTACATAATCTAATTTATTATCACCCGAGACCCAAGAAACATTAGGAAGATTAAAATCACCCATGCAAATCAAAGTAGAGTTATCTGTTATCAAAGAGGAAACTTTTCCAATAAGATCAGCGTGATTTAAGTAAGTTTCAGCCCCTGAATGGGGTGTAATATATGAGCAGGTTATATTTATTGTATTACCAAAGAATATTAGCTTTGTACAAACAAATTCATTATTTGGGTCGACTAAAATATCGACAGCTTCCGAAGGAATCGAGTGGTGGACTGCAATCAGAACCATATTGAAAAAAGAGACTATCTGATTGCAAACATTTTCAAATCGGCAAAAAATCGAGGAAATTTTTAAATGGAATCGAATGTTAAAATAGTAGTTCATTCTATTGACAAACTTGGAAATAGTAGGATCTTTAAACATTTGATGTTACAAATCAGCGAACAAGGTGAAGTTTTTTATATGGAGGGTATATTAAGTTTGTCATTCCGTTTGTAACACCTCGAAACATACATTTTAGACCCCACAAATTCTTGATCAGCATAAAATCGAATTAGCGATGTCCGTCTATCCGTCTGTGGAAATCACTCTAGCTTCCGAACGAAATAAAGTAGGTTGATTAAATTTTACTCAATATGCTTTGTGTCTGCAGGGCTTTTGGTATTGAAAATGAGTGATGTAGGTCTACGTTTTGGTATAGCTCTCATATAATGATACCTCCCTTTTTCGGTACTTTGGTGATTTAAGTGACATTATTCACCGAAAATGTTTCAAATTTGGTATTTGAAGTTCGTAATGGGTACTACAACATATGACAGAAAATTGTCTGTGCAAGTCCACGTCTTCGTATAGCTCCCATATAACGGTATATCCCGATATTCGGTACTTTGATGATTTTAGCGACATTATTCACCGGAATTGTTTAAAAATTGGTATTTGAAGTTCGTAATGGGTACTAGAGCCTACATTTATTTTAGACCCCACAAAGTATATATGCTTGTTCATCATAAAATTCTATGTCGATTTAGCGGTGTTCGTCCGTCTGTGGAAATCACTCTAGCTTTCGAACGAAATGAAGCAAGTTGATAAAAATTTTCGCAAATGTATATTATGTCTGCAAGATTTTTGGTATTGAAAAAGGGTCATGTAGGTCCATGTCTTTGTATAACGGTACTTCCCGATATTCTGTATTTTGATGATTTTAGAGACACTATTTACCGGAATTTGGTATTTGAAGTTCATAATGGATACTACAGCCGAAGACAGCAAATTGACCATGTAGGTCCACGTCTTCGTATAGCCCCCATATAACGGTACCACCCGATATTTGGTACTTTGATGATTTTAGCGACATTATTCACAGGAATTGTTTAAAATTTGGTGTTTGAGGTTCGTAATGGATACTACAGCCTATGTCTGAAACTTGTCTGCGTAGGTCCACGTTTTATAACCCCCATGGTACCTCCCTATATTCGGTATTTTGATAATTTTAGCTGCATTATAAACAGTTTTTTTTTTTTAATTTTTGGCAATTGAGTATTGTAATAGCTTATGACAAAAGTTGGCTATGCTGGTCCACGTCGTCGTATAGAACCTATATTTACGGCAATTTTAAGATTTTAACATATATATTTTTAAGATTTTATACAGTATTTTTAAGATTCTAACAACATTTTTAACGGATTTTATTTTTTTTGAAAATTGCCAAATTCGTTCCAAATAGTGGAGGGTATTCAAAGTTCGGCCCGGCCGAACATACAGCTTTTTACTTGTTTCATTTTGAATTGTCTTAATTTAATTTCTTTAATAAGAACTCTCATTTTTTGTTCAGAGTATATTGCTCCTTGTTCGCTCAGAAACTCAAACCTCATAATTAACAGGACTATAATGGATATCGTGTTTTTTTGTACTTCTTACATATTTATTACAAAGTAACTGCACAATGACTTTTTTCTTAACAATGCCATTTCCTCTACTAACCTTATATTGTCAAGTATGTTAAAATGAGCGATTTGAGATATCAAAGATTAATTTATTTCTTGAAGAAGAAATCTGAAATACATAAAATGGCCTCAACATTTATACCTTGTTTACGCCAGAAATTGAAAATTAAATTGCAGGAGGAAGAACGATATTCCGAAAGAAATAACAACAACAACAAGCAATTATCTAAACACATCTCCTTGCAATGCAGTGACCTCACAATGGCTTTTATTAGATTCTGTAACAATTTTGCTCGAAGCCTCTTGTGGAGTATGCAAACAACTTAACGAGAACGAGGAGCAAGGCATTCATAGATTCAAAGCCAGCAGGACACAGGGCACTACAGACCATATTAGAACATCAATAATGGCAACAGTGGCAGCAATATCGAAAATTACATAGTGGAGAGCACCATCATCAAATTCCATTTAAAAGTTTACAAGAAAAACATGCTTCGTTTCTTCTTTATTAAGAAAACCTCCACATGCACACATTCCTGTTAACAAACAAAAGCAGACACTGAAAAGAAGGGACACAGCTAGGACTTCCCCAACAAAAATTCCAATAAAAATAAACTTCCAGCTTTGCAAAGCAGTTTGCTTGCCTATCATTCGTTCTTGTTCACTACGTTGTTTGCTTGTCTGTGTGCTTCTGCGTTTGTAGCATTTTGTTATTCGGTGTTTTTGTTTTTGCTTACGTTCTTTATTTATGCCCCATGAAAACAATGGCAAGAAAGGAAAGCCCAGAAGCAGTCACACTCCACTTTCACCGCCCTGCCTCTTCATTTAGCCTTGCCAGTTGTTAATGCCCTTCAAAACCCCCTCAATGAAAATACAATAACAATAAAATTAAATGTGAGAATGTTTGGGATTTGTAGATTTAAAGTCTGAAGGACTTGATGATATCTTTTGAACTTATTTTTTACTTTGAGCAATATGGCACGCCATTCTGACAGCCACCACCTAGTCCTGTAAAAATAAATACGAATTGAAACGACATTAATTTATAGTTCATGTATATATGTACAAATATGTATACTAGGGTTATAGCAATTTTACGACCTCATATATTGTATAATTGAAAAAACATTTTTAAGCTTATATATGAAATGTTACAGCGTTACCTAAAATTCGACGTACTCAGTCGACGTTTTTCACCACACAAGTAAAACACGTGTATTTATATAAAAGTTACCCAAATACGTCGGACATACGAAATTATAAAGTTGAACCATTTCAACATATCTCAAGATATTGGGATACATAATAAAGCTATATAATAATATTTACATTCCTACGGAAAATATTTACATTCCTACGGTCTAAAATTTGAATTTCACACTTTATAATATTTGTACCCTATAAAACTATGTGTTGAGGGTGTTATAAATTTGATTGAGCCAAAAATATACCTATATATGGATCTTCCTATCTCGCCGAGCTGAGTCGATCTACCTATGTATGTCTGTCCGTCCGTCTGTCCGTTTGTCCATGTTAATTTGTAATTAACTTACAGGTCGCAATTATTACCGGATCCTCACGAAATTGAAAATAGAAGTGGGGTAAGGGTCAGAATAGAACCCTATTGTTTTTTGTTTGATTGCTTTGGTTGCAAAATATTAAGGGGTTGAAGTGGACCAAAAACAGAACATTTTCCTGATTTTGCAGTTACTCTAAAGGGCGGCCATCGGACAATATTTAGCGGGTAAAACAGACCATAACTTTTATTTAAGAAATTATGAAAATTTCCACTAAACCGCGAATATTTTTAATCCCAGCCAAATCACAAATACATAAAAAGGTCAATTTTGACTATTAAAGTGATACTGATGGCCAAGAAATAGGATATATAGCAAAATGTGTACAATATATATATGTACAAGAAATAGATCTTATTTATTATGCACAACCGCTGGGCCGATTTTCACAATTCCCATCAATTCCAAATGGTCTCAATTCTAAATGGTCTCGCGGAAAAATACACCAATAAAAAGTGAATATCTTTTGTTCCATTCGACAGGGAATTTCGCATCAGAAGAGAGTTAAGGACAGGGAAAATGTCCAGCAATTTGGATGATCATTGGATTATATTTAGTTGTGAAATAAACCACAATTTCGTATGAAATTGTTTTGAATACCTAACAGATATTGGCCAAATTCTCCATGTCAAAAACCTAAGGGTAACATCTGGGCAGGGCTCTTTGACATTATTTCAAAAATGAAATCTTCTAAAATGGATTTGGACATAAGGGGACTTGGAACATATTGTAGTGTTGTAGGGTATCACATGGTCGGCCCCACGACTATAACCCTTTTTGTTTTTGAATAAAATCAAAGAAAATCAAATTATTGCCCCATAAGATGGTAGTTGCGACTTCATTCCTAAATCGACCAACGCGTCTATGTGGAGCTTATATGAAAACGTGGGTATTCGATTTTCGTATAACAATTGTTCGTCAATACAAACCCAAATTTGTAAAATTGGGTCACATTTTGTCAGAAATCGGGATTAGGATTAGTGATGTGCCGGATATATATATCCCCTGAGAACTTAAAACGCTAAAATACTAAATTGACTGGAAATGGCTGTCAAATCATCAAATCAAACTAAAATCTGCAGATATTACTTTAATGTGCTTTAGTCTGGTAAATTTTTAAATGTTTTGCTTGAAAAAAAAAAAATTTGTCCTTTGGACCCGTGATTAGGTTCTTCCAAGCACATAAAATAGGTCATTGCCAGAAAAAGGTGTCTATAATCAAAGATTCTGTGTATTGCTTTCGTGCAGTGAACATCTACCAATAGTGAAAAGTGAAAAGACTTAGCTCCTAAAAGTGAATGTTATATTTTAAGAATTACACAGAACTGTGCCATAAATTTAATGCTGTGTGCCTTTATAATTTTAAACAATTTTTTGAGATAAAGTTTTGTTCTATTTACTATTAATATTTTGAATGAAAAAAATGTCCAATTAAAACTTAAAAATTAGAAGATTTCATTTTGGCTAGCAAACGCTCAACAAACCTAGAAATATTTTTTTAAGAGAACTTTCTGATAATTATGACGTAGAAAATATCAAAGACTTCCTTTAACTCAAAAATTAACCATTAGGTATTAAGTCTATTATTAAACATAAAGGTGGTCGATGGATTTTGCAATTAGGGCGAGTCTTGATTTAAGAGCGTTCAAGTAACTGCGATTTCTAATTGTATTGTATTGTAGTTCCACCGGCCATGTTGCCAGTGCCAAAGATTGTCCGTATAAAATACAGTTAATGGAAAACTCAACTCAAGGACTCTATATACCTGAGAATCCAAATATTTTAGACTTTGACACTATTCAACCACTGCATAAACTTAGGATATTATCCAAAAAATGGAACACTGCTAGATAATCCCGATCCTAAAACCGGAAAAGACCCAACAGCAACAACTAGTCACTGCTGTCTTGTCTTGGCAAATTATTTGAAATAATTTTACTCAATAAGCTAAATAAGCATATTGACAATAACCAATTTGGCTTCAAAAAGTGATGATCAACCTTAATAAAAGAAGTGTCACCATTGATGTTAGCTTAAATTTCAATAAAACCTTTAAGTTTCCCAAGAAGAAATTGTAGAGAAAATGGAAAGTACATATGCATTTTAAACATACCTTACTAGACTCATACATAGTTACTTAAATGAGAGAAAATTGTATGTCTATTATGATGAGGGAAAACTTGAAACCCATGAGATAAGGGCAGGAGTTCCCAAGGCATCAGTTTTAGGCCTTGTCCTGTGCAACCTGTTCCTGGAGGATATATCCCAATCACCTAATTTATCATTAATAATACATGCTAATGATATATTAGTACCGGATACACATTCGAGAGCCAGACAAGCTAATACAGAATTATGCCAATATCTTGCTACTCCTAAAACTCACTTTGACAGATGGGACCTGTCGATTAACTCTATAAATAATATATAACTAGGTGGCCCGGTCCGCGTTGCCGGCCCGTAGTTTTTGTCTATTATGCATATTTGTCAAAGCATAATTATTCAAAGATATGAATGTTATAAATGTTCACGTACTGGTCGATTAGTTTTTAATTTTTAATCAAATGAGCAGTAATTTGGAATTTATGGTACCTTGTACAACTCATAATTGAGGGCTAATTGATTTAAGAATAGGCAAAGTTAAGTACTTTTTTAACCCATTAGCACCTCAGATTGTGCATTAGAGTCCTCATAAGTTCCCCTAACCATGTCGGTCTGTTTGTCCGCCAAAAGGTGGACTTGAGGGGGTACTATTACATGGAGAAAATTTTAAAATTTGTAGATATGTTGAAATTTTTGTGTAAGATTTTCAACCCCAAATACACATTTTTAGCCAAATCCTTTGAAATATGGTAAAATGCGAAACATTAACCTACATTGAAAACTTTCTTCTACCCCTTATAATCCAAGATGACAAATAGAGGCCAAATCGAAAATATAGCAGAACAACATAGCATGTCAAACTGAAAAAATCACGTGATTTAAATAAGTAAAAATAGTTTTATCCACCTCATAATTGAGGGCAGACTGATTCCAGAATAGTCAACTATAATTACTATTTTACACCCATTACCGTAATATGGAAACTAATTTTATTTGTCATTTAAATTGTAAATTGGAGACCCCATAAAGTCCATATTTTTCATCATAGTATAATTCAATGACGATTCAACAAATATTCGGTCCCGTGCTACTTTCTTATATTTGTAATTTGTTCATGTTTTCACAATTTATTTCATATAGATGTATATCCCAAATCTACGTTCCCAACCAATATTCTCTTGGGGGTTACAAATTCAATAGAATACAATTTTTTCTTTTCTGACCACACATTAGATGTGAAAGTGGGGATTTTACATGAATAAATTTCTATGTGGCAATTATCTGTGCGATGGTTCCTTACCCCAGGGTAGCATAAATACAATTTTTTAGTGGTCAAGACCAATATGGGCCCTACTCCGAAAATTTTATGAGAAGAGGTTCTCTACCCCCTTAGATACAAAGATGCCAAATAAGGGCCAAAAATAGAAGAAAGTGGCGAGGGCTCCGAAAATAGCTTTAATCATACGATGGTTATTTATGATCGATATCATGACCTGCAAAAGCGATTTAAGGTATATTAAATGTTCAGGAAGAATTTTTGGAAGGATAGAAATCCTTTTCTTACTAAAAGTCCCATTTGATCTACTATTTTGCACCCTTTATATTTGGTATTTTACTGATTGTACTTGCATTTTGAGTTCTCATTGGACGGATTATTGTCACATGAAAGAAGTAGGTCCACGCTTTGAAATAAGCCCCATTAGTCTTTTTTGGTCATTTTTGTTTCTTTAAATGTCTGCGCATCTTCCAGCTGAAGCACGATGTAGGCCCTGGAGTTGAAAGGTAGATGTCAGTTACCATCGTATTTCGCACTTATTTAATTTTTTTGGTGGAAATTTTTATATAGTGAAAAACAAGTGAGCAAAGGCTACAGTCGAGCGGGCCGACCGTTGAATACCCTACAACACTGTAATAAACCATACAGTTTATATAGACGAGATACTCGAAAAAATTCCACAAGATATTGTGACAAATAATAAAAGAAAACCATCAGGTTTCGTTCTCTAATTTTCGAATAATAGCAACTTAAACGAAATTGCTGATTTCCAATTTATTGGTAGATGTTGCACGTAAATGGTCTTCGTAGATCTGGAACCAATATTTCCCAAAGACCTATAATCTCTTAGAAGTGGCAAAAGTTTAACATTTATTATTGGTTTTTGACTGAAACACATCTATAGGAGATACAGACATTTGACTATATTCTTCAACGAAATCAGCGTTAACGAAATATTCAGAAGTGCGTCTTTCCTGCATTTATGAATTCTCCAAAAAGTCGCTGGAATGTCCATTTTCGTATTTAGTCTACAAAAGTTGGTAAACTTTGAATATTTTTGGATGGCCATCCGAAAGTGCTTGGCTTTTACAATGTGCGGTAACCCCCATTCAAATATGCGTGAGGATCGGGCGATAATTACGACCTGCTGATAATTTTGCAGTTTTTTGGTCCATTTCAACCCCTAAATATATAACGATCATCTCCAAAAAGAGTAGGCATCTATTCTGACCCTCATCTTATACCCATGCAAAATTTCGTAAAGATCGGGCCATAAATGCGATCTGTATATGATATCCTGATATCCTAACTACTTAGTTTTGTTAGCTGTAGAAATATTACCAAATGTTTAATTCAAAATGAAAATATGCCAAAAATATGACAAAATTGAAAAAATATGAGAAAATGTTACAAATCCAATATTTTCATCTTTAGAGAGATATTTTTATGCGATTTGTTAGACGTTTTTTCTTTCCTAACAAGAGACCATTCTGAATTAATGAGAACTGTCGAAATCAGTTCAGCCGTTCTCGACATATAAGAGTTCTTTCAAGCATATCTTCTTTGATAGACATATATATCGCACATATTTTGCTATATATCCGATTTGTTGGATGTTAACATCAATGTAAAGGTCAGAAGTAACCTTGTCATGAATTTGTGATTTCGACGGGATTTAAAATATTCACGGTTTAATGAAAATTTTTGAATTTTTTCAACACAAAAAATATGGTATATTTTACCAGCTAAATATTATCCGATGACCACCCAAATTGGTGGGCTTCTTCCCCGCCCTAAACTCTAGCTACATGCAAAATTCCTATAATTACGACCTGTATAGCTACTGTAAAATCCGAATAGGCTTCTATTCTGACCCTAACCCCACCTTCGTGCAAAATTTCGTAAGGATCGGGCCATAATTGCGACCTGTAGCGTGATTACAAATTAACATGGACAGACGGACAGACGGACGGACGGACATACATAGCTAGATCGACTCAGCTCGGCGAGCTAGGAAGATCCATATATACTTTCCTATGTGGGAAACCAATATTTCGTGGTGTTACATAAATTCTGGCACAATCAAACTTATAATACCCCCAAAACATAGTATTGTAGGGTATAATTATTCTTTATTTTGTTCACAAAAAAATCACTGAATTCAATATGATATTACAAATTGGAAAAAATTGGCAAAAGAAGAATAACAAATTGAAAAAATCTTCAACTTGTTCGCTGATTTTTTACGAAACTATTTAAAGATCCTTACAAAGTTTGTCAATAGAAACCAGTAAGGAAAGCTCAAAAGTCGGGCGGGGCCGACTATATGATATCCTACACCACTATGCATTTTTAGTAGAGCTCTCGTAAAAAGGTTTATACAGTGCATTTCAGAGCTCTATGAGATATTTGGTGCAAAATCAAAATCTATCTAATTCTATAGCTATCTCTGAACCGGGGTTCTCCAAATTTTACGTATTAGCTTCTAGACTGAATTCGGTCTTATGTACGAAAATTCAGGTGATTTGGGCTGATATTGACCATTTAGTGCACATTTAACCCTAAATCGGATGAAGATATATATGGGAGCTATATTCAAATCTGAACCGATTTCGATAAAAATTAAAACAGCTATTCCTGTGCTCCATCTAATACCTGGTACCAAATATCACGGTTGTGGAATGAATATTACGAATGTATGGGACTAAAACACTAAATCGGATGTAACATATATATGGTTGCTATATCTATATCTGAACCGATTTTCACTAAATTTGATATACTTGCTTTTAGGCTGAATTTGGTCCGATGTACTAAAATTCAGTCCATTTGGACTTATATCGGCCATTTGGTGCCCAATTAACCCGAAATCGGATGAAGATATATATGGGAGCTATATCCAAATCTGAACCGATTTCGATAAAATTACAAACAGCTATTTCTGGGCTGTATCTTATATCTGGTACCAAATATCATTCTTGTGGAGTGCATATTACGAATGTGAGAGGCTTAAACACCAAATCGGATAAAACATATATATATGGGAGCTATAGCTGTTCCTGAACCGATTTTCTCCAAATTTGTTGTATTTGCTTTAAGGCTAATCTCGGTCACATGTGCCAAAATTCGGGCCATTTGGGCTGATATTGGCCATTTGGTGGTCAATTAACCCGAAATCGGATGAAGATATATATGGGAGCTATATCCAAATCTGAACCGATTTCGATAAAATTTAAAACAGCTATTTCTGTGCTCCATATAATACCTGGTACCGAATATCACGGTTGTGGAGTGCATAGTAGGAATGTTAGGGACTTAAAGATCAAATCGGATGAAAGATATATATGGGAGCTATAGCTATATCTGAACCGATTTTCTCCAAATTTGATATACTTGCTTCTAGGCCGAACTCGGTTGGGTGTGCCAAAATTCAGGTAATTTGGACTGATAGTGGACATTTGGTGCACATTTAACCCGAAATCGGATGAAGATATATATGGGAGCTATATCTAAATTTGATCCGATTCTCACCAATTTCAATAGGGTTCGTCCTTGGGCCAAAAAAATATTGTTTGGAAAATTTCATCTCAATCGGATAATAAATGCGACCTGCATTTTGTTCACAAGAATACATGGACAGACGGACGGACGGACGGACAGACGGACGGACATGCATAAATCGACTCAGAAAGTGATTCTATGAAGGTTCTCAAAAGTAACTATGGGTCTAACTCGTTTCCTTCTCCATGTTACAAACAAATGCACAAAGACATAATACCCTTACCACTATGTGGTGTAGGGTATAAAAAGCATGCAAAATAAAACATTACTATTGTACATTTCAAAAGTCAAAATGAAAATGTTAACATATCACATTTTTACGCGATTTTTTTTGGATATTATCCTTTTCGGATAAGAGACAATTCCGAATTTGTATGAATCATTAAAATCAGTTCAGCGGTTCTTAAGTTATAAGCGTAGTAACTAACACAACTTTCATTTATATATATAGATGTATAGATAGATTTAAAGTATGCGTGGTCAGTTCCTCAGCCCCCAAACAAATACTTAGGGTTGGAGGGAACCAATATCTTGTTTATTTGGGAAATATAAGGATTTTAGATAAATCTAAATAGTGGGCGTAAAAGGAGGCGTGGTCAATATTTTTATACCCTACACCACAAGGTGGTCAGGGTATTATGTCTTTGTGCATTTGTTTGTAACAGGCAAAAGGAAACGAGATAGGCCCTTAGTTCCTTTTGACGATCTGCATAGAATCACTTTCTGAGTTGATTTATGCATGTCAGTCCGTCTGTCCGTCCGTCCGTCCGTCCGTCTGTCCATGTATTCTTGTGAACAAAATGCATGTCGCATTTATTATCCGATTAAGATGAAATTTTGCAAACAATATTTGTTTGGCCCAAGGACGAACCCTATTGAAATTGGAGATAATCGGTAAAAATTTAGATATAGCTCCCATATATATCTTCGTCCGATTTGCCTTTTATTGTGCACCAAACGTGTAATATCAGCCCGAATAGTATGGAATTTTGCACATACAACCAAATTAGGCCTGAAAATAAGTATGCCAAATTGTATCGAAATCGGTTCAGATATAGCTATAGCTCCCATATATATTGTTCATCCGATTTGTTATTTTTGTCCTCCGCAGCCGTAATATGCACTCTGTAACAACAATATTTGGGGAAATATATCAAATGCAGCTCAGAAATACCTTTGCTAAATTTTATCGAGATCGGTTCAGATTTGGATATAGTTCCCATATATATTTTTTATCCGATTTCAAATTAATTTCGCACCAAATGGGCAATACAAGTCCGAATTTAAAAGGGATGTTGTGCAAATGACCGACAAAAAGTAGGGCGACTAGTCAACGTTTACTTTAATTGTCAACATATATAGCTGTGCATAACATTACCTATTAGCAACTGAAAAATACTTTTACGGCAATCTATATATATATAACCAGTAAAGAAAGTCCTAAAGTCGGGCGGGGCCGATTTTATGATACCCTACACCACTTTGCTAATTTAGTTGAGCTCCACTTAATAATTATAAGTTTTTTTATGGGAGAATTCAATCATACACGCTATGATTATAATTATAATTTAAAATTCAAAGGACATATATTCGGCATATTTAGTCCTTTGAATTTTAAATTATAATTATAATCATAGCGTGTATGATTGAATTCTCCCATAAAAAAACTTTTAAGTATTAAGTGGAGCTCAACTAAATTAGCAAAGTGGTGTAGGGTATCATAAAATCGGCCCCGCCCGACTTTAGGACTTTCTTTACTGGTTATATATATAGATATTCCAAACGTATCTAGTGGAAATGAAATACTTTCAAATACTGAAAGTCTCAAATATGTAGGTGTAGTATTTGGACAAGATATGATATATTATATATTATAAACTAATAATTCGACTTGTTATGACATATGCATTCCCAATATGGGCATTTATTTCATGTCACCAAATGGAGAGAATTCGAGTTTTCTTTCTTTTCTTAAAAAATCTATAATTTAAGTAGAATTGAAAGATTTGACAGATTTGCAGTACGCACAGCCATCAACTGTCTCAAAAAATGCACCACACATTCTAATAAAATCTAAATTTATCCACGTGCCAGTAATGAGACTTCAACATCTTCTAGATTGTGGCGGACTGATCAGGAAAACTAATATTTTACCATAGACGTTTCAAGTCATATATATAATGTAACAAGTAAGCAAAGGCCATAGTCGTGCGGTGCCGGCCATGTGACCTTTTTGTCCAAATCCATTTTGAAAGTTTTCGCTTTTGAAATTTTATCACGAAGTACTGCACTTAGCATTTTGACCAGGGACATCTGCCCACTATTTTCGCACTCCGTCGTGCTGTTAGTTGTTGTGGTCCATTTTAGAGCTAAATATAATCCAATGGTCATCCAAAATGCTAGAATTCTTCCCAGTCCTTAACTCTCTTCTCAGGCGTTTCGATTGGCTTCAATTGTATGAAATTTGTTCTGTTTTGGTTCAGTCGAACCGCTAAATATTTTGCGATCATCTCCAAAAGTAACAGGTTCCTCTGTATCCCCAAATTTAGACTCATCTATATGAATTCCTTGTCTACGATATTTGGCTATATTCGTCAACGAAATAAGCATAAAAAAACCAGAAGTTCGCCTTTTGTGTATTTCGGATATCGCCTGTATTTGTTTCGACAAAATTAGTGGTCCATTCTACCCGCTGTCTTAACCTCTAAATTCATGAGAGATTTCGTATCCTTTGGTTTCTATTTGTGACCTTTATAACGACTCAAAAATCAGGAACATTTTTAGTTGTTAGTCCATTCAAAACAATAGGCCTAGTCCTTCTGAGCCTAACCCTACCCTTATGAAAATTTTCTTGAGGATCGGACGATAATTGCAATCTGTATGTAATTATCCCAAACTGTGTTGTAATGTGAAAAAATATTACAAAATAAAATAAAAACAAGTAAGCAAAGGCTACAGTCGAGCGGGGCCGACCGTTGAATACCCTACAACACTATAATAAACCATACAGTTTATATAGGCGAGATACTCGAAAGAATTCCACAAGATATTGTGACAAATAATAAAAGAAAACCAGGTTTCGTCAGGTTTCGTTCTCTAATTTTCGAATAATAGCAACTTAAACCAGTTTGCTCATTTCCAATTTATTGGTAGATGTTGCACGTAAATGGTCTTCCTAGATCTGGAACCAATATTTCCCAAAGACCAATAATCTCTCAGAAGTGGCAAAAGATTAACATTTATTATTGGTTTTTGACTGAAACGCATCTATATGAGATACAGGCATTTGACTATATTCTTCAACGAAATCGGCGTTAACGAAATAGTCAAAAGTGCGTCTTTCCTGTATTTGTGAATTCTCCAAAAAGTCACTGGAATGGACTTTTTCGCATTTTGTCTAAAAAAGTTGGCAAACTATTTCACACATTGAATATTTTTGGATGGCCATCCGAAACTGCTTGGCTTTTGCAATGTGCGGTAACCCCCATTCAAATGTGCGTGAGGATCGGGCGATAATTACTACCTGCTGACAATTTTGCAGTTTTTTGGTCCATTTCAACCCCTAAATATATAACGATCATCTCCAAAAAGAGTAGGCATCTATTCTGACCCTCATCTTATCCCCATGTAAAATTTCGTAAGGATGGGGCCATAAATGCGATCTGTATATGATATCCTGATATTCTAACTACTTAGTTTTGTTAGCTGTAAAAATATTACCAAATGTTTAATTCAAAATGAAAATATGCCAAAAATATGACAAAATTGAAAAAATATGAGAAAATTTTACAAAATCAATATTTTCATCTTTAGAGAGATATTTTTATGAGATTTTTTTAGACGTTTTTTCTTTCCTGCCAAGAGGCCATTCTGAATTAATGAGAACTGTCGAAATCAGTTCAGCCGTTCTCGACATATAAGAGATTTTTCAAGCATATATTCTTTGATAAACATATATATCGCACATATTTTGCTATATATCCGTTTTGTTGGATGTTAACATCAATGTAAAGATCAGAAGTAACATTGTCATGGCTTTGTGATTTCGCCGGGATTTAAAATATTCGCGGTTTAATGAAAAATTTTGAATTTTTTCAACACAAAAGATATGGTCTATTTTACCCGCTAAATATTATCCGATGACCACCCAAATTGGTAGGCCTCTTCCCCGCCCTAAACTCTAGCTACAAGCGAAATTCCGCGTCGATTTGTCTATAATTGCGACGTGTATAGCTACTGCAAAATCCGACATTTTTTCAGTATTTGGTCCATTTCAACCCCTAAACATTTGGCGATCATCTCCAAAAGAAATAGGGTTCTATTCTGACCCGAGACCCACCTCCATTCTAAATTTCGTGAAGATCGGGCCATAATTGCGACCTGTAGAGTGATTACAAATTAACATGGACAGACGGACAGACGGACAGACGGACGGACGGACATACATAGCTAGATCGACTCAGCTCGGCGAGCTAGGAAGATCCATATATACTTTCCTATGTGGGAAACCAATATTTCGTGGTGTTACATAATTTTTGGGCCAATCAAACTTATAATACCCCCAACACACAGTGTTGTAGGGTATAAATATTATAAGTCAAATTGAAAAAATGGCATGCGATAAATAATGTGAAAAAATAAAAAAATGTCAATACTACAAAACCTATATTAACATCATTATAGGCATTATTATGCCAACAATTTTCGAACTTAACTTCTATTTACTTGTTTAATTTGATATCTTTTGAAAACAAATTTAAATTTCGCAGTTGGAATAATGACAAATTGGTCTCTTCAAATAACTTAAATCAGGAGTCACGTATATAATGGCGCTACTTTGAAACATGGAGCTACATTGGCAATTTATTGGAAGGGGTGCACTAAGCCATGAGAAATAACGATACAGCAAAATCGATCTGGAAATGTGGCTAAGAACCAGGAAGTAATTAAAGCAGGGGCTACCTTTATATGAGGGCTAATTGGAAAATGGTCTATATAATAGAATGATAATATAATAGGCTATAGTCGGGCGGCCGACTATGTACAACACCGCAATAGTCTCGTAAACGTTTTATCTTGGTTTTTTGACCGAAACCAAGGGGTCATGCAAATCTTCGTAGCATTTGCCCAATATTTACGACCTATGACGTGGAAATGGGCATTTAAAACAATATGATTCCTGTATCCCCGATATTTGGCTATATTCGACAACGAATCACACACACCTTTGAACAGCTAAATATTATCCGAAGATCCATGTCTATATTAGTTGAGACCTGTAGGGCGACTGCAAATTCTAGACAATTTTTAGGTTAACCGAAAGAGCCTTTTCCAAAACATTAGGCTTCTATTCTGATCCTAACCCTACTCCCATGCAAAATGACGTGAAGATTGGACATTAATAGCAACCTGTATATAATACCCGAAAAAAAAATAAAATTTACAATACATGGTTGTGTGTTAGATTGAAAAAATGAGATATTGGGTTAAAAATATGACAAAATATAAAAAATGTTAAAAAAAAATATTCATATCTTTATTAGTATCTCTTTATGCGATTTTTCTATTTTCCCCCATTTTTTCCATACACGTCATTCTGTATTGGTGAGAATTGTCAAAATCCGTCCAACTGTTCTTGAGTTAACGGTCTATCTAACATCACTTTCTTTGATATACAATATTGTATATTTTTTGCTAAATGTGCGATATCTTGGCTATGAACATCACTGTAACGGCCACAAATGACCTTTTTGTGATTTCGCCGGAAATTTTCGTATTTTTATACCCTACACCACATAGTGGTAAGGGTGTTATGTCTTCCTGTATTTGTTTGTAACATGCAGAAGGAAGCGAGATAGTCCCATAGTTACTTTTGATCATCTTCATAGAATTACTTTCTGAGCCGATTTATGCATGCCAGACCGTCTGTCCGTCCATCCATGTATTTTTGTGAACAAAATGCATTAGTTGTGCACCAAATGGCTTATATAAGTTCAAATGGCCCGCATTTTGATACATCCCACCGAATTCGGTCTAGAAGCAAGTAAGTGGGAAGTTGTCTGTAACACTAAAATGAAGACTCCGAAAACATTCCTGTAGGGATATCTGTAGCTTATTTTTTATATAACAAAATCAAACTTCTTACGCCCATTTGGATAGAAAATAGTTATAAAGGAAGTATATATGTAAGACTATTTATTGAAATGTCGTTCAAAGGAATTTACATTTAATCATTTTTATGTAATAGGCGCTCCAGCAACGTACACGTACGAACGACTTACTGACAAAATGAATGAATACAGACATTGATTGTGCATTGCCCTGGGGGCATGTTTTGTAAATATCACGTAAATTGCAAATAAAGAGGGATTTGTAATTAAAATAGAAGTATTGTTGTATTTACCATGAACAGTTCCAGCTCGTCCTTGTTCACTGCAAAAGTCAACATTTTATCCCAGTGAAAAGCCAGTTAGAATAAGAAGAGTACTTAGCTTGTTGGTTTGCAAGCTATACAAACTACACTCCGTCGGTTGCAGTGAAGTAGCCAGTTGGTCACATTGGTTCGTACGCGCTAGACTTCTGTGACGTGTGGTTGAATGTGAATCTGATGTTTCAAGTTGGTCAACTTGAAATGGAATGGAATAACTCTGGACGAGAACTGCATTCGAAGATAGACAGGCCAGGAAACGAGAATTGAAAAGGTTCTTGTTTAACGAGTGGAAGCGAAACAAAGTCGAAGTATTAAGGAATTAGTAATTAAAAAATTAGTTTATCTCTTAACAAGATGTGTTCTTTATGTTGTTCACTTGTCGACGACATAAAGTTGAACTTTTGTTAGTACTCTGGCAAGGCATAAAAGAAATAGCGTTTTCAAGTTCTCGAATATCAAAGAAAAAAAAATTATTTTATAATTTATATAGGTAGTATTGCAGTAGAAATATTATATCAGCTACTTTACTCAGCATCAATTACCGACTAGAAACAGGGTAGAGCAGAGGATCCAGATAAAATATATAAGTAAGAGAAGGGAAAACTATGTTTCATTAATCATTCTATGGCATCGGGATACATGTAAATAAAATGAAATATTTACGAAGTCAGTCTTATTTTTCCATAAGAATTTAAGTGCCAAAAAGCTACCAGACTAAAAGTGCAATATTAAATTTTATTTTTATCGCTGTAGTCCTTCGTTTTAAACAAGTCAATAAAATATTGTTATTATTTATACAGTTAAGTTCTTCAAAAGTAATACCATATTATTAAACATCAGCACAAATGACATCTATCATGGCTCTTTGAAGTACACACCGATTTCTATTATCGGCTGTGTTAAATAGATGGTATACTTGAATTATTTCATTAGCAACAAGTAAGCAAAGGCTATAGTCGTGCGGGGCCAACCATGTGATACCCTACAACACTACAATATTTTAGAGGCCCCCTTATGTCCAAATCCATTATGCAAGATTTCGCTATTAAAATTATGTCACGGAGCACCAGCCCAGATAATACCCTTAGCATTTTAACCAGGGACATTTGCCCAATATTTACGCACTCCGTCGTGCAAAATCAAGAACATTTTCAGTTGTTGGTCCAATTCAACCCCTGAATATATTGCGGACATTTTTGAAAATAATAGGCCTAACCCTACCCTTGTGAAAATTTTCGTGAGGATCGGGCGATAATTGCAGACTGTATAGAATAACCCTAACGTGTGTTGTAAGGTGAAAAAAATTAAAAATATTCACTTTAATACTATAAGTCAAATTGAAAAAATCGCATGCGATAAAAAATATGAAAATGTGAAAAAATGTCACAAAATACTACAAAATCTATATTAACATCATTATTGGCATCTTTTTGTGCGATTTTTAGATTTTATTCTTTTATGATAAGAGGGCATTCTGAATTGACAAAATTTGTAATTTGACCCTAGCCCCACCTCCATTCTAAATTTCGTGAAGATCGGGCCATGATTGCGACCTGTAGAGTGATTACAAATTAACGTGGACAGACGGATTGACGGACGGAAGGACATACATAGCTAGATCCACTCAGCTCGGCGAGATAGGAAGATCCATATATACTTTCCTATTTGGGAAACCAATATTTCGAGGTGTTACATAATTGTTGGCCCAATCAAACTTATAATAACCCCAACACATAGTTTGTAGGGTATAAAAATCGATTCCAATAATTTACATGTTTGTTTTGAAAAAAATTATATATTTTGGTCTTTCGATTAATTCAATACTAATAGGTCCAAATTATATCAGTTGTGCTGTGCAGTTACATAAATAAGAGTTGATACAGTTCACCTTTATTGTCATACTAGCTGAACCCTGCGCGCTTCACAACTCCTCTCGCTTTTATATGCATTCAAAATTTTATATATGAATATTTGTTGGTTAAAAAAAATAAATAAAAAAAAAAATCAAAAATTTAAAAAGAAAAACTAATTATTGTAATATCTTAATGCGTAAACAAACAAATCGCTAAGCCTACTAACACGTAAACATGCCAGGAACAGCTGACCATGAGAAAAGCATGAACATGACAAATTAAGTCCGCATACACGAAGGGTTTGTACTTCGGAGTTTTTAATTTCATAGCAAATACCAAGCGTGCATGAAACTGCAATCTTTTGAAGTTGAGTGGCATTTCTATTGCAATTAGAGAATTCGGAGTAGCAACATCATTCTCTGAAATAATCATATCCTCAATTAAATTGTTGTGCAGTGTTTTATGGTTAGCCTAATACCATTGCAAAGGCATTGTGGGTCAATGCTTCATAATAAAATCATATCCCAATCTGAAACGATTTCAATATAATTTGACAAAACTTACTTTTACACCAAATTCCATCACACCTTCTATATTTCATTGAAATTGGAGGTATATACCGTGTTTGGTTCATTGAAATTGAAATTGGTCGAGAATATATGGGAGTTATATCCAAATTTTAACAAATTTCTAATTAAATTGACAAATTTATTATTGTAATCGAATTCCGCCACACTTTCTGAATTTCATTGGAATCGGACATACATACCATGTGTTGTACATAACATACCCAAACCTCAATTGTTTGTTTGTACCAAATTTTGTCACTCATGCCGAATTTCATTGGAATCGGACATACGTATCGTATTATTGCATCAAATATATGAAATCAGTCGAACATATATATGGGATCTATATCTAAATCTGTACCAATTACAATATCCCGTCCCTCATTCCAAATTTGGAGAATGTATCTGTAATCGAACAATAGATATGTGCATATAAAATCTAAATTTTGGAATTACCTCCTATACTGATGCTATAACTCCAGTTCCAAGTGGAATTTAAATAAAATGTGTATAGCCTATGTTACTTTCAAGCGATGTTATAGTATGCTTGAAAAGTTTCAGGGAAATCTGTGCAGCGGTTTTCGAGTCCATAAATTACAAACAAACAAACATACAAGCATTTACCTCTTTTATAGATATAGATATTATGCTGTCTCAACACATATTTGTGCAAAAAAAAGCTTCACCGTGTAGACAAAATAGTTTGTTTATTAAATAACACAAAAACGATTTAAATATGTTAAAAAGTAACGTTCATTTATGACTGATATTTTCCACAGGAGTTATTTTTATATATTTCCTATGACATAATTCGTTGTACCCGAGAGACGATCTAATATCCATAAAAGAGGAACCAACGAATTAAAAAGAACTAAGTTTTTTTGGCATTTCTACTAAATCTTACAACCCCACTAATAAACATTTACATCTATGTCCACAGTTTGCCCTTACGAAATCTGCGTAACAATGTACGCTGTTTTGTCAGTTACGTCTCTTCGTCTCGGTGCACATTACTAATAAAAAACAACAGCAACACAAATAAACATTAATCCGATAAAGAAATGTAAAAAAGATGGGCGGCCCGAATATATTATTCCCTACCATTATGTATATTTAGTAGAGTTACCCGTAACAAATACAAGCGTGTAATGGGATTTTATGTGAAGTAGAACATACCAACTATGAACCCTTTTTGAATGGATATTATGGCTTTAAAGCAGGTATAATTTGGAATCAAAGAAAATTATTATATGGAGGGTAACCAACTCTAAATCGATTTCCGGCAAATTTTACCGAGGCATTTATACCTCTAGTACCAAATAACTTTGCTATAGAGTGCATGATATGACTTCGAGGAGCATTATATAAAACAAGTTTAATAGCAAGCGGTCCCTCCAAACTTTTAATATCCTCCACCATTTAGAAAAAAACTAGTAAAATCTGAAATAGAATAATTTAAAAATGCCGTCATAATTTTTATGGTGTTATGCGAAAACGAAGATGGTGCCCATTACGAACTCAAAACACAAAGCTTTAAATAATCTTGGTCATATACAGACAGTTCTATACGAGGATGTCCCCTACATCGGGCTAAAATTGTGATAAAACCAATCAAAAGAACAAAAATCTGGCAGTTATATGGGGGTTATACTATTACGAACTCCAAACACCAAGTTTGAATAATTCTATTGAAAACTTATTACAATCATTAAAATACCGCATATTGTGTGATACCGTTATATGGAGGTTATACGAAAGCGTGGACCCCTAAAGCTGGTTGTCTGCCAGAGAAAGCGGCGCCTAATACGAACTCTAAATATCAAATTTAATAAAATTCTGTTCAAACATTTTTGTCACCGAAAAAAGTATCCATAACGAACTCTAAATACCAATTTTGAAAAAAAAAACTGGTGGGAGGTTTGAAGGTGTGTGAAAGTACCGAATATCTGGAGGTATAGTTATATGGAGACTACACCAAAACGTTGACATATATAGACAATTTCCAATACAAAATTCTGCAGATCAAACACACATGGCCTCCATATATGATGGAAGGTATAAAAAAAATATATATACATATATATATATATATATATATATATATATATATATATATATATATATATATATATATATATATATATATATATATATATATATATATATTTATTTATTTATTTATTTATTTATTTATATATGTATGTATATAGGAACCGAGTTTCGCCAAATAGAAATAGTCGGTTGAATGTGCTAAAATCCATCCAATTTGTGCTGATATTAACCATTTGGTGCACAATAAAATGTAATCGGATAATGATATAAAATTATTCTAAAATTATTCCAGTGACAGCCCATCATATTGTTTATAAGCGTACAAAGGCATATTGGTGAGAATTTTCCAGAAAAAAGTTATTCGTGATGGAATTCAAGCGTGATGGTGTGATTTCTTTACATTTGGTGTTCCGTAGCATAGCACGACGTCAAGGAAGTGGACGGAAGAAAAACAGCAACATCAGCAGAAATGGTTCGAAAAGTAATGAAGCGACTTAATCGAAACCCGCGTCGCAGTGGCCAAAAAATGGCTCATGAGCTGAACATATCGCAATATTCCATTCGGCAAATATTGAAAAATGAGCTCGGGGTAAAGCCATCGAAATTTCAAAAAGTGCAAGAACTTACACCGCAACAGAAAGAAAATAGACTCGAAAGAGCTAAAGAGTTGGTTCATTTGGCCGAAGGTGGTGAACTGCCGAATTTGGTTTTCTCCGATGAGAAAACATTCGTTGTCCAGCAGTTTGTAAACAAACAAAATGATCGTGTTCACTTGACAAAGAGGTCAGCTGAAAATATGCACCTTCGGTTGGCCACCAGAACTCAAGCACCGGCCATGGTGATGGTGTGAGCCGCCATAACAGCCGATGGTAGCTCTCCGCTGGTAATTATCAACCGTGGCATCAGAATAAATGCCGAATATTGTTGCGAAAATATTCTGGAGGGTGTATTAAAGCCTTTTACACGCAAACATTTTGGCCGCAGACCTTGGACATTCCAACAGGACGTAGCACGCGCCACCCAAGAATGTCTACAAAATGATATTTCTCGCTTAATTTCCAGCGCACAATGGTCACCAAAATCTCCGTATACCAATCCATTGTGTCTTGAGTATTTTGGAAAGCATTGGTGGCACTAAAAAATACCAAAGTGTCGATCACCTCAAGCCAGCGCTTTGCCGGGAATGGACCAAAATACCGCAGAGCAACATTCGGGCAAGGTGATCAATTCGAACAAATCTAAACTTATTCTAACATTTGATGCTACTTCCGACATTTTTATACCCTCCACCAAGGGTAGGAGGGTATATTAACTTTGTCATTCCGTTTGTAACACCTCAAAATATTCGTCGTAGACCCCATAAAGTATATATATTCATAATCAGCATAAAATTCTAAGACGATTTAGCGATGTCCGTCTGTCTGTCCGTCTGTCTGTCTGTCTGTCTGTTGAAATCACGATAGAGCCCACATTATTTGACGTAGACCTTTGAAATTTGGCACAAGTGTGTGTATTGTCCCTAGGATGGTTGGTATTGAAAATGAGATATATCGGTCCACGTTCTGGTATAGTCCCCATATAACGGTACCTCCCGATATTCGGTATTTTGATGATTTATGCCACATTTTTTCACGGATTTATCTGAAAATTGGTATTTGTAGGTCACAACGGGTCCCTGAGCGTGTGGCAAAACATTGCATGTATAGGTCCACGTTCTGGTATAGTCCCCATATAACGGTACCTCCCGATATTCGGTATTTTGATGATTTATGCCACATTTTTTCACTGATTTGTGTAAAAGTTGGTATTGTGGGTCATAATGGGTCCTAGTTCGTGTGGCGAAACATTGTAATTATAGGTGCACGTGTTGGTGTAGCCCCTATATAACGGTACCTCCCGATATTCGGCATTTTAATGTTTTTTGCTACATTTCTTCTAATGTTCTTTTACCCTAGGGTGGAGGGTATTAAAAGTTTGGCCCGGCCGAACTTAATGTTTTTTTACTTGTTTGCTTTCATTCAGTAAAATAAAAAAAAAATAATAAAAATTATGGCGTTGGACTTTGTTGCAGTTTTTTTATTTCATTCTCTAGAGTTGACAGTGTTGACATTTTCAAGTGTTGACAGAAATTTGCAGTGAAATAAGATAACAAATAATAACAGGAAAAATCCAATTTATTAAGAAAGTAGAGCTAACAAGTAAAAAACCTGTAAGTTATATGGGGTCTATACAAAGATGTGGACCGGCACGGACAATTTGCTGTCATAGGATGTAGTATTTATTACGAACTTGAAATACTAAATTTAAAATAGTTCCGGTAAATAATGTCGCTAAAATCATCAAGATTCGGAATATCGGGGGTACCGTTATAATGGGGCCATACGAAGACGTAGACCTGCATAGAAAATTTTCTGTTATAGGCTGTAGTATTCATTACTAACTTCAAATACTAAATTTGAAATAGTTCTGGTAAATAATGTCGGTAAAATCATCAAAATACCGAATATCGGGAGGTACCGTTATATGGGGGCTATACGAAGAAGTGGACCTACATGGCCTATTTTTCTGTTTTATGCTGTAGTATCTATTACAAACTTCAAATACCAAATTTGAAACAATTCGGGTAACTAATGTCGCAAAAATCATGAAAATACCGAATATCTGGAAGTACCGTTATATGGGGGCTATACGAAGACGTGGACCTACAATTTTCAATAAACAAAAGTCCTGCAGGCATAATACACATTTGAGTAAAATTTTATCAACCTACTTTATTTCGTTCGGAAGCTAGATTGATTTCCACTGACGGACAGACGGACGGACATTGATAAATCGACATAGAATTTTACGCTGATCAAGAATATATACTTTGTGGGGTCGAAAATGTATATTTCGAGTTGTTACAAATGGAATGACAAACTTAATATACCCTCCATACAATGGTGGAGGGTATAAAAATAGAAGACTCGTGTATCGACGTTTTTAACCTTTTCATCCCAAAGTCGTCCTCTTTCAATTTTTTTGATAATTTCGGACTAAGATTCCTATTCGTTGATTTTAGGTATGTAGTGTCTTCGAAAATATTGCAAAACAAAATATAAATTATTCCATAAAAATGTAAATGGCTATATTTTCCAGCCGATAGAAAAAGTTTGATAAACTATAATATAAATGGCCCCAACATAAACTTTTGTTTAAAAAGATCAGAAAAGGAGTAATTAAAACTTTTGGAGTTTTGATTTACCGACTTGGTACCATCAGCTCCATTAAAAATTTGTCCATACCATTCCAAATCGGTTGGATGCCCTCGCAATAACTAATCGCTAAAACGTTAATTTTATATAGAGGCTATTCAAAGCATGAACCAGAAACTCCTTTGGGGATTTGATATAAAAACGAGTACAAGTTCACTTGATATTTTTCACAACTAAGGCTGACCACTGTATAGTAAAATTATAAGAAAAATTGGTTACTTTACACATTCCTTCTATTTTAAGCCCTACTTTCATTCCCTACCCCTACTTTCATACCTTCTATTTTAAGCCCTACTTTCCCTGTATTTATTGAATAATTGAATATTGTCGCTCAGTGTTATATTCGCCTTGTCGAAATACTCGAAACAACAGTTGTTTTTAAACCGGCATGTCCTGCCAAATATTTGAAATCTAATGCCGTAAAAAGGCAATAGAGTAAAATCTGCATAAAATAACATTCTTCTACAGTATCCATTTTATTGAAAAAGGCAAGGACATTTCACTGGAGGATGAGGTCGTTCAGACGTTCTTGTAACAAACTGGAGATTTAAGTAAATACTTCAAAACTAAAATATAGTACAAAATAACAACTTCCAAGAAACACATCGATACATGAAAATACACATTTACGTTTGTAGTATATGTGCTAAGAGATCTATATACTGTGTAGACTGTCATGTGTGCGACCACCATAATTTGCAGTACTTTTAGGGCGTTCCATTTATAAATAGTAGTTGGAGGAAAAGACAAGTGCAAGACAAATATGTTACAAATTGTGACTATGACCGACGACACATAACCAAATACACTGTACAAGCATATACTACGCATACTCGATTATGTATATATATATATTAAATTGTGTTAAACGACAGCAACGTTTTGAGCACCAAATTAAAAATTACTCAGGAAGAAGATATACTGTTTAAACACTACCCTCTGCAGTCTAAACTAGTAAATATTTAAATGTTTAATGTATGGCGAACTTGACATTTTTATATCCTCCACCTTACTATGGAGGGTATATTCATTTTGTCATTCCGTTTGTACCTCATCGAAATAATGATCTTAGACCCAACAAAGTATATATATGCTTGATCAGCGATTTAGCCATGTCCGTTTGTCTGTCTGTTGTAATCACGCTATCTTTCGAACGAATTGAGATAGAAGGCTAATATTTTGCACACATGTTTATTTTGCCAGTAGGCAGGTTAAGTTCGTGAATGGGCCATGTAGGTCCACGTTTTCATATAGCCCCCATATAACGGTACCTCCCGATATTCGGTATTTTGATGATTTTAGCGACATTATTCAACGGAATGGTTTCAAATTTGGTAGTTAAAGTTAAATGGATACTACAGGCTGATACAGAAAATTGTCTGTGCAAGTCCACGACTTCGTATAGCCCCCATATAATGGTACCTCCCGATATTCGATATTTTGATGATTTTAGCGATATTATTCACCGGAATTGTTTCAAATTTGGTGTTTGAAGTTAAAAATGGATACTACAGTCTAAGAAAGAAAGTTGTCTGTGCAGGTCCACTTCTTCGTACAGCCCCCATATAACGGTACATTCGGTATTTGACGATTTTAGGTACAATACTCACCGAAATTGTTTGAGATGTCGGAACCTCCCTGTGTACGGTATTTTGATGATTTTGGCTACATTATTCACCGTTTATTTCAAGTTTCGAATTTGAATATGGTAATGGCTTGTGACAAACATTGCCTATGTAGGTGCACGTCGTACAGGTCCTAAACTTTTAATACACTCCACCTTAGGTAAAGGAAAGATTAATCAAAAAATCATCAAAATATTGAATATCGGGAGGTACCGCTATATGGGGCTATACAAAACGTGAACCAATACATACAATATTTCGGCAACGGAGCTAGAACCCATTAGGAATATCTGGAGGTTTCGTTATATGGGAGCTATACCAAAACGTGGACCTATACATACAATGATTCCCCACCGCATCCCGAACCGATTATGACCAGAAAATACCAATTTTTAGACAAATCCGTGAAAAAATGTGACAAAAACCATCAAAATGGGAATATCTGAAGGTACCGTTATATGGTAAATAAATTTAGACGCTGTACGTCAAATAATGTGGGCTGTATCGTGATTTCAACACACAGACGGACATCGTTAAATCGTCTTAGAATTGTGTGCTGATTATGAATATATGTACTTTATGGGGTCTACGACGAATATTTAGGGGTGTTGCAAACGGAATGACAAAGTTAATATCCAAGGTGGAGGGAATAAACATCGTAGTGTACCGGAGTCGGAGCACTAAAAAAACGTTGTGGTCCGCAATCGGAGCACTAAACAAGTAAAAAAGCAGTAAGTTCGGCCGGGCCGAACTTTGAATACCCTCCATCATTTGGATCAAATTAGGACATTTCAAAAAAAAAAAAAAAATAAATAAAAAAATAAATAAATAATAATAATAAATAAATAAAATCCATTAAAATTTCTTGTTAAAATCTTTAAAATACCTAATATCGGAAGGAGCCGATATATGGGGGCTATTCGATATCGTGGACCTATATATTTAATAATCCTCCAAGGGATAAAGTGCTCACAAAGAACTCCTTGTGTTGAATTCCAGACAATTCCGTTAAAAATGTGGCTAAAATCATCAAAATACCGAATATCGGGGGGTAACTATATATGGGGGATATACGATATCGTGCACCTATAAAGACAATTCCTTTCAGGGAGTAAAGTACTCACGTGGGACTCCTTGTATGGAATTTCAGATAATTCCATTGAAAAATGTGGATAAAATCATCAAAATACCGAATATCGGGGGTACCGTAATATGGGGGATATACGATATCGTGGGCCTATATAGATAAATCTCTTCCAAGGGGTAAAGTTCCTACAGGGAACGCTACAGCCTAAACGAATTAAGATAGGAAGCCAAAATTTTGCACTGATATCTCTTTTGTCTGCAGGCAGGTCAAGTTCGAAGATGGGCTATATCGGTCCACGATATCGTTTATCCCCCATATAACGGTACCCTCCGATATAAGGTATTTTGATGATTTTAGCCACATATTTCATAGAATTGTCTGAAATTCCACACAAGGTGTTATTTGTGAGCACTTTACCCCCTGACCGAGAGTTCTCTATATAGGTCAACGATATCGTATAGCCCCTATATAACGGTACCCCCGATATTCGGTATTTTGATGATTTTAGCCACATTTCCCAATTGCATCCAAGGAATTCCTTGTGAGTACTTTACCCCCAGACATAGATTTGTCTATATAGGTCCACAATATCGTATATCCCCCATATATCGGAACCTTCCGATAATAGGTATTTTAAAGATTTTAACGGAATTTTCAATAGCTTTTATTTTTTTTTTTTTTTTAATTTTCTAATTCGTTCCAAAAGGTGGAGGGTATTCAAAGTTCGGCCAGGCCGAACTTACTGCTTTTTAACTTGTTGGGTCTAAAATAATTATTTCGATGAGTTACAAACGGAATGACGAACTTAACATACCCTCCATAATATGCATGGACAGACGGACGGACAGGGCTAAGTCATCTTAGAATTTTACGCTGATCAAGAATATATATACTTTGTTGGGTCTAAAATGATTATTTCGATGAGTTACAAACGGAATGACGAACTTAATATACCCTCCATACTATGCATGGTGGAGGGTATAAAAACATAGTTACCGCAGTAAATTATATCCCAGATGGTTGGTACTGAAAATGAAATATATAGGTACTATCGTATTGCTCGTATATGTATAATGGTACCTCTCGATATTATACGATGGCCATTCAAAATGCTAGGCGTCTGCTCAGTCCATGTATATACAGGGTGAGATAAAAAAAACTGCAACAAAGTCAAACGCCCTAACTTTTACATTTTTCTTTTTAATTTTATTGAATGAAAGAAAAATATGTCGTAAATTTTAGAATATGTTTAGATGTGTTCGAATTGGTCACCTTTGGCACGAATTATGATTGCATTTAAACAGCCAATGAAACCATCACACGCTGCCCGAATGTTGCTCTGCGGTATTTTGGCCCATTTCCGGCGAAGCGCTTGCTTCAGGTGATCGACACTTTGGTATTTTTTAGTGCCAACCTTGTTACTCCAGACACAATAGTCCAACGCATTGGTATCCGCAGATTTTGGTGGCCATTGTGGACTAGGAATGAAGCGCGGAATTTCATTTTTTAACCATTGTTGGGTGGTGCGTGCTGAGTGCGATGGTGCTGAGTACTGTTGGAATGTCCAAGGTCTGCGGCCAAAATATTTGCGTGCCCAAGGCTTAACTACATCCTCCAGTACATTTTAGCGAAAATAGTCGGCATTTATTCTGATGTCACGGTTGACAATTAAGAGCGGCTTTTATGGCGGCCCCACACCATCACCATGGTCGGCGCTTGAGTTCTGTTGGCCAACCGAAGGTGCACATTTTCAGCTAACCTCTTTGGCAAGTAAAAACGATAATTTTGTTTGTTTACAATCTGCTGGACAACGAATGTTTTCTCATTGGAGAAAACCAAATTCGGCAGTTCACCACTTTCGGTCAAGCGAAGCAACTCTTTAGCTCTTTTGAGCTTAGTTTCATTCCGTGGCGGTGTAAGTTCTTGCACCTTTTGGAATTTCAATGGCTTTACCCCGAGTTCATTTTTCAATATTTGCGAATGGAATATTGCATTATCTTCAGCTCACGAGCCATTTTTCGGCACCTGCGATGCTGGTTTCGGTCAAGTCGCTTCTTTACTTTTCGAACCATTTCTGCTGATGTTGCTGTATTCTTTCGTTCACTTCCTTAAAGTCGGGATACGCTACCAGTATCACGGTAACGAGCGATGGTACGAGACACAAAAGATTTATTCATAGTTAAATGCTGGAGTTCTCTAACGATAGCCACTTTTGGTTTTCCAGCCAAATATAAAGAAATCACTCCATCACCCTTGAATTCCATCACAATTGACTTTTTCTGTGGAAAAATCTTACCGAAATGCTTTTGTACGATTGCAAACAATTTAATGAGCTGTCACTGGAATGATTTGAACAGCTGCCGGACAAGTGGCTTAGAAATGGCAGCAGTCTAAAGTTCGTTGCAGTTTTTTCATTTCACCCTGTACATTCTAAATCAGCATGAAATTATATGTCGATGAAGCTATATCCGCCCGATTACATGTCTGTCCGTCTGTGGAAATCTCTTTAGCTTCTGAGCGAAATGAAGTAGGTTGATAAAATTTTACTTAGATGTGTTTTTGCAAGACTTTTGGTATTGCAAATGGGCCAAATAGGTCCATTTTCTTTAGCCCCCTTATAACTGTATCGACAGATTTAAGATATTTTGCTTGGTTTAGTCACAATTTGAAATCGAATTTGTTTACATTGGCAGTTTGTATTCCCAGTATGTAGGAAACATGATTGCATCACGTATGGAGACGTCATAACATATAAGTCCAAGTTTTGGTATAGACGCCATATAAATGTACCTCTAAATATTCCGTATTTTGGTGATTTGTGTCACAGATTCCACAGAATTGTTTCAAATTTGGTATTTGGAGTTTGTATTAGGCGCATCCTTCTCTGGCAAATAATTGGCTTCTTCATTACTTGTTTTGGGACTGCAATCAGTGAAATATCGTATATAAAGAGGCACTACAATATGCGGATTATACATTTTTTTTTGCTATAGCGAATAACGGCATTGGGCAACAGCCAATCCGGGAGTTGGAAAATGCTACATGGATATTATTCGGTTAATAGATCCAAATTGCAAAAAGAGTTTTGAGTTACCAAGCTAAACATGTTTCTCTATACTTCGTAAAATTTACGATAGAGTTTTAGATTTGATATACTCCAATGGGTTACATGTAGTTGTATTAAATATAGGTTATGTCGGTCTACGATTTGATATTGCCCACATATAAGGGTATACCCCGATTTCAAGTATTTTTATTTTTATACCCTCCACCATACTATGGAGGGTATATAACTTTGTCATTCCGTTTGTAATTTAGTTTGTCGATTTAGCGATGTCCATCTGGCCGTCTGTTTGTCTGTCCGTCTGTCTGCCTGTTGTAATCACGCTATCTTTCGAACGAATTGAGATAAAAGGCTAACGTTTTGCACACATGTTATTATCAGTAGGCAGGTTAAGTTCGTAAATGGGCCACGTAGGTCCAAGTTTTCATATAGCCTTCATATAATGGTACTTACCGATATTCGATATTTTCATGACTTTAGACACATTATCACAGGAATTGTTTCAAATTTGGTATTTGAAGTTCGCAATGGATACTACAGCCTAAGACAGGAAATTGTGTGTGCAGGTCCACGTCTTCGTTTGGCCCCCATATAACGGTACCTCCCTATATTCAGTATTTTGGCGACTTTAGCGTTTTAGTGTAATGGAAACTACAGTCTGTGACAGAAAATTGTCTATGCAGGTCCAGGTCTTCGTATAGGCCCCATATACCAGTACCTCTCTATATTCGGTATTTTGACGAGTTTAGGTACAATACTCACCGAAATTGTTTGAGATGTCGTATTTTAAGTTGGTAATGGATGCTACAGCCTATGACAGAAAATTGTCTATGCTGGTCCAGGTCTCGCACAGTTTCGATATAACGATATAACAATATACGATATTTTGATGATTTTAACTTCATTATTCACCTTTTATTTCAAGTTCCGAATTTTAATTTGGTAATGACTTATGACAAAAAATGCCTATCTAGGTCCACCTCGTATAGACAACAATATAATGCTATATTCGGTATTTTTAAAATTTTAACATTTTATTTTTAATTTTAACTTTCTGCTTTTTATACCCTCCACCATACATAGTATGGAGGGTATATTAAGCTCGTAATTCCGTTTGTACATCATCGAAATAATCATTTTAGACCCAACAAAGTATATATATATTCTTGATCAGCGTAAAATTCTACGGCGATTAGCCCTGTCCGTCCGTCTGTTGTAATTACGCTATAGTCAAAACGAATTAAGAGAGGAAGCCAAAATTTTGCACAGATCTTTCTTTTGTCTGCAGGCAGGTCAAGTTCGAAGATGGGCTATATCGGTCCACGATATCGTATAGCCCCCATATAACGCTACCCCACTATAATCCGGTATTTTGATAATTTTGGCAAAATTTTTCAATGAAATTGTCTCAAATTCCTTGAAATACCCTTGTGAGCACTTTACACCTGAAAGAGGGTCTATATAGGCCCACGATATCGTACAGTCCCCATGTAACGGTACCATCCGTTACCGGTATTTTGATGATTTTAGCCACATTTTTCTAGGGAATTGTCTTAAATTCCACACAAGGAGTTTTTTGTGTGCACTTTGTCCATTGGAAGAGAATTATCCATATAGGTCCACGATATCGTATATCCCGCATATAACGGTAACCCCCATTATTCGGTATTTTGACAATTTTTGAACGGAATTGTCTGAACTTCCACACGAGGATTTCGTTGTGAGTACTTTATACCTTGGAAGATAATTTTCTATATAGGTCTACGATATCGTATGGCCCCCATATAACGGTACCCCCCGATATTCGGTATTTTGACATTTTTTCAACGGAACTGTCTGAAATTCTACACAAGGAGTTTTTTGTGAGTGCTTTATCCCCAGACATAGATTTGTCTATATAGGTCCACAATATGGTATATCCCCCCATATATCGTATATCCCCCCATATACCTTCCGATATTAGATATTATAAAGATTCTATCATAATTTTGAATGGATTTTATTTTTTTAAAATTTTCTAATTTGTACCAAATGGTGGAGGGTATTCAAAGTTCGGCCCGGCCGAACTTACTGCTTTTTTACTTGTTAACTTGTTATACCCTCCACCATACTATGGAGGGTACATTTATTTTGTCATTCCGTTTGTAACTCTTCGAAATACTCTTGTCGGACCAAACAAAGTATATATATTCTTGATCAACGTAAAATTCTAAGACGATTTAGCCATGTCCGTCTGTCTGTCTGTGTGTCTCTCTGTTGTAATCACGCTATCTTTCGAACGAATTGAGATAGAAGGCTAAAATTTTGCACACATGTATATTTTGCCAGTAGGCAGGCTAAGTTCTTAAATGGGCTATGTAGGTCCACGTTAGCATATAGCCCCCATATAACGGTACTTTCCGATATTCGGCACTTTGATGATTGTAGCGACTTTATTAACCGGAATTGTTTAAAATATGGTATTTGAAGTTCGTAATAGATACTACACCCTGAGACAGAAAACTGTCTGTGCAGGTCCACGTCTTCGTATGGCCCCCATATAAAGGTACCTCCCGATATTCGGTATTTTGATGATTTTAGCGTCCTTATTCACCGTAGTAGTTACAAATTACGTATTTAGAGTTCGTAATGGAAACTATAGTCTGTGACAGAAAATTGTCTATGCAGATCCAGGTCTTCGTATAGGCCCCATATTTCAGTACCTCCCTATATTCGGTATTTTGACGATTTTAGGTACAATGCTCACCGAAATTATTTGAGATGTCGTATTTTAAGTTGGTAATAGAAGCTACAGCCTATGACAGAAAATTGTCTATGGAGGTCCAGGTCTTCGTATAGCTCCGATATAACGTTACCTCCCTATGTACGGTATTTTGATGATTTTAGCTACATTATTCACCGTTTATTTCAAATTTCGAGTAAGTTTCGCACAGACTCTAATATAACGGCTATATTCGGCATTTTTAAGATGTTAGCAGAATTTTTGGCCAATGTTATTTTTTTCGAAAATTTTCAAATTTGTTCTAATTGGTGGAGGGTATTCAAAGTTCGGCCTGTCCGAACTTACTGATTTTGTACTTGTTTTCAATTGATTGGCTCGTATTTGGCTTCTTGTTTAACGAGCCTTTTCGCAAAGTAGGTCAATGTTTTGGAGTAGGTACCTTCTAATTTAACCTATTTCGAGGGTCTTGGCCACGTTTTCGATTTGGCTAAAAATGTGTATTAAAGTGTAAAGTGTAGGCATACATTTTGTATAACCTCTTAAAACAGTACCTTCCAGGTTCACCGATCTATAGAGATTTTAACAGAATGGTGGATAGACAGACGGATATTGTTTAATAGTCACTGAATTTTAAAAAAACAGCCTATATGGGGACTCTAACCCACAATTTATAAACGGTTGATATATTCTTTTTAACAGCTGTTTTTATTATATAAGTTTCTTACTCCCAAATTGAAACCTATGACAGAAAACTAGGATCAGGCTTTTAGGTCAGGTCATTATTTATAACCAATTTTTTTATATATGCATTAAAGACTAAAACAACGGTCCGGCAACGGTGATCGGGCTAGCTAGTTTAATATAATTTGTAAAGTCGAAAATTCAAAGCCTGTGTGAAAATGCTAGCTTACTGCCCTTTGGTCTTTCGGCGGCAGCATTTGAGCGTAGATGTAACAAAATTTTCAACTGTTGACAAATTAAAAAAATATATTGCAGCAATATAAATCACAAACTATTTTTAACTTTTCACTATACTCTCGCAGCCGAAATGTAAAAGGTTTGGTGCATTGAATCTCTTGTAAAAAGTAAAAGAAGGTAAATATTTATCTACACACACACACACACAAGCTATACAACTTTCAAATACTTTGTTGTCATATTGTACCTGGACTAAAATTTCATTCGAACGCCAAAGATACCAACCACACATAAACATTTGGCAATGGTTTCCATTGGAGTGGAAGAATCCTAAAGGAATTGGGTGATTGCTGTGTACATCCATTGATGGTAAGCAATGCATTTTGTTGTACAATCATTGGAATTTTTAATTAAGAAGTTGAAAATCGTTTCAACAAATGTTATTTAATTAATTTTCTCAAATCTACATGATTTGAAAAGTGTGGACTCTCGACTTTTATACATTTGTTGCGACAAAGAACAAAATATTCACACAACTCTTGATCAATATATTGAAATTAAATTATTGCTGGCAAATTTTTAGGCCGTAACTGGTTGGAATGTGTAATGATTCATAATTGACAGATGTATCTTTTGAAAAAGATCATTCAATGTGCATAGCAAATTAATTGTATGTAGAGCTTGGGCAAAATTCGTTTTAAGTTAAGTTATACTGACAGTATGCGACGCTCAAAATCTTGCTAAAGCTAAAAAATGTATGCGTTAAAAATGTACAAAGAAACCCCATTTGAGGACACAAGTGCCGAGAGAAAAGTATCAGTAATAGTAAATTGTTTTGAGGCTAATGTCTGCAGAAACATACATTTGAATTAAAGTATTGCACCTTCATGTCATTTTCATTATTATTTCGGTGGTAAACCAGATGTAAATATCAAAATTAACAAGCCAAAAGGCTAATAATACGTATAAAACGTGCCTCATCGAAATAACGGTTTTAGACCCTAGATCTAGCGGTATCCGTCCGTCTGGGACAAAATAAAAAAACAAGTTTTGTACTTCGAGAAAATGCAGAACGAAACGATTGCAAATCTTAATACAGTTTATTTTGTAGTAATTTGTGGTCTGGAAGGATTTCTGTGGCCCTGTGGGTCTTAATCAAAAATAAATCTGGTAAGAAAAATTTTTTGAAATGCTTTAAAATATTTTTGTTTTGTTGTAATTTGTGTTTTTCCATATTTTTAGTTGATTTCAAATGTAAATTGATATACGCTAAAACACTAAGTTGTGAAGTTATAACAAGTTCGATTTATCCACAACATTACAATTATTGCCCGATTCCGACGTTTCGACGTTTTTCACCACACAAGTAAAACAAATGTATCCATATGCAAGTTAGCCAAATACCTCGGAAGTACGAAATTTCAAAGTTGAACAATTTCAATATTGACAATTAAATAATTTATTAATAGAAACAAGTAAATAACTTGTAAGTTCGGCCAGCCGAACTTTGAATACCCTCCACCACTTGGTACAAATTTGGCAATTTTCAAACAAATAAAACCCATTAAAAATTTTGTTAAAATCTTAAAAATACCGGATATACGGCTATATTAGGGTATATACGACGACGTGGGCTTGAAAATGCTTAACTTGAAAAAATCTGTTTATAATGTAGTTAAAATAAATAAAATACCGAATATAGAGAGGAGCCATACGTGGACACGTAAAGACAATTTTCTGACATAGGCTGTGGTATCCATTACGAACTTCAAATACCAAATTTGAAACAATTCCGGTAAATAATGTCGCTAAAATCATCAAAATGCTGAATATCGGAGGGTACCGTTATATGGGCGCTATATGAACACGTGGACCTACATGGCTCATTTTCTGTCTTATGCTGTGGTATCCATTACGAACATCAAATACCAAATTTTAAACAATTCCGGTAAATATGTCATATGATGTAGTATCCATTACGAACTTCAAATACCAAATTTGAAACAATTCCGGTAAATAATGTCGCTAAAACCATCAAAATAGCGAATATCGGGGGGTACCGTTATATGCAGGCTATAGAAAAACGTGGACCTACATGGCGGTAAATAATGAAGCTAAAATCATCATAATACCGCATATTCGGAGGTGCCGTTATATGAGGACTACACAAAGACGTGGGCCTCTATATACAATTTTATGTCACAGTTCGTAGTACCCGACCATGTGATACCCTACAACACTACAATATGTTAGAAGCCCCTTTAAAAAAAAGGCCTAGCCTTTCTGAGCCTAACCCTTCCCTTATGACAATTTTCGTGAAGATCGGCTATCGGCATCTACGTAACGGTCAGATTTGATCTGTTCGTCTATTTGTGGTTTCGCTGAGATTAAAAATATTTGAGGTTTAATGTAAAATATTAAATATTACCCGACGACCATCAAAATTGGAAAGCTTCTGTCCAGCCCTAAGCGTTAGCCCCATGTTAACTTCCGCTTCGATTGGTCTATAATTTCGACTTGTAGAGCAACTGCAAAATCAAGAAAATTTTCAGTTTCTGGATCATTTCAACCCCTAAATATTATGCGATCATCTCCAAAAGCAATAGGCTTCTATTCTGGCCCAAGCCCCACCTCCATTCTAAATTTTGTGAAGATCGGGCCTTAATTGCGACCTATAGAGTGATAACTAATTAACATGGACAGACAGACGGACGGACGGTCATACATAGCTATATCGACTCAGCTCGGCGAGATAGGAAGATCCATATATACTTCCCTATGTGGGAAACCAATATTTCGAGGTGTTACATAATTTTTGGCCCAATAAAACTTATAATACCCCCAACACATAGTGTTGTAGGGTATAAAAACGGTAGAAATAATCATTTATTACGCTAAAAAAGGAAAATTAAAAAATGTACGTATTTTAGTATTTGGAAATATGTTAATATTTTTTTAACCCGTAATGGATATTTTTCGAATTGGGTCAACTTGTTGAATATATAAAATTATTAGTCAGTAGGACAACACCCTCATACAATTATTAGTTGCAATCAATTTTTTGGAGGTTTAAAACATTTGGCCAGGACGAATTTTTAATGCTCTCCACCGTTTGGAATGAACTGGAAAATTTGGGAAAATATCTATCAAATGAAAATACCTACACAGACGTGAGTCTGCATATGTAATTTTTCGTTATTGGCCGTAGTCCCGATTCCGAACTTCGAGTAAGAGATTTGGAATATTCCGGTGAATAATGTCGCTAATATCATCAAAATACCGAACATTGGGAGGTACAGTTATATGAGGGCTACACAAAGACAGACCGATGCCCGTATATCTAATTTTTTGTCATAGGCTGTTGTAAGCATTACGAACTTTTAATACGAAAATTGAAAAATTCCTGTGATTAATGTCGCTAAAATCATTAATCGTTATATATGGACTATACGAAAACGTGAGCTGACATGGCTCTTTTACGAACTTAGTCTGCCTACAGAGCCTTCTATCACAATTCGTTCGAAAGATATCGTGATAACAACAGACAGAGGGACAGATAGATGATTCAGAATATATATACTTTTTAAGGTCTATCATGAGAATTTCGAGAAGTTACAACCGAAATGAGAAAGTTAGTATATATCCCACAGAAAGGTGGAGGGTATGAAAACCTCACCACTATGTTTCAACGTTGGTTAAGTGGCTCATCAGGCACATTGGCGTGGGTGATGGCTTTCAGGGGCTTTTATTTGAAAATTAGTTTCGACGTCATTGCGATAAAGCATATGCAAATTATACATACGACAAATCTGAGTACGACTTAAGTTCTACAGAGCTATTTTTTTCTGAGTAAGTCTACTTTGACGTAAAAATTGCTACAGATAATTTGTTTAAAAACCACCACAAATCTCTGCTGACTAAGAAAAAACAAAGAAAAAAAGAATGATAAATTGTAAGAGTGAAAATTAAAAAAAATGTACATGTATATGTATATGGTTGAGGGTATAAAATAGACTCAAAAGAGCTAAAGAGTTGCTTAGCTTGGCCGGAATTGGTGAGCTGCCGAATTTGGTTTTCTCCGATGAGAAAACATTCGTTGTCCAGCAATTTGTAAACAAACAAAATGATCGTGTTTACTTGCCAAGAGGTCAGCTGAAAATGTGCACCTTCGGTTGGCCACTAGAGCTCAAGCGCCGGCCATGGTAATGGTGTGAGCCATATTAGTCGGCCGTGACATCAGAATAAATGCCGAATATTATCGCGAAAATATTCTGGAGGGTGTATTAAAGCCTTGGGCACGCAAACATTTTGGTCACAGACCTTGGACACTCCAACAGAACTCAGTACCATCGCACTCAACACTCGCCCCCCAAAAATGGTTACAAAATGAGGTTCCTCGCTTCATTTCCACTATTGTGTATGGAGTATATGAAAAGCAAGGTTGGCACTTTTCATAATGGGCCAAAATACCGCAGAACAACATTCGGGCAGCTTGTGACAGTTTCATTGGCCGTTTGTTTGAAGGCCATAATACGCACCAAACGTGACCAATTCGAACAAATCTAAACTTATTCCAAAATTTGATGCTATTTCCTACTCACCCAATATGGGAACCGATTTTCAACAAATGTCGTATTTGCTTCCGGGATTAATTTAGTTAAATGTGCAAAGATCCATCCAATTCGGGCTGATATTACATAGCTGATAGTGCATAATAACCGTCAAATCGAATGAAGGTATATATAGGAGCTATATTCAAATTTGCAGACGTTTTTCTGAGATGTATCTGTAATTTGGTACTAAATATCATTGTTTTGGAGTACATATTAGGAATGTAAAGACCAAATCACCCCATCTGATAGAACATATATAGGAGGTATAGCTATATCTTATTTTCACCAACTTTGAAGCATTTTCCTCTATGCTGATATTACCTATTTGGTCCATAGCAACCGTGAAATCGGATGAAGATATATTGAAGCTATAACTAAATCTGAATCGATATGGGAGCTATAGCTATATTTGAACCGATTCTCATCAAATTTGAAATACTTCTGGGCTGAATTCGACCGTATGTGCCGAAATACATTCAAATTGGACGAATATTAAACATATGGCGCAAAATAAAATAAAAATCGGACGCACATATGGGAGATATCTAAATCAGAACCGATATTTACAAAAATTTCCAGACATACTTCTGAACTGAGCTTAGCCAGTTGACATTAAGTATATGGTGAACAATACTTATGAAATCGGACGACACTTTATCCGAATCTGATATCAAGAAATTTCAAACGGACAGTTATGCATAAATCGACTCAGAATGTGGTTCTATTAAGATCATCAAGAGGAATTTTGAGTAGGGTAAGTGTACCAGTAGTCGGCACTTTTAGGATTTTCGCGTTTTTAATGGCTCACCATTCTGAGTGGAACATTTCAATTATTACAAAGTTAATTTATTCAGATTCTAAATTTTGTATAGTTTTTGCAATAATAAATAAAGTTTTTATAACTTTTTATTAAATTTCATAAATTTGTAGTTTTATTAAAACAATGCTTTTTTGCCAGTAGTCGGCACCACTTGCCAATTGTCGGTGTGGCATGTTCCAACAGTCGGCATACCAATTTTTTGTAAGAAAAATTAATAATAAATTTATTAATTAAAATATAATATTTTTGCTTAGGTAAACTGATTCGACGTCTTTATTGTACTTTTCTTAAGAATATGAATTGTTGAGGACCTTCACAGACAAAAATTTAATTTTTATTAGAATAAATCATCTTTTCTTTCGAAATTGTGCACAAAGATAGCGGGCAATATATTTGAAGTAAACAAAATACATTTAGTTATAATATTTTCATTTATTTGGGCTTAAAAATAAAAAGTGGCGACTACTGGGACATGCCGAACTTAGGCACACTTACCCTATATTTCGTTTCCTTCTGCATGTTACAAACAAATGAACAAAGACATAATACCTTATACCTTATACACTGTGGCGTAGGGTATAAAACTGATGGAAATATAATTGAAAGATATTGAATTGTGAGGCTATTTAAAACCAGTTTGAAACAACACTGTTTACAGCTCAAAAGTCTTCTTTGAACTTAGATTTAATCAACTGAAATCGTTAATTAAATATTTCATTGAGGACTTAAATAAATTTAGATTCTGAACGAAAAAAAAAAAAAACACACAAAATTAAATGAAATATATTGTGGTCGATTAAATATAGTATATGAAAAAAGATCAAATATATTCATATACATATAAGCTGTTAAATTATTTTTATTCACGTGTCTGTATTTGTTTACGACACCCAGTGGATTTGATTGTTTTGTCGAAATGACCCATTTCCCATTTTGGCAGATTTATTTATTAGAATGTGTTATTCTGTTGGCTGCCAAATATGCAAGTCATACTTTTCATCCCGCAAAATGATTCCAAAATATTCAGTTTGATATTAAAATATTCTGCACATCCTGAAAGCGATGGAATCGTGCCAAGGACACCTAATTTAATATAATCACAACCGAAGTCATTGTGGCAACAAATATTGCACCTGACAACAAATATAATAAAATTATATGCTCTGTTTGCTACATGGAACGGACTTCAATGTGTAGCCCGAATATGAAAATTCAAGTAAGAACCAGTAAAGAAAGTTTGAATGTCGGCCGTGGCCGACTTTATGATACCCTACAGCACTTTGCTAATTTAGTAGAGCTGCGCATAACAATTAAAAGTTTTTATGGGAGAATTCAATCATACACGCTATGATTATAATTATAATTTAAAGTTCAAAGGACTAAATATGCCGAAGTATTTGTATCTTTTAAATTCGGACTTGTATTGCCCATTTGGTGCAAAATTAATTTGAAATCAGATAAAGATATATATGGGAGCTATATCCAAATCTGAACCGATCTCGATAAAATTTGCAAAGATATTACTGAGCTGTATTTGATATATTTCCCTGAATATCGTAACGGAGTGCATATTACGGATGCGCAGGACAAAAATAACAAATCGGATGAACAATATATATGGGAGCTATAGCTATATCTGAACCGATCTTCATCAAATTTGGCATACTATTTTCTAGACTCAATTCGGTAGTATGTGCCAAATTTTATCCCATTTGGGTAAATATTAGACGTTTGGTGCACAATAAAAAGTAAATCGGACGAAGTTATATGTGGGAGCTATATCCAAATCTGAACCGATCTCGGTAAAATTTAGCAAAGGTATTTCTGAGCTGCATTTGATATATTTCCCCAAATATTGTTGTTACAGAGTGCATATTACGACTGCAGAGGACAAAAATAACAAATCGGATGAACAATATATATGGTTGCTATAGCTATATCTGAACCGATCTTCGTCAAATTTGGCATACCTCTTTTCAGGCCTAATTTGGTTGTATGTGCAAATTTTCATACTATTCGGTCTGATATTACACGTTTGGTATACAATAAAAGGCAAATCGGACGAAGATATATATGGGAGCTCTATCTAAATTTTTACCGGTTATCTCCAATTTGATTTCTGCAAAATTTCATCTCAATCGGATAATAAATGCGACCTGCATTTTGTTCACAAGAATACATGGACAGACGGACGGACGGACGGACAGACGGACTGGAAGGCATAAATCAACTCAGAAAGTGATTATATGGAGATCCTCAAAAGTAACTATGGGTCTATCTCGCTTCCTTCTTCATGCACAAAGACATAATACCCTTACCACTATTTGGGGTAGGGTATAAAGATAACAGTCGTTACAGTTTTTGCCGTTGCCGACAAAGATCTGTGCGACAACTTTATTTTTGTCTCTATCTCATCGATATTATTAGAAAACAGGTAAAAAAACATTGAGTTCGGCCGGGCCAAACTTTTAATACCCTCCACCTTAGGGTAAAGGAAACATTAGAAGAAACGTGGCAAAAACACATGCAATGTTTCGCCAACGGAGCTAGAACCCATTATGACCTACATACATACATCAAATTACCGAATATCGGTAGCTACCGCGTGGACCCATAATTACAATGACTCGCCACACGAACTGGGACCCATTATGATCAACAACTACCAATTTTCAGAGAAATTCGTGTAAAAAAATGTGTCAAAAATCATCAAAATACCGAATATTGGGAGGTACCGATATATGGGGACTATACCAAAACGTGGACCTATACATACAATGTTTCGCCACACGAACTAGGACCCATTATGACCTACAAATACCAATTTTTAGACAAATCAGTGAAAAAATGTTGCAAAAACAATAAAAATACCGAATATCGGGAGGTACCGTTATATGGGGGCTATACCAAATCGTGGACCCATACACGCAATGTTTCGCTACCGGAGCTGGAACCCATTACGACCAACAAATACCAATTTCTAGACAAATCAGTGAAAAAATGTGGCAAAAACAATAAAAATACCGAATATCGGGAGGTACCTTTATATGGGTGCTATACCAAAACGTGGACTTATACATGTAACGTTTTGCCATACGTACAGGGACCCGTCATTACCTACAAATACCAATTTTCAGACAAATCCGTGAGAAAATGTGGAAATAACCATCAAAATACCGAATATCGGGAGGTACCGTTATATGGGGACTATACCAGAACGTGGACCGATATATCTTATTTTCAATACCAACCATCCTAGACACAATACAAATTGCTCTGCTAAATTTTGGCGCTCTACGTCAAATAATGTGGGCTGTATCATGATTTCACCAGACAGACGGACAGGCGGACATCGTTAAATCGACTTAGAATTTTATGCTGATTATGAATATATATACTTTATGGGGTCTAAGACGAATATTTAAGGATGTTACAAACGGAATGACAAAGTTAATATACCCTCCTTTCCAAGGTGGAGGGTATAATTATGCGCCTATAATTTTACTGCTAAATTATCTATATCTATAAAAGGGAAAATGTTTGTTTGCAATTTATGGACTCGAAAACCGCAGAATAGATTTTTCTGAAAATTTCCAAGTATACTACAACATTGTCTGAAAGTAATATAGGCTATAAAAATGTTTGAAATTCTACTTGTGACTGGAGATATGGCATCAGAATCGGAGGTGCCTCTCAAAAATATAAATTTTTTTATCTATTGATAGATTATAGATACAGTCTCCAAAATTTGGAATGCATAACGGAATTTGGAACAAAAATAAATTTTTATTGAAATCTGTTCAGATTTGGATATATTTTCGGCCGATTTCATGTATACAATGCATTAAACACGCTGTCTATGCCACATTTCAATGGATTTGGGAATGTGTGATTGAATTCGTCTAAAAAATTGTTTGCCAAATTATATTGAATTGCTTGCCAAATTAATTTGATATAGCTCCCACATATATATTCGACCGAATCCGTTTATTTGATACACCAAACACGACACGTTTGTTCGATTTCAATGTAATTTGGAATGTGTGACGGAATTTAAACCGAACTTTCATTTGCCAAATTAAATTGAGATCGGTACAGGATATAATGGATATAATGTGTGCCGGAATTTGGTTACAATAATAAATTTCACAAATTAATTAGAATTTGGTTAAGTTTTGGATATAGCTCCCATATAAATTCTCGACAGATTTCATATATTTGATGCACCAAACACGGTATGTACCTACAATTTCAATGAAATATGGAAGGTGTGATGGAATTTGGGTTAAAGGTAAATTTTGTCAATTTATATTGAAATCGGTTCAGATTGGGATATGATTTTATTAAGAAGCACAAAGCCTAAGAGTAAAAAAACACACAAAAATTTAATTGAGGATACGATTGTGAAGTCTCTCTCGAAGTCTCTAATTGCAAAAGAAACGCCACGTTTCCTGCACACTTGGCATTTGCTATGAAATTAGTAAATCCGAGGGCCAAACCTGCTTTGGTCAGCTGTTCCTTTCATGTTCACGCATTGGTAGATCGAGCTATTTGTTCGTTTGCGCATTAAAGTATTACAATAACAACATTTTTTACATATTTGAATTTGCCTTATTTTTTTAAGCCAACAAATATTTGTATATAAAATTTTGAATGCATATAAAATCCGAAGGGGTAGTGAAGTTCAGCAGGAATTGTCTCTTAGCAGAAAAGGATGAGATCCAAAAAAAATCATGTAAAATGTGAAATTTGATCATTTTCATTTTTAAATTTTGGAATGTAGAATTGTAATCTACATATTTTAACGATTCATACAAATTCGGAATTGTCTCCTGTCCGTAATGGATAATATGCAAAAAATTTAATATATTAACATTTTCATTTTGACTTTTGAAATGTACAATAGTAATGTTTTATTTTGCATGATTTTTTTCCATTTTGACTTACTTTTTTTCTAATGTAATATTTAGGGGTTGAAATGGACCAAAAACTGAAAAATTGCATGATTTTGCAGTTGCTCTACAGGTCGCAATTATAGACCAATCGAAGCGGAAGTTAGCATGGGGCTAGAGCTTAGCGCTGGGCAGAAGCCTTCGATCGGGTAATATTTAGTGGGTGAAATAGACCATTATATTTGTGTTATATAAAAGTCAAATTTTCTATTAAACCGTGAATATTATTAATCCCGGCGAAATCACAAATAGACGAACAGGTCAACTCTTACCGTTACGTAGATGCAGATAGTAAATATATCGGATGTATATAGCGAAATATATACAATGTGTATATACAAAGGTAGGGGATGTTAGCTAGAATGCTTATATCTTAAGAAAAGCTAGACCGATTTCGACAAAATTTGTCAATTCAGAATGCCCTCTTAACATAAAAGTATAACATCTAAAAAAAATCTCATAAAAGATGCCTATAATGATGATATATATAGATTTTGTAGTATTTTGTGACAATTTGTTATTTTTTCATATTTTTATCGCATGCGATTTTTTCAATTTGACTTATAGTATTGAATTGTACATTTTGTAATATTTTTTCTTCTAACAACACAGGTTGGGGTTATTATATACAGATTGCAACTATCCCCACGAAAAATGGTAGGGTTAGGCTCAAAGATGTCCGCAATATATTTAGGGGTTTAAATGGACTAACAACTAAAAATGTTCCTGATTTTGAAGCCGTTATAAAGTTAACACATTGAATCCAAAGGAAATCTCGCATGAAATTAGAGTTATGAACAGCGTGTACTTTTGTGTGTAAAAATACCAACATTACTTACAGGCTTCTGGCTTTTTTATGCTGATTTCGTTCATGAATAAAGCCAAATATCGTAGACAAGCAAATCATATAGATGAGTTTACATTTGGTGAAACAGAGGAGCCTCTTGCTTTTGGAGTTGATCGCAAAATATTTAGGGGTTCAAATGAACCAAAAACAGAAAAAAAGTTCCTGCTCACACAATTGAAGAGAGTTCAGAACAGGGAAGAATTTTAGCATTTTGGATAAACATTGGTATATGTAGCTGTAAAATGAACCACAACAACTAACAGCACGACGGAGTGCGTAAATATTGGGCAAATGTCCCTGGTCAAAACGCTAAGGGTAATATCAGGGCAGTGATCCATGACATAATTTCATAACATATTGTAGTGTTGTAGGGCATAACATGGTCGGCCCCGACCATTGAATTCGAATATTAATAATATTTACTTGACTTGATTTCTTGAGAACTGAAATTGAAGGCGGGTTACACGAATATTAAAATAATGGTACATTCTATTGATACACTTTGTAAGGATCTTTATACAGTTGCTGTAAAAAATCAGTTGAAGATTTTTTCAATTTGTTATTATTTTTTTTTTTGTAAATTTTTTTCAATTTGTATTATCATATTGAATTCAGTGGATTTTTTGTGAACAAAATAAAGAATAATTTTTCACTATATACAATTTTCCACCAAAAAAAAAAAATGAAATAAGTGCGAAATACGATGTTAACTGACTTCTACCTTTCAACTCCAGGGTCTACATCGGGGTTCAGCTGGAAGATGCGAAAACATTTAAACAAACAAAAATGACCGAAAAAGCCTAAAGGGGCTTATTTCAATGCGTGGACCTACTTCTTTCATGTGACAATAACCCGTCCAATGAGAGCCCAGAATGCAAAATTCTTTGGGAGTACAATCAGTAACATACCAAACATAAAGGGTGGAAAATAGTAGAGCGAATGGGACTTTTAGTAAGAAGAGGATATCTATCCTTCCAGAAATTCTTCCCAAACATTCAAGATGCCTTAAATCGTTTTTGCAGGTCATGATATTGATCGTAACTCACGGATAAGGGTACAACCCGATTTCATATTTATATAACCATCGTATGATTTAATCTATTTTTGGGGTCTTGGCCACTTTTTTCATTTTTTGGTCCTTATTTGGCATCTTTGTTTCTAAGGGGGTAGAGAACCTCTTCGGATAAAATTTAAAAATTTTCAGAGTAGGGCTCATATTGGTCTTGACAACATTCATCAATTGATTTGGCTAAAAAATTGTGGTAGGGAACCATCATACAGGTACTTGCCACATAGGAATTTATTTAAGTAAAGCCCCCACATTGGAGTATCCCCGAGTCCACTTTCACATCTAATGTGTGGTCCGAAAAGAAAATTTTGTATTGTATTGAATTTGTAACCCCCAAGAGAATATTGGTTGGGAACGTAGATTTGGGATGTACATCTATATGAAATTAATAGTGAAAAAATGAACATATTACATAATATAAGAAAGTAGCACGGGACCGAACATTTGTTGAATCATCATTGAATTATACTTTGACGAAAAATATGGACTTTATGGGGTCTCCAATTTACCATTTAAATGATAAATAAAGTTAATTCCCATCTTACGATAATGGGTGTAAAAAAGTAATTATACTTAACTATTCTAAAAATCAGTCTGCCCTCTGGATAAAACTATTTTTACTTATTTAAATCACGTGAATTTTTTTTTTCGGTTTGACATGCTATGTTCTTCTGCTATATTTTTGATTTGGCCTCTATTTGTCATCTTGGATTATAAGGGGTGAAGAAAGTTTTCAATGTAGGTCGATGTTTTGGAGTAGTGCCCATATAAAGGTACCTCCTGATTTTACCATATTTCAAAGGATTTGGCTAAAACTGTGTACACCTAAGTCTGTTTTTACACGGTCTTTTTGTACACGGTTTTGATATAACACGGTTTGAAAATTGAATATTTTTAATTTATTTACACGATTTTATTCCATTTAGCACGATTTGAAATTTTATGTACTTAAAGTTTTTTGTCAAATTTAATTTTTGCGAAGTATTTTCATATCACAAAAAAGTATTTATGAAAGGAAAAAGTCTGAAACCATCGATAGTATCGATAATTTGCGAACACTAGCTTAAAGATTTAAGTGAATTTCCCTTTAGCGCGTACAAACAATTTTTACTGGTCAAAGCAAATGTGAATAGCACTATGTGCATACAATAAAATTTACTGGTCAGAGCAATTGAAACGTGTTAAAATTTTGTGAACTGTTAATGCAATAAGACGTGTTTGGTAAAGAAAAAAATAAAAATTCTTGTTTTTCACTAATTTTAATAGGTTTTAGAGATTAGGTACAAATCACCCATTTTTGTATAAGATCAATGTCTTTTTTACACGGTTTTTTTTACACGGCTTCTTCTGGAACCAATCTACCGTGTAAAAACAGACTTAGGTGTATTTGGAGGTGAAAATCTTACACAGAAATTTCAACATATCTACAAATTTTAGAATTTTCTCCATGTAATAGTGCCCCCTCAAGTCCACATTTTGGCGGACAAACAGACCGACATGGTTAGGGGGAATTATGAGGACTCTAATGCATAATCTGAGGTGCTAATGGGTTTAAAAAAGTAATTAACTTTGGCTATTCTTAAATCATTCAGCTCTCAATTATGAGGTGAACAAAATACAGTAAATTCCAAATTACTGCTCATTTGACTAAAAATTAATAATGTATCGACCAGTACGTGAACACTTATAACAGTCATATCTGTTAATAATTATGCTTTGACAAATATGCATAATAGACAAAAACTACGGGCCGGCAACGCGGACCGGGCCAGCTAGTGTTTTATATTGAATTATTTTTTTTTTTCATTTGACTAACTATTTTCGAATGTACATTTGTTTTTATACCCTCCACCATACTATGGAGGGTATATTCATTTTGTCATTCCATTTGTAACACATCGAAATAATGATCTTAGACCCAACAAAGTATATATATGCTTGATCAGCGTAAATTCTAAGCCATGTCCGTCTGTCTGTCCGTCAGTCTGTCTGTTGTAATCAGGCTATCTTTCGAACGAATTGAGATAGAAGGCTAAAATTGAATGAAGTTCCTGATGAGTACTACCATCTGTGACAGAAAATTGCCCATGCAGATCCACGACTTCGTATAGCCCCCATATAACGGTACCTCCCGATATTCGGTATTTTGATGATTTTAGCGACATTATTCACCGGAATTGTTTCAAATTACGTACTTAGAGTTCGTAATGGAAACTACAGTCCGTGACAGAAAATTGCTTATGCAGGTCCAGGTCTTCGTATAGGCCCCATATATCAGTACCTCCTTATATTCGGTATTTTGACGATTTTAAGTACAATACTCACCGAAATTGTTTGAGATGTCTTATTTAAAGTTCGTAATGGAAGCTACAGCCTGTGACAGAAAATTGTCTATGCAGGTCCAGGTCCAGATCTTCGTATAGCTCCTATATAACGGTAACTCCCTATGTACGGTATTTTGATGATTTTGGCTACATTATTCACCGTTTATTTTAAGTTTCGAATGTGAATCTGGTAATGGCTTGTGACAAACAATGCCTATGTAGGTGCACGTCGTACAGGTCCTAATATAACGGCTATATTTGGTATTCTTAAAATGTTAACAGAATTTTTGGCGAATGTTACCTTTTTCGATTCAAATTCGTTCTAAATGGTGGAGGGTATTCAAAGTTGTTACTTTTTACATTCTAATATGCGTTCTAATTGGTAGTCTTTTTGGGTAATATAATGCGACAACGGAGAAAACTGATATTTATAGACTTTGTATTTATGGGGTAAGTGGAACTATAGGAATAACTAGCTGATCCCGGTGAGCTTCGCTACTCCTTTTGATTTTATATGCATTAAAAATTTTATAAACGAATATTTGTTGACTACTAAATTCAATAATTAAAAAAAAATGAGTAAATAAACAAATAGCACGGTCTACCAGCACGTGAACATGACAGGAACCATGAGAAAAGCAGGAACATGCCAAATTTTGTCCGCATACACAAAAGGTTTGTCCTTCGGATTTATTAATTTCATTGCAAATGCCAAGCGTGCAGGAAACTGAACAGTGTGTAGTGTAGTATAGCAGTTTTTTACTGTTAGCCTAATACCATTGCAAAGGCGTTGTGGGTCAATGTTTCTTAATAAAATCATCACCCAATCTGAACCGATTTCAATATAAATTATCAAATGTATGTTTGTTTTATATTCCGGTACACATTCCAAATTTCATTGAAATTAGAGATATATAGCGTGTTCGGTGCATCAAATATATGAAATCGGCCGAAAATGTATATGGGAGCTACATCCAAATCTGAACCGATTTGGCAACATAATTTTTGTTCCAAATTCCGTTACCCATTCCAAATTTGGAGACTGTAGGTGTAATCAATAAACAGATATCTGCATATACAATCTAGGTACCCCCGATTCTGCTGCTATACCTCTAGTTCCAAATGGAATTTCAAAAATGTATATAGCCTATGTTACTTTCAGGCAATGTTGTAGTATTTTCCGGAAAATCTGTGCAGCGGTTTTGGAGTCCATAAATTTCAAACAAACATTTTCCTCTTTTATAGATTTAGATAAGATTTCAAAAGGGTATAAGATGTGAACAAAAAATACAATATTTTATCGAGTACAAACGGTTTTTTTTTCATTTTGATTTACTTTCTTGAATTGACTCTATTTTTTGCGTACGGAAATTGCAGGTGGGTTACATTAAAGTGTAGTACCGAATGATGTGGTGGCGAAACTAAATGGATGATTTCGAAATAACTTAACGCGGTTACACCAAATTTAAAGGATAATTACTATTTTAAAATCTCTAAACAAATCACGAAAACTAGAGATTATCTTATTGCATAAATACTAAAATTGGAGAAAAAATCGAGAAAATCATTTCAATGGAATCGAATATTGACAAACTTCGGACATATGACTTTGAAACATTTGCTATAAAAACAGCGAACAAGTTGAGAATTGTTTTCTTTTTATACCCTACACCACAAAGTGGTCAGGGTATTATGTCTTTGTGCATATGTTTGTAAAAGGCAAAAGGAAACGAGATAGACCCATAGTTCCTCTTGATGATCTGCATAGAATCACATTCTGAGTCGATTTATGCATGTCCGTCCGTCCGTCTGTCCATGTATTTTTGTAAACAAAGTACAGTTCGCATTTACTGCCCTATCCAGATGAAATTTTGCACAAATCATTTGTTTGGCCCAAGGACAAACCCTATTGAAATTGGAGATAATCGGTCAAAATTTAGATATAGCTCCCATATATATCTTCGTCCGATTTGCCTTTTATTGTGCACCAAACGTGTAATATCAGTCCGAATAGTATGGAAGTACGATCAGATTAGACCTGCAAATAAGTATGCCAAATTTGATCGAAATCGGTTCAGATATAGCTATAGCTCCCATATATATTGTTTATCCGATTTGTTATTTTTGTCCTCCGCAGCCGTAATATGCACTCTGTAACAACAATATTTGGGGAAATATATCAAATACATCTCAGAAATACATTTGCTAAATTTTATGGAGATCGGTTTAGATTTGGATATAGCTCCCATATATAACTTCGTCCGATTTACCTTTGATTGTGCACCAAACGTCTAATATTTGCCCAAATTGGATGAAATTTGGCACTTTCGACCGAATTGAGTCTAGAAGCTGGTATATCAAATTTGGAAGATCGGTTCAGATATAGCTATAGCTCCCATATATACTGTTCATCCGATTTGTCATATTTGTTACTCACAGCCGTAATATGCACTCCGTAACAACGATATTCAGGAAAATATATCAAATACAGCTCAGAAATATCTTTGCCAAATTTTATCGAGATCGAGATCCGATTTCAAATTAATTGTGCACCAAATGGGCAACACAAGTCCGAATTTAAAAGATACAAATGCTTCGGCTTATTTAGTCCTTTGAACTTTAACTTATAATTATACTCAAAGCGTGTATGATTGAATTCTCCCATAAAAACTTTTAATTGTTATGCACAGCTCTACTAAATTGGCAAAGTGGTGTAGGGTATCATAAAGTCGGCCCCGCCCGACTTTAAGACTTTCTTTACTGGTTTCATTTTTTTTTGTCAATTATACATAACGTACGAATTTTTAATTAATACGCTTATAACTCAAAGACGGGTTGACGGATTTTAACAATTCATACAATTTCGGAATGGTATCGTGGCAAAAAATCGCGTGAAAATATGCCAATAAAAATGCACAGTAGTACACATTTACATTTCTTGAAAATTCTGAATGAATAATATTAAAAATGAAATGAGTGCGCAATACGATTTAAATCGCTATCTTTCATGTATGAAATTGACATCTAGCTTTCAATTCCAGGACCTACATCGTCCTTCAGCTGGAAGATGCGAATACATTTAAACAAACAAAAATGACCGACAAAGCGTTATGGAGCTCATTTCAAAACGTGGACCTACTTCTTTCATATGACAATAATCCGTCCAATGAGAAATCATGATGCAAATATTATCGCTTTTGCAGGTCATGATATGGGTCGTAACCCCCGGAAAAGGGTACATCCCGATTTAAAGTATATTTTACATTTTAACCATATTGGTTTCCCACATAGGAAAGTATATATGGATCTTCCTATATGGCCGAGCTGAGTCGACCTACCTATGTATGTCCGTCCGTCCGTCTGTCCATGTTAATTTGTAAATTGAGGTGGGGTTATGGAAGAATAGGAGCCTATTGCTGTTGGAGACGATGGCATAATATTTAGACGCGGAATATTTCGACGCGAAAGTTAGTAGGGGTCTAGAGCTTAAGGCTGGGCAGAAGTCTTCCAATTTTGATGGTCATCAGGTAATATTTGTATTAAATAAAAGTCACATTTCCGGCGAAATCACAAATTCTGACCGTTACCTAGATGCCGATAGTAAAGATGTCGGACTAGCTGGCACGGTCCGCGTTGCCGGCCCGTACTCTTAGTCTTTAATGCAGATTTTTGAGGCACAATAAATCACAGATATGACTATGAGTCAATTGAAATAAATATGCATGTCAAAAATTATAATAGATCTTCGCCTACCATCGGTTTTAGATTCTTATTTGATTCTTCTGTGGAAACTCAGCTCATTTTTTAATATTGTAAAGAGCTTAGCAGCATTTTCCATTCAAATATGCTGTAATTTGGAATTTGTATTTCGAACATTTGAAAAAACATACTGCGTGGTATTTAGTTTTATCCACCTCATAATTGAGGGCAGAATGATTTCAGAGTAGTCAAAGATAATTACTCTTTACCACCCATTACCCAAGATGGGAATCATTTTTTTTTGTCACTTAAATTGTGCGTTGGAGACCCCTTAAAGCCCATATTTATCATCATAATACATCTCAATGACGATTAAACAAATATTCGGTCCCGTGTTACTATCTAATATTCGTATTTTTCATGTTTCTGCCACAATTTCCGACTGAATAAATCCCAGCTTTGCATTTCGGACTTTATTTCATATAGACGTACATCAGAAATCTACGTAGGTATAATATTGGTACTCTTATGGGTTACAAATTCATTAGAATACAAAATTTGTTTTTCTGACCACAGATTGGTTAGGAAAGTGGACTTGTGGAATTTTAGTTTTATTTAATTCTTTGGTTCCTCTTCTATTGAGCTATTGTCATAGAAGTTATTTTTAAAATAACTTCTGGGGAGAATAACAAAAAACAAGGGAACTGATGAGGATTGGTGGCTCTTTCCGAAACCTAGGTATTCCCTGCCTTACCCCCTGGTAAACATTACCATCGTTCTCCACTAATAAACGAACGTTGTTTTTATAAAAGCAACAATAAAGTGATAAAGCCTGACACTTTTGCAACAATAAGAAAAATATGGTTAAAATGTAAAATATACTTGAAATTGGGTTGTACCCTTATCCGAGAGGTTATGAACCCTATCATGCTCTGTATTTAAGGTATCTTAAAAGTTTAGGAAGAAATCTTTTTCTTATTAAATGCAAAATTCGTACTACTATTTTGCGCTCTTTATATTCGGCATTTCGCTGATTGCAGTCCCAATGAATTTTGCATTTTGAGTGTTCATTGGAAGGATTATTGTCACGTGAAAGAAGTAGGTTCACGTTTTGAAATGATCTCCATCATAAGACTTTTTCGGTCATATTGGTTTGTTTAAATGTGTTCGCATCTTCCAGCTAAATTACGATGTAGGCTCTGGAGTTCAAAGCTAGATGTCAATTTTAGACATGAAAGATCGCCATTGAATATCGTAATACACACTCATTTCATTTTTATATTATCCATTCAGAATTCAAAAGAATGAAAAATGTTCAGTTCAATATAGTATGTCAAATTAAAAAAATTTCACGACATAAAGATTTTTTCATTAAAATTTTTATTCGCATATCTTTACGCGATTTTTTTTTGTTCAAGATACCATTCAGAAATTGTATGAATTGTAGAAATCCGTTCGTTTCTTTTTCAACAGAAAATAAAAACAAATTGAAAAATAGAAATGTTTAAAGGTCCTTACGAAGTTTGTCAAAAGAATGTACTCATATGTTGAAATTCGATTCCATTGAAGAAATTTTCTCGATTTTTTCCATTTTAGAATTTTTACAATGAGATAGTCGCTTTTTTTAGCTATTTTAAAATTATTGTTTAACTTTGGTGTGACCGCGTTAAATTATTTCGACTCTTCTATTCGCTGCCACTTTATACTTCCCAAAATGACTACACATCACATTAGAATTCAAAAAGAAATACAAACAAGTAAAGAAACATTAAGTTCGGCCGGGCCAAACTTTTAATACCCTCCACCCTACGGTAAAAGAACATTAGAAAAAATGTGGCAAAAAACATTAAAATGCCGAATATCGGGAGGTACCGTTATATAGGGGCTACACCAACACGTGCACCTATAATTACAATGTTTCGCCACACGAGCTAGGACCCATTATGACCCACAAATACCAACTTTTACACAAATCAGTGAAAAAATGTGGCATAAATTATCAAAATACCGAATATCGGGAGGTACCGTTATATGGGGACTATACCAGAACGTGGACCTATACATGCAATGGTTTGCTACACGCTCAGGGACCCGTTGTGACCTACAAATACCAATTTTCAGACAAATCCGTGAAAAAATGTGGCATAAATCATCAAAATACCGAATATCGGTAGGTACCGTTATATGGGGGCTATACCAAAACGTGGACCTATACATGCAATGTTTTGCCACACGCTCAGGGACCCGTCATGACCTACAAATACCAATTTTCAGACAAATCCGTGAAAAAATGTGGCATAAATCATCAAAATACCGAATATCGGGAGGTACCGTTATATGGGGACTATACCAGAACGTGGACCGATATATCTCATTTTCAATACCAACCATCCTAGGGACAATACACACACTTGTGCCAAATTTCAAAGGTCTACGTCAAATAATGTGGGCTCTATCGTGATTTCAACAGACAGACAGACAGACGGACAGACAGACAGACAGACAGACAGACGGACAGACAGACAGACGGACATCGCTAAATCGTCTTAGAATTTTATGCTGATTATGAATATATATACTTTATGGGGTCTACGACGAATATTTAGAGGTGTTACAAACGGAATGACAAAGTTAATATACCCTCCTACCCATGGTGGAGGGTATAAAAAGAAAATACTACAAATGTACATTCGACAATAGTAAGTCAAAATGAAAGAAAATCATGCAAAACAAAACATTACGATTGTACATTTCAAAAGTCAAAATTAAAATGTTCAAATTTCACATTATACGCGATTTTTTGGATTTTATCCTTTTACGCCAAAAGACAATTCTGAATTTGTCTGATTCGTTAAAATCTTGAGTTATAAGAGTAGTAACTAACACAACATCACACAATGTTGATGTTAATATATATTTTGTAGTATTTTGTGACAGTTTTTATTTTTTTTTCATATTTTTTATCGCATGAGATTTTTTTAATTTGACTTATAATATTGAAGCATACATTTTGTAATATTTTTTCACCTTTCAACACAGGTTGGGTTTATTATATACAGATTGCAATTTTCATCCGATCCTCACGAAAATTTTCACAAGGATAGGGTTAGGCTCAGAAGGTCTAGACCTATTGTTTTCAAAGATGTCCGCAATATATTTAGGGGTTCAAATGGACCAAAAACTAAAAATGTTCCGTATGTTCCGTCATAAAGGTCACAAATAGAAACCAAAGGACACGAAATCTCGCTTGAAGTTATTTCGTAGACGAATATATTTTGCTATTGCTTTTGGAGTTGATCGCTAAAATATTTAGGGGTTCATATGAACCAAAAACAGAAAAATTTTCTGACCACACAATTAAAGCCAATCGACACGCCTGAGAATAGAGTTAGGGAGAGGGAATAATTTTAGTCTTTGGGTGACCATTGGATTATATTTAGCTGTAAAATAGACCACAACAACTAACATCACGACGGAGTGCGTAAATATTGGGCAATATCAATAGCGATATTGGGTAATATCAATAGCGAAATCATCCAAAATGGATTTGGACATAAAGGGGCTTCTAACATATTACAGTGTTGTAGGGTATCACATGGTCGGCCTCGCGCTACTTTACCCTTTGCTTACTTGTTTTTATACTAATTTCGGCAAATGTTGGTAATTTGTGAAGAAACCATCCTTGCAAAAACTGATCACATGTTGGTATAACCAGCATATGATTTAAGATATTTTCGGGGTCCTAGACACTTTTTTAATTTTTTTTTCTTTTGTTTGGCATCTTGGTTTCTAAGAGAGTAGAAAACCTCTTCGCATACAACTTTAAATTTTCGAATTAGGACCCAACTTTGTTTTTTTGTCCACATTCATCAATTGGTTTGTGCAAAAAATTTGTATTTTGCTACCGTGGGATAGAGTACAATCTTACAAATAATTGTCCACATAGCCATTTATTTATGTATAGTCCCCACATAACTGTACCTGAAAGTCCACTTTCCCATCTAATGTGTGGTCAGAAAAGATAATTTTTGTATTCTATTGAATTTGTAACCTCCAAGAGGATTTTGGTTGGGAACGTAGATTTGGGATGTACGTCTTTATGAAATAAACTCATTCAGTCGGAAATTGTGTCAGAAATATGAAAAAATTTCGAATATTAGAAAGTAGCGCGGGACAGAACATCTGTTTAATCGTCATTGAATTGTACATACTATGATGATATGACAAAAAAAAAAAATAATTCCCATCTTACGGTAATGGGTGTAAAAAAGTAATTATCTTTGAGTATTCTGAAATCATTCTGTCCTCAATTATGAGGTGGGCAAAACTAAATACCACGCAGAACAGTTTTCTAAACGTTGCAAATACAAATTCCAAAGTACAGCTCATTTGAATGGAAAATGTTGCTAAGCTCTCAACAATACCAAAAATTGAGCTGAGTTTCACATGGGGCTATAATAGGTTTTTAACACTCAAATTAAAACCTGTGGCTGAAAAATATGATCAGGCAATTCAAAATATCTAACCCAACGACAGGTGAACATCTATTATAATCTTTTCCATGAATATTTATTTCTACTTAGAAATGACTATGGAGTCATTACCTATTATAAAAATTATGACTTATAGTCAGATCTGTGATTTATTGTGCTTCAAAAAATATGCATTAAAGACTAAAAGTACGGGTCGTCAATGCGGACCGGGCAAGCTAGTAATTGATAATTTAAGAAATCTTATAAAAATTAAATGGTGGTGATATCGTCTGGTTTTATTTATTTTTTTTTTTTGTCTCATCTCCAGAATAGTTACCCATTTTTACTAACAAAAGTACAGCCTGCAACAAGCGTAATTTAGAAGGCTACTTTGAAAAGGATGGAAGCACGGGATTCTCTTAGCGAGTCCTCGGGGTTTCGGGTGCTATTTAGTACACCTGGTAATTCCAAAGTAGACAGCAGTGAGTTCTTCCCATCAAATCACCGACACCTCCAGAAACATGAATACATCATCGACGAGCTCGACGCTCATTTGTGCCCGACCCTCAATTTCAAACCGTCCGATGGAATTGTCTGAAAATTCACACAAGGAGTTTCTTGTGAATACTTAAAGAAATTTATATATATAGGTTCCCGATATCGTATAGCCCCCGTATAACGGTACCCTCCCTATATTCGGTATTTTGATGATTTTAGCCACATTTTCAATGGAATTAACTGAAATTCCACACAAGGATTTCTTGTGAGTACTTTACCCCCAAATATAGATTTGTCTATATAGGTCCACGATATCGTATTTTTCAACGTAATTGTCTGAAATTCTTCACAAGGAGTTCTTTGTGAGTACTTTACCCCCAGAAATAGATTTGTCGATATAGGTCCACAATATCGTATATCCCCCTATATATCGGCACCTTTCGATTTTAGGTATTTTTAAGATTTTAACAGAATTTTTAATGGATACCATTTATACCCTACAACACTATCTGTAGGGGGTATTATAAGTTTGATTGGGCCAAAAATTATGTAACACCTCGAAATAATGGTTTCCCACACAGGAAAGTATATATGGATCTTCCTATCTCGCCGAGATGAGTCGATCTAGCTATGTATGTCCGTCCGTCCGTCTGTCCATGTTAATTTGTAATCAAGCTACAGGTTGCAATTATGTACCGATCCTCACGAAATTGAAAATGGAGGTAGAATAGAACCCTATTGTTTTTGGAGATAATCGCACTATATTTAGGGGTTGAAATGGACCAAAATTTCTGATTTTGATAGGCTACAAATATGAACCAATAGACGCGGAGTTAGAGCTTAGGAGTGGGCAGAAACCTACCAATTTGGGCGGCCAACGGACAATAATTAGCGGGTAAAATAGACCCTAACTTTTATGTAAGAAAATGTCCACTAAACCGCGAATATTTTCAATTCCAGCCAAATCAAAAATACATTAAAAGATCACTTCTGGCCATTACAGTGATGGTGATAGCAAAGAAATCGGATATAGAGCAGAATAGGTGCAATATGTAAAAGAATTGATCTTATTTATTCTGCTTATAAATCAAGAACCGCTGGACCGATTTTCACAATTCCCATCAATTCGGAATAGTCTCTTGCCAATAAAAAAGTGAATATCTTTTGTCGTTTTTTTTTTTAATTTTTGTCATATATTTTATCGCATGCGAATTTTTCAATTTGACTTACAATTTTGAATTGTAAATTCTCTAAATTTTTAGGCCCCCCCAACACTACGTTTTGATGGTATTATATGCATATCGCAATATTGGTTAATATTGGTAAAATTCTCCGGGTCAAAAAACTAAGGGTAACCTCTGTGCTGGGCTATGTGACATTATTTCAAAAACGAAATCTTCCAAAACGGATTTGGATATAAGGGGACTTCGAACATACTGTAGTGTTGTAGGGTATCACATGGTCGGCCCCGCACGACTATAACCTTTGCTTAAATGATCGTGTTTACTTGCAAAATAGGTCAGCTGAAAATGTGCACCTTCGCTCGTTCGATGGTCCGCTCGTAATAATCGACCGTGGCATCAGAATAAATGCCGAATATTATCGTGAAAATATTTTGGAGGGTGTATTAAAGCCTTGGGCATGCAAACATTTTGGCCGCAGACCTTGAACATTCCAACAGGACTCACCACTATCGCACTCAGCACGCGCCACCCAAGAATGGTTACGAAATGAGGTTCCTCGCTTCATTTCCAGCGCTCAATGACTACCTAAATCTCCGGATACCAATCCGTTGGGCGGCTGTGTCTGGATTATTTTGGAAAGCAAGGTTGGCACTTAAAAATACTAAAGTGTCGATCACCTCAAGCAACCGCTTCGCCGGGCCAGCGTGTGACAGTTTTATTGGCCTTTTAAGGCCATAAATCATGCCAATACGAACAAATCTAAACTAATTCTAAAATTTGATGCTATTTCCGACATTTTTTGCTTTCATTCAGTAAAATTTAAAACACGTAAGCAAAGGCTATAGTCTTGCGGGGACGAGCATGTGATACCCTACGACACTACAATATGTTAGAAGCCTGTCGATTGGTTTCAATTGTGTGATCAGGAAAATGTTTCTGTTTCTGACTCATTTGAACCCCTAAATATTTTGTGATCATTCCAAATGCAAGAGGCCCCTCTGTATCTCCAAATTTAGTCTCACTTATATGATTTCCTTGTCTACGATATTTGCAAAGCCAGAAGTTCGGCTTTTGTGTATTTCGGATATCATATGTAAGTAATGTTGGTATTTTTTACCCGCTAAAAAATCCTAACTTCATGCGAGATTTGGTGTCCTTTGGTTTTTATTTGTGACCTTTATAACGACTGCAAAATCAGTAACATTTTTAGTTGTTAGTCCATTTCAACCCCTAAATATATTACAGACTTCTTTGAAAACAATAGGCCTAGCCCTTCTAAGCCTAAAACAGGTTAAAAAGCAGTAAGTTCAGCCGGACCAAACTTTGAATACCCTCCTCCATTTGGAACGAATTTGGAAATTTTCAAAAAATTAAATCCTTAAAAAATTCTGTTAAAATTTCAAAATTACCGAATATAGCCGTTATATTGGGGTTTATACGACGTGGACCTACGTAGACATTGTTTGTCATGAGCTATTACCATATTCAAATTCGAAACTTGAAATAAACGGTGAATAATGTTGCTAAAATCATCAAAATATCGTATATAGGGAGGTACCGTTATAAGGGGGGCTATACGAAAACCTAGACCAGCATACACAATTTTCCATCGCAGGCTATAGCATCCATTACGAACGTCAAATACAACATCTCAGACAATTTCGATGGGTATTGTACCAAAAATCGTCAAAACGCCGAATAGACGAAGATACTGATATATGGGGCCTATACGAAGACCTGGACCTGAAGAGACAATTTTCTGTCGCAGACTGTAGTTCCCATTGCGAACTCTAAATACGTAGTTTGAAATAATTCCGGTGAATAATGACGCTAAAATCATCAAAATACCGAATTTGGGAGGTACCGTTATATGGGGGCTATATGAAAACGTGGACCTACATGACCCACTTAACCTGCCTACTGGAAAAATAAACACGTGTGCAAAATTTTAGCCTTCTTTATCAATTCATTCGAAAGATATCGTGATTACAACAGACAGATGAACAGACAGACGGACGTGGCTAAATCGAAATATAATTTTACGCTGATCAAAAATATATATTCTTTGCTGGGTCTGACATGAGTGTTTCGAAGAGTTACAAATGGAATGACAAAACGAATATACCCTCCATAGTATGGTGGAGGGTATAAAAATTTTCGTGAGGAGCGGTCGATAATAATTGCAATCTGTTTATAATATCCAGGTTGGTGTTGTAAGGTGAAAAAATATTACAAAATATGCACTTCAATATTATAAATCAAATTGAAAAAATCGGATGCGATAAAAAATATAAAAAAAATTAAAAAATGTCACAAAATACTACAAAATCTATATTAACATCATTATTAACATCTTTTTATGTTTTTTTTTTAGATTTTATACTTTTATGCCAAGAGGGCATTCTTTCACCCACTATATATTACCCGATGACCATCACAATAGGAAGGCTTCTGCCCAGCCCTAAGCTTTAGCCCCATGCTAACTTCGATTGGTCTATAAGTGAGACCTATAGAGCAATTGCAAAATCAGGAAATTTTTCAGTTTTTGGTTCATTTCAACCCTTAAATATTATGCGATTATTCATGAAGATCGGGCCATAACTGCGATCTGTAGAGTGATTACAAATTAACATGGACAGACGGAGCGAAGATGAACGGACATACATAGCTAGATCGACTCAGTTTGGCGAGAATGGAAGATCCATATATACTTTCCTATGTGGAAACCAATATTTCGAGGTGTTACATAATTTTTGGCCCAATCAAACTTATAATACCCCCAACACATGGTGTTGTAGTGTATAACAAAAATGTAAAAATTATGGCGTTTGGCTTTGTTGCAGTTTTTTTATCTCACCCCGAATACCAATAAAACGTTTATTTTTTCATGAATTTGAGTTAAATCAACCCAACCGTTCTCAATTTATAATTTACTGTACATTTGTACACAATTTTTATACATATAGATTTAAAAAATGCGTGAGGGCAGTTCGCCCGACACCAAATACATACTTAGGGTTGAAGGGAGAGAGGTTCTGTTACCTTATACACTAACCTTAAAAACATATTTTCTTTATTTTGACAAATATAAAGATTTTAAGTTAATCGAAGAATGGGCCTGCTTAATTTTCGGGTCAGGATCTTCCGTTTTCAACTAGTTTTATTACCAAAGAACGCATTTGATTTTTATATATATTCATATATTCATGAGATATTTTCGGTTTAACTTTCTATTCTGAATTGTACATTTTGTATCATTTTTTGTTTTAGTTTAAAAGGCGAAGCAAATCGATTTAGTCCACAATAAGATGGTATTTGTAAACCCGATCCTCCACATATCTATGTGGCAGTCCACTTGGTCGAAAATTTAGAATGGGATTAATGAAGTGCCGAATATCACAATTTACGCTATATGAGGACCATATAAAGTGGCCGTTTTTATTTCCTGAGAATCTGAAACGCTAAGATAAGATATTTAATGGGAAAATATTTCTCAAAGCATCAAAATACTTTAAATCTGCAGATGCTCTTATTTGGTTATGTCTAAACGGAAAAAACTAATACTCTCCTGTAAGTTTTTAGATATTTTCGGAAGAGTTTCTGTTGGTAGGGTTCGTAATGGTTTCAACCTCGTGTGGCAAATCATTGTCAAAATAACTTCACGTTTTGGTTTATTTCCACATGTTTCGTCATTCCCAATATTCAGTATTCTGACTATTTAAGCTACGTTTTCCAGGAGAATCGTTAAAAATTCGACATGAAAGTCGTTAAAAACTTGTAATGAGTTTTGTCTTCTGTGGCAGAAGACTCCTGGAACAGGATCATTTTTTCAATGTCACCCATTAGGCGGCACCTCCGAATATTTATTCCCTACACCACATAGTGGTAAGCGTATTATGTCTTCGTGCATTTGTTTGTAACATGAAAAAGGAAGCGAAATTTTCACTTTCTGAGTCGATTTACGTATGTCAGTCTCTACGTCCGTCCGTCCATGTAGTCATGTGAACAAAATGCAAGTCGCATTTATTATCCAATTGAGATGAAATTTTGCAAACAATATTTGTTTGGCCGAAGGACGAACCCTATTGAAATTGGTGATAATCGGATCAGATTTAGATATTGCTCCCATATCTTCAGCCGATTTCGGGTTAATTGTGTACCAAATGGCAAGTAAATCAAATTTGGAGAAAATCTGTTCAGATTTAGCTATAGCTTCCATATATATGTTTCATCCGATTTGGGGTTTAAAGTCCCTCACATGCGTCATATGCACCGGATAGTGATCGAAAAGACCTCCGTCAAATTTTGTCGAGATCGGTTTAGATTATATATATCTTTATCCAATATCAGGTTTATTGTGCACCAAATATCTAATATCAAATGAACTGAATTTTGGCATTTACAACTGAATTCATCCTATAAACCGCCACTTCAAATGTTTTATCCGATTTGGGGTTTAAAGTCCCTCACAAGCATAATATGCATTCCACAACAATGATCTTTGGTACCAGATATCAGATACATCTATGAAATAAGTTTATCAAATTTTGTCAAGACTGGTTCAGATTTGGATATAGCTCCCGTATATACCCTCAACCAATTTCGGGTTAATCGTGCACCAAATAGGCAATATATGTCCAAATGACCTGCATTTTGGCATATTCAACCAAATTTGGCCTAGAAGCAAATACATCAAATTGGGAGAAAATCGCTTCAGATATAGATCCCATATATATGTTTCATCCGATTTGGTGTTTAAGTCCCTCACATTCGTAATATGCATTCGACAACAATTATATATGATATCATGCACTCTATAGCGAACTATAACTGCTCTAAAGCCAAATGTTGATAGGTGGTATGATCTACTTAAAAAATGTGCGTTGTAGTGTATGGTATCATATATTCGGACCGCCCGACTGACTTTACTTTGACTTTACCTTACTGGTTTTTAACATATTTTACCTAATTTGGTATTTCAAACTCACAATAGATAACAAACACTACGTCAGACAGCCGGCACTTTTGTCATTTTTTAGACTTTTAATAAATTTCACTCAAAATCGGTGTGGACCCAATACTCAATCCCAATTCTTTTATTTTTAAAGTGTTTCTTTACCCTATGGTGGTATAAATGTTATCAAGTTGTTACTTGTTATTTATTTTTTTTTTAGTCTAGAGAACAATTTGCCTTACAGACTAATCGAATATTGTTAATTAAATTTTTTAAAATTGTATATAAGAAGTTTGAAGTGGGTTTTACGTTCGGTGGTAAAGAAATTACCCATATGGGTCCAAGTTTTCTAATTTGCTTGTTTGTTCCTTATACGCTCGAAACGGTTGAACCGATTTCCTTAAAATTTAAGACAATATTCAGAAAATCGAAGAGTTGTGGTACATTGCCCTCCTTTAAAAATGCCTTATCTTCTAAATTAATAAACATATCTATTTAAGAATTTGTATATGATATTGTGAAGCTTTCACAATAGATCGTATTACATTTTTTTTTAAAAAATTATTGCGAACTATCAACGATAGTTTACTCAATTATAACATGGTTTGGTGGGGTTTAAAAACCAAGTACAATTATAAAGTCGGAGTTACATCTATTATTTGGAATGGAAACTTATGAGAAGTGACTACATAATCCTATTGGGTTTGATGAGTAGAATAACCGACCTTGCTCACATTATAAAATACCTGTAATAAAACATTGGAAATATTTGCGGCTTTGAACACAAAAATTTCCAACGGAGTTTAGTGTGTCCAAAAGCTAAGTTCTTCCGGGCGGAATCTTTAATACCCTACACCATTTGGAAAGAATTTGTAGAAGAACTACCACGTTTATAACTCATCGAAATTGTCTGCAGGGTCAAAAATTCGCTCTACTATTTTGCGCTCTTTATATTCGGTTATTCACTGATTGCAGTCCCATTGAATTTTGCATTTTCAGTTTTCATTGGACGGCTTATTGCGATATGAAATGATGCCCATAACGCTTTGTCGGTCAATTTTGTTTGTTTAAATGTGTTCGCATCTTCCACCTGAAGCACGATGCAACTCCTGGACTTGAAAGCTAGGTGCCCTTTTTATACACGAAAGATCGTCATTTAATTTAATTTAAAGATACCATACCGAAATTGTATGAATTGTCAAAACCCGCCAAGCCGTTCTTTAGTTATAATATAACTTTCTTTTATATGGTGAAAATAATTCTTTATTTTTTCCACGCAAAACTATTGAATTCAATATTATAAACTGAATTGGAAAAAAAATTGTTCATTACATAAAATAAAATTGACAGAAAAACATGTTTCAAGGTCCTTACGGAGTTTGTCAATAGAATGTACTATTATTTTGAAATAAATTCTATTGAAAATTTTTTCTCGTTTTTTCCCCGCTTTTAGATTTTTTTCCGACTTTTTTAGCGATTTTAAAAAAAGTAATTATCCTTTAACTTTGGAGCGACTGCGTTAAATTATTTCGACATCATGTATTCAGTTCCGCCACCACATAATTCGATTCAATGTAACCTGTCTGCAATTTCGAGTAATAAACCATTCGTACACAAAAAAATATTGATTTTTTTGTTCATATTTTATCCTTTTCTGAAATGATAATATTCGTATAGTTCCACTTACCAAATAAATACATAATATATATAAATAACATCTTTATCCGTTGTCGCTTTATAAAAAAAAAAACACTACAATTGTACACTCGAAACCAGTAAAGAACGTCCTAAAGACGGGCTTTATGATATCCTACACCATTTTGCTAATTTAGTAGAGCTCCACATAACAATTAAAAGTTTTTATGGGAGAATTCAATCATACACGCTTTGATTATAATTATTATTTTAAGTTCAAAGGACTAAATATGCCGAAGCATTTGTATCTTTTAAATTCGGACTTGTATTGCCCATTTGGTGCAAAATTAATTTGAAATCAGATAAAGATATATATGGGAGCTATATCCAAATCTGAACCGATCTCGATAAAATTTGGCAAAGATATTTCTGAGCTGTATTTGATATATTTCCCTGAATATCGTTGTTACGGAGTGCATATTACAGCTGTGGGTAACAAAAACAACAAATCGGATGGACAATGTATATGGGAGCTATAGTTATATCTGAACCTATTTTGATCAAATTTTCATGCCTCTTTTCAGGCATAATTTGGTTGTATGTGGACAATTCCATACTATTCGGGTTGATATTACACGTTTGGTACACAATAAAAGGCAAATCGGACGAAGATATATATGGGAGCTTTATCTAAATGTTTACCGATTATCTCCAATTTCAATAGGGTTCGTCCTTGGGCCAAACAAATGTTTGGAAAATTTCATCTCAATCGGATAATGAATACGACCTGCATTTTGTTCACAGGAATACATGGACAGACGGAAGGACGGACGGTCAGACGTACTGACATGCATAAATCAACTCAGAAACTGATTCTATGGAGATCCTAAAAAGTAACCATGGGTCTATCCCGCTACCTTCTAAATGTTACAAACAAATGCACAAATACATAATACCCTTACCACTATTACTACCACTAGTTCTATATAAATTGGTATACAAATTTGTATGCATATAAAAGCGAAAGCAGTAGTGAAGGGCGCTAGTAAGGTATAAATATGTTATACCTTATGTTATAATATCTTAAGATGAGCTGTGATATAAGAGGAAACAACTCTTGGGATATAAAAAATAGGCTTGCCACGATAATAAACGCAACGGGTTGAAATAACTTATAATCCACGAATACTTTGTTCCATTCAATCTTTCACATCAAGGAGAGTCACATAAAAAATCAGTTCAGTCAGCGTCAGAATAGAAGCCTATTGTTTTTTAGGGGTAATCGCAAAATATTTTACTGATTTTGAAGTTGCTCTACAGGCGAAATTAGGACTGGCAGAAGTTAGAATTTAGGGCTGGGCAGAAGCTTACCAAATTGGATGGTCATCGGATAATATTTAGCTGGTGAAATAGACCCTAACTTTTATATAAAAAAATACGAACATTTTCAATTAACTGCAAGTTAATCCTAGCGAAGCCAGAAACACACGAAGAGGCCACTTCTGACCATTCTATTGACGCTGATATCCAAAATATAGCAAATTAGGTAAAATATATATGTGAAAGATATTGATCTAAGTTATTTCCCTTATAAGTCAAGAACCGCTGGGCTGATTTGGACAATTCTCACCGATTCGAAATGACTTCTTGCCAGAAAATAAAGCCAATAAAAAGTGAATATTTTTTGTTAAATTTTTTCAATTTTTGTCACATTTTTTATCGCATGCGATTTTTTTAATTTGACTTACAATTTTGAATTGTACATTTTGTAAAGTCACTAAATTTTGCACAGGGGTAGGGTTAGGGTCAAAACTGAAGCCTATTGTGTTAAAATATGTACATTTAAAGGTTCAAATGAACCAAAAAATTAATTTTTCCTGATTTGGCAGTCACTCTATAGGTCACAATTTGAAAACAATCGACACGGAATTTTGCATGAGGAAAAGTTAACGATAGGGCAGAAGTCCAGCATATTGGATAACCATTGGATTATATTTAACGGGAAAATGGACCACATCTTTCGTGTGGAATTGATTTGCATGGTGGTGTAGGTTATCATATTGTCAGCCCCGCCCGACTTTGGACTTCTCTTTACTGGGCGTCTCTTGAACTAAGTTTAGTTTAACAACTTTGCGACGACTTTTTAAAAGACTCCAATAATACCTGTCATTGCTCTTCTAATTGACAATTGATGAAATGAATTTCCGCCATATACAATGACATGTCGAGGAAAAGTACCAATTTTCCTCGCATAGATGATAAAAGTTTCTCCACTTTTCTAACACAACGTCCAAAAACACTATCGTATAAATAATTGAATTCGCCATAGCAATGTGTTTACCACTGTGCTTTTTAAAAAACAGCTAACTTTGCAGTGCAATGCAGTTTCATTTTATACTTTGCATTCACAATATTTTCATTTAGAATTATACTTTTACATATTTTTCAACTAATCTCTGCTATGGATGTGTTTATGTGTTTTCCATTATAAAAAATCCTTGTTCGAATAAAGCTCAAGACCGAGGTTCGAAGCGGCAAGCCGAAGTAAAAGCTAAAAACCCACAAAAAACATGTGTCTAACGGCTTTTAACTTACTTTTTGAAACACATATTTTATTGCTTTTTATAAGGACAGTACTTGGCGATTTTAAGTATTTTACTTTGAAACGCATACCAGGTGCTGGTATTATCCTATATATCGGTAGCTCTTAATGTTCTATACTCAACTGGTTTAAGTTATATTTTCATTCGGAATGGGCTGTAATTTAGTAACTTGGGTTCTCATCGGTTGGAAATGGCACGTCAGTCATATAGAAATGTTTGTTGATTTTGGATCGAAATCACAGCTACTTCCGCATTATACTACACTCTTAAAAAAGGAAACAAATAAAAAATTATTGGGAATGTAACACTTTAACAAATATGTCTATAAGAGGCGAGCCACATATCAAAGGAGTATATTTAACTAAAAAAATGTGGTTAAAATCATCAAAATTCCAAATAACTGCAGTATCCGTTGTATGAGGGCCATTCTAAAACGTGGATCTGTTTAGCATTGTTGTGTCATAAGAGGTGGTTCCCTTTACGACCACCCAAATATAAACTTTGAAACAATGCCGGTGGAGAATGTGACTAAAATCGATAAAATACCGAATGTCGAAAGGTACGATTATATTGGCAAAATATACTTAAAACTATAGATGTCTATGCTCCATGCTGAGTTTAAAATGGACAGACAAACGGGCGTACTTAGTTACATTTGGCTCGTGTAGACATGGATATATGACCAATATTTCGGGCTGTTACACACTTGCAATCCAAAGTAAACTTATAATACCCTTTCCAAAGAAGGATGGGACATTGATTCAGAATTCTCATTTGGAAAATTTCGCAGGAATGTTTAAGCATAATAGACTAATCACTAGCCTGCTAAATTGAATTCTACGACTAAGTTGTCGACAAATCTTGAACTTAACTAAAAGTTGAGTGTCACCAATTACTAAATTCTCCACTACGCTTTTTGGATGTCACCATTTGTAATCTTATGTAGTGATTTTTACAAAAACGTACCCAAATATTCACTTTAAGCCAACATCCACTCATTGACTCTTTGCCGCTAATGTTTACCGATTGGTTTCATTGGCGTGATGTTATGAAATCTGATTCCTTCATTATTAAAATAATTTCATGACAAATATTAATGAGAGCTTCTGTTGTTTCATGAATGGTTTCGTATTTTTTGTTTTCATTTGTACTTTATGCATATGGACGTTTACTGTTATTATGGTTATTACGTCTGTCGTTCGTGATGTTCTGAACTGATATGGTAGTTTATGTTTGTCAGTGTTGAATGGTATTAATTGTATTTGTTTTCTATGATCCAAATTGTTTTAACTCAATAATCGTTATAGAATTATTATAAATTGAACAATTTAATGCAAATTAATAATTTAAACTTAATTTCAACCGATGAAAACGATTTAAACAGATTTAACATCGAATTCATATCAACCACACATACATATATTCGAATGTGACACAACGCCAAACGTGTTTGCAATATACAAGTGTGTGTGTGTGTGTGTTTATATGTTTGTATATGGATGCGTCCGCTGACACAATTAAGAACACACAAGGCCACGATATACACGGAGAGGATTTTGTTTTAAATTATTTCCGCCATGCACGAGTGCATGTGTGAGTGCCACAATATGTTTGCGGCTATGTGTTTGTACTTCCTGTCTATGGATATGCCAACGATTTAAATCCGTGTATTTGAAGTTGTATTGAATCGGTACCAGTTTGTATGAGTACGGAGACAAAGATCTGTACATTTTAGCCAATAGTATTAATAGTACTGCACAAAAAATTGGCATATTGAATTGTTTAAATTGTAAACGTCCAAGTTTTAAAACTTGCAGTTAAATATTTATGCTCTCATTTTAGACGAAGCGATGATGTGGTATTTTAATTAAATAATGCTTTCGGCGATATCATTCTGACCGTCACACATGAATATAACATTCAATTAATATAAAAAAATAATAGCGAATTAATAAATTCGTAATGAGATACAAATCATAGAAAGACCAATAGACACATTCACTAAAATCTAAATAAATCATTGATGGCCATTTTGTTCAATTAATTATTGAAACAGTCCGTCTACACCGATATCAACAGCACATATGATTTTAGAATAATCTGGAATGAATCATAATTTATTTCAAAGCAAAAATTATATACACTGAAAACAAATTGTTGAATGTTACCACAAGAACGTGCATTGAAGACAATAGCTTCTTGGACAAATGTTTAGATCGGTTTCGATACAATATCAATTATCTAAATTTTTGAAAACATAAACTCACGCTAATACAAAAAACTTGATTTATTCAACCACGCTGCACAAAAAAAAAAAAAACAAAACAAAACGGATCGGATCGGATCGGCCTTATAATATATTACAGGTTCATATCTTTCTCTAACTTCTTTAATAACTTTTTTCGGTTTCAGTTCCTATCAAGTCATGTAGGCTACAATTTATGACTCCAATCCTTAGGATATGGTTCTTTCAGTCCTGTCGTTTTCGACTCCTTTGCACAAGAAGAGGCTCTTATGCCAAATTTTTGAATTTAAGTTAAACTCCTTCGCATTTCGTTCTATTGGTAACATTTTAGCACTCAAAAAGCACGAACTTTTAAATTCAGTTTCGAGAAATATGTCAACTTTGTCAGATATATTTATTTTTCAAATCTTAGAATAGTGGATCTAACAGTAGTACAACACTTAGTTAATTACACTAATCTTATTTTTTGAATAGTGTATCTAATTGTACAATATTTGAAGCAACATCCTGTATTTGTAAAGTGTTACTTTCACTCGAAAGGTACGTATTCAAACGTACTCGTTTTAATTTTGGATCTTATAGAAATTTTGAAAGTGGACCTGCCATTTATGAGATGCTTTGATTTATCAATGTTTTCCTAACCATTGTTTTGTAAATTTTTATACCCTACAACACTATGTGTTGGGGGTATTATAAGTTTGATTGGGCCAGAATTTATGTAACACCTCGAAATATTGGTTTCCCATATAGGAAAGTATATATGGATCTTCCTAGCTCGCCGAGCTGAGTTGATCTAGCTATGTATGTCCGTCCGTCCGTCTGTCCGTCTGTCCGTCTGTCCATGTTAATTTGTAATCACTCTACAGGTCGCAATTATGGCCCGATCTTCACGAAATTTAGAATGTAGGTGGGGTTAAGGTCAGAATAGAACCCTATTTCTTTTGAAGATGATCGCATAATATTTAGGGGTCGAAATGGACCAAAAACTGAAAAAATTCCTGATTTTGCAGTTGCTCTACAGGTCGCAATTATAGACCAATCGACGCGGAATTGCGCATGTAGCTAGAGTTTAGGGCGGGGAAGAAGCCTACCAATTTTGGTGGTCATCGGATAATATTTAGCGGGTAAAATAGACCATATCTTTTGTGTTGAAAAAATTTAAAGTTTTTCATTAAACCGCGAATATTTTAAATCCCGGCGAAATCACAAAGCCATCACAAGGTTACTTCTGATCTTTACATTGATGTTAACATCCAACAAAACGGATATATAGCAAAATATGTGCGATATACATGTTTATCAAAGAAGAAATGCTTGAAAAATCTCTTATATGTCGAGAACGGCTGAACTGATTTCGACAGTTCTCCTTAATTCAGAATGGCCTCTTGGCAGGAAAGAAAAAACGTCTAAAGAAATCGCATAAAAATATCTGTCTAAAGATGAAAATATTGATTTTGTAAAATTTTCTCATATTTTTTCAATTTTGTCATATTTTTGGCATATTTTCATTTTGAATTAAACATTTGGTAATATTTCTACAGCTAACAAAACTAAGTAGTTAGGATATCAGGATATCATATACAGATCGCATTTATGACCCGATCCTTACGAAATTTTGCATGGGGATAAGATGAGGGTCAGAAAAGAAGCCTACTCTTTTTGGAGATGATCGCCATATATTTAGGGGTTGAAATGGACCAAAAAACTGCAAAATTGTCAGGAGGTCGTAATTATCGCCCGATCCTCACGCACATTTGAATGGGGGTTACCGCACATTGCAAAAGCCAATCAGTTTCGGATGGCCATCCAAAAATATTCAATGTGTGAAATAGTTTGCCAACTTTTGTAGACAAAATACGAAGATGTCCATTCCAGTGACTTTTTGGAGAATTCACAAATACAGGAAAGACGCACTTCTGACTATTTCGTTAACGCTGATTTCGTTGAAGAATATAGTCAAATGTCTGTATCTCATATAGATGCGTTTCAGTCAAAAACCAATAATAAATGTTAATCTTTTGCCACTTCTGAGAGATTGTAGGTCTTTGGGAAATATTGGTTCCAGATCTAGGAAGACCATTTACGTGCAAAATCTACCAATAAATTGGAAATGAGCAAATTAGTTTAAGTTGCTATTATTTGAAAATTAGAGAACGAATTCTTTCGAGTTTCTCGCCTATATAAACTGTATCGTTTATTATAGTGTTGTAGGGTATTCAACGGTCGGCCCCGCTCGACTGTAGCCTTTGCTTACTTGTTTTATTTAATTTCATCAGGCAACCCCAATAAATTAAACAAGTAGGCAAAGGCTATAGTCGTGCGGGGCCGACCATGTGATACCCTATAAAACTATTATACATATAAGATTTCGCTTTTGAAATTGTGTCATGGAGCACTGCACAGATATTACCCTAAGCATTTTGACCGGGGGCATTTGCCCCATATTTAAGCAAGCTGTCGTGCTGTTAGTTGTTGTGGTCCATTTTACAGCTAAATATAATCCAGATATTACCCTTAGCATTTTGACAGGGGGCATTTGCCCAATATTTAAGCAATCCGTCGTGCTGTTAGTTGTTATGGTCTATTTTACAGCTAAATATAACCCAATGGTCATCCAAAATGCTAGAATTTTTCCCCGTCCTTAAATCTTCTCTCAGGCGTGTTTCAAAAGCAAGAGGCCCCTCTGTAAGTAATGTCGGTATTTCTTCACACAAAAGTAGTGGTCCATTTTACCCGCTGTCCTAAACTAAACCTAAATTATTGCGGACATCTTTGAAAACAATAGGTCTAGCCCTTCTGAGCATAACCCTACCCTTGTGAAAATTTTCGTGAGGATCGGACGATAATTGCAATCTGTATATAATAACCCCAACCTGTGTTGAAAGGTGAAAATATGTTACAAAATATACACTTCAATATTTTAATTCAAATTGAAAAAACCGCATGCGATAAAAAATATGAACAAATTAAAAATGTCACGAAATAGTACAAAATCTATATTAACATCATTATTAGCATATTTTCGTGCGATTATTTTTACACTTTTATGCCTAGAGGGCATTCTGAATTGAAAAAAAAATCAAAATCGGTCCAGCCATTCTTGAGATATAAGCATTCTCGCTACACTGAAATAAGAAGCTTCATACCATAAATGAAATCCTACGTTCCGTCAATTTGAACCAACGTAGAGGTTCATTGAATAAATGAAAAAAGCTTCTTTGGGTTTCATTAATGTAAAATTAACGAAGTTGTTCATTAATATTATGAAAATTCGTCATTGATTCCGTGAAACACATTCATTAATGCAATAACATTTCTTCATTAATACTATGAAAGATATTCTTTAATGCAGTGAAAAACATTCTAACAAATGAAAAAGTTTCGTGAATGTAAAGAAACTTATTCATACAATTTTTATCCAATTTTTACCAATTTTTAGACAAATCCTCGAAAATATGTGGCAAAAATCATCAAAATATCGAATATCGGGAGGTACCGTTATATATACAAAATCCAATTTTCCAATTTTCCAAAAATTGGCAAAAATCTTCAAAATACTGAATATCGGGAGGTTCCGTTATATGGGGGCTACACGAAAACGTTAACCTATACAAACACATTTCCGCCACACGAGCTACAACCTAATATGACCTACAAATACCAATTTGTGGAAAAAATTCCAATACGTGGAAAAAATGTGGCGAAAATTATTAAAAAAATGAATAGCGGGAGGTGCCGTTATATGGCAGCTATACTAAAACGTGAACCGACATATCTCATTTTCAATATCAACCATCCTAGACACAATACAAATTGTTCTGCCAAATTTCGTGATTTCAACAGATAGACAGTCGGACAACGTTAAATCGACTTAAAATTGTATGCTGATTATGAAAATATATACTTTATGGGGTCTACGATGAATACTTAGGGATTTTACAAACGGAATGACAAAGGTTATATACCCTCCTTTCCAAGGTGGAGGGTGTAAAAATATAAAGAAATCATTTGAAGGATATAACATGGATATAACAAACAAGTAAGCAAAGACTATAGTCGTGCGGGCCGACCATGTGATACCCTACAACACTACAATATGTTATAAGCCCCCTTATGTCCGAATCCATTTTGGAATATTTCGCTTTTGAAATTATGTCATGGAGCACTGCCCAGATATACCCTTAGCGTTTTGACCAGGAACATTTGTCCAATAATTACGCACTCCATCGTGCTGTTAGTTGTTGCGGTCCATTTTACAGCTACATATATCAATGGTTATGCAAAATGCTAGAATTCTTCCCTGTTCTTAACTCTCTTCAGTTGTCTAAGCAGGAAATTTTTTCTGTTTTTGGTTCATTTGAAATATTTTACGATCAACTCCAAAAGCAAGAAGCCCCTCTGTATCATCAAATATAAACTCATTTATATGATTTACTTGTCTACGATATTTGGCTTTATTCATCAAGGAAATCAGCATAAACAAGTTAAAAAGCAGTAAGTTCGGCCGGGCCGAACTTTTAATACCCTCCACCATTTGCAACGAATTTGGAAATTTTCAAAAAATAAAATCCTTAAAAAATTCTGTTAAAATTTTAAAAATACCGAATATAGCCGTTATATTGGGGTATATACGACGTGGACATACATATGCATTGTTTGTCATAAGCCATTACCATATTCAAATTCGAAACTGGACCCGCACCGACAATTTTCTGTCACAGACTGTAGTTCCCATAACGAACTTCAAATACCAGATTTCAAACAATTCCCGTGAATAATGTCGCTAAAATCATCAAAATACCGAATATCGGGAGGTACCGTTATATGGGGGCTATACGAAGACATAGACTTGCACAGACAATTTTCAGTCTTAGGGTGTAGTATCCATTTGGAACTTCAAATACCAAATTTGAAACAATTCCGGTGAGTAACGTCGCTAAACTCATCAAAATACCGAACATAGGGGGGTTACCGTTATATGGGAACTATATGAAAACGTGGACCTACATGGCCCATTTACGAACTTAACCTGCCTACTGGAAAAATAAACATGTGTGCAAAATTTTAGCCATCTATCTCAATTCATTCGAAAGATAGCGTGATTACAACAGACAGACGGACAGACAGACAGACAGACAGACAGACGGACAGACAGACAGACGGACAGACAGACAGACAGACAGACAGACAGACAGACAGACGGACATCGCTAAATCGACTTAGAATTTTACGCTGATCAATAATATATATACTTTGTTGGGTCTGACATGAGTATTTCGAGGAGTTACAAACGGAATGACAAAGTTAATATACCCTCCATAGTATGGTGGAGGGTATAAAAAGCCAGAAGTTCACCTTTTGTGTATTTCGGATATCGTCTGTAAGTAATGTTGGTATTTTTACACACAAAAGTAGTGGCCCATTCTACCCGCTGTCCTAAATTCTAACTTCATGCGAGATTTCCTTTGAGTTCAATTTGTTAACTTTAAAACCGCTGCAATATCAGGAGCATTTTTAGTTATTGGTCCATTTAAACCCCTAAATATATTGCGGACATCTTTGAAAACAATAGGCCTAGCCCTTCTGAGCCTAACCCTACCCTTTTTCGTGAGGAAAAGTGCAATCTTTATATAATAACCCCCACTTATGTTGTAAAATGAAAAAAAAATATTACAAAATGTACAATTCAATATTATAAGTAAATTGAAAAAATCGCATGCGATAAAAAATATGAAAAAACAAGTAAGCAAAGGCTATAGTCGTGCGGGGCCGACCATGTGATACCCTACAACACTATAATAAGTTAGAAGCCCCCTTATGTCCAAATCCGTTGTGGAAGATTTCGCTTTTGAAATTATGTCACGGAGCACTGTCCAGATATTACTAGCATTTTGACCAGGGACATTTAACCAATATTTACGAACTTCGTCGTGCTGTTAGTTGTAGTGGTCCATTTTACAGCTAAATATAATCCAATGGCCATACATAATCCTACACTTCTTCCCTGTCCCTAACTTTCTTCTCAGGCGTGTGGATTGGCTTCAATTGTGTGATCAGGAAATTTTCCCTGTTTTTGAATATTGTGCGATCATCTCCAAAAGCAAGAGGTACCTCTGAATTTTTAAATTTAGACTCATCTATATGATTTGCTTGTCTAGGATATTTGGCTATATTCGTCAACGAAATCAGCAAAAAAAGGCAGATCTTTGAAAACAATAGGCCTAGCCCTTCTGAGCCTAACCCTACCCTTTTTGTGAGGATCGGACGATAATTGCAATCTTTATATAATATCCCAAACCTGTGTTGTAAGGTGGAAAAATATAACAAAATGTATACCTTAATATTATAAGTCAAAATGAAAAAATCGCATGCGATAAAAAATATGAAAAAATAAAAAAAGTCACAAAATACTACAAAATCTATATTAACATCATTTTTGACTTATTTTTATGCGATTTTTTTAGATTTTATACTTTTATGTCAAGACCGCGTTCTGAATTGGCAAAAATTGTCAAAATCGGTCCAGCCATTCTTGAGATATAAGCTTTCCATCTAACATTCCTTCCCTTTGTATATACACATTGTATATATTTCGCTATATATATCCGAGAATTGACCTGTTCGTCTATTTATGATTTCGCCGGGACTAAAAATATTCGCGGTTTCGTAGAAAATTTGATTTCTGCCCAGCCCGAAGCTCTAGCTACATGCTAATTTCCGCATCGATTGGTCCATAATTGCGAGCAAGTGTAGAGCAAGTGTAAAATCAAGAAATTTTTCAGTTTTTGGTCCATTTCGACCCCTGACCTTAACCCCACCTCCATTCTAAATGTCGTGAAGATCGGACTATAATTGCGACCTGTAGAGTGATTACAAATTAACATGGACATACGGACAGACGGACGGACGGACATACATAGCTAGATCGACTCAGCTCGGCGAGATAAGAAGATCCATATATACTTTCCTATGTGGGAAACCAATATTTCGAGGTGTTACATAATTTTTGGCCCAATCAAACTTATAATACCCCCAACACATAGTGTTGTAGGGTATAATAAAAATATGTCACAAAATACTACAAAATCTATATTAGCATCATTATAGGCATCCTTTTATGCGATTTTTTTAGGTTTTATACTTTTATGTTAACAGGGCATTCTGAATGGACAAAATTTGTCGAAATCGATCTAGCCATTATTGAGATATAAGCATTTTAGCTAAGATCCCCTTTCTTTCTATATATACATTATATATATACATTATATATATCCGATATATTTACTATCGGCATCTATGTAACGGTCAGAGTTGACCTGTTCGTCTATTTGTGATTTCGCCGGGCTGAAAAATATTCGCGGTTTAATAGAAAATTTGACTTTTATTTAACACAAATGTTATGGTCTATTTTACCCACCAAATATTACCCGATGGCCATCAAAATTGGAAGGTTTCTGCCCAGCCCAAAGCTCTAGCTCCATGCTAAATTCGGCGATTGGTCTATAATTACGACCTGTGGAGCAACTGCAAAATCATGATATTTTTCAGTTTTTGGTCCATTTCAACCCCTAAATATTATGCGATCATCTCCAAAAGAAATATGGTTCTATTCTGACCCTAACCCCACCTACATTTTCAATTGCGTGAGAATCGGGCCTTAATTGCGACCTGTAGAGTGATTACAAATTAACATGGACAGACGGACGGACGGACATACATAGCTAGATCGACTCAGCTCGGCGAGATAGGAAGATCCATATTTCAATGTGGAAAACCAATATTTACATAATTTTTGGCCCAATTAAACTTATAATAACCCCAACACATAGTGTTGTAGGGTATAAAAGTAGATAATTTAAAACGGTTCATATGTAAATCCCCCATCATACACAATTTTGGCGTGATTCCGTAACAATCAGCCCATTTTTATTCAAAACAATGGGTCTTCTATCGCATTTTTCGTTCTCTCTCAAATATGTTTATTACAAAAACCTAACAATACAATGTGAAGTAAATGTTTTTATACCCTACAACACTATGTGTTGGGGGTATTATAAGTTTGATTGGGCCAGAATTTATGTAACACCTCGAAATATTGGTTTCCCATATAGGAAAGTATATATGGATCTTCCTAGCTCGCCGAGCTGAGTCGATCTAGCTATGTATGTCCGTCCGTCCGTCTGTCCGTCTGTCCGTCTGTCCATGTTAATTTGTAATCACTCTACAGGTCGCAATTATGGCCCGATCTTCACGAAATTTAGAATGTAGTTGGGGTTAAGGTCAGAATAGAACCCTATTTCTTTTGGAGACGATCGCATAATATTTAGGGGTTGAAATGGACCAAAAACTGAAAAAATTCCTGATTTTGCAGTTGCTCTACAGGTCGCAATTATAGACCAATCGACGCGGAATTTCGCATGTAGCTAGAGTTTAGGGCGGGGAAGAAGCCTACCAATTTGGGTGGTCATCGGATAATATTTAGCTGGTAAAATATACCATATTTTTTGTGTTGAAAAAATTCAAAAATTTTCATTAAACCGTGAATATTTTAAATCCCGTCGAAATCACAAATTCATGACAAGGTTACTTCTGACCTTTACATTGATGTTAACATCCAACAAATCGGATATATAGCAAAATATGTGCGATATATATGTCTATCAAAGAAGATATGCTTGAAAGAACTCTTATATGTCGAGAACGGCTGAACTGATTTCGACAGTTCTCATTAATTCAGAATGGTCTCTTGTTAGGAAAGAAAAAACGTCTAACAAATCGCATAAAAATATCTCTCTAAAGATGAAAATATTGATTTTGTAATATTTTCTCATATTTTTTCAATTTTCTCATATTTTTGGCATATTTTCATTTTGAATTAAACATTTGGTAATATTTCTACAGCTAACAAAACTAAGTAGTTAGGATATTAGGATATCATATACAGATCGCATTTATGGCCCGATCCTTATGAAATTTTGCATGGGGATAAGATGAGGGTCAGAATAGAAGCCTACTCTTTTTGGAGATAATGGCCATATATTTAGGGGTTGAAATGGAGAAAAAAACTGCAAAATTGTCAGCAAGTCGTAATTATCGCCCGATCCTCACGCGCATTTGAATGGAGGTTACCGGACATTGCAAAAGCCAAATAGTTTTGGATGGCCATCCAAAAATATTCAATGTGCGAAATAGTTTGCCAAATTTTGTAGACAAAATACGAAAATGTCCATTCCAGTGACTTTTTGGAGAATTCACAAATACAGGAAAGACGCACTTCTGACTATTTCGTTACGGCTGATTTCGTTGAAGAATATAGTCAAATGTCTGTATCTAATATATATGCGTTTCAGTCAAAAACCAATAATAAATGTTAATCTTTTGCCACTTCTGAGAGATTATAGGTCTTTGGGAAATATTGGTTCCAGATCTAGGAAGACCGTTTACGTGCAACATCTTCCAATAAATTGGAAATGAGCAAATTAGTTAAAGTTGCTATTATTCGAAAATTAGAGAACGAAACCTGATGGTTTTCTTTTATTATTTGTCACAATATCTTGTGGAATTCTTTCGAGTATCTCGCCTATATAAACTGTATCATTTATTATAGTGTTGTAGGGTATTCAACGGTCGGCCCCGCTCGACTGTAGCCTTTGCTTACTTGTTATATATATTTTACTGACACAAAAAACGTTTGCTCCAAAAACACAAATATTTTTTCCAGTCGACAAATTTACGAATGAACATTAAAAATATACTTACAAAACCATTTAGGAAAGTTCAAATATCGTGCGTGATATCAATTCGAAGCTTCGGTTGAATGTGGAAAAATCTGCTAATTTTGGGTGGTATATCTGTCTAATTTTGGGTGATATATGGTGAACAATAACCTAAAATCGGATGAAAATATATGTGGAAGTTATATCCAAATCTGAACCGACTTAATACAATTTTGCAGATAAAATTTGAGCTCTATCTAGATTTTAGAATTAAATTTATTGATATGCAACTTTGCGTAGTTCATTTATTTGGCTTAGGAACAAACCCTATTGAAGTTGGTTGTAAACGACCAAATTCTGGAAACATTCATTAACTGCAAAAGCAAACAAAAAAAAAATTGAAGTCAACGTACATGAAGTCTTGACATGAAGGAGAATGTGATGGTCAAACAGAAGGGAAATATGAAGTTTAGTTATTATGAATAGGATATGGAACAACTACCAATTGTCTTTTTGCATGTGTGTTAATATGTTTGTATGTTCCTTGTAGACTCGAAAAGCCTAAACCGATTTTTCTGAAATTTTCATAGAATTTACTGTGGAAAAATATGTTATTATTTTTTTTTTTAAATCAGAAGGAGCGAGAAACATTCCGAACGCCTCTCTTTTTAAACGCTTTATCTTCCAAACTAATGAGCAAAACAAGAATTCGAGAATACAATAAGGTTGAATTTTCTCAATGATTGAATCTCGTTCAAAATTTAAAGACCCTATAATAAAGAATTGGACACATTGGCAGCGATGAACCTAACAGTGTCCTATGGTGTTTAGTGTGTGGAAGAGCCATAATCCACTCATTTTATTTAGCTCAAAAATGCAAGAGTCAGCATATGATACATAATGTGATACATATTGTATTAAAGGTAGACCTGATTGTTATTTAGAAGCGTTCGCACTACGTTTTAATGTCCCTCCGTTGGAGATTGGATATCGTTCGAAATCAAAATATAGGCAAATATATCAGAAACTCTATATAGAAAAAATCCCTTTCTTGTTAACTGTGAAGTTGATATTGTTGAGAATAGAATCCATAGCTGCAAAGACATATTTGATTGCGCATGCAGGTTGGAATAACTCCCGTTGTATAGAAAAATTCCTATTAAAATTCAAATTCAGTCTGAAACCTATAAATACTGTAAAATATACATGAAGATCTTATGTCACAATACTGAACGAAAGAAAATTTCCTTAAAAAGAACTACAAATAAGTGAAGTTAATAATACAAACTCACGATCATACCATTCTAGCAAATTGCAAGAACAAAAGTATTTCCTCTTTAGATTTATAAAGCAGAATTCGTTAAATTCCCTCGAGAAATCTGAAATGTAAACAAGTCAGAAAAAGTTAGGAAGAGAAGTAGAATGTTCGACTGGGCCGACTTTTACCCATCATCTTCAAAGTAACATTTAAAAATATGGCTATAAGTGTCGAAATTCGAGGGGTTATGTTATTTCTGTCATTAGGAAATGCAATAGAAAAGTTCAAACAATTATATTAAAAAATAGGAAAACGTGGACTTATTTACAAAATTTTGCAGTAGAACGAGTGGGAAAACTATCGAAATATCGAAAACAAATACTTTGTTGGGTCTAAAATTAGTATTTCGATGTGGTACATACGGAATGACAAACTTAACATAACCTCTATAAAATGATGTTTGCCGTCAAAAATTGAATTCGCTCGATTGCCATTTGGACTCTACAATCTTCCAAAGAGCATTGAATTATATTGTAAGAGACCGCATAGGGTCGTGATGTTATGTATATATCGAGGGCATCTTATTATTCGGCACATCTAAGGGAAAACTTATAGCGAACATGGAAATTATATTCCGAACTCTGCGAAATTCAAATATGAATAAAATAATTTGGATAAAATTGAGTTCTTGAATATAAAACTAGATTTTTTAGGATTACCTGAACATTTAGACTTGGGGAAAACTGCGAGAAACATCATCAGCATTATGCTTATTGGAAGTTTTAAGATACGGATATGTCTCCCATTTCAATATATGCAAAAAAAAAAAAAATACCAAATTCTGGTCTTATATGATTCCTCCGATTTGATATTTAAGCGCCTCCAACCGTAATTTGTACACTGCAACAATGATATTCGTTGGTAGATTTCAATAGCCTAGAAATACATTTTCCAATTTAATCAATTCAGATTAAGAAATAACTCATATGTATTACTTTCATCCTATATATTCATCGATATATATTCGATATAATAGCTATATATGCCATTTTGGATTCTTGTCTTGTCTCAGCCACTTCTTCCAACTGAAGTGATCATAAATTCGTATCCTCAATGTCGGCTGGAGTGCTAGATCCCAATTCTAATCACAATCTAGGGAAGAGAGAGATACACTTACCTTCATAATGTGCCTTAATTTTGATTTTCAGTACTCTTTCAATTGATTCGATCCGGCCGAGGTTTTAATGTCCTGCACAATGAGGTAAAGAAACCCCCTTAAAAATAAAAAATCGGAATTATATATTGTGTCCGCTTCTATTGTTGCTAGTGAAATCTGTTGGTAAAAAGTTTTTAAAATACCGTAAAGTCGAATATATCAGTTTCAAGCTATTGTGGTTGTTATTCATTGCGGGTTATAAATACCAAATCTGACAAAATTCTGTTAAATAATGTGGCTAAATCACAGTAATACAAAATATTTGGTGAAATTATGTGCTTATTACAGCAATCTTCTGCCATTAAAAACTCTACTACTGAATTTAAAACATTTTCAGAGGAAATTTTAAACGATTCAGATGGGACCGTTGTATGAGGAAACCCACTACACACTCTAAATAATTAATAAATTCCATTGGAAAATGTGGCTTAAATCGTCCAAATACCGAATATCGGGAGGTACAGTTTTAAGGGGGCTATACCGGGAACCGACATGACCAATTTACCAACTTAACCTGCCTACTAATAAAATAAACATGTGTGCAGAATTATATTTTTTATATCATTTTGTTCGAAAGATTACGACAGACGGACATCGCTAAATCGAGAATTGCTGATTAAGAATATATACATATACATACATTGTAGGGGCTAACTTAAGTATTAAGTATTTCGAGGAGTTACAAATGGAATTAAAATGTTGGTATACCCTCCATAGCATGAAATAAGTGACCAAAGGCTATAGACGAGCGGGCCGACCACACTATAATATATATTTAATATTGTTCTCTAATTTAAAATAAAAAGGGTTTATATAATGTATTTATTGGCAATTTATAGGCAGGATTTTTTCATTATTAGGTTACATTTTTCATTTTTTCATTTTACTCTACAGACCTGAAACCCTCAAGGTATAGGTTGCCCCATTTCAAGGCTCATTCTCTAGTTTTAGGCTTACATGGATATAAAAAATTATATTTTCCAATTTAATGGTCTAAATTTAAAGGTCTTATTAAGCTGAAGCCAATATTTTTCATTCACTAGAAGAAAAGTATTTTTCAACAGTATTCCTTTCTATTTTACATATATTTTTATACCCTCCACCTTGGAAAGGAGGGTATATTAACTTTGTCATTCCGTTTGTAACATCCTTAAATATTCGTCTTAGACCCCATAAAGTGTATATATTCATAATCAGCATAAAATTCTAAGTCGATTTAACGATGTCCGTCTGTCTGTCCGTCTGTCTGTCCGTCTGTCTGTCTGTTGAAATCACGATACAGCCCACATTATTTGACGTAGAGCGCCAAAATTTAGCAGAGCTATTTGCATTGTGTCTAGGATGGTTGGTATTGAAAATGAGATATATCGGTCCACGTTCTGGTATAGTCCCCATATAACGGTACCTCCCGATATTCGGTATTTTGATGATTTATGCCAAATTTTTCACGGATTTGTCTGGAAATTGGTATTTGTAGGTCATAACGGGTCCCTGAGCGTGTGGCAAAACATTGCATGTATAGGTCCACGTTGTGGTATAGCCCCCATATAACAGTACCTCCCGATATTCGGTATTTTAGTTTTTTTTTACCACATTTTTTCACGGATTTGTCTAAAAATTGGTATTTGTGGGTCATAATGGTTTCCAGCTCCGGTGGCGAAACATTGCATGTATGGGTCCATGATTTGGTATAGCCCCCATATAACGGTACCTCCCGATATTCGGTAATTTGATGATTTTTGCAACCTTTCTTCACTGCTTTGTCTAAAAACTGGTATTTGTGGGTCCTAATGGGTCCTAGTTTGTGTAGCGAAACATTGTAATTATAGGTCCACGTTTTGGTGTAGCCCCCATATAACGGTACCTCCCGATATTCGGCATTTTAATGGTTTTTGCCACATTTCTTCTAATGTTTCTTTTACCCTAAAGTGGAGGGTATTAAAAGTTTGGCCCGGCCGAACTAATTGTTTTTCTACTTGTTTTTACTAGTATATACACCTACGAAATTAGCGTCAAATCAGGAAATCTTTCACTTTTTTGGTTCATTTCGACCTCTAAATATTTTGATCGACGCCGCTCAACGAGATATAAAGATCGATATCATATAACATCGTGGGGCTAATATTTCAAGGGGTTATAAACTTTGTTGAGCAATCATACTTATAATACCTGCAGCTCATAGTGTTATGGAGTATATAATAAATATTACAGAATGGACAATTCAATATAGTTAAAAGAATTACAAAAAGAAATAATATCTAATAATAATATATGTAACAAAAATTATCATATTTTATTGGCATATTTTTATGCGAATTGGTGTGACGGTCAGAATTAACGTTTTTGTGATTTTTTCGGTGTTACAAACATTCGCAGTTCAATAGAAATTTTGGTATTTTTCACACAATTTAGGAGGGTATATAAACTTTGGCATTTCGTTTGTAACTCTTCAAGGATTCGTGTTAGAGCCGTATCTTTCTTGTAATCACGGTATTTTTGACAAATTAGCATGTATGTGTATTTTTTCAGTAGGAAGGTTAAGTTTGTGGATAGTTTATGCCGTTTCACGTTTTCGCATAGCTCTCATATAACGGTACCTCTAGTTATTACGTGTTTTCTATAGTTTCTTGTTTAGGTGCAGCCCCCCATACAACGTAACCGCCAAATTTTTGATGTTCTGAAGACTTTTAGTGCAATTTACCCATTTTACCAGCAATAATGGAACTCTCTCTCGAATATTAAGTCGCGATATTTTTCAGTTTTCTTTACCTCATGGTGGAGGGTACTAAATGATCGGCTCGGCCGAACTTAACGCCATTTTACTAAGTCACATTAATTTAAAATACATGTAATAATCTCTGAGCATTCGCGTTTCATATACAATTGAGTTATATTTTCAATTGATTTGCATAAATGTTGTGTATTTCTTAAAACGTATAAGATGTAGTATTTCTTGATTTGTATTGTGCTATAACCTATGAAACGGGGGGATCGTTCCTCGATCTACAGTTAGATAATATCGCAGATATTTCGGTATTTATTTCACTACGACTATATATATTGAGATGATGTGTTGTTAACAGCTTGACTCAAATATTACATTATTTTTAATATGGAAAAGACCTAAATATTTCACGTTGATTCGGTCTATAACAACGAGGATAGAAGCAATATAAAAGCCTTTAAAGTCAAAAATAAATAAAGCAAAATTTTGTAAACGAACCGTTTCATTCCTTCCTACTTTCTTATATATTAATTGAAAAAAAAAAAAAAACAGTAGTTATTAAACTCACAAAAAGAAATTATCATTCACTTTACTTACACTTACACTTTACCACATAACACAGATTTATAGTTTAGTTTTCATCCCCGAGGCTGTCGAATTCCGTGTGGCTCGTCCGCGGTCTAGGAAACTGGTACTCGTTAGCAAAAACTTCGACCAAGCTCATAGCAAGGTCCACGCTCATAGTCAACTCCCAGCGCTCCCACTAATCAAATTTTCTCAAGACAGCAATCCAAAAACGAGTCGACATTAAGCCGAACATTCCTGATTTGACATCAACCCGAATACCTACGAGCCGACAGGAATGTGACAACTCCCGAGTCGGCATTAACCAGGATACCTACGAGCCGGCACCAACCCAGATACTATCGAGCCGACATCAACCCGAATACTAACGTCAACTTCAGGGAAACCGAACACTTCCGAACCGACAACCTCACCAACCCTGCACAGCCGAAAAACGAACCAGATAGATCCGAATCGACAAAAATCTCCCTCCATACGTATCAACCTACAGCAAAATCACCTCATATTTTTCACATATTAGTCGTAATATAAAGGCCAGAGGATTTTAATAAAAACCCTGAAATTATAAACACTTGTTTTTTACTTAAGGTTTTTGGGTCCTTAGGTTTATCCTGGAAACGACAGAACTTACTTCAGTCTTCGATTAAACCACTTCTTAAATAACGCACGAGCAGGGCTCCGACGAAAACACGAACAGCGAAAAACCGAAACAAAACTCCAGCGAGGATTCGTCGAGGTCCACGAATAATAGTAAAGGAAATTTGGAAGTGACTGTCTTTTTGAGTCCAGAATCCCTTTATTGGATCTACTTGTTGAAGCGAAAGCAGTTGGTAGAGCAAAGGCAAATTGTTGGGTTCGAGAGAAACGAACATATGCATTGGCAGAAAATTTTCTACGAGAATTGGAAAGGGACGTTAAATCTTCTGTTCCCGAATTCTTACCCAAGCGATATTTAAACCAAATTAAGCATTCTTTCTACAATCGTCGGCAGCAGAATCGGTAGAGGGCCATATTAACCCTGCTGATGACTTCGCGACACTAGCTCAAATCTATGAACCATTTAGATCGGATATATAACGGTCTTCACCGCGAGTATCGACATTATGTGAGGCGATACGAATTCAATACCCTGGGCGACATTATAAGCCTAACCGACGATTTTGAATTAATAAAGAGGGATAAAGCTAGCATGGAAAATCCATATACCTCTCATAAGCTCCAAGCCGCTGCGGATATTCCTTACTCCCGAAATGCGCACTGTTGCCGCTGTAAACGTCAAGGACACCGGCGATGGAAGTGCTTACAAGCCCCAATCCGGTTCTGTTCTCATTGTGAAAAGAATGACGTGCTATCGAGAGTCTGTGATTGTAAAGACAAACATTCTAAGGACTCGAGCTCCCAACCACACGAACGCACCTTGAGATATTTTATACATGTTTGTGTCAAGGGGGTTAGAGTTAACGCAATAATCGATACCGGGTCGAATTGTCAGACGAGTCTCCGAAAGTCTTTAGTACATAGAAGAATGGCGACCGAATAATCTGTTACATTTATCCCAACCTTTTCTGAACCCATGACATTTGGAATGGATTTCCTCTCCGAAAGTAATTGCCGGTTGAGTATAGACGGAGAAGTTTTTCTCCAAGCCATGAGCGAACCATTCAACGAGTATGCACATATCACAACACCGCGCGCCTTCCTCACCGACACCGAAGAAGTCGAGTTGAATGCGATGCTTTTACGACACACTGATAAGTTTCCACGGTCGAAGGACTAATGTATGATAGCCAAACACATAATCAAACTGAAGCGCAAGGAACCGATCAAACAGCGGTAAATAACCCGAAACCCAGCAATATTGATAATCTCCTACTTCTAGATAAAATAGAGCCGTATAGCGCACCAATCGCCTTGGCACGGAAGAAACTGGGGGTTGGCGAATGTGCAAAGACTATCGACAGCTAAACAAATTAAAATTCCAAATTAATTCTGTATTGGACCAACTAAGAGAAGCAAAGTACATTTCAACTTTAGGTTTGAAGAACAAATATTGGCAAATACCACAAAACGAATCTTCGAGAAGGTCATGCCCTTTGGTCTACATACGGCGACTTCCCAGAGTATGCTTGACCAAATAATCACTCGTGACACCCGAAGGCATCCGTACCGATCCCATTAAGATAGAATCTGTACGGAAACTTCACTCTCCAATTTATTTGAAAGAACTACGACGCATATTGGATAAGACATCATGGTATAGAAGATTTATACCAAAATTTCGCAAAGTCGTAAGCCCCCTCAATCAGCTTCAGAAGAAAGCCTGACTATAGGAATGGGGTGCCTCACAAGCAGAAGCATTTTGATATTGCGCTCCAGCCTAGAGGATCTTTTGAGTGGTCCCTTTTCAACGTCACTCGGAACACGAGTCTATGATAGAATGCGCCAGCTGATCTCCCTCAATTCATTAAATATTTTTTTATCGATGTAAGTGGAAGATGTAACGTAAACGTTTCATTTACCATATAATACATTAGTTGGAAAATAAAACAGTAGTTATTTAACTCATGAAAAGAAATTCTCATTCACTTTACCACCTAACCCAGATTTATCGTTTAGTTTTCATCACCTATGTTGTCGAATTCCGAGGACATGTATGAGTGAAATGGACGTGTGGCTCGTCCGCGGTGTAGGAAACCGGTATTCGTAAGCAAACACTCCCAGCGCTTTGTCATGAACGTTTCCCAGCCGAAAAACGACACAGTTAGCTCCGAATCGACAGAAATCTCCTTGCATACGTATCAACCTACATCAAAATCATCTCATATTCTTATTAGTCGTAATGTAAACAGCAGAGGATCATAATAAAAACGCTGAAACTATAAACAATGTGTTTTACTTAAGGTTTATGGTTTCCTAGATTGATTCTGGCAACGACTGAACTCACCTCAGGCTCAGCTTATCAGTTATCAGTTTGGACTTTTCTATACAAAACTTAAGATTTGTGACATACAAAATGCGGTGAACTACTCTCCTCGGACCCGTAATGTAAGTAGTGAAAAATAGATATCAAGAAGTCGTACGAGAACAGAACAGTATTTAAGATTTTACACATTAATGTAGCTCAATATGTAACATTCGAAACATTCAGTAATGGCCTTAATGGCACAAAATTTGTAGGGATTAATGCTTCCGCACGAGAAAAGGTGAATTCCAGAATTGAGTTTATTGACTTTATTTAACTGCAATTGTATATTAAAGAAAAAATTATATGCCACTAGCTGTCCCAGTCATATCATCGTATTTAATAAAATTTTCAAACCTCAATTATCAGTATTATGAAGGTAGAATATATCCGTTTCGTTTAGGTATAATAATACCATTAAAAATTTGACCTTTTGCATGTTTTTGTTACAATTTCTACCGAATGAACTGTAATTTGACATTTAAAGTTTCGGCATCAACTGTTTACTATTGGTTCCCCAAATGACATAGCCTCAATCTAAAAGTATGTTGAGATCTTATGTGTTTTGATGCTTTCTACACAGAATTCCGTATCAGTTCAGTCAGTTCATTTTTTCAGTTCTGCGATTTTTCCAGAGTCTTTTCTCAATTTTTTTTTTTCCTGAAAACGTTTCCACTATAAGCACACATAACCAAAAGAAGATTTGAGTCAAATCTGTCCAGCCGTTCTCAACTGATGTGTTACTATACTTATCTAAATTTTTTATATATAGATTTAAAGAAGTAGGTGTAACCAGTTCCTCTGACTCCAAGTCAGATTACGTCGTATACTGAATGTGGAACAGATATATTCAAGATTTTGGCAAATATTAGGATTTTAAGCAAATCAAAAAATGGGCGTGGTCACTTTTTCTTTGCATAAAAACTAAGTCGTGGTAGGATGAACAATTAACAAGTAAAAAAGCAGTAAGTTCGGCCGGGCCGAACTTTGAATACCCTCCACCATTTACAACGAAACGAAAAATTTCGAAAAAGATTACATTCGTCACAAATTCTGTTAACATTTTTAAAATACCGAATATAGCCGTTATATTAGGGCCTGTACGACGTGCACCTACGTAGGCATTGTTTGTCACAAGCCATTACCATATATAAATTCGATACTTTAAATAAACTGTGAATAATGTAGCCAAAATCATTAAAATAGCGTACATAGGGAGGTACCGTTATATAGGAGCTATACGAAGACCTGGACCTGCATAGACAATTTTCTGTCACAGACTGTAGCTTCCATTACAAATTACATATACGACATCTCAAACAATTTCGGTGAGTATTGTACCTAAAATAGTCTAAATACCGAATATAAGGAGGTACTGATTTATGGGGCCTATACAAAGACCTGGACCAGCAAAGGCAATTTTCTGTCACATACTGTATTTCCCATTACGAACTCTAAATACGTAATTTGAAACTACTACGGTGAATAATGACGCTAAAATCATCAAAATACCGAATATTAGGATGTACCGTTATATGGGTGCTGTACGAAAACGTGGACCTGCACAGACAATTTTCTATCTTAGACTGTAGTATCCATTTCGAACTGCAAACACCAAATTTGAAACCATTCCGGTGAATAATGTCTCTAAAATCATTAAAATACCGAATATCGGGAGATACCGTTATATGGGGGCTATATGAAAACGTGAACTTACATGGCCCATTTACGAACTTAACCTGGCTACTGACAAAATAAACATGTGTGCAAACTTCTAGCCTTCTATCCCAATTCGTTCAAAAGATAGAGTGATTACAACAGACAGACGGACATGGCTAAATCGTCTTAGAATTTTACGCTGATCAAGAATATATATACTTTGATGGGTCTAAGATCATTATTTCGATGAGTTACAAAACAAAACGATGAGTGACAAAATGCATATATACCCTACATAGTATGGTGGAGGGTATAATAAACAAGTAAATAAGCGGTAAGTTCGGCCGGACCGAACTTTGAATACCCTCCACCATTTGGAACGAATTAGAAAATTTTCAAAAAAATAAAATCCATTAAAAATTCTGTTAAAATCTTTAAAATACCTAATATCGGAAGGTGCCGATATATAGGGGTATATACGATATTGTGGACCTATATAGACAAATCTACGTTTGGGGGTTAAGTACTCACAAGGAACTCCTTGTGTGGATTTTCAGATAATTCCATTGGAAAATGTGGCTAAAATCATCAAAATCCCGAATACAGGGGGGTACCGTTATGTGGGGGCTATACGATATCGTGGACCTATATAGACAATTCTCTCTCAGGGAGTAAAGTGCTCACAGAGAACTGCTCGTGTGGATTTCCAGACTATTCCAATGGAAAATGTGGCTAAAATCATCAAAATACCGGATATCGGGGGGTACCGTTGTATGGGGCTATGTGATATAGTGGACCGATATAGCCCATCTTCGAACTTGACCTGCCTGCAGACAAAAGAGGGATCTGTGCAAAATTTTAGCTTTCTATCTTAATTCGTTTTGACTGTATCGTGACTACAACAAACGGACGCACAGGGCTGAATCGTCTTAGAATTTTACGCTGATCAAGAATATAAATACTTTGTTGGGTCTAACATGATTATTTCGATTAGTTACAAACGGAATGACTTAATACACCCTCCATACTATGTATGGTGGAGGTTATAAAAATTATCCAAATCATTCCTGCTGTTTTCAACTAATTCTTACCAACGAACAACAATTGATTTTTATACCCTACACCACAAGGTGGTCAGGGTATTATGTCTTTGTGCATTTGTTTGTAACAGGCAAAAGGAAACGAGATAGACCCATATTTCCTTTTGATGATCTGCATAGACGAACCCTATGGAAATTGGAGATAATCAGTCAAAATTTAGATATAGCTCCCATATATATTTTCGTCCGATTTGCCTTTTATTGTGCACCAAACGGACGTACAGTCCGAATAGTATGGAATTTTACACGTACGATCAGATTGGACCTGAAAATAAGTATGCCAAATTTTATCGAAATCGGTTCAGATGTAGCTATAGCTCCCATATAAAGCTTTGACCAATTTACGTTTTATTGTTCACCAAACGTCTAATATTTGTCCAAATGGGATGGAATTTGGCACTTACGACCGAATTGAGTCTAGAAGCTAGTATGTCAAATTTGGTTTAGATCGGTTCAGATATAGTTATAGCTCCCATATATACTGTTCATCCGATTTGTTATATCTGTTTTTACATGTATTTTTGTAAACAAAATACAGTTCCCATTTACTGTCCTATCCAGATGAAATTTTGCACAAATCATTTGTTTGGCCCAAGGACGAAACCTATTGAAATTGGAGATAATCGGTCAAAATTTAGATATAGCTCCCATATATATCTTCGTCCGATTTGCACTCCGTAACAACGATATTCAGGGAAATATATCAAATATAGCTCAGAAATATCATTGCCAAATTTTATTGAAATCGGTTCCGATTTGGATATGTATATCTTTATCCGATTCAAATTAATTGTGCACCAAATGGGCAATACAAGTCCGAATTTAAAAGATACAAATGCTTCGGCATATATAGTCCTTTGAACTTTAAATTATAACTATAATTATAATTATAATTATAAATTTTAATTAATATTATAATTATAATTATAATAATAATAATAATAATAATAATAATAATAATAATAATAATAATAATAATAATAATAATAATAATAATAATAATAATAATAATAATAATAATAATAATAATAATAATAATTATAATTATAATTTAAAGTTCAAAGGACTATATATGCCGAAGCATTTGAATCTTTTAAATTCGGAATAATTATAATTATAATTATAATTATAATTATAAGTATATATAATTATAATTACAATAAATTAATTATTTATAATTATAATTAATTATAGCGTGTATATTGAATTCTCCCATTAAAACGTTTAATTGTCATGCGGAGCTCTACTAAATTAGCAAAGTGGTGTAGGGTATCATAAATTCGGCTTCGCCCGACTTTAAGACTTTCTTTACTGGTTTATTTTGAGTTCTCATTGGATCAGTTATTTCCATATCTAGTCAATTTTTTTGAGTTTTGGACCTCAGAACCGATAGTAATTTCTAAATTGAAATCCTGGCAATATGACTTTAATATTTAATATTTTTCAAATCAAAACTAAATATGAATTCGTATATTTTAGAAGATCGTGTTGTAAGGTATTTAATATTAACCAGTGTAAAATCCTATGTCAATTAAACTATATCGGGCTGTGTGTGCGGTCGTACGTGTGTGAAATATTTAGGTCAATCTTTGATCTGTTATACAATATTCCTACGAAGTTAGAATATGTCCGTTTCGTTTAGATATAATAATACCACTAAAAATTTGTCTTTTTGCAAGTTTTTGTTACAATTTCTACCGAATTATCTGAAACTTGACATTTAAAGTTTTCGGTATTGTGAAATTAATAATAAATTTTTAAGAGTTTTAAGAATTTTCAATTCCAAATGCATTTTGAAACAATTCTACACAAAAATCCATATCAAAATGAAAGAGTCAATTTTTTCAGTTCCGCGATTTTTATAGAGGTTTTTATCAACATTTTCTTTCATGAAAACGTTTCCACCTTAATTACAAGTAAAAAACTGCTAATTTTTTTTTAAAATATTTACATATTAATTTAAAAAAGTAGGTGTGTCCAGTCTGACCCCAAACAGATACCTAGGATTGAAGGGCGAGTCAAGATTACGTCGTATACTAACTGTGGAACAGATATCTTCATGATTTTTGCAAATATTAGGATTTTAGGTAAATCGATCAAATGGGCGTAAAACTGGGAGTGGTCACATTTTCTTTGCATAAAAACTAAGTCGTGGTAGGATGAACAATTAAAAACATTATCCAAATCGTTCCCGCTGTTTTTAACTGATTCTTACCAACGAACAACAATTTTTTTATATCTATATATATAAAATCAATTGTTGTTCGTTGGTAATGGAATCAGTTGAGAATGGGTGGACCGATTTGAATAATTTTTTTGCACAAACATCCGTCATACCCCGAGTTAGGTTTTTAAAGAAAAAAAAATATTGACCACGCCTACTTTTACGCCCACTATTTCGATTTATCTAAAACCCTTATATTTCCCTAAATAATGAAGATATCGGTTTGAGAATTATTACACGAGATACTGTTGGCTTTCCATCCAACCTTAAGTATTTATTTCGGGGCTGAGGCTATCGGGGACGAGCCTTCTTTTAAATCTATCTCTATATGTAAAAGAAAGTTGTGTTAGTTACTAAAGACCGCCGGTCTGATTTTAACGATTCAGACAAATTCGGAATTGCCTCTTGGCAGAAATGAATAAAATCCAAAAAAAAAAAAATCGCGTAACAATGTGAAATTTGAATATATATATATATATTTCGCCCGATCTCATGTATGTTATGTAGCGAACGACAACGAAACAAACGAAACGATTAAACTATTTGTACTCCACCATGTATAGTATGGAGGGTATATTAAGTTCGTCATTCCGTTTGAAACTCATCGAAATAATCATTTTAGAACCAACAAAGTATATATATTCTTGATCAGCGTAAAATTCTAAGACATCTGTCTGTCCGTGTGTTGCAATCACGTTACAGTCAAAACGAATTAAGATAGGAAGCTAAAATTTTGCACAGATCTCTCTTTTGCAGGCAGGTGAAGTTCGAAGATGGGCTATATCGGTCCACCATATCGAATAGCCCCCATATAGCGGTACCCCCGATATTCGGCATTTTGATGATTTAAGCCGCATTTTTCAATGGAATTGTCTGAAATTCCACACAAGGTGACCGTTGTGAGTACTTTACCCCCTGAAAGAGAATTGTCTATATAGGTCCACAATATCGTATAGCCCCCATATTACAGTACCCCCCCAATATTCGGTATTTTGATCATTTTACCCACATTTTCCAATGCTACACGATATCGCGTAGCCCCCATGTTCGGTATTTTGATGATTCTAGCCACATTTTCCAATGGAATTGTTTGGAATTCCACACAAGGTGTCCCTTGTGAGTACTTTACCCCCTGAAAGAGAATTGTCTATATAGGTTCACGAGATCGTATATCCCCCATATAACGGTACCCCCCGATATTCGGTATTTTTATGATTTCATCCACATTTTTCAATGGAATTGTCTGAAATGCCACACAAGGAGTTCATTGTGAGTACTTTACCCCCTGAAAGAGAAATGTCTATATAGGTCCACAATATCGTATATCCCCCTATAACGGTACCGCCCCGATTTTCGGAATTTTTATGATTTTAGTCACTTTTTGCAATGGAATAATCTGAAAATCCACACAAGGAGTTCATTGCGACTACTTTATCCCTTAAAAGATAATTATCTATATAGACCCACGATATCATATAGCCCCTCATATATTGGCACCTTCTGATATTAAGTAGCCTTTAAAGGCTTTAAGTGAATTTTTAATATTATTTTATTTTCATTTTCTAATTCGTTTCAAATGGTGGAGGGTATTGAAAGTTCGGCCTGGCCGAACTTACTGCTTTTTTACTTGTTTATACTTCTGTTGTTGTTATTCTTAATATTGTTTTTTATACTTCTTTACATTAAATAAATGAATGACAAAAAAGAATGATTTTTTTCTTAATATTACTTTGCTCATTATTTGTATTGAATTAATATACAGGGAAACGTTCGCAAACATTTGCGTTTGTTTTTGTTTTTGTTTCCACCCATATACACAAATAGTTCAAAATAAAAAACAAGTCCTGTTATCTTAATATAGGGTTTGTTTCGTTTCGTAATTCGAGAAAATACAGAACGAAACAATTGAAAACGTTTCCAATAGTTTATTTTCGTTCACTGATGTTATGTACCAAACACGATATGTATGACCGATTTCAATGAAATGAGGAATGTGTGACGGAATAATAAATTTGTCAAATTAATTAGAAATCGATTTAGATTTAGATATAGTTCCCATGTGTACGTCCAATTACAATGAAATATGGAAGGTGTGACGGAATTTTGTGTAAAATTAAAGTTCGTCAAATTATATTGAAATCTCTTAAGATTGGAATATGATTTTATTAAGAAGCATTGAATTACTCACTCTTTGCAATGGTATTAGGCTAACAGTTAAAAACTATACAACAATTGAGGCTACGATTATTACGGGGAAGTATGTTACTACCTCGAATTCACTAATTGCAACAGAAATTCCACTCAACTTCAAAAGATTGCAGTTTCCTGCACGCTTGGGATTTGCTATGAAATTAATAAATCCGAGGGATTTCCAGCCTTTTTCATGGTCAGCTGTTCCTGGAATGTTTGTTTAGGCATTAAAATATTACAATAATAACATTTTTAAAATTTTTGGATTTGTTTTATTTATTATTTATTAAAAAACAAATTTTGAATGCATATAAAAGCGAAAGGGGTAGCGAAGCGCGCTAGGTTCAGCTAGTATGTATATAAATGTGAAATAATCAGTATGGCCGAATGATAGACGAATAACAGTCAAATCGGAAGGATAATTTTCTTTCTTCGCTGTTGCACATAACACTTACCTTTATTATTCAGATTCTATCTTCATCAAATAAAACACAATCTAGGGAAAACAAGGTATATTGTATATGTAAATATTTTATTTTTTAGATTTCAGTTTACAAAACAGGAGAAAATTATAAATAGTTTACAATCACTTGAATAAAGGAATTCATCTTAATACAGGTTAGGCTTTTTCATTTATCATCTCTAGCATTGTTCATTGATACATCAGACAATCTGTTCGGTTCGGATTTGTATTTTTAGTGCCTTTTGTTATTTCATTTCCGTTTCCGTTACACTTGTTTGGTATTACTGCTATGTAAGTGTACTCTGTATCGGCTTTTTCAGTATCAACCTGAATACGTTCTCTGATTCGCATTTCTGATTTTCAATACGAATCGTACCAAAGATAAAAACAGAACATGAATGAAAATTGAACGAAAAAAATTACAAGACCTACTAATTGCTGTTGTTGTCTATGTATGAGTATGAATGTATGTTGGGAATATTGTTGTCTTTTTCTCTAGGTGTACAAGGGGAACATTTAAATGACTGATTGGATGTTGGAGGGGATTGTACGTTGAAATGTGTTCAATGTATATTGATTATCTTGGAGCTTTAATGCGGGATTGCGTCCAGAACGACAAACTAATGCATCTATATGGTATCTGTGTACGTTTGCTTCTATGATCTATGTTAGTTATCTAGATAGGTAGGTAGGTATTTATGTATGTATGTATGAATGTATATAATCTTTGGTTTTGTTTTTTTAGTTGCATTGGGGAGGCGGGTTTTTCATTAATGACTTTTCTTTACACTAAAAAAGTTATTGCTACATATATGTCTTCTTCATTCATTTACTCATTCATGCATACGCACATACTCTCAATCATTCCCACATTTATTCATTTGTCACTTTAATTATGCATTCATACTAAAGAATTTATCAACAGTCAACCACTTACTAAATGTGGGTTATGAAGTGTTTTTATATGTTCCTTGGGAATATTAAATAAATGATGCACTAATCATCGGCCAATTGCTCCTTTATTTTCTATTTGATCACAAATGCTACATTAACAAGGTGTTTTATCGCAAATTAATATTTTAAATACAAAAATCTGAACTATTGCTGATCGCTTTGAAAGTATATATAATTTGCAGCTAATTATACTTCAGATATGCGTATCTGTATCTGAATAATTTGTAAAATATATGCATAATAACAAGTAGTTAAAGACCTTTCAAATTCTGCCCGGTTTGTTGTTAGGGTCTTTCAGACCAGTTAAGATTTTTTCTAAATCTCTTTCAATGAAAAAATCCCCCTTTAGGCTGTTTGTATCTGGTTGCCTGTCGGGTCAATGCGTACTGCAAACAGGAGTACTCGGGTGATTGCAATGAAAATAAGTGCAAACAAAGTACGTAATCAATAGATTGAAAATGTTTTTTCTACGTATAGATCGACATTCGCTCCCAAATATTTGGAGCAAATGTTTTATTTCTGTCTGTGGCATAGAAACGAAAGCTTTAATTTTCCTTGTATTTCTGTTTTTAATAAAAGAGGTGAGAAAACGTCAGAAAAAACCATAGGTATACCCCTACCGTTGTGAACCGAAATTGGATGTTTGTTACAGAATCACGCCAAGATTTTATGTTTATTATACGGAATTTACATATGAATTGTTTTAGAACATTATCTCTATTCTACTTCTATACCTTACATAATTGTATTCCTCAAATGTTATCTGACATTATCAAATTTATGTTATAATTTTGTGTAGATCAGGAATTCATTGGGCTTGCCACACGCAGCAATTCCTAACGAGAGTTGCTGAATATCAAATTAATGTTGACGTCGACGAGTGATGCCATCCCAAAAGTGGCGTAGGTAAGTAGAATAAGGATGATTTTGTACGTTCCTTTTAATTTCAATACTTCAAGCCAAATATCAAACTAGACAATTTTTATTTTTCATACACAATGGGTATTTGGGCAAGATTCGTTTAAATACGTGTATTTAAATTTTGTGATAAATAAAATCATACAAATAGCAACCATTTTCGTTTCGTAGCAGGCTGATTCGTAAGTAATTATGAAGAAAACGTATATTCTTATACATTTACTATTTGATGCACGTCCTGGCGGAGGGTATATTAAATTTGATATTCCGTTTGTAACACCTCTCAACATTCGTCATAGGCCCGATAAAGTATATGTGTTCGTGATCTGCATAAAATTTAAGTTAATTTAATGACGTCTGCCTGTATGTCTGTTTAAATCACGATACAACGCACATTATTTAACGCAGAGCTTTTGTATTGTATCTAGGATGACTGGTATTGAAAATTAAATATATCGGACTATCAGTTCGGTTTTCTTATAACCCCCATAAACGGTATCTCCCAATATTTGGTATTTTGATGATTCTAGCCACACTTTTCCTCGGATTTGTATAAAAAAAAGTATTTGCAGTTCGTAATGGGTTCCAGCTGCGGAAACCTAAAAGTGTATAGCTCCCATATAACGGTACCTCCCAATATTCGATATTTTGATTTTTTTAACCACATTTTTTTCACGGAATTGTTCCAAATTTGATATGAGGTTAACGGGTTCAATATCTGGTGACGGAACATTGCAAATATAGATATACGGTTTTCTATAGCGACCATTTAACGGTACCTCCAGATATTCGGTATTTTTACGATTTATGCCACATTTTCGAACTTGTACTTGTAGTTCATAATGGGTTTTACGGCCGTTGTCAAAACATTGTCCATATTGGTCCACGGTTTCCACATAACGGTACAGACCGATATTCGGTGTTTTGATGAGCCTTGCAACATTTTCTCTCGGAATTGCTTCAAATTTGGTGTTTGAGACTTGATACTTTTATTTAAAAATGCGCATGTTTGCTCGTCTGCCTCATTAATTCAAGATATATACCACGTTTTTTTATGTAGAGGTTGTAAACTTGGTCAAAACGTTGGTATCTAAATGAGTTGTTATTGAGAATGGACTGTACATGCCCACATTTACATAGATCTCCCCTCCGATTTTCAATATGCGTAAGCTTTAAGCCAAACATTTTCAATCGAATTGACTGTTATTTGACACTTTGGACATGATGGCAATTGGTGATAAAAATGTCACTATAATCCATCATTTGTATGACTTAATAAAATGGTATAAGTATTTTTAAAGATCCATGTTCATAAATAGGCCAATTTAGCTGTACTTTGACTTTGATTAGTTAAGTTTAAGCTTTACTCGAACTTAAGGCTGTTTTGTCTTGTTTCAATTTACATCAGATATATGAACGATTATATACGTATATATTTTCATATAGACATATAAAGTGTATGCAAAACAAGGTATGTTCTGAGTTTCTACAAATTTGCATAACATAAGTTTATAAAAAAATATATTTGTAAAATACTTGAGTTTTTACTGGAAGCTATGATTCTGGATATTTTGCCTGGAAAAAAAAACCATGAAAAAATATATTTTCAAAAATCTTAAAAATAAATCTACAAAAATATTCTTGTAAAAATTTTTCACGATTCACCATTTTTCCTTAAAATTGTCCTATCTTTCCCATAAAAAAAATGAAGTAGATTCAATAGAAATATTATGACGGTAGGTGACAGAAGGATTTAACCTATTAAAATATAACCTCTGCCACGCTCCTACTATTTTTAATACTTCTACCACAAGGATATCGGTCCAATATTGGTCGAATCCATTTGAAGTCACGATCAGACAAAAATTGACTTGTTCTAGTCGAAATGAAGGCTTGGCTTTATTTCTTTTTACCATTGTTCTGCTGTGCTAAGAACATTTCAGCTGTGCTGTGACAGTGATAAAGAAATTGCATTTTCGGTCTGTAAACTAAAAATTAAGTACATCATGAATTTAACTCCCAGATGGATATTTGATATAGCTGCTGTGAATAAAGGCTGTAGTTTCTTTTTCTGTGGTAGCTACAAAATCTATGTTAACATTTAGGATGGGGATTGGATTTTGGGTTACGTTTAATTAAAGGGGCACAATTCACTAACGACATTTCTACTTTGGACTACTATGCTGGATAACGACAATTTAATCATTGCTACGTGTTTTCTAATGTTTGTTTATCAGATTTTCTGCATTTGTTTATTACGTTTCGTTTGGTATATATGTAAGTGGATTGATATTTTTGTTGTTGTATATAAATGTATGTAGGTGTAGGTTAATGATTCCATTCATTTGGTTTGCTTGTGTACTTTTTTGTTTTCTTTTTTTTATTTTGTAATTTTTTGTTGATTTGTTGCTAACATTATTTATTGCTTATTTGGATTTGTATGTATATGTTCTTATAGATGAGCATGTATGGCACTCGAAAGTATATTTTACTTCTGTATACACATACAAATGCACTCTTATGGTAGAAATACAAATTATCTGACCACATAACGTACGTGGTTCAACATAAAGCTTCTTAACACATATCAATGTATGCATGCATATTTGTTTAAGACTAATGTATGTATGTCAGTATATATGTACAAAATATCTTTAGCTCTCGTGTTTTTATTTCAATATATGAGTGAACGTGTACTTGTATATATAAAGATATCAGTTGTTTTATTGCTTATGTTTTCACATTTCTTTCTTTTCCTAAGTAAACTTCAATCAATGGCTTAGTAAATGTATGTATATGATGATGTAGGTATATCTTTATATTTACTAGTTATTACATATGTACACACACAAATAGGTAGGTACTTACGCACAAATGCATTTGTAAGTATTATAAGGTATGACGTTTTATCTGCATTCACATAATTGCCGACCGAAACCCTGGTCGCAATCAGTCAGTCATTCATTTGATTAGTGTCGCTTTTTATGCACTTTGAGTGTGTGTGTGTGTGTGAACATAGGTCTTATATAGGTTTCGATTTTGGTTGATCATCTTATATGTATGTATATATCTTTAACTACTTGTATGGTATATTTAAAAGTAACTATTATGGGATTTGATAAACTTTGGTTTAAACTTTTAGTTTAGTTGTATTTTTGGGTTTCGTTATAAAAATGTAAGGTACTTACTAAAATAGTAGGTATTTTGTTAGTTCGAAAACCTAAATATTAAACAAAAGTGGTTTGTTTTTAATATCCTCAACAATGTTTTTTTTTTTTTATTTTACAACGGACATATGTATGTGTGTATGAAACTCCAAATACTTTTCAGCAGTACAAATAACTCAACTTCAAGGACCAACAAATCCTTTTTCACTAGTAACTTCAGATCAATAAGGTGGTATCTAAGGAAATCAAATTAGCTTAGTAAAAAGTATATATCTCAAATAATATAAAATAATTAACTAACAATGAGACGATAAGCTTATGTTTAGACATTTAGATTCCTTAAGATACTCTGCTAATAAAACCAGCAAATAAAGGACAAATATCAGGTGGACCGACTATACCAAAAAAATACGCCAATAAAAATGTGAATATTTTTTTAAATAAATCATAATTTGTATATCACATCAAATTGTTTAATTTGATGTACTATGTATATTGAAATGTAAATTTTGTGTATGTATTTTATTTTGTTTTGAACAGTCATAGAAAGAATACGTTAAATGAAAGTAGGGCACAATATGAAGTTAAGTGTGGCTTTTATCTGGAATTGTGCCCTTTTCTAAATTGTGCTTAGAATTAAGATCTACCATACCAGCACCTGGGCCCATGAAGAGAAAATGCATTTTTAGTCAATTCGGTTGATAGAAGCGACAAAGACATTCAAAGTAACCATAACTAAAACTAAACTAAAATGGGTGATGCAGTTAGTAAAAACCGGACATATTTTTCTTTGAAAATATTTTTTTTGAAACCTTTACAATACCTTACGTCGGCATGTTATGTGGGAATTATGCGTCATAGTTAACCAGTATTAAACTTATATTTCTAGGAAAGATTTTACTATACTGAAAACCTTAAATCTCAAATCAGGACTCATTTAGTCGAATAATGTCAGGCGATAACATAAATGAGAACTATATCTAAACGAGGACCAATATGTTCCAATCTTCAATACGATAATATGAAAGTATGTGCAAAGTTTCAAAGACACGTCTTAAATATGGCGGCCTCTATCATGATTTCCACTGGCAGGAGAAGAGACATACGGAACAATGTAATAGACATAGAATTTTACTTGGAACAATACTACATACTTTAGGTATCCCAAACGAATAGTTTAATTGTAAGTTTGGCAAAACTAAACCCTAACTAAACCCTAAAATAATTAAGCTGTTACATGAGGCCTGTTGTAAACCGAGAACACACATGTTTTGATAAATGTGCTATATCCATTAATTAAGTTTTTCATTTTCAAATTCAAAGCCATGTGGCAGGAAAATATACATTAATAGCCCACAAACCCAGGAAAACATCAATAATCTTAAACAATGAAATTGTTTTTTAAAAATTTAAACGGATTAGACAAAAAATAAGTTTTTTAACTGTGATATATTGGCATGCCATAGTATAGGCCATACTTTTCTTTTTATTCGTTTGAATTTTGCTATTTCGTAATTGAGTTTACACACACACACATCAAAAAGAAATTAAAGTTATTCTCGTTACTGGTGAATTTTACTGCTGTCAACAATAGTCATAGTTCCAATTCGCTGTGCTCATGCTTGCTACATTGTGACATGGTGTGTTATTTTTCTTCTCTTTGTTTTTTAGCCAAACTCACCAAAAAAACAAATTCCCCTGATAAAAAGTTTACAAAGTGTACATAGTTTTTGCATCGTTTTCTAGGTTTTGTTATATTTTTATGGGATTTTTCTGCTATTTCTTTTTCAATAGTTTTATAAAAATATGCTCACTTATCTATGCTTTCTTTCTTGCATTGTTCCATTACAATTGAAAGCCAAACATAGCTTTCGGGCTTATATGGGTGTGTGGACTTTGGTGTTATAATGTATTACATCATATGCTGATTTAACTTCCATCAATAGAAACATAGACAGATAGAGTTTTCTGTAAATATATAACTATGCTCAAGTCCTCTTTATATTGGTATATGGGATTTTATGTCATGTACGATTTTAAAATTTATTAAAATTAAAATATTTTTTTTTTTTGTAATTTATATGAAAAACATATTAGTTAAGATTTAACTTAAAGTAGTAGTAGTAGTAGTAAAAGAGGAGAATAGGGATTCTTAGCATTTGGGAGTTTTTTTGGCATGTATGTAAAGCAGATCAATTTGATGTTTCTTTATTTGGTGTTTGTTTGTGTCGTTAACCTGAAACTATTTGAATGTATCCAAGCACAAATCATTCTTTAAAATTATCAAGTCGTTTGATGTTGTATAAAGATGTTAATAGGTATGAGTGTTAATTTTTTTTGTGTATATCCTATGTATGTTTAATGTATGTATTCATATTTATTGGTATAAATTACTTTATGTTTAAAAGAATTAAATTGCTCAGGGGTTTGACAGTAGTAGTTTGCCTTTATTGAAAAAGAAAATGAATATACATGTTTTGTATAAAAGTCTGTTATTTTATAGCTGCAGAGCTGTATGATAAATGTTTCTGTTTGAAGGTGATTCTAGCTTAAGGATAGAAATAGAGAAAATTTCCATTTTTCGAGATTACTAGTATAATCCTTTATGTATCAAAAAAAAAAAAAAAAAAAAATTAAATAAAAAATAAATAAATAAAAAATAAAATAAATAAATAAACCACCGATTTTTAGTACGACTACCTCCGATCCTCCAAAAGTTATGGCGGCTTCGCATCCGTTTAAAGGAAAATATATTATTGTTTTAAAGAAGCATAGTTGTTAATGTATGGTGAATTATTAGTCACTCCATGCATAAGAAACATAACATTGGCGGAAAGTTAAATAGATCTCAAGCCTTTAAAAACTTTGATGGTTTGTCTTAAAAAAGTCCCCGTATTCAAGATAAAACAACTACAGAAATGTATACAGTCGGACGGACCGACTTTAAGAAGCCCTACACGAACATGATTTTTTATTATAGCTGCCAGTAACAAATTTGGAATGAAGTGTATGAAATGTTCTTCTTTTTCGAAAATACTAATTTCATATCATGAGGATATTTCGAAGAAATGAAAGTAGTAATTCATTTTTATTGATTGCTCCAAAAAATCGGAAACTAATGAACGAATATTTAAATTTGTCTTGAGCGAATCGTTCATTCTAGTAAAAAGGGGGCTTACATCTAGAGAAACTTTATAGCTTTTTATACCCTCCACCATAGTATGAAGGGTACATTAAGTTTGTCACTCGGTTTGTAACACCTCGAAGTACACATTTTAGACCCCACAAAGTATATATATTCATGATCACATTGATTAAATTTTACTCGAATGTATACTTTGTCTTCAGGACTTGTGGTATTGAAACTGGGCCACGTAGGTCCGTAGGTCGTAGGTTTTCTGTATTTTGGTGATTTAAGGACATTATTCACTGGAATTGTTTCAAATTTGGTATTTGAAGTTCGTAATGCATACTATATCCTATGACAGAAAGATGTCTGTGCAGGTATTTGTATTCGCAATGGATACTACATCCTATGACAGAAAGTTGTTTGTGCAGGTCCACGCCTTCGTATAGCCCCCATATAACGGTTTCTTCCGATATTTGGTACTTTGATGATTTTAGCGACGTTATTCACCGGAATTGTTTCAAATTTGGTATTTGAAGTTCGTAATGGATACTACAGCCTAAGACAGAAAATTGTCTGTGCAGGTCCACGTCTTCGTATATCCATGTAACGGTACCTCTTAATATTTGGTATTTTGATGATTTTAGCGATATTATTCACAGGAATTGATTCAAATTTAGTATTTTATAGGATTTTAGTTTTTATTTATTTTTTTATTTTTTTTTTTTGAAAATTACCAAATTCGTTACAAATGGTGGAGAGTTTTTACCTCACAATATATATTATTTTATTCCAGGACAATGGCAGGTGAGTAATATTAATTGTCAAATGCGCTGATGCATCGAACAATATAAGTAAAACATCCACGTTTCATTATATCATATCGTGAAATATCTGGTTTAACCACAAATCGGGAGAATACACCCATTACTCATTACTCTTTTTAATTCCCTCCATATTTTCGAAATAAGCATTTCAGATCCCGCCAAGTATATATTCGAAATAAAGTATTGTGATTGAGATGCATTTTAGGTATGTAGAATTTTTGGAATTGAAAATGGGACATTTTGATATAAGCCCGATATAACTGTACAGCAATATTTAAGGTGTTTTGCCGGTATTAGTCATAACAACATAATTTGTCCTGCTAGTCTGATTTTAACAATACAGACAAATTCGTAATTGTCTCTTGGCAGAAAAGAATAATTTAAAAAACGTTTTGACTTTTGGAATGTACAATTGCAATGTTCTTTATTCCAAAAAAAAATGTGACTTAATATTTAATAATTTCATTTCACGATATGAACAAAAAAATCAATATTTTATCGTGTACGAACGGTTTTTCCAATTTGATGAACTATATTGAATTGACTCGATTTTTTGCAGGTGGGTTACATTGTAGTACCGAATTATGTGGTGTCCAAATTGAATAGATAATGTCGAAATGATTTAACGCGGTGACACCAAACCCAAAGGATAATTATAATTTTAAAATTGCTAAAAAAATCACGAAAAAGAGAAAAAATCTCATGTAAAAAATTCTCAAAATCGAGAAATTTTTTTAGTGGAATCTAATATTAAAACGGGTTTCAACAGTTCACACCAATTCGGAATAGTCTCTTGGCAGATAAAAATATAATTTCTTTCATTGAAAACTTAATTTAGATTATTACGAATATGAAGAAAAAAAATTGTGTTCAGTGTTCTTTTTATCTTAGAGCGTGTAGTTTAGGGACGTATAAATTATAATAAAAGTTTTTCGCGCATCAAAAGGGATTATATCTGTGCTTCCAAGAGTTATTTTTTGTTTTATTTATTTATTTTTTTTTTGTATTGTCATTTTTTAGATTATCAAATGTTTTCCATTTGTAATTTCCGGTTCAAAATTTTACCCCGCGACGGGGTAATTCTTTGTGCCCTGCATGGCTTTGCGATGATATAGAGACATGCAACATTTTATAACAACCAATGTACTGCATGTGTATGTGAACTTTATCTTTGAGGTAAACATTTATCATACACTCCTGAAGCTAATGTAAATATTTGTTGTTGGCATTGTTTTACAAATAATTTCATTTTCACATTATGCGAGGGAGGGGTCAAACTCATTTAGGCTACAACACCTTAATTAAATGTTTATGTATGTATTTAAATATGTAAAAAAAAACAATCACAATTCATTTGGGTTTTTCTCTTTAAATAATTATTTGTTTGTCATATTCTTATCACTACTCACTAGTCTAATACATTTTTTGCTATGATATTTTCTGCATTTTCGCAAATATAAAAAAAAAATGTTTGAGTGGTGGTACGAAAACTCGGGTTGTATGTATTTTACATTAAGATTAGCTAGGCTACAGTATTTTAAAACAATTTCGGGTTCTTTAATTCATATTCGTAAATACCTAATTAAGAAAAACAAAAGCTTGAAAGGATACTTTTAAATCAGTTCTTGTATCACTTATAAACCTATTTATTGCCATGCTCCTGCGGATATCAGGCTGGGCAATTTACATGTCTTGTCGTTGAGATGCCAACGGGTTTCTTGGCATTGGACTGGTGTTAACTAATTTTATAAGTACGTTATAAATATACTGCACTACATACAGGGACAAAAGTTCCAGTTCTCTACGTGCAAGTGTGCAAGGGTGAGAGGGAGTGTAGGTGCATAATTGAAAGAAAACCAATGTTAAACAAAAGCTGAAATGGAAATGTGCGAGTCCTGAAATGTATTCAAGTTTGGTTTGGATTTTTTGGAACAGATCTAAAATTAATGGCCAAAATTTGTTATTTACAACCAGTAAGGAAAGCTCAAAAGTCGGGCGGGGCCGACTATATGATACCCTACACCACTATGCATATTTAGTAGAGCTCTCGTAAAAAGGTTTATACAGGGCATTTCAGAGCTCTATGAGATATTTGGTACAAAATCAAAATCTATCTAATTCTATCGTGCATTTTACGAACTGTAGCTATCTCTGAACTGGGTTTCTCCAAATTTTACGTATTAGCTTCTAGACTGGTGATTTGGGCTGATATTGACCATTTAGTGCACATTTAACCCGAAATCGGATGAAGATATATATGAGAGCTATATCCAAATCTAAACCGATTTCGATAAAACTTAAAACAGCTATTCCTGTGCTCCATCTAATACATGGTACCAAATATCACGGTTGTGGAGTGAATATTACGAATGTATGGGACTAAAACTCTAAATCGGATGAAACATATATATGGTTGCTATATCTATATCTGAACCGATTTTCACTAAATTTGATATACTTGCTTCTAGGCTGAATTTGGTCCGATGTACTAAAATTCAGTCCATTTGGATTATATCGGCCATTTGGTGCACAATTAACCCGAAATCGGATGAAGATATATATGGGAGCTATATCCAAATCTGAACCGATTTCGATAAAATTACAAACAGCTATTTCTGGGCTGTATCTTATATCTGGTACCAAATATCATTCTTGTGGAGTGCATATTACGAATGTGAGAGGCTTAAACACCAAATCGGATGAAAGATATGTATGGGAGCTATAGCTATATCTGAACCGATTTTCTCCAAATTTGACACACTTGCTTCTAGGCCGAACTCGGTTGGGTGTGCCAAAATTCAGGTAATTTGGACTGATAGTGGACATTTGGTGAACATTTAACCCGAAATCGGATGAAGATATATATGGGAGCTATAGCTGTTTCTGAAACGATTTTCTCCAAATTTGTTGTATTTGCTTTAAGGCTAATCTCGGTCACATGTGCCAAAATTCGGGCCATTTGGGCTGATATTGGCCATTTGGTGGTCAATTAACCCGAAATCGGATGAATATATATATGGGAGCTATATCCAAATCTGAACCGATTTCGATAAAATTTAAAACAGCTATTTCTGTGCTCCATCTAATACCTGGTACCAAATATCACGGTTGTGGAGTGCATAGTAGGAATGTGAGGGACTTAAAGATCAAATCGGATGAAAGATATATATGGGAGCTATAGCTATATCTGAACCGATTTTCTCCAAATTTGACACACTTGCTTCTAGGCCGAACTCGGTTGGGTGTGCCAATATTCAGGTAATTTGGACTGATAGTGGACATTTGGTGCACATTTAACCAGAAATCGGATGAAGATATATATGGGAGCTATATCTAAATTTGATCCGATTCTCACCAATTTCAATAGGGTTCGTCCTTGGGCCAAAAAAATATTGTTTGGAAAATTTCATCTCAATCGGATAATAAATGCGACCTGCATTTTGTTCACAAGAATACATGGACAGACAGACGGACGGACGGACAGACGGACTGACATGCATAAATCGACTCAGAAAGTGATTCTATGAAGGTTCTCAAAAGTAACTATGGGTCTATCTGGTTTCCTTCTCCATGTTACAAACAAATGCACAAAGACATAATACCCTTACCACTATGTGGTGTAGGGTATAAAAACCTATGCTAAAAACCAACCCTAAAAGGAATAAGCGAAAAGTTCGGGAGGAAATACAGATAAAGAAGAGAGCATAAGAAATATATATCTACATAAAATAAATTTCTTGGATATTTCTTTCATTTCTATCTGTGTTTTTGTAAAAAAAACGTACTAACTTACTAAGATACATACGTAACTCTGTTCCGTTCGTCGTTACTCAACCCACAATTGTGTGGTAAATGTGTGACATTTTAAATCTTTTACGACGTTAGGAACCACCACCGCCACTGCCACCAAGCCCTTATCCACCTGGATAAGACCGAATGCTGCGCCATTAGAAGATGTGTCGCCATAGATGATAGGACCATCGTAATCGTTCGGGTATAGCTTTGAGCTGAACGTAATCCATCTGTGGCTGAACTCCGGCTGCTGCGAGCAGCACCTTCGATGATGTTGTTGTTGTCGACTTCATGAAGAACAGGAAAATTGATGTCAGGCACTGTTTCTTCCGTCACAAACAGTCTCTTGTGTTTGCAGTGTTTCTGTTTTTTGTAGGTTTTGGTGATGTTGATGTTGAATCCCTCCAGGTATTCCGTGCTCTGTTCGTAAGAAAAAATGAAAGAAGAAAGAGCAAAAAGAGCAGAAATTTATTGTTAAATTAAATGGATGAAATGCAGTTCTTCCTCAACATTCTGATGTCATTCTCAGTTGAACGTTGTTCGGTCTGTTGCCTGTCTGTGATGAGTCTTGAGTTGGGAATTATTAGCACATGCATCGGTCATATTGACTGCAACAAAAAACCTTCCGACATTTTATCACAATCGCCAGAAGGCATGTAAAGGAATTGTAAAAAGGAGAATGTCACAAAAAGTAATGACGTTTATTTCAAAAACATCTTTGGCTTGTCTGTCGTAACGTTTATGAGCGACAGCACCAGCACATGGTGCCACCTTTCACATTGACATATCTAAATTGGCAAAAAGAAATTCAACATATCAGAAATCGGAGAAGAAAAATTTCTACGAGCAGAGAAACTGGTTAAAACTCAAGGGAAGGTTGATTCCGGAAGTTCACAATTGTCAAAGCAACTTGATAGCAGGTGATAGAAAAATGTCACACATAGATGTACATCTAAATTATCTAACCTCAAAGTGTATGTGTTCACATGGCTCAATAAGAAAGGTTGCTCAATTTCAAAGAAAGAACAAATTTAAAGAAAGAAAAATGCAACTCTTTGCTGGATTCTTATAGTGTCAAATAGACTTTTAAATATGCAAAAGTTGATTTAGTTTATTTTTCTTTTTTTTTTTAATTTTTGTACTGGGGAAAACCTTCGAAATAAGAATGGAATTTCGGGGTTATTCCACAAGATTGAATCTAAAATAGTAGAACAACACAGTTTAATCTCAAATTCGTACAATTTGTTGCCCGTTAACGTCGAAAATATACGTTTATTTAGCAACCAAATTTGAAATAATTTCAAATTATTTATTTTTAATTAAAAACAATACACACGCATACACAAAATATGTATATGATTTAACAGAATAAAGGCACCAAAAGACAAAAAAATTGTATTCAGGGGGTAGCTTTGTTCTACTTTCTTTAATTATGCCATATAAATAAAAAAAAAAACGTCTCAGACATTTAATTTTATGGAAAGGAAGATCATATTATAATTGTATTGTAAAAAAAATTCAAATTATATAAGGAAAAATTTTATAATCCGTTAATATTGGTTCACGTTTTCTTTTAGCCCCTATATAACAGTATTTCCCGATTTTCGGTTTTTTGGCTATTTAGATGACATTTTCGTACCGTAGCTCCCAATATTCGGTATTTTAGGAATTTAAACCACATTTTGAAACATAATTGGTTATAATACGGTTCGTAGATTTTATAATGGGTTCCACTTCTTGTGGCAAAACATTGTCGATATAGGTACACGTTTTCATGTAGCCTCATATAACGGTACTTTCCAATATTCGGCATTTTAATGATATTAGCGACATTATTCACCGGAATTGTTTTAAATTTGAAGTATTTGAAGTTCGGAATTTGTACTACAACCTATGACAGACGGTTTTCATATAAGTTATTAAAAGTTCGGACCGGCCGAACTTAGCTTCTTTTTTACTCGATTCTATGTCGCTTGAAATTTTTTCCATTTGACTTTTATATTTGCAATACTTTTTTGGTTTATTCTTATAGCAAGGTTGAATCAAAATAATGCACCAGAAGAAGGTAATTGTGACTTCAATTCTAAAAATTTAAAAGTGGACCACAGCATTTGGATTCGAATTAGTGAAGCAGTAAATCACAAGGGCCGTCTGCTCTAAGAACATAAAACGCTAAAATACTTATTCGATTGGAATGAAAGCATCAAAATATTTAAAATCTGTAGACAGATATATGAAAAAAGTTCAAGTCAATTTTTAGATATTTTCTGAACATAAATTAAGTTGCGGTAAATCATAAGGTGGACAAAACTGAGGTTTTTTTTTTGTTACAATTGTGATTTTTAAATGTTACAATTACAATTCATTTGATTGGAAAATGTTTACATATATACATTACTAGCTGAACCCGGCGCGCTTTGCTACTCCTTTCGCTTTTATATGCATTCAAAATTGTACACAAAAATATTTGTTGGTTAAAAAAAAATCAAAAATTTAAAAAAAAAAAAAATAAAGGAACTGATGAGGATTGGTAGCTCTTTCCGAAACCTAGGTATTTCCTGCCTTACCCCTGGTAAACATAACCATCGTTCTCCACTAATAAACAAATGTTGTTTTTATAAAAACAACAATAAAGGGATAAGCCTGACCATTTTGCAACAACAAACCAGCAAGGAAAGCTCAAAAGTCGCGCGGGGCCGACTATATGATACCCTACACCACTATGCATATTTAGTAGAGCTCTCGTAAAAAGGTTTATACAGGGCATTTCAGAGCTCTATGAGATATTTGGTACAAAATCAAAATCTATCTAATTCTATCGTGCATTTTACGAACTATAGCTATATCTGAACCGGGTTTCTCCAAATTTGACGTATTAGCTTCTAGACTGAATTCGGTCTTATGTACGAAAATTCAGGTGATTTGGGCTGATATTGGCCATTTGTTGCACAATTAACACGAAATCGGATGGAGATACATATGGGTGCTATATCCAAATCTGAACAGATTTTGATAAAATTAAAATCGACTATTTTTGGGCTTTATCTGATATCTGGTACCAAATATCATTCCTGTGAAGAGTATATTACGAATGTAATGGGACTTAAAGAGCAAGTCGGATGAAACATATATATGGGAGCTAGAGCTATATCTGAACCGATTTTTACTAAAATTTGTGTACTTGCTTATAGGCTGGTTTCGGTCGGATTTGCCAAAATTCATGCCATTTGGGCTGATATTGGCCATTTGATGCACAATTAACACGAAATCGGATGAAGATATATATGGGAGGCATATCCAAATCGGAACAGATTTTAATAAAATTAAAATCAACTATTTTTGGGCTTTATCTGATATCTGGTACCAAATATCATTCCTGTGGAGTGCATATTACGAATGTGAGGGATTTAAAGACGAAATCGGGTGAAACATATATATGGGAGCTATAGCTATATCTGAACCGATTTTTACTAAAATTGGTGTACTTGCTTCTAAGCTGGTTTCGGTCGGATTTGCCAAAATTGATGCTATTACGGCCATTTGGTGGTCAATCACCCGAAATCGGATGAAGATATATATGGGAGCTATATCCAAATCTGAACCGATTTCGATAAAATTACAAACAGCTATTTCTGGGCTGTATCTTATATCTGGTACCAAATATCATTCTTGTGGAGTGCATATTACGAATGTGAGAGGCTTAAACACCAAATCGGATAAAACATATATATGGGAGCTATAGCTGTTTCTGAACCGATTTTCTCCAAATTTGTTGTATTTGCTTTAAGGCTAATCTCAGTCACATGTGCCAAAATTCGGGCCATTTGGGCTGATTTTGGCCATTTGGTGGTCAATTAACCCGAAATCGGATGAAGATATATATGGGAGCTATATCCAAATCTGAACCGATTTCGATAAAATTTAAAACAGCTATTTCTGTGCTCCATCTAATACCTGGTACCAAATATCACGGTTGTGGAGTGCATAGTAGGAATGTGAGGGACTTAAAGATCAAATCGGATGAAAGATATATATGGGAGCTATAGCTATATCTGAACCGATTTTCTCCAAATTTGATATACTTGCTTCTAGGCCGAACTCGGTTGGGTGTGCCAAAATTCTGGTAATTTGGACTGATAGTGGACATTTGGTGCACATTTAACCCGAAATCGGATGAAGATATATATGGGAGCTATATCTAAATTTGATCCGATTCTCACCAATTTCAATAGGGTTCGTCCTTGGGCCAAAAAAATATTGTTTGGAAAATTTCATCTCAATCGAATAATAAATGCGACCTGCATTTTGTTCACAAGAATACATGGACAGACGGACGGACGGACAGACGGACTGACATGCATAAATCGACTCAGAAAGTGATTCTATGAAGGTTCTCAAAAGTAACTATGGGTCTATCTGGTTTCCTTCTCCATGTTACAAACAAATGCACAAAGACATAATACCCTTACCACTATGTGGTGTAGGGTATAAAAATATATTGTTATACTTTTATGCGTAAACAAAGAAATAGCTTGGTCTTTCAACGCGTGAACATGCCAGGAGCAGCTGACCATGAGAAAAGCAGGAAAATGCTGTATTTAGTCCGCATACACGAAGGGATTGTCCTTCGGATTTATTAATTTTATAGCAAATCCCAAGCGTTCAGGAAACTGCAATCTTTTGAAGTTGAGAGGCATTTCTGTTTCAATTACAGAATTCGAGGTATCAACATATATCCCCGTAATAATCATACCCTCAATTAAATTCTTGTGTAGTTTGTATACCCTCCACAATAGTATGGAGGGTATATTAAATTTGTCATTCCGTTTGTAACACCTCGAAATATACATTTTAGACCCCACAAAGTATATGAATTCTTGATCAGCATAAAATTCTATGTCGATTTAGCAATGTCCGTCTGTCTATCCGTTTGTCAGCCTGTGGGAATCACTCTAGCTTCCGAACGACTTTTGGTATTTAAAATAGACCATGTAGGTTCACGTTTTGGTACAGCCCCCATATAACGGTACCTCCCGATAATCGTTACGTTGATGATTTTAGAAACATTTTTCGCCGGAATTGTTTCAAATTTGGTATTTGAAGTTCGTAATGCACAATACAGCCTAAGACAGAAAATTGTGTGTGCAGGTGCACGTCTTCGTATAGGCCCCATATAAGGGGGGTTCAGCCCGTTTTTAATTCGTTTTGAATTCCGTCACACATTACAAATTTCATTGAAATTAGATATACATAGCGTGTTTGGTGCATCAAATACATGAAATCGGCCGAAAAAATATATATGAGAGCTATATCCAAATCTTTTGATCAAATCTTGTCACAAATTTCAAATTTCATTGAAATCAAACATACATATCATGTTTGGGGTTTCAAATAAACGAAATCGATCAAAATATGTATGCGAGCTATATCCAAATCTCAACCGACTAATTTTGTCTTCTGATCAAATCTGGTCATACATTTCAAATTTCATTGAAATCGAAAATACACATCATGTTTAGGGCATTAAAAAAATAAAAACGAGATCGATCGAAAATGTAATGGGAGCTATATCCAAATCTGTACCATTCATCACACATTCCAAATTTCATTGAAATGTGGAGTACAAAGCTTATTTAATGCATCAAATACCTGAAATCGGACGAAAATATATATGAGAGCTATATCCAAATCTGAACCGATTTCCATATAATTTGGCAAATATATTTTCTAATCAAATCCAATCACTCATATATCAAATTTGGAGACTGTATCTGTAATCGATCAATAGATATGTGCATATAAAGTCTAAATGTTTGCGAGGTACCTTCGATTCTTATGCTACATCTCCAGTTCCAAGTGGAATGTGGCTGTATACAGCCCATGTTACTTTCAGGCGATGTTGTAGTATACTTGGAAATTTTCAGGAAAATCTGATCAGCGGTTTTCGAGTCCATAAATTATAAACAAACAAACATACGTATAAACATTTTCCTCTTTTATAGATATAGATTTATAGATTAATTTAGAGCCATGTTGTTTTTGGAAAATTTTGTTTAGGTCCTTCGAAGCACTTAAAACAAGTCGGAACCACAACTGTTGTTAGTATAAAGCCGCTACGGACAAAACTGTTATTTATAGACTTTGTATATTTCCTAGATGAACTCACGCGCTACGCTACGCCTTTTAATTTTATATTTATTCAAAATTTTATATACGGGTATTTTGTGGTTTTAGATAAAAATAAAACAAATTCAAGAATATGAAAAACCTATTTATTGTAATGTTTTAAGATATATAATTTCTGTCTTTCCTTGAGGAGCATAAACTAACAAATCGCTCGGTCTACCAACGCGTGAACATGTCAGGTACAGCTGGCCTTGAGAAAAGTAGGAATATATCAAATTTAGTCCGCATACGCGAAAAGTTTGTCCTTGCGATTTATTAATTGTCATAGCAAATGCTGAGCATACAGGAAACTGCATTATTTAAAAGTTAAAGCACTACAAATGAAACAACATACTTCCCCGCAATAAACGTAGCCTTAATTAAATTGTTTGCTATTAGCCGAAAAGCATTGCGAAGAATTGGTGGGTCTATGTTTCTTAATAAAATAATATCCAAATTTGAAGCGATTTCAATATAATTTGACAAATTAATTTTGGACCAAATTACCCACACTTTTCAAACCTCATTTAAAGCGTGACTAAATAGCGCACACAGCGCTACTTCTAATAATCACTGAAGTCACATCCTCGTCAGTTATTGGAAGTAAAGAAACATAATTTTATTCTTATTTATTAAACCCTCCACCAAACATATTATGGAGGGTATATTAAGTTCGTCATTCCATTTGTAACTCATCGAAATAATAATTCTAGACATGCCAAAGTAAATATATTCTTGGTCGGCGTAAAATTCTATAACAATTAAGCCCTGTCCGTCCGTCTGTTGTAATCACGCTAGAGTCAAAATGAATCAAGATAGGAAGCTAAAATTCTGCACAGATCAGTCTTCTGTCTGCAGGCAGGTCAAGTTCGAAGATGGGCTATCTCGGTCCACGATGCCATGCCCATGCCCCCGTCTGTCCGTTCTTCTGTTCATGTATTTTTGTAAACAAAGTACAGGTCGCAGTTGGGCTGATATTGGCCATTTGATGCACAATTAACACGAAATCGGATGAAGATATATATGGGAGGCATATCCAAATCGGAACAGATTTTAATAAAATTAAAATCAACTATTTTTGGGCTTTATCTGATATCTGGTACCAAATATCATTCCTGTGGAGTGCATATTACGAATGTGAGGGATTTAAAGACGAAATCGGGTGAAACATATATATGGGAGCTATAGCTATATCTGAACCGATTTTTACTAAAATTGGTGTACTTGCTTCTAAGCTGGTTTCGGTCGGATTTGCCAAAATTGATGCTATTACGGCCATTTGGTGGTCAATCACCCGAAATCGGATGAAGATATATATGGGAGCTATATCCAAATCTGAACCGATTTCGATAAAATTACAAACAGCTATTTCTGGGCTGTATCTTATATCTGGTACCAAATATCATTCTTGTGGAGTGCATATTACGAATGTGAGAGGCTTAAACACCAAATCGGATAAAACATATATATGGGAGCTATAGCTGTTTCTGAACCGATTTTCTCCAAATTTGTTGTATTTGCTTTAAGGCTAATCTCAGTCACATGTGCCAAAATTCGGGCCATTTGGGCTGATTTTGGCCATTTGGTGGTCAATTAACCCGAAATCGGATGAAGATATATATGGGAGCTATATCCAAATCTGAACCGATTTCGATAAAATTTAAAACAGCTATTTCTGTGCTCCATCTAATACCTGGTACCAAATATCACGGTTGTGGAGTGCATAGTAGGAATGTGAGGGACTTAAAGATCAAATCGGATGAAAGATATATATGGGAGCTATAGCTATATCTGAACCGATTTTCTCCAAATTTGATATACTTGCTTCTAGGCCGAACTCGGTTGGGTGTGCCAAAATTCTGGTAATTTGGACTGATAGTGGACATTTGGTGCACATTTAACCCGAAATCGGATGAAGATATATATGGGAGCTATATCTAAATTTGATCCGATTCTCACCAATTTCAATAGGGTTCGTCCTTGGGCCAAAAAAATATTGTTTGGAAAATTTCATCTCAATCGAATAATAAATGCGACCTGCATTTTGTTCACAAGAATACATGGACAGACGGACGGACGGACAGACGGACTGACATGCATAAATCGACTCAGAAAGTGATTCTATGAAGGTTCTCAAAAGTAACTATGGGTCTATCTGGTTTCCTTCTCCATGTTACAAACAAATGCACAAAGACATAATACCCTTACCACTATGTGGTGTAGGGTATAAAAATATATTGTTATACTTTTATGCGTAAACAAAGAAATAGCTTGGTCTTTCAACGCGTGAACATGCCAGGAGCAGCTGACCATGAGAAAAGCAGGAAAATGCTGTATTTAGTCCGCATACACGAAGGGATTGTCCTTCGGATTTATTAATTTTATAGCAAATCCCAAGCGTTCAGGAAACTGCAATCTTTTGAAGTTGAGAGGCATTTCTGTTTCAATTACAGAATTCGAGGTATCAACATATATCCCCGTAATAATCATACCCTCAATTAAATTCTTGTGTAGTTTGTATACCCTCCACAATAGTATGGAGGGTATATTAAATTTGTCATTCCGTTTGTAACACCTCGAAATATACATTTTAGACCCCACAAAGTATATGAATTCTTGATCAGCATAAAATTCTATGTCGATTTAGCAATGTCCGTCTGTCTATCCGTTTGTCAGCCTGTGGGAATCACTCTAGCTTCCGAACGACTTTTGGTATTTAAAATAGACCATGTAGGTTCACGTTTTGGTACAGCCCCCATATAACGGTACCTCCCGATAATCGTTACGTTGATGATTTTAGAAACATTTTTCGCCGGAATTGTTTCAAATTTGGTATTTGAAGTTCGTAATGCACAATACAGCCTAAGACAGAAAATTGTGTGTGCAGGTGCACGTCTTCGTATAGGCCCCATATAAGGGGGGTTCAGCCCGTTTTTAATTCGTTTTGAATTCCGTCACACATTACAAATTTCATTGAAATTAGATATACATAGCGTGTTTGGTGCATCAAATACATGAAATCGGCCGAAAAAATATATATGAGAGCTATATCCAAATCTTTTGATCAAATCTTGTCACAAATTTCAAATTTCATTGAAATCAAACATACATATCATGTTTGGGGTTTCAAATAAACGAAATCGATCAAAATATGTATGCGAGCTATATCCAAATCTCAACCGACTAATTTTGTCTTCTGATCAAATCTGGTCATACATTTCAAATTTCATTGAAATCGAAAATACACATCATGTTTAGGGCATTAAAAAAATAAAAACGAGATCGATCGAAAATGTAATGGGAGCTATATCCAAATCTGTACCATTCATCACACATTCCAAATTTCATTGAAATGTGGAGTACAAAGCTTATTTAATGCATCAAATACCTGAAATCGGACGAAAATATATATGAGAGCTATATCCAAATCTGAACCGATTTCCATATAATTTGGCAAATATATTTTCTAATCAAATCCAATCACTCATATATCAAATTTGGAGACTGTATCTGTAATCGATCAATAGATATGTGCATATAAAGTCTAAATGTTTGCGAGGTACCTTCGATTCTTATGCTACATCTCCAGTTCCAAGTGGAATGTGGCTGTATACAGCCCATGTTACTTTCAGGCGATGTTGTAGTATACTTGGAAATTTTCAGGAAAATCTGATCAGCGGTTTTCGAGTCCATAAATTATAAACAAACAAACATACGTATAAACATTTTCCTCTTTTATAGATATAGATTTATAGATTAATTTAGAGCCATGTTGTTTTTGGAAAATTTTGTTTAGGTCCTTCGAAGCACTTAAAACAAGTCGGAACCACAACTGTTGTTAGTATAAAGCCGCTACGGACAAAACTGTTATTTATAGACTTTGTATATTTCCTAGATGAACTCACGCGCTACGCTACGCCTTTTAATTTTATATTTATTCAAAATTTTATATACGGGTATTTTGTGGTTTTAGATAAAAATAAAACAAATTCAAGAATATGAAAAACCTATTTATTGTAATGTTTTAAGATATATAATTTCTGTCTTTCCTTGAGGAGCATAAACTAACAAATCGCTCGGTCTACCAACGCGTGAACATGTCAGGTACAGCTGGCCTTGAGAAAAGTAGGAATATATCAAATTTAGTCCGCATACGCGAAAAGTTTGTCCTTGCGATTTATTAATTGTCATAGCAAATGCTGAGCATACAGGAAACTGCATTATTTAAAAGTTAAAGCACTACAAATGAAACAACATACTTCCCCGCAATAAACGTAGCCTTAATTAAATTGTTTGCTATTAGCCGAAAAGCATTGCGAAGAATTGGTGGGTCTATGTTTCTTAATAAAATAATATCCAAATTTGAAGCGATTTCAATATAATTTGACAAATTAATTTTGGACCAAATTACCCACACTTTTCAAACCTCATTTAAAGCGTGACTAAATAGCGCACACAGCGCTACTTCTAATAATCACTGAAGTCACATCCTCGTCAGTTATTGGAAGTAAAGAAACATAATTTTATTCTTATTTATTAAACCCTCCACCAAACATATTATGGAGGGTATATTAAGTTCGTCATTCCATTTGTAACTCATCGAAATAATAATTCTAGACATGCCAAAGTAAATATATTCTTGGTCGGCGTAAAATTCTATAACAATTAAGCCCTGTCCGTCCGTCTGTTGTAATCACGCTAGAGTCAAAATGAATCAAGATAGGAAGCTAAAATTCTGCACAGATCAGTCTTCTGTCTGCAGGCAGGTCAAGTTCGAAGATGGGCTATCTCGGTCCACGATGCCATGCCCATGCCCCCGTCTGTCCGTTCTTCTGTTCATGTATTTTTGTAAACAAAGTACAGGTCGCAGTTATTGCCCGATTCTGATGCAATTTTGCACAAATAATTTGTTTGGAGGAACCCTATCGAACTTGGAGATAATCGGTCAAAATTTACGTATAGCTCTCATATATATATTCGTCCACTTTGCTTTATATTGCGCACCAAACTTGTAATATCAGCCCAAATAGTATGGAATTTTGCACGTAGACCAGATTGGACCTGAAAATAAGTATACCAAATTTGATCGAAAGCGGTTCAGATATAGATATAGCTTCTATATATATTGTTCATCCGATTTGTTATTTTGTCCTTCGCAGCCGTAATATGCACTCTGTAACAACGATACTTTGGAATATATATCAAACACAACCCAGAAATACCCTTCCTAAATTTTATCGAGATCGGTTAATATTTGGATATAGCTCCCATATATAACTTCATCTTTTTACTGTGCACCAAAGCCCAAAAGGAATGGAATTTGGTACTTACGACCAAATTGAGTCTAGAAATCAGTAGCTTATAACTCAAGAAAGGCTGGCCTGATTTTTTGGCTGAAAAGGATATAATCCCAAAATATCGATATTCGGTATTTTGATTATTTTAGACGCATTTTCTCCATGGTTTTTTTTCACATTTTACGATTTGCCATTTAAAAGCAAGTGAAGGGTATTTAATATTCGGAACGGTCGAACTTAGCTGATTTTATACCCTACACCATACTATGGAGGGTATATTAACGTTGTCTTTCCGTTTGTAACTCTCCGAAATACTTATTTTAGACACAACAAAGTATAAAGCTAAAATTTGCGAACATCTGCATTTTGGCAGTAGACAGGTTAAGTTCGTAAATGGGGCATGTCGGTCCACGTTTTCGTATAGTCCATACATAACGATACCTCCCAACATTCGGTATTGTGATGATCTTAACGGCATTGACCACCGAAAGTGTTTCAAATTTCGTATTTGAAGGTGTTATTAGGTACTACATTACAAGACCAAAAATTGCTAATGCAAGTCCATGTCTTCGTATAGACCCCATAAAACGGTACCTCAAGATATTCAGTATTTTGATGATTCACCGGAATTGTTTTTAATTTCGTATTTGTAGTTCGTAATGGGTACTACAACCTGCATCTTCTCGTCTTCGTATGGCCACAATATGACGGTATGATGGTATATGACCTTTCTTTTTTCTGTATTTTGATGATTTTGGCAACACTATCCATCGGAATTTTTTCAATTTTGGTGTTTTATGTTCGGCCTGACCGAACTTAGGTGCTTTTTTACTTGTTATAACTTGTTTCATTTAGTTTGATTCGTGTATTGTAATAAATTTTTTAAAATGTTGTTATTTTTGAAGAATGTCTTCAGTAAAGACATCGAAGGTTAGAAAATAGCTGACATGTCGCTCATTTACTCAAAGTGTTTCACATCTTAAAAGTCTGAGTTGCGAGAAAAAAGCGCTTTTAGTTATCGATTGAAATCTGACATCCGGAATTAAAAAGATCGTTGCACATAATAATATAACTTCATAGGTAATCATTTGCAAAGACATCAACAGATGTCAATACTAAATTTCTGTGTAAGATTAGCTTGGTTTGACTTATTTAAGTGCTTCATAAACTCAATGCACTGTTTTGTTGATTATATCATATCAATATGAAAATTAGATGGAAAGATAAAATAAAAATATTTAGTAAAGTAACCTGTAGCAAATGAATATGAACGTTTATTTATTACGTACTAGCTGACCCGGACCACTGGCCCGTAGTTTTAGTGTATAATGCATATTTGAAAGACCCTAATATAAGATGTAAAGTTAAAATTTTCTCTTTGAAAACCCCTAAACTTTGTTATAAATGTTGGCTTAAAACCATGATAAAAGAATAATGAAAGATGTATAAACTTTTGGGAACATTGATATCTCAACATTTAATTTTTTTCAAATATAAGTTTATTTGTATATGTTTTCATATACTACACCAATCGGAGGTTGTACTGATACGCAGTTTTTAGTTTGTATACCTTACACCACATACCTTATACCACATTAAGGGTATTTTATCTTTAAGCATTTGTTTGTAACATGGAGAAGGGAACGAGATATACCCATAGTTCATTTTGGTGGTCAGCATGGAATCACATTTTGAGTCGATTTATGCATGTCCGTCCGTCTCTCCATGTATTTTTGTAAAAAAATGCCGGTCGCATTTATTATTCGATTGAGATGCAATTTTCTAAATAACATTTGCTTGGCTCAAGGACAAACCCTAAAATATATATATATATCAGTTGATCTCTTTGGCAAGTAAACAAGATCATTTTGTTTGTTTACAAACTGCTGGACAACGAATGTTTTCTCATCGGAGAAAACCACTTTCGTACGCTTGTAAACAATATAATGAGATGTCACCACATATATGATATAGCCCCACATATATATAGCTTCAAACCAATTTTAGAATTTAAATTTTTGTATAAAGAATTATTAAAATTTATCAAAAAAAAAAAAAAAAACAGTAAGAAAAGCTAAAAAGTCGGGCGGGTCGACTATATGATACCCTACACCACTATGCTTATTTAGCAAAGCTCTCGTAAACGAAGGGTTTATATTGGATATTTCTGAGTTCTATGAGATATCTGGTACAAAATATAATTATCGTAGAGTGCATATTCCAAAAGTTGGAGATTTAAACACCAAATCGTATGAAATATACATATGGGAGCAAATTTGAAATTCTTGCTTCTATGCTAAATTCGGTTGAAGTGCGAAAATCCATTTGGACTAATATTAGCCAGTTGGTGCACAATAAACCTAAACTCGGACGAAGATATATAGGGAAGCTATATATATGTGGGGCTATATCATATATGTGGGAGCTATATCATGCTTGTAGGCTGAATTCGGTCGGATGTAGAAAAAATCACACTATTTAGACCGATATTAGTCGTTTGGTGTACAAGAAACATAAAATTGGATGGAGATATATGTGCGAGCTATATGTAAATTTGGACCGATTTTCACTAATTTTAGGGTTTGTCCTTGAGCCAAGCAAATGTTATTTAGAAAATTGCATCTCAATCGAATAATAAATGCGACCGGCATTTTTTTACAAAAATACATGGAGAGACGGACGGACATGCATAAATCGACTCAAAATGTGATTCCATGCTGATCACCAAAATGAACTATGGGTATATCTCGTTCCCTTCTCCATGTTACAAACAAATGCTTAAAGATAAAATACCCTTAATGTGGTATAAGGTATGTGGTGTAAGGTATAAAAACTAAAAACTGCATATCAATACAAGCTCCGATTGGTGTAGTATATCAAAACATATACAAATAAATTTATATTTGAAAAAAATTAAATGTTGAGATATCAATGTTCCCAAAAGTTTATACATCTTTCATTATTCTTTTATCATGGTTTTAAGCCAACATTTATAACAAAGTTTAGGGGTTTTCAAAGAGAAAATTTTAACTTTACATCTTATATTAGGGTCTTTCAAATATGCATTATACACTAAAACTACGGGACAGTGGTCCGGGTCAGCTAGTACGTAATAAATAAACGTTCATATTCATTTGCTACAGGTTACTTCACTAAATATTTTTATTTTATCTTTCCATCTAATTTTCATATTGATATGATATAATCAACAAAACAGTGCATTAAGTTTAGGAAGCACTTAAATAAGTCAAACCAAGCTAATCTTACACAGAAATTTAGCATTGACATCTGTTGATCTCTTTGCAAATTATTACCAATGAAGTTATATTATTATGTGCAATGATCTTTTTAATTACGGATGTCAGATTTCAATCGATAACTAAAAGCGCTTTTTTCTCGCAACTCAGACTTTTAAGATGTGAAACACTTTGAGTAAATGAGCGATATGTCAGCTATTTTCTAACCTTCGATGTCTTTACTGAAGACATTCTTCAAAAATAACAAAATTTTAAAAAATTTATTACAATACACGAATCAAACTAAATGAAACAAGTTATAACAAGTAAAAAAGCACCTAAGTTCGGTCAGGCCGAACATAAAACACCAAAATTGAAAAAATTCCGATGGATAGTGTTGCCAAAATCATCAAAATACAGAAAAAAGAAAGGTCATATACCATCATACCGTCATATTGTGGCCATACGAAGACGAGAACATGCATAGATAATTTTCTATCATAGGTTGTATTACCCATTATGAACTACAAATACGAAATTAAAAACAATTCCGGTGAATCATCACAATACTGAATATCTTGAGGTACCGTTATATGGGGTCTATACGAAGACGTGGACTTGCACAGACAATTTTCTGTCTCAGGCTGTAGTATCCATTCCGAACTTCAAACGCCAAATTTGAAACACTTTCGGTGGATAATGCCGTTAAAATCATCACAATACCGAATGTCGGGAGGATGTATGGACTATACGAAAACGTGGACCGACATGCCCCATTTACGAACTTAACCTGCCTACTGTCAAAATGCACATATTCGCAAAATTTTAGCTTTATACCTAAACCGAATTAGAAATTTACGCTGATCAAGAATATATATATATACTTTGTTGTGTCTGAAATAAATATTTCGGAGAGTTACAAACGGAAAGACAACGTTAATATACCCTGCATAGTATGATGTAAGGTATAAAACCAGCTAAGTGCGACTGTTCCGAATATTAAATACCCTTCACTTGCTTTTAAATGGCAAATCGTAAAATGTAAAAAAAATCATGGAGAAAATGCGTCTAAAATAATCAAAATACCGAATATCAATATTTTGGGATTATATCCTTTTCAGCCAAAAAACCAGGCCAGCCGTTCTTGAGTTAGGCCAACCGTTCTTGAGTTATAAGTTATATACTAGATGGGCCGTGGTCAACATTTTTTTGTTAAACAAACCTTAATCGGGGTATGACGAACGTTTGTACAAAAAATTATGCAAATCGGTCCAACCGTTCTCAACTGATTCCATTACCAATTAACAACAACTGATTTATATATGCATCCAACTTCAGACTGCTGTCATATATAAGCCACTCGTCCGACAGCTGTTAAAATTATTCCAGTGACATCTCATTATATTGTTTACAAGCGTACGAAAGTGGTTTTCTCCGATGAGAAAACATTCGTTGTCCAGCAGTTTGTAAACAAACAAAATGATCTTGTTTACTTGCCAAAGAGATCAACTATATATATATATATATATATATATATATATATATATATATATATATATATATATATATATATATATATATATACTAGCTGAACCCGGTGCGCTTCGCTACCCCTTTTGATTTTATATGCATTCAAAATTTTATTTACGAATATATGTTGGTTAAAAAAAAACAAATTTAAAAATAAAAAAAAATTATTGCACTACTTTAATGCGTAAATAACCAAAACCATTAGAAAAGCAGTAACATGACATACATACACGAAGGGTTTGTCCTTCGGATTTATTTATTTCATAGCAAATACCAAGCGTGCAGTAAACTGCAATCTTTTGAAGTTGAGTGGCATTTCTATTGCAATTAGTGAATTCGAGATAGCAACATACTTCGCCGTAATAAGCGTATTTCAAATCAATTGTTGTGTTGTTTTTTAGTGTTAGCCTAAGGCGTTGTGGGTCAATGGTTCTTATTAAAATCATATCCCTTTCTGATCCGGTTTAAATATAATTTTAAAAAAATTACTTTTACACCAAATTCCGCCACACCTTTCATATTTCATTGAAATTGGTGCGTCAAATATGTGAAATCGGCCGATAATATATATATGGGAGATATATCCAAATCTTAACTAATTTCCAATTAGTTTGTCACATTTATTATTATAAACAAATTCCGCCACACATTCTGAATTTCATTGGTATCGGTCATATATATCATGTTTGGTGCATAACATGTATGAAATCGGCCGAAATATATATGTTAGCTATACCCAAACCTCAACTGATTTCAATATAATTTGGCAATTTTTTCTGGTGCCAGATTTTGTCTCTCTCGCTTTGGGTGCATCAAATATGTGAAATCGGCTGAGTATATATATGGGAGCTATAATCAAATCTGAGCGTATTTGAATATAATTTGTCAAATTTATTTTTGTACCAAATTTAGCCACTCATGCCGAATTTCATTGGAATCGGAAATACGTATCGTGTTTTGTGCATCAAATATGTGAAATCGGCGGAAAATATATATGGGAGCTATATCCAATACTGAACCGATTTTAATATAATTTGACTAATTTATTTTCTAATCAAAATCCCGTTACATATTCCAAATTTCTTTGGAATCGAACATACATATCGTGTATGGTGCATAAAATACATGATATCGGTCGAAAATATATATGAGAGCTATATCCAAATCTGAACCGATTTTAATATAATTTGACAAATGTATATTTGTTTTAATTTCCGCTACACATTCCAAATTTCATTGAAATTAGAGATACATGGCATGTTTGGTGCATCAAATACATGAAATCGGTCGAAAATATATATGGGAGCTATATCCAAATCTGAACCGATTTCAATTTAATTTGACAAATTCATTTTGGCTCCCGATTCCGTTACTTATTTTAAATTTTATTGCAATTGGAAATACATGTCGTGTTTGGTCCACCAAATACATGAAATCGGCCGAAAATGTATATGGGAGCTATATCCAAATTTGAACCGATTTCAATATAATTTGGAAAATCAATTTTTTAGATAAAATCTATCACACGTTTCAAATTTCATTGAAATTGGGGATACATAGCGTGTTTGGTGCATCAAATGCTTGAAATCGGCCGAAAATATATATGGAAGCTATATCCAAATCTGAACCGATTTCAATTTAATTTGACAAATTTATTTTCGGATCAAATCCCGTCACACATTCGAAATTTCATTGGAATCGAACATTCATATTGTGTTTGAGGCATCAAATGAACGAAATCGGTCGAAAATATATATGGGAGCTATATCCAAATCTGAACCGATTACAATATAATTTTGCAAACTTATTTTTGTTCCAAATTCCGTTACGTATTCCAAATTTGGAGACTGTATCTTCAACCTATCAATAGATATGTGCATATAAAATCTAAATTTTTGGGAGGTACCTCCGATTCTGATGCTATGTCTCCAGTTCCAAGTGGAAATTCAAAAATGTATATAGCCTATGTTACTTTCAGGCGATGTTGCAGTATATATGGAAATTTTCAGGAAAATCTATTCAGCGGTTTTCGAGTCCACAAACAAACAAACATACAAACATTTTCCTCTTTATAGACATAGATAGATATATACTGATTACTATTGTACATTTCAAAAGTCAAAATGAAAATGTTAATATATCACATTTTTACGTTTTTTTTTTTTTTTTGATATTATCCTTTTCGGACAGGAAACATTTCCGAATTTGTATGAATCGTTAAAATCAGTGCAGCGGGTCTTAAGTTATAAGCTTAGTAACTAACACAAGCTTAGTAAGAACACAGATCTGTATTATGTAAGCGTCACAATTTTTATTTTAAGTAAAATAACTCCATAGTAATTTCTAAATAGAAATAAACATTCATGGCAAAAATTATAATAGATAATCACCTACCATCTGTTTTAGATATTTTCTGATTTTATTTTTCAGCCTTAGGCTATAATTGAATATTAAAAACCATATGGTATAGAACTTCTATAATAGCCCCATGTGAAAACTCAGCTCAATTGTTGGTATTGTAAGGAGCTTACCAACATTTTCCATTCAAATTAACTGTAATTTGGAATTTGTATTCCCAAAGTTAAGAATACCGTTCTGCGTGGTATTTAGTTTTGTCCACGTCATAATTGAGGGCGGAATGATTTCAAAATAGTAAAAGATAATCGCTCTTTTACACCCATCACCGTAAGATAGGAATTAATTTACTTTTGTCATTTAAATTGTGCGTTGGAGAACCCATAAAGTCCATACTTTTCATCATAGCATCATTCAATAACGATCAAAAAAATTAATATTCGTGATTTTTTGATGTTTCTGACACAATTTGATGTTTTGGAGTTTATGGCATGTAGACGTACATCCCACATCTACGTTCACAACCAATATTCTTTTGGGAGTTTCCAATTCAATAGTATATCAAATTTTCTTTTTTGCCCAAACATTGGTTAGGAAAGTGGATTTGTGGGTACACTATTCTGGGAACTATACTCAAATAAATGCCTATTTGTAAGACAATTCTCTACCCCAGAGTAGCCTAAATAAAATTTTTTAGCCATATCAATTGATGAATGTGCTCAAGACCAAGATAGACTCTACTCCGAAAATTGAAAGTATTATGAGAATAGATTTTTTACACCTTTAGAAACAAAGATGCCAAATAAAGGCCTAAAAAATGAAAAAAAAAAATCCAAGATCCCGAACATAGCTTAAATTATATGATGGTTATACCAAAACGTGATCATTTTTTGCGAGGATGGTTTCTTCTCAAATTACCAACTTTTGCTAAAATGAGTATGAGTAAAATATGGTAGAATGTAAACTATACTTGAAATAGGGTTGTACCCTTATCCGGGGGTCATATATCATGACCTGCAAAAGCGATTTAAGGTATTTTGAAAGTTTAGGAAAAATTTCTTTCTTTTTTTTCCTAAATGTCCAATTCTTTCTATCATTTCGCACCCTTTATACTCGGTATTTCACTGATTGCAGTTCCAATGAATTGCATTTTGAGTTCTCATTGGACGGATTATTGTCATATGAAAGAAGTAAGTCCACGTACAATTATTTTATTTTCATTGAATTTTTTTTTTTCGATTTTTTCCCGATTTGAGAATTTTTGCAATGTATCACTTTTTTCATGATTTTTTAGCGATTTCGACTTAACTTTGGTGTGACCGCGTTAAATTATTTCGATAACATCTATTTCGTTTCGCTACCACATAATTCGGTACTACACTTCAATGTAACTTAGGCTTCAATTTCAGTTCTCAAGAAATCGAGTCAATTAAATAAATTGGTATTAATATTCGAATTCAAAAATAAAATATAAAAAAAACACTACAAATATACATTAGAAAAATGTAAGTCAAAATGGAAAAAAATCATGCAAAATAAAACATTACTATTGTACATTTCAAAAGTCAAAATGAAAATGTTAAAATATCACATTTTTAGACGATTTTTTTGAATATTATCCTTTTCGGAAAAAAGACAATTCCGAATTTGTATGAATCGTTAAGATCAGATCAGCGATTCTTGAGTTATAAGCGTAGTAACTAACACAACTTTCTTTTATATATATATATATATATATATATATATATATATATATATATATATATATATATATATATATATATATATATATATATATATATATACATATATATATATATATATATATATATATATATATATATATATATATATATATATATATATATATATATATATATATGGTATAAATAAAAATTTCTAACTAAAAAAACGCATTTTTTTATTCATCGCCGGCTGCTAGTTCCAATAAATGAATATCGAAAAATACTAAGTTCCGCGTGAAAAAATTTCTTGTTTCAATCTTTTAAAATTTCCCCTGCAAAATTATTTCGCTTCTTGTATCACAATTTTTTGTTTGTGTTCTTTTCATGTGAGGGGATGATTGGTTTTGTCTGTACAATTATGTTGTTTCCATGGTAAATGTGAAAAAAAAACTATTTGGTCCCTAAGGATTGAGAGAAAGAAAGAATAAATTATAACAAAATACCAAATTTGAAACAGTTATGTGAATAAATGTGACTAACATTATCAAAATGCCGAATATCGGTGGGTGCGCTTTAGGAAAACGTAGAACTAAATATTCAATGTTCTACCACCGGGCTAGAACCCATTATGAATTACAAATATCTATTTTTATCGAAAAATCGAATATCGGGAGATACCGTTATATTGGGCTATACCAAAACGTGGACCTATACATACACTGTTTGGCCATAAATGCTAGAACATATTATGACCCACAAATACCAATTTTTAGACAAATTCGTCTGAAAATGTGGCAAAAGTTATCAAAATACAGAATATCGTATGTGGGCTATACGAAAACGAGGACTTATATTCCGCCTGTTAAACTAGAAATCATTATAACCCACATATACCAATTTTTAGACAAATCCGTTGAAAAAATGTGGTGAAAATCATTAAAATACCGAATGTTGGAAGGTACCGTTATATGGCGGCTATACCAAAACGTTTACCGATATATCTCATTTTCAATACCAACCATCTTAGACACATTACAAATTGTTCTGTCAAATTTTGGTCCATACCACGAATAATGTAAGCTGTACCGTGATTTCAACAGACAGACAGATAGACATCGTTAAATCGACTAAAATTTAAAAAAAAAAAAAAACTGCAACAAAGTCAAACACCATAATTTTTAAATTTTATTGAATGAATGCAAAAAATGTCGGTAATAGCATCAAATTTTAGAATACGTTTAGTTTTGTTCGAATTGATCACCTTTGGCACGAATTGTGGCCTTCAAATGGCCAATGGAACCGTCACACGCTGCCCGAATGTTGCTCAGTGGTATTTTGGCCCATTCCCGGCGAAGCGCTTGCTTGAGGTGATCGACACCTAGGTATTTTTTAGTGCCAACCTTACTTTCCAAAATACTCCAGACACAATAGTCCAACGGATTGGAACCACGAGATTTTGGTGGTGCTATTGGAATGTCCAAGATCTGCGTGCCAAAGGCTTTTATACACCCTCCAGAATATTCTCGCGATAATATTCGGCATTTATTCTGATGCCACGGTCGATTAATACGAGTGAAGAGCGACCATCGGCTGTTATGGCGGCCCACACCATCGCCACGGCCGGCGCTTGAGTTCTGGTGGCCAACCGAAGGTGCACATTTTCAGCTGATCTCTTTGGCAAGTAAACAAGATCATTTTGTTTGTTTACAAACTGCTGGACAACGAATGTTTTCTCATCGGAGAAAACCACTTTCGTATGCTTGTAAACAATATAATGAGCTGTCACTGGAATAATTTTAACAGCTGTCGGACGAGTGGCTTATATATGACAGCAGTCTGAAGTTGGATGCAGTTTTTTTCATCTCACCCTGTATATACTTTATGGGGTTTACGATGAATATTTAGGGATATTACAAGGGAAATGACAAAGTTAATATTCAAGGTGGAGGGTATAACAAGTTAAAGAGTATCAGTCGAATTTGCCGACCGATTGATACACTCAGCCTTTATCTGTTTATTAAAATATATTTTGACGTGTTTATTATTCAAAATTTTGACCCTCTATGGGAGAGCTACCTATGGAGTAGAACAATACTGTCCATTTCCTTAATGACCTTAGTCGGATGTGTACATACTTTTTTAAAATGCTCTGCTTTTTTGGGAAGTTACCAGAAAGAGTGGAAGAAAATCGCTAATTTATTTCACATGTATAAGGGTTATAATTATTCATAATTTTAAAAGTGGAGAAGGTACCACGGGAAGTGGGGTCAGGAATTTTATATTCCGATCAGATCTCTTGTTGGTAAAAGTATCGGCCGTGCCGAACTTTTAATACCCTCCACCATATCGAAGGAAATAGAAAATTTTCAAAAAAAAAGTAGTAAGTTCGGCCGGGACAAACTTTGAATACCCTCCACCATTTGGAACAAATTTGGAAATTTTAAAGAAATAAAATCCTTAAAAAAATTTAAAATAAAACTTTAAATTTAAAAATACCGAATATTGCCGTCATATTGAGGTCTATACGACGGCATTGTTTGCCATTAGCCATTACCATATTCAAATTCGAAACTTGAAATAAACGGTGAATAATGGCTAAAATCATCAAAATATCGTATATGGGGAGGTACCGTTATATCGGAGCTGTGCGAAGACCTGGACCAGTATAGACAATTTTCTGTCACAGGCTATAGCATCCATTACTAACGTCAAATACGATATCTCAAACAATTTCGGTGGGTACTGAACCTAAACTCGTCAAAATACCGAATATAGGGAGGTACTGATATATGGGGCCTATACGAAGACCTGGACCTGCATAGACATTTTTCTGTCACAGACTGTAGTTCCCATTACGAACTCTAAATACGTAATTTGAAACAATTCCGGTGAATAATGGCGCTAAAACCATCAAAATACCCAATTTTGGGAGGTTCGGTAATATCGGAGATATACGAAGACCTGAACCTGCATAGACAATTTTCTGTCTAAGGTTGTAGTATCTATTACGAACTACAAATACCAAATTTGAAACAATTCCGGTGAATAATGTCGCTAAAATCATCAAAATACCGAATGTCGGGAGCTACAGTTATATGGAGTCTATATGAAAACGGGTGCCTACATGCCCCATTTACGAACTTAACCTGCCTACTGGTAAACTATGCATGTATGCAATTTTAGCCTTCTATCTTAATTCGTTCGAAAGATAGCGTGATTACAACAAACAGACGGATAGACAGACGGAAAGACAGACAGACGTGCAGTCAGACGGACGGACGGTCATCGCTAGATCGTCTTAGAATTTTACGCTGATCTAGAATATATATATATTCTTTGTAGGGTCTATTATGAATATTTCGAGGAGTTACAAACGGCATAACAAAGTTAATATCCCCTCCATAGAATGGTGGAGGTTATAACAATTTTAAAATTTTTGGAAGGGGGGGGGGATGGATCGTGTACCAGAAATTGAAGATCGATGTATTATATCTCCAAAGTACATTTTGTGTAGTATTAGGTTGTTTCAAGTTGCCTTATGTTTGTTTATTCAAAATATTGATCCGTTGTGGGGGAGGTGTCAGAAGGAAAATTACAAATGTAACCTAAATAAAAAGCCTTTTACTTTTCGGTTTGAAAATAACATTACCATCACAAATTCAGCAACGAAAATTATTTCATACCATGCTGTATTATATTGCTGTATATTACACCACCAAACGGCTTTTGTTGGATTATGCATTGGGCGTTAAAAGAAAATTATATTATCTTTATGGAACTTACATTTCGTAGACAAGATGAATGAAACTTTGTGTAAAAGAGACTATAATACACGAATGCAATTAATTTCGTAAAGATTTTATACGCTAGGCAAGACGTAAATGGTTTTTTATTGTTCTAGGATCCAAAAGTCCGTATGTACTTATATGTCCGTATGTACTTATATGTAGGAACATATGTGTGTGCATATACATGCACATGTAAGTACATATTCTTCCAGTCCTCCACTATATGAAGAAAACATTCATATCCTTAGGAAAAGAACGAAGCAACGAAGGTGTTCATTCAAATTGGGATGTAAAAAACATTTCATCCCAAATATTTGCAAGAAGAAGCATGTCATAAAGGTAAAGACATTTAGAAGGATTATGCAGCTTTCCATATTATCTCTGAACAATTTCTTAATTAAAAATCTATTTAAGAATTTTAGGAATAAAAACAAGTTAAAAAGCAGTAAGTTTGGCCGGGTCGAACTTTGAATACCCTCCACCATTTGGAACGAATTTGGAAGTTTTCAAAAAATGATGACGCTAAAATCATCAAAATACAGAATATTGGGAGGTACCGTTATATGGGGGCTATACGAAGACGTGGACCTGCATAGACAATTTTCTGCCTAAGGCTGTAGTATCCATTTCGAACTTTAAAAACCAAATTTGAAGAAATTCCGGTGAATAATGTCGCTCAAATAATCAAAATACCGAATATAGGGAGGCACCGTTATATGAGGCTATACGACGGACATCGCTAAATCGACTTAGAATTTTACGCTGATCACGAAAATATAAAGACTGTGTTGGGTCTGGCATAAGTATTTCGAGGAGTTACAAACGGAATAACAAAGTTAATGTACCCTCCATAGTATGGTGGAAGGTATAAAAATTTAATGGAATGAACTTATGGTAGCCGTTGCGTCAACTAAATTTAGCACTTCCATTGGACGTTATAAATTATTTTCGCATTATTATGCTCTCCACCATACTATGGGGGATATATTAACTTTTGTCTGTTCACGTCCACGTCTTCATATGGCCCCCTATAAAGGTAATATATTCGGTATTTTGATGTTTTTAGCGTCACTATTCCATTACATTCCATTATATTAATACGATTTTTCGAAATATATAATTATGCCCTACAACACTATGTGTTGGGGGTATAATAAGTTTGATTGGGCCAAAAATTATATAACACCTCGAAATATTTTTTTTCCCAAATAGGAAAGTATATGTAGTTCTTCCCATCATGCCGAGCTGAGTCGTTCTAGCCATGTATTTCCGTCCGTCTGTCCATGTTAATTTGTAATCACACTAGACGTCGTAATTACGGCCCGATTCTCACTAAATTGAAAATGGAGGTGGGGTTATGGTCAGAATAGAAGCGTATTGCTTTTGGAAATAATCGCATAATGAAATATTAGTGTTTTATTTTGCATGATTTTGTTCCATATTGACATACTATTTTCCATATTGACATTTACTGTTTTTATACCCTCCACCATACTATACAGCGTATATTCATTTTGTCATTCCGTTTGTAACTCATCGAAATAATGATCTTAGACCCAACAAAGTATATATATTCTTGATCAGCGTAAAATTCTAAGACGATTTAGCCACGCCGTCTGTCTGTCTGTCCGTCTGTCTGTCTGTCTGTCTGTCTGTTGCACTCACGCTATCTTTCGAACGAATTGAGATAGAAGGATAAATTTTGCACACACGTCTAGTTTGCCAGTAGGCAGGTTAAGTTCGTAAATGTCCACGATTTCATATAGCCCCTCCCGATAATCGGTTTCTTGATGATTATAGCGACATTATTCACCGGAATTGTTTTTAATGTGGTATTTAAAGTTCATAATGAATACTACATCCTATGACAGAAAATTGTCTGTGCAGGTCCCCGTCTTCGTATAGCCCCCATATGATTTTAGCGAAATTGGTTCAATGTTGGTATTTGAAGTTCAAAATAAATACTACAGCCAAAGACAGAAAATTATCTGTGCAGGATCACTTCTTCGTGTAGCCCCTATATAGCGGTATATCGGAATTGTTTCAAATTTGGTATTTGAAATTCGTAATGGATACTGCAATTCATACAATTTTGGAATCGAATCTTGGCAAAGAATAGCTTGAAAATATGTCAATAAAAATGTGAATGAAAAAAATTTTTTCGATTTGACAGACTATATTGTATTCTACATTTTTTATTGTTTTAAATTCTGAATAATAATTCTGAATATTAACAATTAAAAAAGAAGTAAGTTCGCCCGGGCCGAACTTTGAATACCCTCCACCATTTGGAACAAATTTGGAAATTTTCAAAAAAATAAAATCCATTAAAAATTCTCTTAAAATCGTTTAAATACCTAATATCGGAAGTTGCCGATGTATGGGGGGATATACGATATTGTGGACCTATATATATATATAATTATCTTTCAGGGGATAAAGTACTCACAAAGAACTCCTTGTGTAGAATTTCAGACAATTCCGTTGAGAAATGTGGCTAAAATCATCAAAATACCGAATAATATCGGGTACCGTTGCATAGGGGTTTATACGATACTGTGGACCAATATAGGCAATTCCCGTTCAGGGGATAAAGTGCTCACAAAGAACTCTTTGTGTAGAATTTCAGACAATTCCGTTGAAAAATGTGGCTGAAATCATCAAAGGAACTCCTAAGGAACTCCTTCTGTGGATTTTCATACCATTCCATTGGAAAATGTGGCTAAAATCATTAAAATACCGAATATCGGGGGGTACCATTATATGGGGGCTATACGATATCGTGGACCTATATAAGCAATTCTCTTTCCGGGTATAAAATACTCACAAGGGACTTCTTGTGTGGAATTTCAGATAATTCCATTGCAAAATGTGGCTAACATCATCAAAATACCGAATAATGGGGTGTTACCGTTATGTGGGGGCTATACGATATAGTTGACCGATATAGCCCACCTTCGAACTTGACCTGCCTGCAGACAAAAGAGAGATCTGTCCAAAATTTTAGCTTACTATTTTAATACGTTTAGACTGTAGCGTGATTACAACAGACGGACAGAAGGACGGACAGGGCTAAATCGCCTTAGAATTTTACGCTGATTAAGAATATATATACTTTGTTGGGTCTAAAATGATTATTTCGATGGGTTACAAACGGAATGACGAACTTAATATACCCTCCATACTATGTATGGTGGAGGGTATAAAAACGTAATGAGTGAGCAATGCGATGTTTAATGGCGATCTTTCATATATAAAATTAGCATCTAGCTTTTGAACACATTTAAACAAACCAAAATGACCGACAAGCCGACAGTAATTCGTCCAATAAGAACTGAAAATGCAAAATTCATTGGTACTGCTATAAGTGAAATACCGAATAAAAATAGCACAGCAAATTGGACATTTAGCAAGAAATGGATTTATATCCTTCCAGAAATTCTTCCTAAGTTTCCAAATTCCTTAAATCGCTTTTGCAGGCATGATATGGGTCATAACACCCGGATAAGGATTCAACCCTATTTCAAGTATATTTTACATTTTAACCATATGTTTCATACTAATTTCGTCAAATGTTGGTAATTTGAAAAGAAACCATCCTTGCAAAAAATGATCAGTTTTGGTATCACCATTATATGACTTAAGCTATTTTCACTTGGCCACTTTTTTTATTTTTTGGCCCTCTCCGCATAAAATTTTCAATTTTCGGATCTTATTCATCAATTGATTTGTCCAAAAAATTGTATTTAGGCTATCCTGGAGTAGAGAACCATCTTACAGATAATTATCCACAAAGGCGAACGTGACCGAACGTTTGTTTAATCGTCACAGAATTATACTATGATGAAAAATATGGACTCCAACGCACAATTTTAATTAAAAAAAAATAATTCCATTCTTATGGTAATGGGTGTAAAAGATTCTGCCTCTTTGCCCCTAATTATGAGGTGGACAAAACTTAGTACCACACAGCACAACACTCTAAACGTTGAAAATACAAATTCCAAATTACAGCTAATTTAAATGGAAATTTTGCTAAGCTCTTTTCAATCCTAAAAATTGAATTGAGTTTTTACATGGTGCTATTAAAAATGTTCTATATCACATAGGTCTTTTACACCCAAATGAAAGCCTGGCTGAAAAATGAAAATGAAAATAAGATCAGGCTATTGAAAATAAATAACATCGACAGAATGTGAACATCTATTATAATTTTTGCCATAAATACTTATTTCTATTGAATATTTATTTTTATTTAGAAATTATTATGTAGTCATTATTTATAATAAGTATTGTGCCGCATACATAAGTCAGTTCTGTGACTTATTATGGTTTAAAAAATATGCATTAAAGTCTAAAAGTACGGGCCGGCAACGCGGACCGGGCCTGCTAGTAATATCTAAAAAAATCGCATAATAAGATGCCAATAATAATGTTAATATACATTTTGTAGTGTTTTGTGATATTTTTTATATATTTCGTATTTGTATGGCATGCGACTTTTTCATTTTGTAATATTTTTTCATCGTAGAACACAGGTTGGAGTTATTATATACAGATTGCAATTATCGTCCGATCTCCCAAAATTTTTCATAAGGGTAGGGTTAGGCTCAGAAAGGCTAGGCCTATTGTTTTTAAAGATGTCGGCAATATATTTAAGGGTTGAAATAGACCAACAACTAAAAATGTTCCTGATTTTGCAGATTTTGGACGAAATTAGGGTAGAATGGTCCATTACTTTTGTGTGAAAAAATACAAACATTTCCATTCTACCGAAACGCTGAAAATAACTTACATACGAAATCCAAATTACACAAAAGACGAACTTCTATATATGGATCTTCCTATCTCGCAGAATTAAATTTTCACAATTGAAAACTAATCTACACGGACAAAAACTAATCGACAAAAAGCTGGCTGTGCTCTATGACATAGTTTCAAATGCAAAATCTTCCAAAATGTATTTGGACATAAGGGGGCTTCTATATTTTATTATATCACGGCTATATTTTACTTTATTTTTTTATTGTATTATTTAGAATTCTGAATGTAAAATGAAGAAAGTGAAATTATTGCACAATACGATGTTATCTTTTCTGACTAGATTGAGCATATAGCTTTCCAGGCCTAAGACCTACAAAACAAAAATAGCCGACACAGCTGTATGGAGCTCACATCAGAACATGGACCTAACTTTGACTATTCTGAAATTAATTCATTCAAAAATGCCTCCCTCAATATCTTAGTCAGATAGTTTAATGAAAAATTTCACAAAGAATATTATGTGTTATTACAGACTGATGGCAAAAAATTTTACCCTCATCTCAAGATTGTGAGCATAAAAAAGGATAAACAGGTTAAAAAGCAGTAAGTTCAGCCGGACCGAACTTTGAATACCCTCCACCATTTGGAACGAATTAGAAAATTTTCAAAAAAATAAAATCCAATAAAAATTCTTTTAAAATCCTTAAAATATCTAATATAGGAAGGTGCCGATATACGGGGGGATATACGATATTGTGGACCTATAAAGACAAATCTATGTCTGCGTGTAAAGTACTCACAAGGAACTTCGTGTGTGGATTTTCAGACAATACGATTGGAAAATGTGGCTAAAATCATCAAAATACCGAATATCGCGGGGTACCGTTATATGGGAGCTACACGTTATCGTTAACCTATATAGAGAATTCTCTGTCGGTGGGTAAAGTGCTCACAAAGAACCCCTTGTGACCATTCCGTTGAAACATATGGCTAAAAACATCAAAATACCGAATATCGGGGGTACCGTTATATGAGGGCTATTCAATATCGTGGATCTATATAGATAATTCTCTGCCGAGGTATAAAGTACCCACAAGGAACTCCTTGTGTGGATTTTCAGACAATTCCGATGAAAAATGTGGGTCAAATCATAAAATACCGAATATCGGGAGGTACCGTTATATGGGGGATATACGATATCGTGGACCTGTATAGACAATTCTCTCTCAGGGGGTGAAGTACCCACAAGGAACTCCTTGTGTGGATTTTCAGACAATTCCGTTGAAAAATGTGGCTAAAATCATCAAAATACCGAATATCGGGGCGTACCGTTATATGGGGGCTATACGATATTGTGAACCTATATAGATAATTCTCTGCCGAGGTATAAAGTACCCACAAGGAACTCCTTGTGTGGATTTTCAGAAAATTCCGTTCAAAAATGTGGGTAAAATCTTCAAAATACCGAATATCGGGGGGTACCGTTATATGGGGGCTATACGATATTGTGGACCTATATAAAAAATTCTCTGCCGAGGTATAAAGTACCCACAAGGAACTCCTTGTGTGGATTTTCAGACAATTCCGTTGAAAAATGTGGGTAAAATCATCAAAATACCGAATATTGGGGGGGTAACGTTACATGGGGGCTATACGATATCGTGGACCTATATGGACAATTCTCTGCCGAGGTATAAAGTACCCACAAGGAACTCCTTGTGTGGATTTTCAGACAATTCCGTTGAAAAATGTGGGTAAAATCATCAAAATACCGAATATCGGAGGGTACCGTTACATGGGGGCTATACGATATCGTGGACCTATATGGACAATTCTCTGCCGAGGTAGAAAGTACAAACAAGGAACTCCTTGTGTGGATTTTCAGACAATTCCGTTGAAAAATGTGGCTAAAATCATCAAAATACCGAATATCGGGGGGGTACCGTTACATGGGGGCTATACGATATCGTGGACCTATATGGACAATTCTCTGCCGAGGTATAAAGTACCCACAAGGAACTCCTTGTGTGGATTTTCAGACAATTCCGTTGAAAAATGTGGGTAAAATCATCAAAATACCGAATATCGGGGGGTACCGTTACATGGGGGCTATACGATATTGTGGACCTATATGGACAATTCTCTGCCGAGGTATAAAGTACAAACAAGGAACTCCTTGTGTGGATTTTCAGACAATTCCGTTGAAAAATGTGGCTAAAATCATCAAAATACCGAATATCGGGGGGTACCGTTATATGGGGGCTATACGATATTGTGAACCTATATAGATAATTCTCTGCCGAGGTATAAAGTACCCACAAGGAACTCCTTGTGTGGATTTTCAGAAAATTCCGTTCAAAAATGTGGGTAAAATCTTCAAAATGCCGAATATCGGGGGGTACCGTTATATGGGGGCTATACGATATTGTGGACCTATATAAAAAATTCTCTGCCGAGGTATAAAGTACCCACAAGGAACTCCTTGTGTGGATTTTCAGACAATTCCGTTGAAAAATGTGGGTAAAATCATCAAAATACCGAATATCGGGGGGGTACCGTTACATGGGGGCTATACGATATCGTGGACCTATATGGACAATTCTCTGCCGAGGTATAAAGTACCCAGAAGGAACTCCTTGTGTGGATTTTCAGACAATTCCGTTGAAAAGTGTGGGTAAAATCATCAAAATACCGAATATCGGGGGGTACCGTTACATGGGGGCTATACGATATCGTGGACCTATATGGACAATTCTCTGCCGAGGTATAAAGTACAAACAAGGAACTCCTTGTGTGGATTTTCAGACAATTCCGTTGAAAAATGTGGCTAAAATCCTCAAAATACCGAATATCGGGGGGTACCGTTATATGGGGGCTATACGATATTGTGAACCTATATAGATAATTCTCTGCCGAGGTATAAAGTGCCCACAAGGAACTCCTTGTGTGGATTTTCAGACAATTCCGTTGAAAAATGTGGGTAAAATCATCAAAATACCGAATATCGGGGGGTACCGTTACATGGGGGCTATACGATATCGTGGACCTATATAGATAATTCTCTGCCGAGGTATAAAGTACCCACAAGGAACTCCTGGTGTGGATTTTCAGACAATTCCGTTGAAAAATGTGGGTAAAATCATCAAAATACCGAATATCGGGGGGTACCGTTATATGGGGGCTATACGATATTGTGGACCTATATAGATAATTCTCTGCTGAGGTATAAAGTACCCACAAGGAACTCCTTGTGTGGATTTTCAGACAATTCCGTTGAAAAATGTGGGTAAAATCATCAAAATACCGAATATCGGGGGGTACCGTTATATGGGGGCTATACGATATCGTGGACCGATATAGCCCATCTTCGAACTTGACCTGCCTGCAGACAATTCCGTTGAAATATGTGGCTAAAATCATCAAAATACCGAATATCGGGGGGTACCGTTATATGGGGGCTATACGATATTGTGAACCTATATAGATAATTCTCTGCCGAGGTATAAAGTACAAACAAGGAACTCCTTGTGTGGATTTTCAGAAAATTCCGTTCAAAAATGTGGGTAAAATCTTCAAAATGCCGAATATCGGGGGGGTTCCGTTACATGGGGGCTATACGATATCGTGGACCTATATGGACAATTCTCTGCCGAGGTATAAAGTACCCACAAGGAACTCCTTGTGTGGATTTTCAGACAATTCCGTTGAAAAATTTGGGTAAAATCATCAAAATACCGAATATCGGGGGGTACCGTTATATGGGGGCTATACGATATTGTGGACCTATATAGATAATTCTCTGCTGAGGTATAAAGTACCCACAAGGAACTCCTTGTGTGGATTTTCAGACAATTCCGTTGAAAAATGTGGGCAAAATCATCAAAATACCGAATATCGGGGGGTACCGTTATATGGGGGCTATACGATATCGTGGACCGATATAGCCCATCTTCGAACTTGACCTGCCTGCAGACAAAAGAGAGATCTGTGCAAAATTTTAGCTTCCTATCTTAATTCGTTTAGACTGTAGCGTGATTACAACAGACGGACAGACGGACGGACAGGGCTAAATCGTCTTAGAATTTTACGCTGATCAAGAATATATATACTTTGTTGGGTCTAAAATGATTATTTCGATGAGTTACAAACGGAATGACAAAGTTAATATACCCTCCATACCTTTTTTGGTGGAGGGTATAAAAAATATGATTAGGTCCCTCCAAGCACATAAACTATGCCGTTACCAGAAATTAGGTATTTATTTATATTAAACAAGTTAAGAAAAAACATTAAGTTCGGCAGGGCCAAACTTTTAATACCCTCCACCTTAGGGTAAAAGAAACATTAGAAGAAATGTGGCAAAAACCATTAAAATGCCGAATATCGGGAGGTACCGCTATATGGGGGCTACACCAAAACGTGGACCTATAATTACAATGTTTCGCCACACGAACTAGGACACATTATGACCCACAAGTACCAATTTTTAGACAAATCAGTGAAAAAATGTGGCAAAAAAAATTAAAATACCGAATATCGTGAGGTACCTTTATATGGGGGCTATACCAAAACGTGGACCTATACATGCAATGTTTTGCCACACGCTCAGGGACCCATTATGACCTACAAATACAAATTTTCAGACAAATTAGTGAAAAAATGTGGCATAAATCATCAAAATACCGAATATCGGGAGGTACCTTTATATGGAGGCTATACCAGAACGTGGACCTATACATGCAATGTTTTGCCACACGCTCAGGGACCCGTTATGACCCACATATACCAATTTTTAGACAAATCCGTGAAAAAATGTGGCAAAAAAAAAAGAAATAGAATACCGAATATCGGGAGGTACCGTTATATGGGGGATATACGATATCGTGGACCTGTATAGACAATTCTCTCTCAGGGGGTGAAGTACCCACAAGGAACTCCTTGTGTGGATTTTCAGACAATTCCGTTGAAAAATGTGGCTAAAATCATCAAAATACCGAATATCGGGGCGTACCGTTATATGGGGGCTATACGATATTGTGAACCTATATAGATAATTCTCTGCCGAGGTATAAAGTACCCACAAGGAACTCCTTGTGTGGATTTTCAGAAAATTCCGTTCAAAAATGTGGGTAAAATCTTCAAAATACCGAATATCGGGGGGTACCGTTATATGGGGGCTATACGATATTGTGGACCTATATAAAAAATTCTCTGCCGAGGTATAAAGTACCCACAAGGAACTCCTTGTGTGGATTTTCAGACAATTCCGTTGAAAAATGTGGGTAAAATCATCAAAATACCGAATATCGGGGGGGTAACGTTACATGGGGGCTATACGATATCGTGGACCTATATGGACAATTCTCTGCCGAGGTATAAAGTACCTACAAGGAACTCCTTGTGTGGATTTTCAGACAATTCCGTTGAAAAATGTGGGTAAAATCATCAAAATACCGAATATCGGAGGGTACCGTTACATGGGGGCTATACGATATCGTGGACCTATATGGACAATTCTCTGCCGAGGTAGAAAGTACAAACAAGGAACTCCTTGTGTGGATTTTCAGACAATTCCGTTGAAAAATGTGGCTAAAATCATCAAAATACCGAATATCGGGGGGGTACCGTTACATGGGGGCTATACGATATCGTGGACCTATATGGACAATTCTCTGCCGAGGTATAAAGTACCCACAAGGAACTCCTTGTGTGGATTTTCAGACAATTCCGTTGAAAAATGTGGGTAAAATCATCAAAATACCGAATATCGGGGGGTACCGTTACATGGGGGCTATACGATATTGTGGACCTATATGGACAATTCTCTGCCGAGGTATAAAGTACAAACAAGGAACTCCTTGTGTGGATTTTCAGACAATTCCGTTGAAAAATGTGGCAAAAATCATCAAAATACCGAATATCGGGGGGTACCGTTATATGGGGGCTATACGATATTGTGAACCTATATAGATAATTCTCTGCCGAGGTATAAAGTACCCACAAGGAACTCCTTGTGTGGATTTTCAGAAAATTCCGTTCAAAAATGTGGGTAAAATCTTCAAAATGCCGAATATCGGGGGGTACCGTTATATGGGGGCTATACGATATTGTGGACCTATATAAAAAATTCTCTGCCGAGGTATAAAGTACCCACAAGGAACTCCTTGTGTGGATTTTCAGACAATTCCGTTGAAAAATGTGGGTAAAATCATCAAAATACCGAATATCGGGGGGGTACCGTTACATGGGGGCTATACGATATCGTGGACCTATATGGACAATTCTCTGCCGAGGTATAAAGTACCCAGAAGGAACTCCTTGTGTGGATTTTCAGACAATTCCGTTGAAAAGTGTGGGTAAAATCATCAAAATACCGAATATCGGGGGGTACCGTTACATGGGGGCTATACGATATCGTGGACCTATATGGACAATTCTCTGCCGAGGTATAAAGTACAAACAAGGAACTCCTTGTGTGGATTTTCAGACAATTCCGTTGAAAAATGTGGCTAAAATCCTCAAAATACCGAATATCGGGGGGTACCGTTATATGGGGGCTATACGATATTGTGAACCTATATAGATAATTCTCTGCCGAGGTATAAAGTGCCCACAAGGAACTCCTTGTGTGGATTTTCAGACAATTCCGTTGAAAAATGTGGGTAAAATCATCAAAATACCGAATATCGGGGGGTACCGTTACATGGGGGCTATACGATATCGTGGACCTATATAGATAATTCTCTGCCGAGGTATAAAGTACCCACAAGGAACTCCTGGTGTGGATTTTCAGACAATTCCGTTGAAAAATGTGGGTAAAATCATCAAAATACCGAATATCGGGGGGTACCGTTATATGGGGGCTATACGATATTGTGGACCTATATAGATAATTCTCTGCTGAGGTATAAAGTACCCACAAGGAACTCCTTGTGTGGATTTTCAGACAATTCCGTTGAAAAATGTGGGTAAAATCATCAAAATACCGAATATCGGGGGGTACCGTTATATGGGGGCTATACGATATCGTGGACCGATATAGCCCATCTTCGAACTTGACCTGCCTGCAGACAATTCCGTTGAAATATGTGGCTAAAATCATCAAAATACCGAATATCGGGGGGTACCGTTATATGGGGGCTATACGATATTGTGAACCTATATAGATAATTCTCTGCCGAGGTATAAAGTACCCAGAAGGAACTCCTTGTGTGGATTTTCAGAAAATTCCGTTCAAAAATGTGGGTAAAATCTTCAAAATGCCGAATATCGGGGGGGTTCCGTTACATGGGGGCTATACGATATCGTGGACCTATATGGACAATTCTCTGCCGAGGTATAAAGTACCCACAAGGAACTCCTTGTGTGGATTTTCAGACAATTCCGTTGAAAAATTTGGGTAAAATCATCAAAATACCGAATATCGGGGGGTACCGTTATATGGGGGCTATACGATATTGTGGACCTATATAGATAATTCTCTGCTGAGGTATAAAGTACCCACAAGGAACTCCTTGTGTGGATTTTCAGACAATTCCGTTGAAAAATGTGGGCAAAATCATCAAAATACCGAATATCGGGGGGTACCGTTATATGGGGGCTATACGATATCGTGGACCGATATAGCCCATCTTCGAACTTGACCTGCCTGCAGACAAAAGAGAGATCTGTGCAAAATTTTAGCTTCCTATCTTAATTCGTTTAGACTGTAGCGTGATTACAACAGACGGACAGACGGACGGACAGGGCTAAATCGTCTTAGAATTTTACGCTGATCAAGAATATATATACTTTGTTGGGTCTAAAATGATTATTTCGATGAGTTACAAACGGAATGACAAAGTTAATATACCCTCCATACCTTTTTTGGTGGAGGGTATAAAAAATATGATTAGGTCCCTCCAAGCACATAAACTATGCCGTTACCAGAAATTAGGTATTTATTTATATTAAACAAGTTAAGAAAAAACATTAAGTTCGGCAGGGCCAAACTTTTAATACCCTCCACCTTAGGGTAAAAGAAACATTAGAAGAAATGTGGCAAAAACCATTAAAATGCCGAATATCGGGAGGTACCGCTATATGGGGGCTACACCAAAACGTGGACCTATAATTACAATGTTTCGCCACACGAACTAGGACACATTATGACCCACAAGTACCAATTTTTAGACAAATCAGTGAAAAAATGTGGCAAAAAAAATTAAAATACCGAATATCGTGAGGTACCTTTATATGGGGGCTATACCAAAACGTGGACCTATACATGCAATGTTTTGCCACACGCTCAGGGACCCATTATGACCTACAAATACAAATTTTCAGACAAATTAGTGAAAAAATGTGGCATAAATCATCAAAATACCGAATATCGGGAGGTACCTTTATATGGAGGCTATACCAGAACGTGGACCTATACATGCAATGTTTTGCCACACGCTCAGGGACCCGTTATGACCCACATATACCAATTTTTAGACAAATCCGTGAAAAAATGTGGCAAAAAAAAAAAGAAATAAAATACCGAATATCGGGAGGTACCTTTATATGGGGGCTATACCACAACGTGGACCTATACATGCAATGTTTTACCACACGCTCAGGGACCCATTATGACCTACAAATACCAATTTTCAGACAAATCCGTGAAAAAATGTGGTAAAAAAATTAAAATACCGAATTTCGGTAGGTACCTTTATATGGGGGCTATACCACAACGTGGACCTATACATGCAATGTTTTGAAACACGCACAGGGACCCATTATGACCTACAAATACCAATTTTCAGACAAATTCGTGGAAAAATGTGGCATAAATCATCAAAATACCTAATATCGGGAGGTACCGTTATATGGGGACTACCCAAGACCGTGGACCGATATAACTCATTTTCAATACCAACCATCCTAGACACAATACAAATTGCTCTGCTAAATTTTGGCGCTCTAAGTCAAATAATTTGGGCTGTATCGTGATTTCAACAGACAGACAGACAGACGGACATCGTTAAATCGACTTATAATTTTATGCTGATTATGAATATATATACTTTATGGTGTCTAAGACGAATATTTAAGGATGTTACAAACGGAATGACAAAGTTAATATACCCTCCTTTCCAAGGTGGAGGGTATAAAAATTACAGGAATGACAGAAATTATGTACCAATACGAAAACTTTACTGGATATAGATGTTGTGATAGAGATGTTCATAAAATAATTTATTCATATATATATGATGCATCGTGAGCCTCTTAAAGTAAGGGTTTAAAATACATAAATTCGATGGACTTCAGCGAGTTATTTTTTTAATAGAATTGACATTATTCCAAGCCACTCGTCCAACAGCTGTTAAAATTATTCCAGTGACAGCCCATTATATTGTTTACAAGCGTACAATAGTATTTTGGTGAGAATTTTCCAGAAAAACGTTTTTCGTGATGGAATTCAAGCGTGAAAGTGTGATTTCTTTATATTTGGCTGTAAAACCATAAGTGGCTATCGTTAGAGCACTCCAGCATTTAAATGTGAATAAATCTTTAATGTCTCGTACCATCGCTCGTTACCGTGATACTTGTACAGTAGCCCGACGTCAAGGAAGTGGACGGTAGAAAACAGCAACATAGCAGAAATTGTGCGAAAATTAAAGAAGCGACTTGATCGAAACCCGCGTCGCAGTGGCCACAACAAAAAGAAAATAGACTCAAAAGAGTTAAAGAGTTGTTTCGCTTGGCCGAAAGTGGTGAACTGCCGAATTTGGTTTTCTTTGACGAGAAAACATTCGTTGTCCAGCAGTTTGTAAACAAACAAAATGATCGTGTCTACTTGCCAAAGAGGTCAGCTGAAAATGTGCACCTTCGGTTGGCCACCAGAACTCAAGCGCCGACCCTAACCCTACCCCCCATGCAAAATTTCGTGTGGATCAAAATTGTAAGTCAAATTAAAAAATATCGCATGCGATAAAAAAAAAAAACATGACAAAAATTGAAGAAAATCGACAAAAGATATTAAATGTTTTATTGGTAAAATTCTCCGCGATTTTCATAGATTTTACCGTTTAATTAATGGGAATTGTGAAAATCGGCGGTTCTTGATTTATAAGCAGAATAAATAAGATAAATTCTTTTACACATATATTGTACCTATTTTGCTATATATGCAATGTCTTGGCTGTTAGCATCACTCTAACGATCAGAAGTTATATTTTAATGTATTTGTGATTTGGCTGGGATTGGAAATGTTCGCAGTTTACTGGATATTTTCCTATTTTCTTACATAAAAGTTAGGCTCTATTTTACCCGCTAATTATTGTCCGATGGCCACCCAAATTGGTAGGTTTCTGCCCACTCCGAAACTCTAACTCCACGTAAATTTTCGCGTCGAGTGGTCCATAATTGTGACCTCTAGAGCAACTGCAAAATCAGGATTTTTTCTGTTTTTTGTCCATTTCAATCCCTAAATATCGTGCGATCATCTCCAAAAACAATAGGGTTCTTTTCTTAACATAACCCCACGTCAATTTTCAATTGAGGATCGGTTCATAATTGCGTCCTGTAGCTTGATTACAAATTAACATGGACAGACGGACGGACATAATTAGCTAGATCGACTCATCTCGGCGAGATAGGAAGATCCATATATACTTTCCTATGTGGGAAACCAATATTTCGAGGTGTTACATAATTTTTGGCCCAATCAAGTTGTAGGGAATAAAAATGTCACAAAATAAAACAAAATCTATATTAACATCATTATTGGCATATTTTTCTGTGTTTTTTTAGATTTTATAGTTTTATGCCTAGAGGGCATTCTGAATTGGCAAAATTTGTCAAAATCGGTCCAGCCATTCTTGAGATATAAGCATTCTAACTAACATCCACTTCCTTTGTATATAGACATTGTATATATTTTACTATATATATCCGATATATTTACTATCGGCATCTTCGTAACGGTCAGAATTGACCTGTTCGTCTATTTGTGATTTCGCTGGGATTAAAAATATTCACGGTTTAATGGAAAATTTGACTTTTGACACAAATGTTGTGACCTATTTTACCCACTAAATATTACCCGATGACCATCAAAATTGGAAGGCTTCTGCCCAGTCTAAAGCTCTAGCCCCATGCTAACTTCCGCTTCGATGGGTCTATAATTGCGACCTGTAGAGCAACTGCAAAGTCAGGAATTTTTCAGTTTTTGGTCCATTTCAACCCCTAAATATTATGCAATCGTCTCTAAAAGAAATAGGGTTCTATTCTGACTCTAGCCCCACCTCCATTCTAAATGTCGTGAACATCGGGCCATAATTGCGACCTGTAGAGTGATTACAAATTAACATGGACAGACGGAAGGACGGACATACATATCTAGATCGACTCAGATCGGCGAGTCGATAGTAGTAAGCAAAGTAAGCAAAGGCTATAGACGTGCGGGACTGACCTGATATGATACCCTACAACACTACAAAATTTTCGAAGCCCCTTTATGTCCAAATCCACTCTGGAAGATTTCGCTTTTGAAATTACGTCACGAGCACTGCCCAACATTTTGACCAGGGACACTTGCCCAATATTTACGCACTCCTTCATGTTGTTAGTTGTCGGGTATATTTTACAGCTAAATATAATCCAATGGTCATCCAAAATGCTAGAATTCTTCCCTGTCTTTAACTCTCTTCCAGGCGTGTCGAGTGGCTTCAATTGTGTGATCAGGAAATGTTTTCTGCAATAGGCATCTGGCCCTAGCGCCACCTTCATTCTAAATGTCGTGAAGATCGGGCCATAACCGCGACCTGTGGAGAGATTACAAATTAACATGGACAGACGGATGGACGGACGGACATACATAGCTAGATCGACTCAGCTCGGCGAGATAGGAAGATCCATATATACTTTCCTATGTGGGTAACCAATATTTCGAGGTGTTACATAATTTTTGGCACAATCAAACTTATAATACCCCCAACACATAGTGTTGTAAGGTATAAAAATGTTAAGATTATGGCGTTTGACTTTGTTGGAGTTTTTATACCCTCCAAGATACATAGTATGGAGGGTATATTAAGTTCGCCATTCCGTTTGTAAATCATCGAAATAATCATTTTAGACCCAACAAAGTATTTATATTCTTGATCAGCGTAAAATTCTAAGACGATTTAGCCCTGTCCGTCCTTCTGTCCGTCTGTTGTAATCACTCTACAGTCTAAACATATTAAAATAGTAAGCAAAAATTTGGGAAAATGGACTATATCGGTCAACTATATCGTATAGCCCCCATATAACGGTAACCCCCCATTATTCGGTATTTTGATGATGTTAGCCACATTTTTCAATGGAATTGTTTGAAATTCCACACAAGAAGTCCCTTTTGAGTATTTTATCCCCTGAGAGAGAATTGTCTATATATGTCCACGATATCGTATATCCACCATATAAGAGAACCCCCTCATATTCGGTATTTAGAAGATTTTACCCACATTGTTTAACAGAATTGTCTGAAAATCGACCCAAGGAGTAACTTGCGGGTACTTTATACCTCGGAAGAGAATTATCTATATAGGTCCACGATATCGTATAGCCCCCATATAACGGTACCCCTCCATATTCGGTATTTTGATGATTTTGGCTACATTTTCCAACGCAATTGTATAAAAATCAACAGATCGAGTTCCTTGGGAGTACTTTATCTCTTTAAAGAGAATTATCTAAATAGGTCCACGATATCCTATAGCCCCCATATAACGGTACACCCCGATATTCGGTATTTTGATGAATTTAGCCACATTTTCCAATGCAATGGTATGAAAATCCACAGAGGGAGTTCCCTGGGAGTACTTAATCACTTTAAAGAGAATTATCTGTATAGATCACCTATATTGTGTATCCCCCATATAACGGCACACCCGATATTCGGTATTTTGATGATTTCAGCCACATTTTTCAATGGAATTGTCTGAAAGTCCACACAAGGAGTTCACTGTCAGTACTTTATGCCTTGGAAGAGAATCTATATCTATAAAAGAGGAAAATGTTTGTACGTTTGTTTGTTTGTTTGTAATTTATGGACTCGAAAACCGCTAAACAGATTTTCCTGCAAATTTCCATGTATACTAGAAAATTGCCTGAAAACAACATAGGATATATATATTTTTGAAATTCCACTCGGATCTGGAGATATAGCATCAAAATCGGAGGTACCCCCAAAAATTTGGATTTTATATGCACATATCTATTGATCGATTACAGATACATTCTGCAAATTTGGAATAAATTACGGGATTTGATTTAGAAATATATATGCCATTTTTTATGGAAATCGGTTCAGATTTGGGTATAGCTCTCATATATATTTTCGGTCGATTTCATGTAATTGATGCATTAAACACGCTGTGTATGTTCGATTTCTATGAAATTTGAAATTTGTGACAGGATTTGATCAGAAAATAAATTTGTCAAATTATATTGAAATCGGTTCAGATTTGGATATAGCTCACATATATATTTTCAGCAGATTTCACATATTTTATGCACCAAACACGATACATATGTCCGATTCCAATGAAATTCGAAGCGCGCCGGGTTCAGCTCGTTATATAGCTAGCATTTTTCAACGGAATTGTCTGTGAGCATGTTATCCCCTGAAAGGGAATTGTCTATAAAGGTCCACAATATCGTATAAACCCCTATGCAACGGTACCCGATATTCGGTATATTGATTTTAGCAATATTTTCCAATAGCCTTGTCTGAAAATCCACACAAGGAGTTCTTTGTGAGTACTTTATCCCCTAGAAGATAATTATCTATATAGGTCCACGATATCGTATAGGCCCCATATAACAGTTCCCCACGATATTCGGTATTTTGATGAGTTTAGCCACATTTTTCAACGGAATTGTCTGAAATTCTACACAAGGAGTTCTTTGTGAGCACTTTGCCCCAGAAATAGATTTGTGTATATAGGTCCACAATATCGTATATCCCCCTGTAAAGTAGAATGGAGTCCAATCTCCCTCTTCGATTGTCAACTCTATCCCTTTTTCGGTGAGAAAAGAAACACGACCGCTTCGTTAGGGTGTTATTTCAATTCTGGTTTTTATTTAAAAGTATATTCCTTAAGTACTACTGAAACTAATCTATCTTAACCTAATCGCAGCCACACAATTATTCTTATCTATTCTAATACTGAATGGAGAACATTGCAGGGCTGCTTGTCATTTCATTCAAGTGGTCTTGTGCATCTAATGAGCGCATTGATATCTGTGCGTGTGGGTCATAGCCTTTATTATCTCACACATTATCGTATGCGTCAGCGCACAAGATCGCCGAATTGTTCACTGTGGTGTTTTATGGCGGCTGGGAAATATGTAATTTTAGAATATTTATTGTTTATTGCATAGATGCCCAATGTAATAGTATTGGTGAGAGCGACGAAATAACACTGGAAGAAAATATTTTTCTATTCATTTTATTTAGTCGTCAACGAGATAGCGACAAAAGCACATGTGTGGCGGGTGTCGTAATTTTTTGCTTTTTCTGGGAAATGTAAAATTAATGAATGTACAGGGATTGCCGGGTTATACTATTGCGGGACAAAGGTAATTTTTTAATAAAATTAGTGTTAAAATTAAGTTTTTCAAAAACTTGACACAACATATTTTTGACAAACGGCCCATCTGAAAATGGCCTTCCCTTTTTTATAATATATAAACTTATTAAGTTAGATAAACCCATTTTTAAATTCTCCTCCACCATATCTTCATCATTATCTCTATATTGATTTACCCATTCCTTCAACTTTTTTATAAAAAGTTTCTTATACATTTTAAATCGTTTTTCTTTTTCTTCCCCCTGCAAACAATTCATGTCTTTATGAACAGTTTCAAAATGTTTTTTTTATTATATTTCTTATTTTTTTAAATGTCTTATAACATATAACACATTGCATATCATCAAAAGCATTTTATAGCATAAAATGCTTTTGAAATGACATCATTGACATATCGCAATAATTTTCAGTTTATGTGTTCACTAACAGCAGTCTCGATTACGATTAAATGTAAATATTACACAGAATTTCTGCCTGTGTAGCTTGTCTCTCCCACTCATATTTCTGCTTTCCTATTGGTTGATTGGCGATCAAACAAAAGAGCGTAAGAATACGTGTGAGTTGAAATTGCTGAAATCAGCCACTACTGGGCATCTATGGTTTATTGGTAGATTTTCCCAGCGCCTCAACCGCACTCAAAAGTATGTACAAAGTATTTTGTACATTCTCCCGGGCGGCTTAAATGTGTATGTTAATAGTGGACTGTATTTTATTAAATTGAAAAATTGATTGTCACAAAATATTTAAATATAAAAATAAGTTATACATATTTTTAAATATAGAAATAATGTTATATTCATTTAGGAAACCCCTTCCAGGAAACGACTCCACTGCTTTGCCCAGTCTCTCATGCCACCACCTTTATCTGCCGGCTTCATTCTCCATACCGCATTAATATTCCATTGATGCAGACCGCCATCATTCACGTCGGAAAGGATTACCATTGGCTCCATGGTACGCTCTGCTTTGTCGTCTTCTGTTTTCACGGCCATTGATGATTTGTTATTGATTTCGCTAAGGCAATACCCTTCAGGAACTGGAAACAGAAAACTTTGTTTGTTTTTCCCCACTTCTTCGATAAATACATTTCCATATTCGTTGGAACTGATGGGACCTTCTGTGCGTAACTCCTTTATTCATTTTCCCTTTACTCCAATATAATTATGTTTTTCGAGTTCTTCATTGGTCAGGGTGGAATTTTCTTCGTCTTCTTTCCGTTCCTCAAAATGAGGACTTGCCGGCGGGAAACACTTCACAATATTTCCTTCTAAACATCGAATCTGTTTTAGATTAACAGCATTATGTTCCTTTCTTACACTTGCTAGTTGCTTGGACAGGTCATCTTTCTCAGCTTCCAAGACTTGCCGCGCTCTTTCCGTGCTAGCCAATTTTTCATTGACTTTCTCTAACTTCGTTTTCAGATGTCGCACTTGATCTTTCTGAACACGATGTTTTTCTTCGAATTTTTCATCTTTGGCCCGCAGGTTTTCCTCAGATTTGGCAAGCAGATATTTTTCGTGGGCCTTCGCATTTCTCAATATCATTTCACTTTTTTCCACTTCGATTATTAACTGAGAACGCAATTCGATTGCTTGTTCCCGCAGAGATTGTAAATTGTTTTCATAGGCTTGCATTTGTTCGTGCAAACCATCTTCTAATTCTCTGTCGTAATCTTCCTTTGTTTCGACATAGTTAAGTTGTCTGTTTTCTTCCACTTGCTCTTCCCAAGTTAAATAGTCACATTTCAGCGAGAGTATCCATCGTAATGGAGGTTTCATCGAATCTTCGATTTGTTCATCGATGTCCAAGTCTGTGTAATTGCGACTCCGGGTTGCTAAAAGCTTCATTGCCGATAACATATCCACGTCACAGGGTAATGTCTTCATATGGGTTGGAAGATATTTTTGGTGTACCCTCAAGTACCGTCGTAACTGGTAATATGCATTTTCTACCAGTACCTTCCATGCCGCGACGTGTTTCACCTTTTCAAAGGCTGACGTCGACGTTAACAACCGGAAATAGTCTGCCAAAGTGGTGATACAGTGGTTTCTATTTACCTGCATCAACATTAGCTGCGCATTTGCCTTTGCAGACCAAAAAACTTTTTTATGCCACTTTTTTCTGAATCTCTTCATTTGAATTGTATTTAAGTGCCCAATCGATAGCTGCACATTGGACATTCCTGCCTCGAAAATTTGGTAATTTTTTTTTTTGGTTACAAAAGTTGTATTTATCTGCACAAGAAAATTTTTTGCAAACTCAAAAAAGACACCAAAAACTACCACTTCGTTTTTGTTTTTGTATTCGCAAAAACAATAACAAGACAAGAAAAGAGTATGCATTAAAAATATATTCTCGCTTCCTCTCCCACTCTAAAAGATGGTTATGCTGCTGCTGCTTTGTTCTGCACGAATAGAAAATTAAAGATAACTGCACTTTTTGAGCACGTAAGTAAAATTAAAGATACCTGCTTCATTGTGCAGATAAATGCAATGAAGCTACCTGAATTTTGGGCATTGCTGCACAAGATGTCGTGCAATTTTTGATTGTGCAGGTAAGCAAAAAATACTGTATCTTCTTCCATTATTTTATACATTTTTAATTTAAATGTTTTAGATGGGACTATTTGTCCTCTTTTTAAAACTTTTTTATATTGCCTTCTTGGCTTTTTTCGATTTTTTGATTTTTTTTCGGTTGGGGCTTTGATGTCCTCTTTTCCAAAATTGTATATTTTTATGTGGGACTGTTGTTGTCCTCTTTTTGTTATGTTTTTTTTTTTTTTTTTTTAAATTGCCCCGTGGGTCTTTTTTTATATATATGTTTAAATTTTGCCTTATGGCTCTTTATAATTTTATCCCTCAACGGTTTTTTTTTGGTAGCTATTCTCCTCTTTTTTTTGAAGAGTAGCTACTTCTGCTTGTAGTGAGTCCCTTACCACTGCACAGTGGTCGAGGTCGTATGGGAACAGCGGCCAAAAATACTTTCAGTGCAGATATCAATATGAATCTTTGGTTATGGTTCCTTGATGGGATAGATATAAAAAATGTGACAAAATGGATATGGTCGATGCATGTTTTGGCATGGTCCCTATATAACGTACCTCCCGAATAAGGGTTATTTGCTTAGTTCTTGTCACATTTCTACACCAGATTGTAATGTTATTTGACATTTTACGCTCTAAGGAGCTAAAAAATAATCTTACTGAAAATTATTTGGAACAGCCCGCCATCAGGTAGAGTCCCTTGTAAGGTACCTCCAAAATAGAAGCATTTTTTAGACAAATCAAGTCCAAATTTGATTATTTTTTGTAAACAAAATAAAATAACAATTTAATGTAAAATTAAATCAAAGATAAATTTTGCACAAATAATTAGTTTGACTTAAGGCCCTATTGAAATTGGATATAACCGGTCAATATGTAGGTATAGCTCCCATATATATTCATCCAATGTGCCTTATATTGTGCACCAAACTTGTAATATCAGCCCAAATAGTATGGAATATACGTACGACGTACGAAATTTGATCAAAATCGGCTCATATATATATATATATATATATATATATATATATGTATATATATATATATATATATATATATATATAGCTCCCATATATATTGTTCATCCGATTTGTTATTTTTGTCCTCCGCAGCCGTAATATGCACTCTGTGACAACGATATTTGTCACTCAGAAATACCCTTTCTAAATTTTATCGAGATCTGTTAATATTTGGACATGGTTCAAATATATATCTTCGTCCGATTTGCCTTTTATTGTGCACCAAACGTGTAATATTAGCCCAAATCAAATTTAGATATAGCTCTCATATATACCTATCCGATTTCAAGTTAATTGTGCACCAATTGGATAATACAAGTCCGAATTGAAAAGGCGCAAATGCCTCGACAAATTTAATAGAAATCGATTCAGAGGAGGATATTCCTCCCATATATTAGTTCCTTTGGACTTTTAATTATTACTATAATCATTGTTGGTATGATTTAATTCTCCCAAATTCCCCATTAAAACCTTTATTTGTTATGTGACGCTCTACTAAATATGCAAAGTGGTGTAGGGTATCATGAAGTCGGCCCCGCTCGACTTTAAGACTTTCTTCACTGGTTATTGTTTCGTTCGCTGTCCCATTATAAAAGAGTCAGAGCTTAGAAGAAGACGGTTAATAAGACCTGTGTTTGTTGAAACACGAGAATTTTTTCGGGCATGATTTAGTCGAAACTTGGAAGATAGTGCCATGGATATAAATTTGTTAACTCTTTAGCAGTTTCCAGAGCAAAGGCCTTAAATTTTTCGACATATACCCAGAGGACAATGCTTGCTACATTATTGAACACCCCTCAATTACATCCGTATCAATCCCTAACAACAAAAACATATACTATGTCACTAGCACCATACAACTGACAAAATTGCAGCGAAGTCACTTCAGTATATTGGGCATAACGTACACATCTGACAAAATCTGAAAGTTAAATTAGCACTTTTAGAATCTTAGGACCATTACTAATGGCGTGAAAAAAATCACATTGGAGGATTCAGGGGGGAAAATAATTAAAACTTTAACTGAAATCCAATTTTATTTTCAAAATTAATCTTAAAGGCAACTCTGAACACTCACATCTTCTATATTATACACATATACTAAACACACAAATTACTGCACTAAAAATAAGTTAATACCTTGCTTTTCAATAATAATGCCAAAATTTGTAATTTTAAAATGTATTTAATTTTGTAATACAGTTCTATTTTTACTCCACTTTTTCTCTGATCCCACTGAAAAAAACAACTAACTACATTTTCTCTTTTTTGATGCTATTTTCGAAGTGTCCCGTTAGAATGAAGCCAAGATTATTATGTTTTCTAAAAAGCTTAACCCCTTAAGAGTTCATTTGTACACATTTGACAATAAATATCTGATTTTCATTTTTTGAATTTTTGCCAATGGCAGCGACCACTGTGCACTGGTGGGGGAAAACTCCTACTATTTTGGTTTTGTGGTCGCTAATTCGTTTCACTTTGACAAAAGTGAAGGCTCGATTGACCAATGTAAATTAGAATAGAGTCCAATTTCCCTCTTCGATTGTCAACTTTATCCCTTTTTCTGTGAGAAAAGAAAATCAACCGAATGGTTTGGCTGTTGATTCAATTCTGTTTTAGATCCTGCTCGGAGGATCAATGTTTTTAATGATAAGAATAGAGTCCAATCTCCCTCTTCGATTGTCAACTCTATTCCGTTTTCGGCTCGACTGGAGCAATATTTAGTGAGAAAAGAAACACGACCGAATGGTTTGGTTGCTATTTCAATTCTGATTTTTATACCCTCCACCATACTATGGAGGGTATATTAACTTTGCCATTCCGTTTGTAACTCCTCGAAATACTCATGTCAGACCCAACAAAGTATATATATTCTTGATCAGCGTAAAATTCTAAGTCGATTTAGCGATGTCCGTCTGTCTGTCTGTCTGTCCGTCTGTCTGTCTGTTGTAATCACGCTATCTTTCGAATGAATTGAGATAGATGGCTAAAATTTTGCACACATGTTTATTTTTCCAGTAGGCAGGTTCAGTTCTTAAATGGGCCATGTAGGTCCACGTTTTCATATAGCTACCATATAACGGTAACCCCCCTATATTCGGTATTTTGATGATTTTAGCGACGTTATTCACCGGAATTGTTTCAAGTTTGGTATTTGAAGTTCCAAATGGATACTACACCCTAAGATAGAAAATTGTCTGTGCAAGTCTATGTCTTCGTATAGCCCCCATATAACGGTACCTCCCGATATTCGGTATTTTGATGATTTTAGCGACATTATTCACGGGAATTGTTTCAAATCTGGTATTTGAAGTTCCAAATGGATACTACACCCTAAGACAGAAAATTGTCTTTGCAGGTCCACGTCTTCGTATAGCCCCATTATAACGGTACCTCCCTATATTCGGTATTTTGATGATTTTAGCGACGTTATTCACCGGAATTGTTTCAAATTTGGTATTTGAAGTTCCAAATGGATACTACACCCTAAGACTGAAAATTGTCTGTGCAGGTCCACGTCTTCGTATAGCCCCCATATAACGGCACCTCGCTATGTTCGGTATTTTGATGATTTTAGCGACATTATTAACCGGAACTGTTTAAAATTTGGTATTTGAAGTTCGTTATGGGAACTACAGTCTGTGACAGAAAATTGTCGGTGCGGGTCCAGTTTCGAATTTGAATATGGTAATGGCTTATGACAAACAATGCATATGTATGTCCACGTCGTATAGACCCCAATATAACGGCTATATTCGGTATTTTTAAAATTTTAACAGAATTTTTTAAGGATTTTATTTTTTGAAAATTTCCAAATTCGTTGCAAATGGTGGAGGGTATTAAAAGTTCGGCCCGGCCGAACTTACTGCTTTTTAACTTGTTATTTAAAAGTATATTCCTTAAGTACTACTGAAACTAATCTATCTTAACCTAATCGCAGCCACACAATTATTCTTATCTATTCTAATACTGAATGGAGAACATTGCAGGGCTGCTTGTCATTTCATTCAAGTGGTCTTCTGCATCTACAGAGCGCATTGATATCTGTGCGTGTGGGTCATAGCCTTTATTATCTCACACATTATCGTATGCGTCAGCGTACAAGATCACCGAATTGTTCACTGTGTTGTTTTTTATGGCCGCTGGGAAATATGTAATTTTAGAATATTTATTGTTTATTGGTAGATTTTCCCAAAAGTATGTACAAAGTATTTTGTACACCCCCCATATATAGGCAACTTCCGATATTAGGTATTTTAAAGATTTTAACAAAATGGATTAATGGATTTTATTTTTTTTTGAAAATTTTCTAATCCATTCCAAATGGTGGAGGGTATTCAAAGTTCGGCCCGGCCGAACTTACTGCTTTTTCACTTGTTTTCATTTTTATACCCTACACCACAAGGTGGTCAGGGTATTATGTCTTTGTGCATTTGTTTGTAACAGGCAGAAGGAAACGAGATAGACCCATAGTTCCTTTTGATGATCTGCATAGAATCACATTGTGAGTCGATTTATGCATGTCCGTCCGTCTGTCCATGTATTTTTGTAAACAAAGTACAGTTCGCATTTATTGCCCTATCCAGATGAAATTTTGCACAAATGATTTGTTTGGCCCAAGGACGAACCCTATTGAAATTGGAGATAATCTGTCAAAATTTAGATGTAGCTCCCATATATATCTTCGTCCGATTTGCCTTTTATTGTGCACCAAACGTGTAATATCAGTCCGAATAGTATGGAATTTTGCACGTACAATCAGATTGGACCTGAAAAATTGATGATCGAAATCGGTTCAGATATAGCTATAGCTCCCATATATATTGTTCATCCGATTTGTTATTTTTGTCCACCGTAGCCGTAATATGCACTCTGTAACAACAATATTTGGGGAAATATATCAAATACATCTCAGAAATAGCTATAGCTCCCATATATACTGTTCATCCGATTTGTCACAGCCATAATATGCACTCCGTAACAACGATATTCAAGGAAATATATCAAATACAGCTCAGAAATATCTTTGCCAAATTTTATCGAGATCGGTTCCGATTTGGATATAGCTCCCATACATATTTTTATCCGATTTTAAATTATTTGTGCACCAAATGGGCAACACAAGTCCGAATTTAAAAGATACAAATGCTTCGGCATATTAAGTCCTTTGAACTTTAAATTATAATTATAATCATAGCTTGTACGATTGAATTCTCCCATAAAAACTTTTAATTGTTATGCGCTGCTCTACTAAATTAGCGAAGTGGTGTAGGGTATCATAATATCGGCCCCGACCGACTTTAAGACTTTCTTTACTGGTTATTGTTATGGGCTTAGTTCAAGCAGTTTCAATAGCATATCATCATCAATCTCAATATTAGTAACATTGAGTCGCAGTGAGTTTGATATGTACAATTTATTTTGACAATAACATTTATATTGAACATAAGCGAAGAGGTTGTATGTTTGATTTTGTTGATGGTTTGTTACCAAATTACTTTTTAGTTGCTCCTGAAATGGGCTACCTATCCCATGCGATATTTCCTCTCTTTTCCGAAATAGATGAATAGACATTGACAAATGTCAATTGTAGAAAGTACGTTCATCTCTGACTGCACTTGGTTATATAATATAAGGCCTTCAAAATAATTATATTCACTGTTCTTAAAAAAGAACATTTAAAATAGTCGAATTGCTTTGAACCTTCCAGATACAAGTTCATTTAATTTGGAAAATTATCGGCCAAATATGTTATCTTAAGCATATAGTCTCATACTTTGGGGAATACTGACACCCAAACTAAGTGCCAACAACGCGGGACGGGTCAGCTAGTAGTAATTTCCAAAATCCCTGCAACCGGCTCCATCGGGGTTGACATTTTGCAACCAAAAATTAAGGGTTTTTAAGCTTTTGATTTAATTGGGACGCGCATTGTATTTTATCTTATTTATTCTCAACACTTAGTTTGTGATTATAGAACTTGCGATTTCGCATTTTTTGATGTATAACTCACGCGAGTTACAAGTATAGGATCGTGGCAATTTTGATCCCGCAGACAACATTTTCATGCGTACATTTTTCTAGCATTCTAGTATTTTGGATTCTCAATTCAATCGCGAGGGAAAACCCGGGTAAAATGATTTTTTTTATATCTTGAATCTTATAAGCCACGGCACGTGGAAATCAGTCCAGATGCAATTCATTCAAATGCGCATAGAAAGTTATCTGTAATTTCGTTTCACTGCAATCCAATGTGCTTTTCTACGGCCATTGTTAAAAGTGCTAAGACTATCTACTGCTTTATATATAGAGGGTGGGATAAAAAAAAAACTGCAAAAAGCTCAAACGCCATAATTTTTACATTTGTTTTATTTTATGAAAGCAAAAAAATCAAATTTTATAATAAGTTTAGATTTGTTCGAATTGGTCACCTTTGGCACGAATTATGGCCTTAAAACGGCCAATGAAATCTTCACGCTGCCTGAATGTTGCTCTGCGGTAATTTTGCCTATTCCCAGCGAAGCGCTTGCTTGAGGTGATCGACACTTCGGTATTTTTAGTGCCAACCTTGCTTTCCAAAATACTCCAGACACAATAGTCCAACGGATTGGTATCCGGACACTATCTTTTAGTTTATTTACTAACTGCTGGACAACGAATGTTTTCACATCGGAGAAAACCAATTTCGGCAGTTCACCTCTTTCGTACAAGCGAAGCAACTCTATAGCTCTTTTGAGTCTATTTTCTGTAAGTTCTTGCACTTTTTGAAATTTCATTGGCTTTATCCCGAGCTCATCTTTCTATATTTGCCGAATGGAATATTGTGATATGTTCAGCTCACCAGCCATTTTTCGGCCAAGTCGCTTCTTTACTTTTCGAACCATTTCTGCTGATGTTGCTGTTTTCTTCCGTCCACTTCCTTGACGCCGGGCTACGCTACCAGTATCACGGTAACGAGCGATGGGACAAGACACAAAAGATTGATTCACACTTAAATACTGGAGTGCTCTAAATATAGCCATTTGTTGTTTTCCAGCCAAATGTAAAGATATCACACTATCACGCTTGAATTCCATCACGAATAACTTTTTTCTGGAAAATTTTCAAAATGCAATTGTATAATGATATGTCACTGGAATAATTTGAACAGCTGTCGGACGAGTGGTTTAGAAATGGCAGCAGTCTGTAGTTGGTTGCAGTCTCACCTCACCTCTCACCCACCCTGTATCTGGCCTTGTGCAATCCGATGCTAAAGGTTGACTTCCAATTGCTTATTGATACGGGATTCCGAACATTTCTTTGATATCTTCATCTGTTATAGGGAACATTTCCTTTGAAAGTTTAGTACACAAATCCAATTTTCCATATTAAATTTCCTTCACATTTCATCAATATATTCTTCCTGGTCCGAATATAATGACATTTTTTTCTGGAAATTCGAATACCTAAGCACTGCTTTTCTTTTCCCAAGTTGGTTAGTTTAGTTAAGCTTTCAAATCTTATACGTATGACAGATCATTTCTAAACAGCAATACTATATCTACATAAAAGGCCAGGAAAGTTATCTTTGTACCATTTTTATGAATTTTTTGCATAAATGCAGGGATCAGTTTTGGATTATAAAAAACCCATTTCGCTAATCGCTTTATGAAATTATCGTCATTCATCATTGGGATACGTTCAAGTTTTCCGATACACTGTGTATATTTAGAAGAGCTCAATCTGAATAAACGTTTATATTGGGAGTTTATAGAAGTAGATAATACCAACTTGGAACCTTTTTTGAATGCGAACTGTGGATTTAGGGCAGTTATAATTCAAAATCCTAGGAAGCTAATGTATGTATAATATATATCGAGCTCTGAATCGAATTCCAACATATATGATGGGGGCAAATAACATTGCGGTAGAGTACATGATATGACTTCAAGAAGGATTATGTTAAAAAAAATATACATCGAGGCAATAGATATATGAGATCCTACTTTCACCAAATAGGAAAATTCGGTTGAATATGCAAAATCCTATCCAAAATTGGGAATATTTCCTGTATGTATTTCTTGGCTGTATCTGATATCTGATATCAAATATCATTGTGGTGTAGGGCATATTACGAATGTGAGTGGCTTAAACACCAAATCGAATGGAGCATATCTATGGGAGCTACAGCTATATCTGAACCGACCTTCACCAAATTTGAACGTTGGATATCACACAAGTTCTAGTATTTTCCAATGAGATAAAAAATACTTTCACAATGAAATAAATATTTTACTTACCGGTACAACATGATTACGGGCTCCCCAACAAAGAGGTTTAAATGAGCCTGATCTCGTTGCATCCTGAAAATCGTTGAAATGATTTTGCCAGTCGTACGACAGCAGCCTCGCCTCGAGAGTCATTCCAGCTAATTCTGGCGGAGATGAAATCAAAACAGGGTTAGAGTCCCTACAAAGGCAAGAAACGAAAAATATGTAAAAATTATATTATAAATATAAATCAACTATTTTCATACATTACAGTATTATTACTATGAATACAGACAATACAAACTACCCAGTAATGGGTATTTTTGGCATACGCTGCCACTAACAAATCAACCCATTATTTTTAAATACGTAGTTATAATTTTGCCACTAAAATTTGGCATTCGAAATTTGTGTCATTTTAAACTCACTGTGATGCGGCTAATTAATGTTTAATGAGTTCTTTTATTTTGTATTTTTTTGTTTCATTTCACAATAATATAAGTTGTATGTAAACATTTTGGGAAGTATATTGGACTCAATTGTAAGTTCTTAACAAGTATGTCTTCTACTGGTAGATTTTGCTCGCATTTTCCAAATTTCACAAAATGTTGCTCAAATGGAAAATCTGTACTCAATGAACATATTTTTTAATTTCACAGCTTTTCCATTGTTCGTTTGAAGAATGTCAATTATTGGCTACACTAAACAACATTTTTTTCTAATTCTTATTATTATTATATTGGACTAACTAGAAATATATTATTGGAATATTTATGTACAGATTGCCGTCGAAATTTTTAAGTTATTCTATCTTAAGCTATATATAAAAAACTAGAATTAGAAAAATCTTTGGTAATTCTTGTAATTATTTTTTTTTTTGTTTCATCAAGATGCAAATTAAAATTAAAATGGTCAGCTTTTAATGCGAGTCTCCCTTTATTCGATTTAATATTTCTCAAATACGATATATGTTCATACATGTTGTTGAAATGTTTCCTTAAAACAATTTTATTTCATTTCATATTTACCAACCTCCTTTTAATGCCTGAATCGACCATAATATTGCCGCTTATTTGCTTTTCATTTAATTTCATAAATATTCGAGTTTGTGTACCAAGGACTACTTATGAATCTGAATTATTTTTACTTGATGCACTTTCGTTTCAGTTTGCTTTCCTTTCTAGCGTTGTAGCACAACGACAACAAATTTTTTGCCCATTATCCTCAATTTCGTTATATATTTATTGTTCTTTCAGTTGTTACTTTCAGATGTTCCCTACACCGAGTCCACCCACAATGGGAATGAGAGAAAGTTAAAGGGAACACCGTCCATACTTACGTTGCTAACTGCTCTATGCCCAATGAATGCAGAACTGTCGGTAGACTAGGGAGGGAATGGCAGGTGGTTAACTTATTTTGCCGCGGATAATAAAGAGTCAATACAATGCAGCTTTCCTCCTTCATCGTCAGGCCACCTATAAAGCAAGCACAAAAAATATAAAACCAGACAAAAGGACACAAATCAAACAGTAGCAAAATAGGGTGGGATCTGCAGAAAATACGTGTGCAAGTTTTATTATTACGAGGAACTAGTTAACACACAGATTCATGCACGCATACATACACACAAACACACGCTCCCACACAGTATCAAAAATGTTGGTGCACCAGAGTTTATGCACATGCCGACGGAAGAAGAGAATGCCGTCATGCCATGTGGCATACGAACAAAATAAACAACTTCTTCTCTCTCTTTTCAATAATTCATATTCCCTATCGTTGTCGAATTTCCTGGCTTTTGCGCTAGTGCTGATACAGTGGTTGAAGGACCAAAAACCAAGAATATTCATACATCTGATACTTGTTATAAACCGTCAATAATCAATACTTTGAAATATTCGTTAATCTGGACTAAGGCTGGAAAAATAGTTTTAATACCGATTAAAAACAAAGGATTATGAGAAATTAACATAAACCTAAGCAAATGTTTTAAATATATAAATGTGACAGTTTTAGGAGGTATTTCCTGGCAATTTTTTTATCAGGGATAAAGCTTTTGTCATTTTGAATTCTCAAAATCCAAATATATGCACTATGTTTATTAAAATTTCACTTAGCACCTACATACTTCCTTCCACAATTGTAAGTAAAACCTCAGATTTAGATATATTATTGTGTCGTAGTTATATATATTATTGAACTGATTTTATCATTTAATAGCTACTCCTATCTTTTTACACCATTTTATACCATTGACACTTTTTAATGTAAAAGGTTTAATAATAAAAGCTATTAATTTCCTTTAATTTTGCGACAAAGCGACAATTTTTATAAAGCGACAATATTCGGATTGTGGTTCTGTTAATTTTCCACAGCTTTTAACGATAACTCAAAAGACTGAAAACCAAATGACTGCGGGTTTTGAATGACTGATCCACAAACACCAAACTAACATACAGACATTTTTCATTTTTATATACATCTGCAGGATATTACCGTGTACAATAAAACTAAAATTTTGCAATTGGGAAGTAATAGAAAACGATGATCGTATGTCGGAGAGCTTCAAGAATATATATCACGAAGCTTAAATTTTGCTCTAAATCCAAAACTGCATTAGAAAGTTTCTATGTATACCATATAGATAGCCAACGAAAATTCGAAGTCCGAAGTTTTGTTGGACTCAGCTGACCGACGTATGTCCGAATTTTTTATACCCTACGTCAGACTGTGGTACAGGGTATTATGTCTTTGTGCATTTGTTTGTAACATACAGAAGACAACGAAATAGACCTAAAGTTCCTTTTGAATCACATTCCTAGTAAACTTATGCATGTCCGTCCGTCTGAACTCGTATTTTTGTAAAAAAAGTACAGGTCGAATCTGTCGTCTGATTGAGATGTACTTTTCAACACTTCATTTGTTTGCCCCACGGACGAATCCTATTGAAATAGCTAATAATCGGATCAGATTTGAATATAGCTGCTATATATAGTGTCGTCCGATTAAATAAGTAAAATTTTTGGAGGTACCTCCGATTCTGATGTATATAGCCTATATTGCTTTCAGGCGGTGCTATAATATATCTGAAAATTGACAGGAAAATCTGTTCAGAGGTTTTTGAGTCTATAAATTACTAACAAACAATCACACGCACAAACATTTTCCTCTTTTTTATATACAGACCCGTTCGTATATCTTTCCTTTATTGTCTACTTTTGTTATCCCCTACTTTAGGAAAAGTGAAGGATAAAGTTCATATTATCGGGTTTCCTTACTACATCTTTCTTTAAAAATATATGAATTTTATACCCTCTACCTACTATGTATGGTATGGAGGGTATATGAAGTTCGTCATTCCGTTTGTAGCTTAACGAAACAATAACTTTAGACTCAACAAATATTCTTGATCAGCGTAAAATTCTAAGACGATTTAGCCCTGTCCGTCCGTCTGTCTGTTGTAATCACGCTACAGTCAAAACGAATTAAGACAGAAAGCTAAAATTTTGCACAGATCTGTCTTTTGTCTGCAGGCAGGTCAAGTTCGAAGATGGGCTATATCAGTCCACGATATTGTATATCCCCCACACAACGGTACCCCCCAACCCCCTATATTCGATATTTTGATGATTTTAGCCACATTTTCAATGGAATTGTCTGAAATAATATACAAGGATTTCTTTATGAGTACTTTACCATCTGACAGAGAATAGTCCTTATAGGTTATATATTTTAAAATCTTTGTTATATTGTTTTTTGCTTGCGATTTTTCCAATTTGACTTATAATTCTGAATTATACATTTTCCAAAGTTTTTCCACACCCCGCAACACTATGTGCGAAATTTTGTAAATATAGGGCAAATGCGCCGGTAACCTCGATACAGGGCTCTATGACTTTATTTAAAATCAAAATCTTTCAAAATGGATTTGGACATACGAGGGCTTGCAACATAGTTTTGTGTTGTAGGGTATCACATGGTCGACCCCCTTGTTATACCCTCCACCATACTATGGATTTAGCCATGTCCGTTTGTCTCTCCGTCTGTTGTAATCACGCTATCTTTGGAACGAATTGATATACGCACGTCCATGTCTTCATATAGGCCCCATATATCAGTACCTCCCTATATTCGTTATTTTGACGAGTTTACGTACAATACTCATCGAAATTGTTTGAGATGTGGTATTTGAACTTCGTAATGGATGCTACAGCCTATGACAGAAAATTGTCTATGCTGGTCCAGGTCTTCGCACAGCTCCGTTATAACGGTAACTCTCTATATACGATATTTTGATGGTTTTAGCTACATTATTCACCGTTTATTTCAAGTTTTCGAATTTGTATATGGTAATGTCTTACGACAAACAATGCCCATGTAGGTCCACGTCGTATAGACCCCAATAAATCGGCTATATTTGGTATTTTTAAAATTTAAACAGAATTTTTTAAGGATTTTATTTTTTCAAAATTTCTAAATTCGTTCCAAATGGTGGAGGGTATTCAAAGTTCGACCCTGCCGAACTTACTGCTTTTTAACTTGTTTTATTTTAATTTTAGAATTACAAGTAGTTTTTTTAATTGTATATGTGTCTAACGTTACCCGTATCCCTTACAGCGTTACCCAAAATCCTTTACAGCGTTACCCGAAATCATTTGTAGTGTCGCCCGGCCCAACCATTGCGAATAACTTAGTTCCCGCTATACTAACAAAACCATGTTTTGGTAGAGATTGATATTTGGTTTAATGATGGAAAGTCATTCGACTTTATTCTCGACGAGTTGAAGACTTAGTTACTTCAATTGAGTTTACTTGGCACACGAACACACAAACAGATAATTGGAATCAAGTCTACATTTCCAAACACAATTACAATGCACTAATACACAATCGGGGGTTTATATGGAGATGGAAAATTGGAATACAGATATTGGATTCAATGTTAGTAGTGGAACTTACCTAAGGTTATTGCTTTACGTGACGAACTATCATAAATGCATTCAGCTACCAGTCTATCGCCTGGCATTGCATGGACGGGTGTTGACAGTCGTCGGAAGTCCTGATAGGCGACGTCTATATTGCTGTCATGTGCAATTGGCGGCAATTCCTCGTTTTGGCGAATCTATAATATGTATTCAGGCTGCTTATTAGAATTGTTTTCAGACTCGGAATATTCAATCAGTCTCCATAGCATGCAGGTCATCATGAACTCCGTTGCGAAAGAATGTTCGTATGTATGTATGTGCATAAGTTACATTGTTTGTTTATTTTCTCCCAGACAAGCTATTGCACACAAGGTGCCGCCATTGTTCATTGTTTCCCGAGCTTATCATAGGTATATACACATCACTGACAATAAATTGAAATTAATGTCAGTTTTCGTTGACAAAGCCACAAACAACCTCTCTTATACACACACTCACGGAACATATGGGCCACTACACTTGGTGGACATTCAATAAATTGCTTTATTGCTAAATAAAATAACTCAAATTCGAATAAATCTAGATTTAGAATTAATCAATTGTTTGTCCATTACAAAATAATATAATTCAATTTTGAATAAAACTAGATTTTGAATTCATTCATTGTTTGCGTAATATAAAATTAGGTTAATTCAAGCACAGTTCTCCATATGTAAAGACACATTAATTTAATTTATTGAAAAGACTGAGTTACAATAAGTATTCAAAACACTGAGCATATCGCAAATTTACTCGAAAAGTGTCATCAGGAATTAGAATACACCCAACATAAGATAAAGAAACGTAAAAGAAAAGTATTGGGATTAAATAGTCCAACGAGTTACAGTTTAAACGAGAAATAGTGACTTATTTTCTGTGACTTGTGTGCTCAAACAACGAGTTTTCATGATAGCTATGAAATATGTTGGACAAATATAAATGACAACATAGATTACAATTCTGCATCAAGAACTTACAAAACGTTTTTAGAGTCATCATACTCTCAAAGTAAGTAAGTGTTAAGAGTACATACCTGTCGAAGTTTCACTTCCTTTCCAATTAGGTGTGTGCGCATCATTACAGCAAATATGCGAATACCCTCCGGCGGAAACGCATATGCTGTACAGTCTTCCATACATTGCCCCTCTGATATTACTTGGTTTTGTCCTGGAGGTATTATGTGTCGCCAATTAGGATCCATGCCTGAGAATAACGTAGCAATCCGAAAAAAATTAAAAAAATGTGTTGAAGTTAATGTGGTTACAAAATGTGACTGGTAAATTTAAAATTATATTCCGTTAATTTAAAATTGTGTCTCAGTCAAACCACTACAGAAAGGTTAAAAGTCGGGTGAGGCCTACTATATGACACCCTACACCACTATGCACTTTTAGTAGAGCTTACCATTACAGATAAAAGATTATAGCAGAGCAATAGATATATGAGAACCGAATTCAAGAAATCTCGTATTTGCTTCCAAGATAAATAAAGTTGAATGTGAAAAAATCCGTCCAATTTGGCCTGATATTACATACTTGGTAAAATTGGATGAAGATATATATGGGAGCTATGTCCACATCTGAACTGATATCGGTAAAATTTGGTAGAGTCATTCTGAGATGTATCTGATATCTGGTACCAAATGAAATTGTGGTGGAGTGCATATTACAAATGTGAGGTACTAAAACACCAAATCGGATGAAACACATGTATGAGCTATATCTTAACCGATTTTTTGAAGTATTTAGGCCATATGTGCAAAAATCAAGTCCATTTGGACTGATATTAACCATTTGGTGCACAAAGAACGTATATCGGATAAAGATATATATGGGAGCTATATCCAACACTGAACCGATATTGTCATTGGCAGAGGAATTTCCTTGGTGTATCTTATATCCTGTTTCAAAAATCATTGTTGTGGAGTGCATATTACGAATGTAAGGTACTAAAACCCCTAACGGATGAAACATATTTGGGAGCTATATCCGAACCGATTTTCACCAAATTTGAAGTACTTACTTCTAGGCTGTATTCGATCGGATGTGGCAAAATCCATTCCACTTGGACGAATATTACACATATGGCGTGCAATAAAATTGAAATTGGTCGAAAATATATAAGGGAGCTGTATCTAAATCTGAACCGATATTCTCAAAAATTCCCAGATATAATTCTGGACTGAGCTTGACAGTGTGCTGAAATTCGAACTAATATAACGCATTTGGTGCTAAATACTTATAAAATCGGACGACACTGTATGTATATGAGAGTAGGGTTTAAAAGCCAGCACCTATCAAAATTTGTCTTAGCCTTACAGTGCAACTTGTATTAAATATTGACAGTCACGGCTAAAGTAGCACATGGGCAACCATAAATGCATAAATCGACTCAGAATGTGATCGTATTTAGATCATCAAAAAGAACTATAGATCTATTTCGTTTCCTTCTGCATGTTACACACAAAAACTTAATACCCTGTACCACAGTGTTATGTAGGGTATACAAATTATGTAGCGAAAAACTAATATTAAACAAGTAAAAAGGGCTTAAAGTTCGGCAGGCCAAATTTTTTACAGACCTTCCGAAAACTTCCAATTGTCAAGTTTAAACGGATTTGGTTGGAAATTGTAACACAAAAACCCTCAAAATACCAAAAATCTGGAGGTATGGGGGCTATACTTAATCGTGGACCAATATAGTCCATTTTCAATACCCATCCGCCTGCATATAATATAAAGCTTTGTGCGCAATTTCTAGCTTTAGATTAAATAATGTGGAACAGACAGAGATAAGGAAACCGAACAAATTTGGAGTGCGTAACGGAATTGGAAACAAAAATAAATTTGCAAATTATATTGAAATTGGTTCAGATTTGCATATTTGCAGATCGGCATATTCGGCCGATTTATTTGATGCACAAAACACGATACGTATGTCAGATTATAATGAAATTCGGTATGAGTGACTAAATTTGGTACACAAATAAATTTGCCTGATTATATTGAAATCGGTAGAGATTTAGATATAGCTCCCATATATATTTCGATCGATTTCGTTTATATGATGCACCAAATACGATATGTATGTTCGATTCCAATGAAATTTGGAATACGTAACGGGATTTTGATTAGAAAAAAATTTGTCAAATTATATTGAAATCGGTTCTGATTTGGATAGAGATCCGATATATATTTTCGGCCGATTCCACATATTTGATGCATTAAACACGCTACGTGCGCCACATTTCAATTAAATTTAAAACTTGTGATGGAATTTTGTCTAAAAAATGTGGTTGCTTAATTATATTGAAATCTATTCAGATTTCGATATAGCTCCCATATACATTTTCAAATATAAATGAAATTCAGAATGTGTGATTGAATTTGGTCTAACAATTTATTTATCAAATTATATTTACATCGGCTCAGATTTGGATATATATTTTCGGCCTATTTGAAGCATTTTATGCAGCAAACACGCTATGCATCCCCAATATCAATGAAATTTGAAACGTGTGATGGATTTTATCTAAAAAAAATATTTACTAAGTTATATTGAAATCAGTTCAGATTTGGATATAGCTCCCACATACAGTTTGTACCGATTTTATGTATTTGGTTTCTTTTAATGAAATTTGGAATGAGTAACGAAATTAGGAACAAAAATGAATTTGTTGAATTATATTTAAATCGGTTCAGATTTGGATATATATTCGGCCGATTTCACATATTTGATGCACCAAACACGATATGTATACCCGATTACAATGAAATTCAGTTTGAGTAAGTAAAATAAATTTGCCAAAAATACAAAACATTCTAAACTTTGGAAAAACAAATTTTAAATTGCAGCTAATTTAAATGAAAAATGTTTCTAAGCTCTTTACAATACCAAAAATTGAGCTGCGTTTTCACCTGAGCCTATTATAGATGTTCTATATAATATGGTTTTTTAACAATCAAAAAATTTGATCTGGCTATTCAAAATATTTGAAACCGACGATAGGTGAAGATCTATTATAAATTGCGCCATGAATATTTATTTCTATTTAGAAATTACTATGCAGTCATTACTTATAATAAAAATTGTGCCACTTACATAAGTCAGATCTATGATTTATTATGCTTTAAAAAATATGCATTAAAGACTTAAAGTACGGGCAAGCAACGCAGGCCGGGCAAGCTAGTAAATTTATAAAAAAAGCGATTGTTACATTATTTTCCTTGTCCCATACATGACCTGCAAAAGCGATTTACGGTATCTGAAACTTTAGGAAGAATTTCTGAAAGGATAGAAATCCTTTTCTTACTTCTATTTTGCGCCCTTTGTATTCGGTATTTTACTGATTGTATTTTGAGTTCTCATTGGACGTATTATTGTCATGTGGATGAAGTAGGTCCACGTTTTGAAATTAAAGATCGCCATTTAACGTCGAATTGCGCACTTTTTATACCCTACACCACAAAGTGGTCAGGGTATTATGTCTTTGTGCATTAGTCTGTAATAGGCAAAAGGAAACGAGATAGACCCATAGTTCCTTTTGATGATCTGCATAGAATCACATTCTGAGTCGATTTATGCATGTCCGTCCGTCCGTCTCTCCATGTATTTTCGTAAACAAAGTACAGTTCGCATTTATTGCCCTATCCAGATGAAATTTTGCACAGATCATTTGTTTGGCCCAAGAACCCTATTAAAATAATCGGTCGAAATTTAGATATAGCTCCAATATATATCTTCGTCCGATTTGCCTTTTCTTGGGCACCAAACGTGTAATGTCAGCCCAAATATGATCATAAGTATGCCAAATATGATCGAAATCGGTTCAGATATAGCTATAGCTCCCATATATATTGTTCATCCGATTTGTTATATTTGTTACCCACATCCGTAATATGCACTCCGTAACAACGATATTCAGGGAAATATCAGAAATATCTTTGCCAAATTTTATCGAGATCGGCTCAGATTTGGATATAGCTCCCATATATATCTTTATCCGATTTCATATAATTGCACAAATGGGCAATACAAGTCCGAATTTAAAAGTTACAAATGCTTCGGCATGTTTAGTCCTTTGAACTTTAAATTATAATTATAATCATAGCGTGTTATGTGGAGCTCTACTAAATTAGCAAAGTAGTGTAGGGTATCATAAAGTCGGCCCCGCCCGACTTTAAGACTTTCTTTACTGGTTCATTTTTGATATTATTCATTCAGAATTCAAAACAATAATAAACAAGTAAGCAAAGGCTACAGTCGAGCGGGGCCGACCGTTGAATACCCTACAACACTATAATAAACCATACAGTTTATATAGGCGAGATACTCGAAAGAATTCCACAAGAAATTGTGACAAATAATAAAAGAAAAGCATCAGGTTTCGTTCTCTAATTTTCGAATAATAGCAACTTAAACTAATTAGCTCATTTCCAATTTATTGGTAGATGTTGCACTTAAATGGTCTTCTTAGATCTAAATATGCCAAAAATATGACAAAATTGAAAAAATATGAGAAAATTTTACAAAATCAATATTTTCATCTTTAGAGAGATATTTTTATGCGATTTTTTAGACGTTTTTTCTTTTCTGCCAAGAGGCCATTCTGAATTAATGAGAACTGTCGAAATCAGTTCAGCCGTTCTCGACATATAAGAGATCTTTCAAGCATATCTCCTTTGATAGACATATGTATCGCACATATTTTTCTATATATCCGATTTGTTGGATAATAACATCAATGTAAAGGTCAGAAGTAACCTTGTGATGGCTTTGTGATTTCGCCGGGATTTAAAATATTCGCGGTTTATTGAAAAAATTTGAATTTTTTCAACACAAAAGATTTGGTCTATTTTACCCGCTAAATATTATCCGACGACCACCCAAATTAGTAGGCTTCTTCCCCGCCCTAAACTCTAGCTACATGCGAAATTCCGCGTCGATTGGTCTATAATTGCGACCTGTATAGCTACTGCAAAATCCGACATTTTTTCAGTATTTGGTCCATTTCAACCCATAATCATTTGACGATCATCTCCAAAAGCAATAGGGTTCTATTCTGGTCCAAGCCCCACCTACATTCTAAATTTCGTGAAGATCGGGCAATAATTGCGACCTGTAGAGAGATTACAAATTAACATGGACAGACGGACAGACGGACGGACGGACATACATAGCTAGATCGACTCAGCTCGGCGAGCTAGGAAGATCCATATATACTTTCCTATGTGGGAAACCAATATTTCGAGGTGTTACATAATTGTTGGCCCAATCAAACTTATAATACCCCCAACACATAGTATTGTAGGGTATAAATATACACTTCACAAAGAAGTCTGGTCCTTCCTATGAAATTCGATTCCATTGAAAAAAAATTCTCTATTTTTCCCCGATTTTAGAATTTTGCAATGCGATTGGCCCTTTTTTATTTAAAAAAAGAAAAATAATTATCTTTTAACTTTGGCATTCGAAAATAGGAAGTCAAAATGGATAAATATTATGCAAAATAAAACATTACGATTTTTTACGCGATTTTTTTGGATATTATCCTTTTCTGCCAAGAGACAATTCCGAATTTGTCTAAATCGTTAAAATCGGATCAGCGGTTCTTGAGTTATAAGCGTAGTAACTAACACAACTTTATTTTAGATATATAGATTCTAATTTGAGTATTTTGGCGAGATGTCTATAAATATACTAGCTGGCCCAGACCGCGTTGCCAATCTATAGTTTTAGTCTTTCACGCATAGTTTTTAAAGCATAATAACTCACACATCTGGCTCACATAAGTGGCACAATTTTTAGTATAAATGACTAAAGAGCAATAAATATGCATTTCAAACATGTCAATATAGGTTCACGTACCGGGCGATTTATAGTGTTTCAAAAAACCTGATCCTATTTTCCAGCCAGAGGTTTTAATTTGAGAGTTGGAAACCCAAATAATATAGCACATTTATTAAACAGTATACATCAACTGTTTATAATAGTCCTATGAACGATGGTTCTCTACCAAAGTAGCCTAAACACACATTTTAAGCCAAATCGATTCGAAAATATAACCAAAACCCTCGATATAGGTAAAACCAGGAGGAACCTTTATATGAGCGCTACTCCAAAACATTGACATTGACAAAACATTGAGATGACCTAGAATGTAACCAAGACCCTGAAAATAATTGAAATTAGCGGATGCCTTCATATTAGGGTTATACCAAAGCTTGCTCCTATACTTATAATTATTTGTTTTGTTCTTTCTAAAATCTCAAATAACCAACATTTAAGGAATTAAAAAAGGGCTATATCACAATGCAGACCAACCTGAAATATATTTTGTACAAATGATTCTTTATGTAACCCATACAACTGTATCAAATTTATATTCGGTGCATTGGATGGATTATTTCCATATCTAGTAAATTTTTCCGACCTCAGGATCAATAGTAATTTCTAAATAGAAATCCTGGACATATGACTTTAATTTAAGTATCATAAATAAGGTTCATCGGTTTATAAAAGTTAGGGACCCCATAACTTATGTTAAAAAGTTGAAATCTTTGTCGATTAAATTATGGCATGTTTTTGTTACAATTTCTTCCGAATGAGCTGTAATTTGACATTTAATGTTTTGATTATTGTGAAATCAATACCGTCAATAACTGTTTAAAAGCACGTTGAGCTTTAAATGTTTTGATGCTTCGAGAAGTATTTTTAATCAAAATTGAACATTTTGTTATGGCAACCATATAACGGCATGTACACAAAATATGCAAAATTTCCATAAATTGCCATAATTGCGACCTGTAGCGTGATTAAAAATTAACATGGACAGACGGACGGACGGACATACATAGCTAGATCGACTCAGCTCGGCGAGCTAGGAAGATCCATATATACTTTCCTATATGGGAAACCATTATTTCGAGGTGTTACATAATTCCGGCCCAATCAAACTTATAATACCCCCCCCCCCCCCAACACATAGTGTTGTAGGGTATAAACAGCCAGAAGTTCGCCTTTTGTGTATTTCGGATACCGCCTGTAAGTAATGCTGGTATTTTTTTACACATAATTAGTGGTCTATTGCACCCGCTGTCCTAAACTCTAACTTTATGCGAGATTTCGTGTCCTTTGGTTCCTATTTGTGACCCTTATAATGACTGCAAAATCAGGAACATTTTTAGATGTTGGTCCATTTCAACCCCTAATATATTGCGGACATCTTTGAAAACAATAGGCCTAGCCCTTCTGAGCCCAACCCTACCCTTGTGAAAATTTTCGTGAGGATTGGACTATATTTGCAATACTTATATAATATCCCCAACCTGTGTTGTAAGGTGAAAAATATTACAAAATATTATAAGTCAAATTGAAAAAATCTCATGCGATAAAAAATATGAAAAATAAAAATATGTCACAAAATACTACAAAATCTATATTAACATCATAATTGATATCTTTTTATGCGATTTTTTTAGATTTTATTCCTTTAAGTCAAGAGGGCATTCTGAATTTACAAAATTTGTCAAAATCGGTCCAGCCATTCTTGAGATATAAGCATTCTAACTAACATCCCCTTCCTTTGTATATATACATTGTATATATTTCGTTATATACCCGATATATTTACTATCGGCATCTACATAACGCTCGGAATTGGCCTGCTCGTCTATCTGTTATTTCGGCGGGATTAAAAATATTCGCCTTTTAATGGAAAATTTAACTTTTATTTAACACAAATGTTGTGGCCTATTTTACCCACTAAATATTACCCGATGACCATCAAAATGGAAGGCTTCTGACCAGCCCTAAGCTCTAGCCGCATGCTAACTTCCGCTTTGATTGGTCCATAATTGCGACCTGTAGAGCAACTGCAAAATCAGGATTTTTTTCAGTTTTTGGTCCATTTCAACCCCTAAATATTATGCGATCATCACTAAAAGAAATAGGGTTCTATTCTGACATTAACCCCACCTCCATTTTCAATTTCGTGAGGATCGGACCATAATTGCGACCTGTAGAGTGATTACAAATTAACATGGACAGACGGACGGACGGACATACATAGCTAGATCGACTCAGCTCGGCGTGTAACACTATAATTTTTGGCCCAATCAAACTTATAATACCCCCAACACATAGTGTTGTAGGATATAAAAATAATGCAAATCGGTTCAGCCGTTTTCAACTGATTTCATTACCAACGAAAAACAATTGATTTTTATATATAAAGATTTACCTTCTCATATATCTATAAAATAGGAAAATGTTTGTACGCTTGTTTGTTTGTATGTTTGTTTGTTTGCAATTTATGGACTCGAATATACATTTGAGTGAAATTTTCTCAACCTACTTTATTTCGTTCGGAAGCTAGAGTGATTTCCACAGACGGATGGACATCGCTAAATCAACATAGAATTTTATGCTGATCAAGAATACATATACTTTGTGGGGTCTAAAATGTATATTTCGAGGTGTTACAAATGGAATGACAAACTTAATATACCCTCCATACTACACGAAAATTTAATTGAAGGTATGATTATTATTGGAAATATGTTCCTACCTCGATTCTCTAAATTCAACTTCAAAAGATTGCAGTTTCCAACATGCTTGGCATTTGCTATAAAATTAATAAATCCGAAGAACAACCCCTTCGTGTATGCGGACTATGTTCCTGCTTTTCTCAAGCTTTTTTCCTGGCATGTTCACGCGTTGAAAGACCGAGCTATTTGTCTGTTTACGCATTAAAGTATTACAATAATAACGTTTTTAAAATTTTTGAATTTGTTTAATTTATATTTTTTTAACCAACAAATATTCATATATAAAATTTTGAATGCATTTAAAAGCGAAAGGAGTAGCGAAGCGCGCCGGGTTCAGCTAGTATATATATATATATATATATATTATATATAAAAGAAAGTTGTGTTAATTACTACGCTTATAACTTAAGAACCGCTGGACTGATTTTAACGATTCATACAAATTCGGAATTATCCCCTGTCCGAAAAGGATAATATAAAAAAATGGTGTAAAAATGTGATATATTAACATTTTCATTTTGACTTTTGAAATTTACAATAGTAATGTTTTATTTTGCATGATTTTTTTCATTTTGACTTACTTTTTACACCCTACATCACATAGTGGTAAGGGTATTATGTCTTTGTGCATTTGTTTGTAACATGGAGAAGGAAACGAGATAGACCCATACTTACTTTTGAGAACCTTCATAGAATCACTTTCTGAGTCGATTTATGCATGTCAGTCCGTCTGTCCGTCTGTCCGTCCGTCCGTCTGTCCATGTATTCTTGTGAACAAAATGCAGGTCGCATTTATTATCCGATTGAGATGAAATTTTCCAAACAATATTTTTTTGGCCCAAGGACGAACCCTATTGAAATTGGTGAGAATCGGATCAAATTTAGATATAGCTCCCATATATATCTTCATCCGATTTCGGGTTAAATGTGCACCAAATATCCACTATCAGTCCAAATTACCTGAATTTTGGCACACCCAACCGAGTTCGGCCTAGAAGCAAGTATATTAAATTTGGAGAAAATCGGTTCAGATATAGCTATAGCTCCCATATATATCTTTCATCCGATTTGATCTTTAAGTCCCTCACATTCCTACTATGCACTCCACAACCGTGATATTTTGTACCAGGTATTAGATGGAGCACAGAAATAGCTGTTTTAAATTTTATCGAAATCGGTTCAGATTTGGATATAGCTCCCATATATATCTTCATCCGATTTCGGGTTAATTGTGCACCAAATGGCCGATATAAGTCCAAATGGACTGAATTTTAGTACATCGGACCAAATTCAGCCTAGAAGCAAGTATATCAAATTTAGTGAAAATCGGTTCAGATATAGCCAAAGCTCCCATATATATCTTTCATCCGATTTGATCTTTAAGTCCCTCACATTCCTACTATGCACTCCACAACCGTGATATTTGGTACCAGGTATTAGATGGAGCACAGAAATAGCTGTTTTAAATTTTATCGAAATCGGTTCAGATTTGGATATAGCTCCCATATATATCTTCATCCGATTTCGGGTTAATTGACCACCAAATGGTCAATATCAGCCCAAATGGCCCGAATTTTGGCACATGTGACCGAGATTAGCCTTAAAGCAAATACAACAAATCTATAAAATAGGAAAATGTTTGTACGCTTGTTTGTTTGTATGTTTATTTGTTTGCAATTTATGGACTCGAAAACCGCTGAACAGATTTTCCTGCAAATCTCCATGTACACTACAACATCGCCAGAAAGTTCATATTTGGGTATAGCTCTCATATATATTTTCTCCCGATTGCATGTATTTGATGCATTAAACACGCTGTGTATTTTCGATTTCTATAAATTTGTCAAATTATATTGAAATCGGTTCAGATTTGGATATAGCTTTCATATATATTTTCGGCCGATTTCATGTATTTGATGCACCAAACACGATACGTATGTCCGATTCCAATGAAATTCGGCATGAGTGACTAAATTTGGTAAAAAAATAAATTTGCCAAATTATATTGAAATTGGTTGAGGTTTGGATACATTTCTCACATATACTTTTCGGTCGATCTTATGAATATTATGTACCAAACACCATATGTATGAATATGTGGCGGAATTTGGATGCAATAACAAATTTGAAATCGGTTACAATTTGGATATAGCTCCCAATCTGGCATGTGAGAGATTGGAAAATGATTTTATTAAGATGCACTGACCCACAACGCCTTTGCAATGGCATAAGGCTAAGAGTAAACAAATAAAAAAGCTGAAAGTTCGGCCGGGCCGAACTTTGAATGCCCTCCACCATTTGGAACGAATTTGGCAACTTTCAAAGAAATAAAATCCGTTTTAAAATCTTAAAAATACCGAATGTATACGAAGACGTGGAACTACACAGACAATCTTCTGTCATAGGCTGTAGTATGCATTTCGAACTTCAAATACCAAATTTGAACCAATTCCGGTGAATAATATCTCTACAATTATCAAAGTACCGAATATCGGGAGGTACCGTTATATGGCGGCTGTACCAAACGTGAACCTACATGGTCCATTTTCAATACTCCGATTTTGATGCTATATCTTCATATTAGTAGTACCAAATGTACCAAATGTACTGCGGACATAATATACATTTGAGTGAAATTTTCTCAACCTACTTTATTTCGTTCGGAAGCTAGAGTGATTTCCACAGACGAATGGACATCGCTAAATCAACATAGAATTTTATGCTGATCAAGAATACATATACTTTGTGGGGTCTAAAATGTATATTTCGAGGTGTTACAAATGGAATGACAAATATATATATATATATATATATATAATATATATATATATATATATATATATATATATATATATATATATATATATATATATATATATATATATATATATATATATATATCTATATATATAAAAGAAAGTTGTGTTAGTTACTACGCTTATAACTTAAGAACCGCTGGACTGATTTTAACGATCTATACAAATTCGGAATCGTCTCCTCTCCGAAAAGGATAATATCCAAAAAAATCCCGTAAAAATGTGATATATTAACATTTTCATTTTGACTTTTGAAATGTACAATAGTAATGTTTTATTTTGCATGATTTTTTTTCCATTTTGACTTACTTTTTTCTAATGTACATTTGTAGTGTTTTTTATATTTTATTTTTGAATTCAAATATTAATACCAATTTATTTAATTGACTTGATTTCTTGAGAAATGAAATTGATGGCGAGTTACATGGAAGTGTAGTACCGAATTATGTGGTGGCAAAACGGAATAGATGATGTCGAAAAAATTTAATGGAATCGAATTTTAAAATAGAAGTACATTCTATTGACAAACTATATAAGGATCTTTAAACATTTGCTGTAAAAAATCAGCGAACAAGTTGAAGATTTTTTCAATTTGTTATTCTTCTTTTGTCAATTTTTTTCAATTTGTATTATCTAATTGAATTCAGTAAATTTTTTGTGAACAGAATAAAGAATAATTGTTCACTATATACAAATTTTCACCAAAAAATGAAATAAGTGGGAAATACGATGTTAACTGACATCTACCTTTCAACTTCAGGGCCGACATCGTGGTTCAGCTGGAAGATGCGAACACATTTGAACAAACAAAATTACCGAAAAAGCCTAATGGGGCTCATTTCAAAGCGTAGAACTACTTCTTTCCTGTCACAATAATCCGTCCAATGTACAATCAGAAAAATACCGAATATAACGGGTGGAAAATAGTAGAGCGAATGGGACTTTTAGTAAGAAAAGGATTTCTATCCTTCCAGAAATTCTTCCCAAACATTCAAGATACCTTAAATCGTATTTGCAGGTCATGATATCGATCATAACTGACGGATAAGGGTACAACCCGATTTCATATTTGTATAACCATCGTATGATTCAAGCTATTTTTGGTGTCTTGGTCACTTTTTTAATATTTTGTCCATTATTTGGCATCTTTGTTTCTAAGGAGGTAGAGAACCTCTTCGCATAAAGTTTGAAATTTTCAGAGTAGGGCCCATTTTGGTCTTGACCACATTCATTTATTTGTTTTTGCTAAAAATTGTATTTATGCTACCCTGGGGTAGGGAACCATCATACAGATAATTGCCACAAAGGAATTTATTTAAGTAAAGTCCCCACATTGGAGTATCCCCAACTCCACTTTCACATCTAATTGGTGGTCAGAAAAGAAAATTTTGTTTTCTATTGAATTTGTAACCCCCAAGAGAATATTGGTTGGGCCATGTATTGGTATAACCCTTATATAAATGTACCCCTGATTTAAGCTGTGACCGTGGTCTTGGCCAAGTTTTTCAACTGATTTGGCCATTATTTGTCGTATTTAGGCTACTTTGTGAGTAGAGAACCATCTTACAGAAAAATGTCAACATACGTAAATATTTTGGTACAGTCCCCATATAGTCCCCAGGCCCGCCGATCTATAGTGATGTTTACCGATTGGCGGACAACAACGCGGGTATTGTTTAATCGTCATTGAATTTTACTATGAACAAGAACATTGACTTTTTGGGGACTCTAATGCGCAATTTGAGGTGCTATGGTAATGGGTGTAAAAGCGTAATTAACTTTGACTATTCAGAAATTATTTTGCCCTCCTTCCATAGTTATTTATTTCTATTTAGTCGAATCAATATTTATATTAAAATTTGTTCACCTTTATGAGCTAGATTTGTGCAATATTATGCTATGCAAAATTTGCATTAAATACTAAAACTACGGGCCGGCAACGCGGACCGGGCCAGCTAGTATATATATATATATATATATATATATATATATATATAAAAGAAAGTTGTGTTAATTACTACGCTTATAACTTAAGAACCGCTGGACTGATTTTAACGATTCATACAAATTCGGAATTATCCCCTGTCCGAAAAGGATAATATAAAAAATGGTGTAAAAATGTGATATATTAACATTTTCATTTTGACTTTTGAAATTTACAATAGTAATGTTTTATTTTGCATGATTTTTTTCATTTTGACTTACTTTTTACACCCTACATCACATAGTGGTAAGGGTATTATGTCTTTGTGCATTTGTTTGTAACATGGAGAAGGAAACGAGATAGACCCATACTTACTTTTGAGAACCTTCATAGAATCACTTTCTGAGTCGATTTATGCATGTCAGTCCGTCTGTCCGTCTGTCCGTCCGTCCGTCTGTCCATGTATTCTTGTGAACAAAATGCAGGTCGCATTTATTATCCGATTGAGATGAAATTTTCCAAACAATATTTTTTTGGCCCAAGGACGAACCCTATTGAAATTGGTGAGAATCGGATCAAATTTAGATATAGCTCCCATATATATCTTCATCCGATTTCGGGTTAAATGTGCACCAAATATCCACTATCAGTCCAAATTACCTGAATTTTGGCACACCCAACCGAGTTCGGCCTAGAAGCAAGTATATTAAATTTGGAGAAAATCGGTTCAGATATAGCTATAGCTCCCATATATATCTTTCATCCGATTTGATCTTTAAGTCCCTCACATTCCTACTATGCACTCCACAACCGTGATATTTTGTACCAGGTATTAGATGGAGCACAGAAATAGCTGTTTTAAATTTTATCGAAATCGGTTCAGATTTGGATATAGCTCCCATATATATCTTCATCCGATTTCGGGTTAATTGTGCACCAAATGGCCGATATAAGTCCAAATGGACTGAATTTTAGTACATCGGACCAAATTCAGCCTAGAAGCAAGTATATCAAATTTAGTGAAAATCGGTTCAGATATAGCCATAGCTCCCATATATATCTTTCATCCGATTTGATCTTTAAGTCCCTCACATTCCTACTATGCACTCCACAACCGTGATATTTGGTACCAGGTATTAGATGGAGCACAGAAATAGCTGTTTTAAATTTTATCGAAATCGGTTCAGATTTGGATATAGCTCCCATATATATCTTCATCCGATTTCGGGTTAATTGACCACCAAATGGTCAATATCAGCCCAAATGGCCCGAATTTTGGCACATGTGACCGAGATTAGCCTTAAAGCAAATACAACAAATCTATAAAATAGGAAAATGTTTGTACGCTTGTTTGTTTGTATGTTTATTTGTTTGCAATTTATGGACTCGAAAACCGCTGAACAGATTTTCCTGCAAATCTCCATGTACACTACAACATCGCCAGAAAGTTCATATTTGGGTATAGCTCTCATATATATTTTCTCCCGATTGCATGTATTTGATGCATTAAACACGCTGTGTATTTTCGATTTCTATAAATTTGTCAAATTATATTGAAATCGGTTCAGATTTGGATATAGCTTTCATATATATTTTCGGCCGATTTCATGTATTTGATGCACCAAACACGATACGTATGTCCGATTCCAATGAAATTCGGCATGAGTGACTAAATTTGGTAAAAAAATAAATTTGCCAAATTATATTGAAATTGGTTGAGGTTTGGATACATTTCTCACATATACTTTTCGGTCGATCTTATGAATATTATGTACCAAACACCATATGTATGAATATGTGGCGGAATTTGGATGCAATAACAAATTTGAAATCGGTTACAATTTGGATATAGCTCCCAATCTGGCATGTGAGAGATTGGAAAATGATTTTATTAAGATGCACTGACCCACAACGCCTTTGCAATGGCATAAGGCTAAGAGTAAACAAATAAAAAAGCTGAAAGTTCGGCCGGGCCGAACTTTGAATGCCCTCCACCATTTGGAACGAATTTGGCAACTTTCAAAGAAATAAAATCCGTTTTAAAATCTTAAAAATACCGAATGTATACGAAGACGTGGAACTACACAGACAATCTTCTGTCATAGGCTGTAGTATGCATTTCGAACTTCAAATACCAAATTTGAACCAATTCCGGTGAATAATATCTCTACAATTATCAAAGTACCGAATATCGGGAGGTACCGTTATATGGCGGCTGTACCAAACGTGAACCTACATGGTCCATTTTCAATACTCCGATTTTGATGCTATATCTTCATATTAGTAGTACCAAATGTACCAAATGTACTGCGGACATAATATACATTTGAGTGAAATTTTCTCAACCTACTTTATTTCGTTCGGAAGCTAGAGTGATTTCCACAGACGAATGGACATCGCTAAATCAACATAGAATTTTATGCTGATCAAGAATACATATACTTTGTGGGGTCTAAAATGTATATTTCGAGGTGTTACAAATGGAATGACAAATATATATATATATATATATATAAATATATATATATATATATATATATATATATATATATATATATATATATATATATATATATATATATATATATATATATCTATATATAAAAGAAAGTTGTGTTAGTTACTACGCTTATAACTTAAGAACCGCTGGACTGATTTTAACGATCTATACAAATTCGGAATCGTCTCCTCTCCGAAAAGGATAATATCCAAAAAAATCCCGTAAAAATGTGATATATTAACATTTTCATTTTGACTTTTGAAATGTACAATAGTAATGTTTTATTTTGCATGATTTTTTTTCCATTTTGACTTACTTTTTTCTAATGTACATTTGTAGTGTTTTTTATATTTTATTTTTGAATTCAAATATTAATACCAATTTATTTAATTGACTTGATTTCTTGAGAAATGAAATTGATGGCGAGTTACATGGAAGTGTAGTACCGAATTATGTGGTGGCAAAACGGAATAGATGATGTCGAAAAAATTTAATGGAATCGAATTTTAAAATAGAAGTACATTCTATTGACAAACTATATAAGGATCTTTAAACATTTGCTGTAAAAAATCAGCGAACAAGTTGAAGATTTTTTCAATTTGTTATTCTTCTTTTGTCAATTTTTTTCAATTTGTATTATCTAATTGAATTCAGTAAATTTTTTGTGAACAGAATAAAGAATAATTGTTCACTATATACAAATTTTCACCAAAAAATGAAATAAGTGGGAAATACGATGTTAACTGACATCTACCTTTCAACTTCAGGGCCGACATCGTGGTTCAGCTGGAAGATGCGAACACATTTGAACAAACAAAATTACCGAAAAAGCCTAATGGGGCTCATTTCAAAGCGTAGAACTACTTCTTTCCTGTCACAATAATCCGTCCAATGTACAATCAGAAAAATACCGAATATAACGGGTGGAAAATAGTAGAGCGAATGGGACTTTTAGTAAGAAAAGGATTTCTATCCTTCCAGAAATTCTTCCCAAACATTCAAGATACCTTAAATCGTATTTGCAGGTCATGATATCGATCATAACTGACGGATAAGGGTACAACCCGATTTCATATTTGTATAACCATCGTATGATTCAAGCTATTTTTGGTGTCTTGGTCACTTTTTTAATATTTTGTCCATTATTTGGCATCTTTGTTTCTAAGGAGGTAGAGAACCTCTTCGCATAAAGTTTGAAATTTTCAGAGTAGGGCCCATTTTGGTCTTGACCACATTCATTTATTTGTTTTTGCTAAAAATTGTATTTATGCTACCCTGGGGTAGGGAACCATCATACAGATAATTGCCACAAAGGAATTTATTTAAGTAAAGTCCCCACATTGGAGTATCCCCAACTCCACTTTCACATCTAATTGGTGGTCAGAAAAGAAAATTTTGTTTTCTATTGAATTTGTAACCCCCAAGAGAATATTGGTTGGGCCATGTATTGGTATAACCCTTATATAAATGTACCCCTGATTTAAGCTGTGACCGTGGTCTTGGCCAAGTTTTTCAACTGATTTGGCCATTATTTGTCGTATTTAGGCTACTTTGTGAGTAGAGAACCATCTTACAGAAAAATGTCAACATACGTAAATATTTTGGTACAGTCCCCATATAGTCCCCAGGCCCGCCGATCTATAGTGATGTTTACCGATTGGCGGACAACAACGCGGGTATTGTTTAATCGTCATTGAATTTTACTATGAACAAGAACATTGACTTTTTGGGGACTCTAATGCGCAATTTGAGGTGCTATGGTAATGGGTGTAAAAGCGTAATTAACTTTGACTATTCAGAAATTATTTTGCCCTCCTTCCATAGTTATTTATTTCTATTTAGTCGAATCAATATTTATATTAAAATTTGTTCACCTTTATGAGCTAGATTTGTGCAATATTATGCTATGCAAAATTTGCATTAAATACTAAAACTACGGGCCGGCAACGCGGACCGGGCCAGCTAGTATATATATATATATATATATATATATATATATATATATATATATATATATATATATATATATATATATATATTTGTCATTCCATTTGTAACACCTCGAAATATACATTTTAGACCCCACAAAGTATTTGTATTCTTGATCAGCATAAAATTCTATGTTGATTTAGCGATGTCCATCCGTCTGTGGAAATCACTCTAGCTTCCGAACGAAATAAAGTAGGTTGAGAAAATTTCACTCAAATGTATATTATGTCCGCAGTACATTTGGTACATTTGGTACTACTAATATGAAGATATAGCATCAAAACCGGAGTATTGAAAATGGACCATGTAGGTTCACGTTTGGTACAGCCGCCATATAACGGTACCTCCCGATATTCGGTACTTTGATAATTGTAGAGATATTATTCACCGGAATTCGTTCAAATTTGGTATTTGAAGTTCGAAATGCATATTACAGCCTATGACAGAAGATTGTCTGTGTAGTTCCACGTCTTCGTATACATTCGGTATTTTTAAGATTTTAAAACGGATTTTATTTCTTTGAAAGTTGCCAAATTCGTTCCAAATGGTGGAGGGCATTCAAAGTTCGGCCCGGCCGAACTTTCAGCTTTTTTATTTGTTTACTCTTAGCCTTATGCCATTGCAAAGGCGTTGTGGGTCAGTGCATCTTAATAAAATCATTTTCCAATCTCTCACATGCCAGATTGGGAGCTATATCCAAATTTCAACCGATTTCAAATTTGTTATTGCATCCAAATTCCGCCACATATTCATACATATGGTGTTTGGTACATAACATTCATAAGATCGACCGAAAAGTATATGTGAGAAATGTATCCAAACCTCAACCAATTTCAATATAATTTGGCAAATTTATTTTTTTACCAAATTTAGTCACTCATGCCGAATTTCATTGGAATTGGACATACGTATCGTGTTTGGTGCATCAAATACATGAAATCGGCCGAAAATATATATGGAAGCTATATCCAAATCTGAACCGATTTCAATATAATTTGACAAATTTATAGAAATCGAAAATACACAGCGTGTTTAATGCATCAAATACATGCAATCGGGAGAAAATATATATGAGAGCTATACCCAAATATGAACTTTCTGGCGATGTTGTAGTGTACATGGAGATTTGCAGGAAAATCTGTTCAGCGGTTTTCGAGTCCATAAATTGCAAACAAATAAACATACAAACAAACAAGCGTACAAACATTTTCCTATTTTATAGATTTGTTGTATTTGCTTTAAGGCTAATCTCGGTCACATGTGCCAAAATTCGGGCCATTTGGGCTGATATTGACCATTTGGTGGTCAATTAACCCGAAATCGGATGAAGATATATATGGGAGCTATATCCAAATCTGAACCGATTTCGATAAAATTTAAAACAGCTATTTCTGTGCTCCATCTAATACCTGGTACCAAATATCACGGTTGTGGAGTGCATAGTAGGAATGTGAGGGACTTAAAGATCAAATCGGATGAAAGATATATATGGGAGCTATGGCTATATCTGAACCGATTTTCACTAAATTTGATATACTTGCTTCTAGGCTGAATTTGGTCCGATGTACTAAAATTCAGTCCATTTGGACTTATATCGGCCATTTGGTGCACAATTAACCCGAAATCGGATGAAGATATATATGGGAGCTATATCCAAATCTGAACCGATTTCGATAAAATTTAAAACAGCTATTTCTGTGCTCCATCTAATACCTGGTACAAAATATCACGGTTGTGGAGTGCATAGTAGGAATGTGAGGGACTTAAAGATCAAATCGGATGAAAGATATATATGGGAGCTATAGCTATATCTGAACCGATTTTCTCCAAATTTAATATACTTGCTTCTAGGCCGAACTCGGTTGGGTGTGCCAAAATTCAGGTAATTTGGACTGATAGTGGATATTTGGTGCACATTTAACCCGAAATCGGATGAAGATATATATGGGAGCTATATCTAAATTTGATCCGATTCTCACCAATTTCAATAGGGTTCGTCCTTGGGCCAAAAAAATATTGTTTGGAAAATTTCATCTCAATCGGATAATAAATGCGACCTGCATTTTGTTCACAAGAATACATGGACAGACGGACGGACGGACAGACGGACTGACATGCATAAATCGACTCAGAAAGTGATTCTATGAAGGTTCTCAAAAGTAAGTATGGGTCTATCTCGTTTCCTTCTCCATGTTACAAACAAATGCACAAAGACATAATACCCTTACCACTATGTGATGTAGGGTGTAAAAAGTAAGTCAAAATGAAAAAAATCATGCAAAATAAAACATTACTATTGTAAATTTCAAAAGTCAAATGAAAATGTTAATATATCACATTTTTACACCATTTTTTTATATTATCCTTTTCGGACAGGGGATAATTCCGAATTTGTATGAATCGTTAAAATCAGTCCAGCGGTTCTTAAGTTATAAGCGTAGTAATTAACACAACTTTCTTTTATATATATATATATATATATATATATATATATATATATATATATATATATACTAGCTGGCCCGGTCCGCGTTGCCGGCCCGTAGTTTTAGTATTTAATGCAAATTTTGCATAGCATAATATTGCACAAATCTAGCTCATAAAGGTGAACAAATTTTAATATAAATATTGATTCGACTAAATAGAAATAAATAACTATGGAAGGAGGGCAAAATAATTTCTGAATAGTCAAAGTTAATTACGCTTTTACACCCATTACCATAGCACCTCAAATTGCGCATTAGAGTCCCCAAAAAGTCAATGTTCTTGTTCATAGTAAAATTCAATGACGATTAAACAATACCCGCGTTGTTGTCCGCCAATCGGTAAACATCACTATAGATCGGCGGGCCTGGGGACTATATGGGGACTGTACCAAAATATTTACGTATGTTGACATTTTTCTGTAAGATGGTTCTCTACTCACAAAGTAGCCTAAATACGACAAATAATGGCCAAATCAGTTGAAAAACGTGGCCAAGACCACGGTCACAGCTTAAATCAGGGGTACATTTATATAAGGGTTATACCAATACATGGCCCAACCAATATTCTCTTGGGGGTTACAAATTCAATAGAAAACAAAATTTTCTTTTCTGACCACCAATTAGATGTGAAAGTGGAGTTGGGGATACTCCAATGTGGGGACTTTACTTAAATAAATTCCTTTGTGGCAATTATCTGTATGATGGTTCCCTACCCCAGGGTAGCATAAATACAATTTTTAGCAAAAACAAATAAATGAATGTGGTCAAGACCAAAATGGGCCCTACTCTGAAAATTTCAAACTTTATGCGAAGAGGTTCTCTACCTCCTTAGAAACAAAGATGCCAAATAATGGACAAAATATTAAAAAAGTGACCAAGACACCAAAAATAGCTTGAATCATACGATGGTTATACAAATATGAAATCGGGTTGTACCCTTATCCGTCAGTTATGATCGATATCATGACCTGCAAATACGATTTAAGGTATCTTGAATGTTTGGGAAGAATTTCTGGAAGGATAGAAATCCTTTTCTTACTAAAAGTCCCATTACAAATGGAATGACAAATATATATATATATATATATATATATATATATATATATATATATATATATATATATATATATATATATATATATATATATATATATATATATAGATATATATATAAAAGAAAGTTGTGTTAATTACTACGCTTATGACTTAAGAACCGCTGGACTGATTTTAACGATTCATACAAATTCGGAATTATCCCCTGTCCGAAAAGGATAATATAAAAAATGGTGTAAAAATGTGATATATTAACATTTTCATTTTGACTTTTGAAATTTACAATAGTAATGTTTTATTTTGCATGATTTTTTTCATTTTGACTTACTTTTTACACCCTACATCACATAGTGGTAAGGGTATTATGTCTTTGTGCATTTGTTTGTAACATGGAGAAGGAAACGAGATAGACCCATACTTACTTTTGAGAACCTTCGTAGAATCACTTTCTGAGTCGATTTATGCATGTCAGTCCGTCTGTCCGTCTGTCCGTCCGTCCGTCTGTCCATGTATTCTTGTGAACAAAATGCAGGTCGCATTTATTATCCGATTGAGATGAAATTTTCCAAACAATATTTTTTTGGCCCAAGGACGAACCCTATTGAAATTGGTGAGAATCGGATCAAATTTAGATATAGCTCCCATATATATCTTCATCCGATTTCGGGTTAAATGTGCACCAAATATCCACTATCAGTCCAAATTACCTGAATTTTGGCACACCCAACCGAGTTCGGCCTAGAAGCAAGTATATTAAATTTGGAGAAAATCGGTTCAGATATAGCTATAGCTCCCATATATATCTTTCATCCGATTTGATCTTTAAGTCCCTCACATTCCTACTATGCACTCCACAACCGTGATATTTGGTACCAGGTATTAGATGGAGCACAGAAATAGCTGTTTTAAATTTTATCGAAATCGGTTCAGATTTGGATATAGCTCCCATATATATCTTCATCCGATTTCGGGTTAATTGTGCACCAAATGGCCGATATAAGTCCAAATGGACTGAATTTTAGTACATCGGACCAAATTCAGCCTAGAAGCAAGTATATCAAATTTAGTGAAAATCGGTTCAGATATAGCCATAGCTCCCATATATATCTTTCATCCGATTTGATCTTTAAGTCCCTCACATTCCTACTATGCACTCCACAACCGTGATATTTGGTACCAGGTTTTAGATGGAGCACAGAAATAGCTGTTTTAAATTTTATCGAAATCGGTTCAGATTTGGATATAGCTCCCATATATATCTTCATCCGATTTCGGGTTAATTGACCACCAAATGGTCAATATCAGCCCAAATGGCCCGAATTTTGGCACATGTGACCGAGATTAGCCTTAAAGCAAATACAACAAATTTGGAGAAAATCGGCTCAGAAACAGCTATAGCTCCCATATATATGTTTTATCCGATTTGGTGTTTAAGCCTCTCACATTCGTAATATGCAATTCACAAGAATGATATTTGGTACCAGATATAAGATACAGCCCAGAAATAGCTGTTTGTAATTTTATCGAAATCGGTTCAGATTTGGATATAGCTCCCATATATATCTTCATCCGATTTCGGGTTAATTGTGCACCAAATGGCCGATATAAGTCCAAATGGACTGAATTTTAGTACATCGGACCAAATTCAGCCTAGAAGCAAGTATATCAAATTTAGTGAAAATCGGTTCAGATATAGATATAGCAACCATATATATGTTTCATCCGATTTAGTGTTTTAGTCCCTTACATTCGTAATATTCACTCCACAACCGTGATATTTGGTACCAGGTATTAGTTGGAGCACAGGAATAGCTGTTTTAAATTTTATCGAAATCGGTTCAGATTTGGATATAGCTCCCATATATATCTTCATCCGATTTCGGGTTAAATGTGCACTAAATGGTCAATATCAGCCCAAATCACCTGATTTTTCGTACATAAGACCGAATTCAGTCTAGAAGCTAATACGTCAAATTTGGAGAAACCCGGTTCAGAGATAACTATAGTTCGTAAAATGCACGATAGAATTAGATAGATTTTGATTTTGTACCAAATATCTCATAGAGAAATGCCCTGTATAAACCCTTTTACGAGAGCTCTACTTAATATGCATAGTGGTGTAGGGTATCATATAGTCGGCCCCGCCCGACTTTTGAGCTTTCCTTACTGGTTTCTAATGTACATTTGTAGTGTTTTTTACATTTTGTTTTTGAATTCGAATATTAATACCAATTTATTTAATTGACTTTATTACATTGAAGTGTAGCACTGAATTATTTGGTGGCGAAACGAAATAGATGATATCGAAATAATTTAACGCGGTCATACCAAAGTTAAATGATAATTACTCATTCAAAATCGCGGAAAAAAGAGATCTCATTGCAAGAATTCTAAAATCGGGAAAAAATCGAAAAAAAAAATTTCAATGGAATCGAATTTTAAAATAATAGTACATTCTATTGACAAACTTCGCAAGGACCTTTATACTTCTGCTGTAAAAAATCGTCGAACAATTTGAAGATTTTTTTACCCTACACCACATAGTGGTAAGAGTATTATGTCTTTGTGCATTTGTATGTAACATGGAGAAGGAAGCGAGATAGAACCATAGTCAGTCCGTCTGTCCATGTATTCTTGTAAACAAAATGCAGGTCGCAAATGCAATGCAGGTTTTTATCCAATTGAGATGAAATTTTCCAAACAACATTTGTTTGGCCCAAGGACAACCCTATTGAAATTGGAGATAATCGGTAAAAATTTAGATATAGCTCCCATATTCGTCCGATTTACTTTTTATTGTGCACCAAACGTGTGATACCAGCACGAATAAAATGGAATTTTGCACATACAACCGAATTAGGCCTGAAAATAAATATGCCAAATTTGATCGAAATCGGTTCAGATATAGCTATAGCTCCCATATATATTGTTCATCCGATTTGTTATTTTTGTCCTCCGCAGCCGTAATATGCACTCTATAAGAACAATACTTGGAGAAATATATCAAATGCAGCTCAGAAATACATTTGCTAAATTTTATCGAGATCGGTTCAGATTTGGATATAGCTCCCATATATAACTTCGTCCGATTTAGCTTTTATTGTGCACCAAACATCTAATATTTGCCCAAATGGGATGGAATTTGGCACATACGACCGAATTGAGTCTAGAAGCTATCATGCCAAATTGGTTGAAGGTCGGTTCAGATATAGCTATAGCTCCCATATATATTGTCCATCTGATTTGTTGTATTTGTTACCCACATCCGTAATATGCACTCCGTAACAACGATATTTAGGGAAATATCAGAAATATCTTTGCCAAATTTTATCGAGAACGGTTCAGATTTGGATATAGCTCCCATATATATCTTTATCTGATTTTAAAAGATACAAATGCCTCGGCATATTTAGTCCTTTGAACTTTAAATAATAATTATAATCATAGCATGTATGATTAAGTTCTCCCATAAAAACTTTTAATTGTTATGTGGAGCTCTACTAAATTAGCAAAGTGGTCTAGGGTATCATAAAGTCGGCCCCGCCCGACTATAGGACTTTCTTTATTGCTTTTTCAATTTGTTTTTCTTCTTTTGTCAATTTTTATATAATGTACGTTTTTTCTTCAATTGGCTTATCTTATTGAATTCAATGGATTTTTTGTGAATAAAATAAAGAATAATTTTTCACTGTCTGTCTAAAATTGGCATCTAGCTATCACTCCAGGGACTACATCGTGCTTCAACTGGAAGATGCGAACACATTTAAACAAACAAAAACAACCGAAAAAGCGTTATGGAGCTCATTTCAAAACGTGGACCTAATTCTTTCGTATGACAATAACCCGTCCAATGAGAGCCCAAAATGCAAAATTCTTTGGGACTGCAATCAGTAAAATACCGAATATAAAGAGTACAAAATATCGGAACGGATTGGGATTGGATGTAAAAAGGATTTCTATCCTTCCAGAAATTCCTCCAAACATTCAATATACCTTAAATCGCTTTTGCAGGTCATGATATGGGTCATAACCCCCGTATAAGGGTACAAACCGATTTCAATTATATTTTACATTTCAACCATATTTTTCATACTAAATTCAGAAAAATGAGAAAAAACCATACTCGCAAAAAATGATCACTTTTTGGTATAACCATACTACTACTTTTTTATTTTTTTGGCCCTTATTTGGCATCTTTGTTTCTAAGGGTGTGGAATATATCTTCTCATGGAATTTAAAATTTTTCGGAGTAGGGTCCATCATGGTCTTGACTACATTCAGCAATTGATTTGGCTAAACAATTATATATAGATTACTCTGGGGTAGAGAACCATTCTTCAGTTAATTGTCCACATAGGCATTTATGTGTACCCCATGTCCACTATCCTAACCAATATATGGTCAGAAAAGAAAATTTTGTATTCTATGGAATTTGTAACCCCCATGAGAATATATAAAATAAACTCCGAAATGTTAAACTGGGACTCATTCAGACGGAAATTGTGGCAGAAACATGAAAAAATTACGAATGATAGAAAGTAGTATGGGACTGAACATTTGTTCAATCGTCATTGAATCATAATATGATGAAAAATATGGACTTTATGGGGTCTCCAACGCACGATTTAAAATATCCCAAAAATTACTCCCATCTTACGGTAATGGGTGACTACTCTGATCATTCTGCCCTCAATTACCAGGTGGACAAAACTAAATAGCACGCAGCACGGTATTCTAAACGTTGGAAATACAAATTCTAATTTACAGCTTATTTGAATGGAAAATGTTGCCAAGCTCTGATCAATACCCAAAATTGAGCTAAGTTTTCATATGGTACTATCATAAATGTTCTATATCATATAGGTTTTGAACACTCAAATTAAAGCCTATGGCTGAAGAATTAGGTCAGACTATTTAAAATATCCAAAATCGATGGTAGGTGAACATCTATTATAATTTTTGCCATGAATATTTATTTCCATTTTGAAAGTACTATGGAGTCATTTCTTCTAATTAAAATTCAGTCAGATCTGCAATCTATTTTAAGTTTTTTTTTCTTTTTTGTTCGAATGCAAAATGTAAAAAACGCCTTTTTGGTAAGATATGCGACTTTGGAGTGTACCGAAGTACGTATGTAATTCCATCGGTGGCTACCGATGGGATAACCCTGATAATTGACTAATCACAATAGATTTGACTATATAAAACATACATTACATTTATTTGATTGGTAATTATCTGGTAGATAGTTGGTACGTAAGCTTAATTCATTGATAGCTCTATCTCACTAATAGCGCATTTATACTACATATTAAAGATTAACCCACCGGGTTTAATAGATTAAGTGGTTTAACTCTATGTGTTTAGATAAACAGTGTACAAGAGCATCCACTGTGTTGCTGTTTAAAAAGAGATAATTTAAGAGAAAGAAACAATTCAATTTTTCTTTATATTAAACGATTCGTTTCAATTGTTTTGAACATGAATATTGGGCAAGAATATTTATAAAGAGCATTGATACAAAAATGTGTACATAATTTTCTAACACTCATTTGTTGACGATTTTAAAGAACTAAAAGAAATTAGGCTTGCGAGAGAGCTCATGTACTTGAATAGCCCTGGTTTAGATACGAGTAGACTCTTTAATACCGCTCAGCTGATGTTTGTTTGCGTATACATACATTCATATTGGTAACATTCCGCAAGGAAATTAATGAATATTCCAACGTATTATAATGAGCAAATAAAAATTTTTGTTTTTATACCCTACAACACTATGTGTTGGGGGTATTATAAGTTTGATTGGACAAGAAATTATGTAACACCTCGAAATATTGGTTTCCCACATAGGAAATTATATATGGATTTTCCTATCTCGCCGAACTGAGTCGATCTAGCTATGTATGTCCATCCGTCCGTCTGTCTATGTTAATTTGTAATCACTCTACAGGTCGCAATTATGGCCCGATCTTCACGAAATTTAGAATGGCGGTGCGGTTAGAGCCAGAATAGAACCCTATTTCTTTTGGAGATGATCGCATAATATTTAGGGGTTGATTTTGCAGTTGTTCTACAGGTGGCAATTATAGACCAATCGACGCGGAAATTAGCACGGGGCTAGAGCTTAGGGCTGGGCAGAAGCCTTCTAATTTTGTTGGTCATCAGGTAATATTTAGTGGCTGAAACAGACCATAACATTTGTGTCAAATAAAAGTCAAATTTACCATTAAACCGCGAATATTTTTAATCCTGGCGAAATCACAAATAGACAAATAGGTCAATTCTGACCGTTACGTAGATGCCGATAGTAAATATGTCAGATACATATAGCGAAATATATACAATGTGTATATACAAAGGAAGTGGATGTTAGCTAGAATGCTTATATCTAAAGAATGGTTGGAACGATTTTGACAAAATTTGTCAATTTAGAATGCCCTCTCGCTATAAATGAATAAAATCTAAAAAATCGTATAAAAGATGCCAATAATGATGGTAATATTGATTTTGTAGTGTTTTGTGACATTTTTCTATTTTTTCATATTTTTTATTGCATACGATTTTTTCAATTTGCTTATAATATTGAAGTATATATTTTTTCACCTTACAACACAGATTGGGGATATTATATAAGTATTGCAAATATCGTCCGATCCTCACAAAAATATTCACAAGGGTAGGGTTGGGCTCAGAAGGGCTAGGCCTATTGTTTTCAAAGATGTCCGCAATATATTAGGGGTTGAAATGGACCACCACCTAAAAATTTTCCTGATTTTGCATCCGTTATAAAGGTCACAAATAGAAACCAAAGGACTCGAAATCTCGCATAAAGTTAGAGTTTAGGACAGCGGGTACAATGGACCACTAATTTTGTGTGAAAAAAATGCCAGCCTTACTTACAGTCGATATCCGAATTACACAAAACCCGAACTTCTGGCTTTTTTATGCTGATTTCGTTGACGAATTTAGCCAAATATTTTAGACAAGCAAATCATATAGATGAGTCTGTCTATATTTGGAGATACAGAGGGGCTTCTTGCTTTTGGAGATGATCGTAAAATATTTAGAGGTTCAAGTGAACCACAGAAAAACTTCCTGATCACAAAATTTAAGCCAATCGACACACCTGTGAAGAGAGTTAAGGACAGGGAAGTGTTGTAGGGTATATCATAGTCGGCCCCGCACGACTATAGCCTTTGCTTACTTGTTTGTTATTATTCTAATGCAAAATATATATTTTTTTCGTTATTATGCACACTGCACACCGGTTTTAAAATAATGATCCATCATGAGTAAATCTATTTTTGTGTGGTAAATCTGGTTGAATAATTCTACTTTAAGGAAAACACCATTAAAATTTGGTATGTAGAGTATGTGATAAGTTCTATCTTCTGTGGCAGTATATGCTGAAATAGGCCCATGATTGCATAAATCACCCGTATAGCAAGACCTCCAAATATATTGTAATTTGGTAATTTTAGACCCATTTTAAGAGAGTTTTTTTTTTCAAATTTGGTATTCAAAACTCGCAATAGATAACAGCTAATGTAGCAAAAAATCTGGACCATCGGTCTTACGGTATTTTGAAGACTTTTTATCAACCGATTTAACTGGCAAAAATGGAAGTGGGCCTAATTATTTTCATGGTGGAGGGTATTGAAAGATTGGCCTGGATGAAATTAACACATTTTTACTACTTTTAAAATAATACAACCGCCAAAACTAGAAACTATATAGGCAATTTACTGCTACAAAATACTGAAAAAGCAATTTTGAAACTACTTTGTCGGAGGTTTCTCTATAGAGGATATAAGAAAGTGTGAATATAATCGTGCAATGAACTGCCATTGCGAAGTGTAGATACCGAATTTCTAACGATTTCGGTAAAATGAATTTCGCTAAGGTTCTGGCAAATGATATGGAATTCAAAACAACTTCTTTTGAAAATGTGTATTCTTTGCCAAAATACCGAATATCAGTACCGTTATATGCGAGCTACAGAAAAGCGCGAACCTATGCAGAAAGTAATCTGTCACAAAAATAGAATCCATTAATAAACGTATAAATTAAATATTAAACATTTTCATTGTAAAAAATGTGGAAAACCATCCGAATACAGAATATCGGGAGGTGCCGTTGTATGGAGGCTATATGAAAACCCGCGTATGTATATATACACTGGTGGCCAAATCTAAAGCAACAAAAATCGCCAAGACAATAAATACCCTGTAACTTTTACGAAAGTAAACAACCCATATTTTCTTCCAGTCTTAAATGAGGTACTTTATTCACTTAAAAAAAAAATAAAAATAAAAATACAAAAATAATTTTGAATGAAAAATAATATATATGGAAAATAAAAATGACCCAATTTTTGTTTGTTCAAAACTAAAGCAAATTTTTAATTTTAGAATAATTAAATTAGGCTAGTAGTCGATAGCATAACCATTTTTTTGATAGTAGCTGCACAGCTACGAGACAGTGAATCTATAACACTGCGGCCTGAGTCTTTCATTTTTGGCCTTCTCACCGTAAATTTTTTCATGTTTGAGTCTTTAATATTTAACGTAGACTCATCCCAGAATAAAATGTGATTCCATTGAACTGGATTCCAATTAATATTATCGTTTCCGAAACTCATCCTGGCTTTCCTATTATTTCAGATATAAATAGATTTTTTGATGCTTTACGGGCATGCAGACCAGCTGACACTAATCGCCTTCGCACTAATCTTGAGCTTATATCCAATAATAGCACTCTTACCAATTCAGTTGAACTCTTAAATGGTTGTTTTTTTATTTCTCTCACAATTTGTTGACCAGTAATCCAGCTTCATAAAACCGACTTAGTATACGAGAAATCACAGAAATATTTATGAAATATTTCTCGGAAACCATTTTCTGCGATAGCTTGTTTTCATAGTCACTGGTAGTTTGCTGTTTTATTCATGCATTGTATTTGCTTCTAGCCGTTTTAAACTTTTTTGATCAGTTCTTAAAAAAAACGAAAACAATCACGCAAAAAGCGATAAATATAATAGGAAAAACAACTAAAATTGTATCGATCATATGAATGTACAATAGAGTTGGTTTTGCTTTGTCCAAGCCAAAATCGGGTTAATTGATTTCACCGGAATTTTTATTTTTTTGAAAATTGCCGAATTTGTACCAAATGGTGGAGGGTATATAAAGTTCGACCCGGCCGAACTTACAGCTTTTTTTACTTGTTATACCCTCCACCATAGTATGGAGGGTATATTAAGTTTGTCATTCCGTTTGTTCACCTCGAAATATACATTTTAGACCCCACAAAGTATATATATTCTTGATCAGCATAAAATTCTATGTCCGTCCGTCTGTCCGTCTATTCGTCTGTCCGTCTGTGGAAATCACTCTAGCTTCCGAACGAAATGAAGTAGGTTGATAAAATTTTACTCAAATGTGTATTATGACTGCAGGACTTTTCGGGTCATGTAGGTCCACGTCTTCGTGTAGCCCCCATATAGCGGTACCTCCCGATATGTGGTACTTTGATGATTTTAGCGACATTATTCACCGGAACTATTTCAAATTCGATATTCGGTATTTTGATGATTTTGGCGACATTAATTACAGGAATTGTTTCAAATTTCGCATTTGAAATTCGTAATGGATACTATAGCCTATGGGAGAAAATTGTCTGTGCAGGTCCACGATTTATAACTCCCATGGTACCTCCCTGTATTCGGTATTTCGATGATTTTAGCTAAATTATAAACAGATTTTTTTCAAAATTCGCATTTGAATATTGTAATAGCGTGTGACAAAAGTTGCCTTGCAGGTGATGTGTAACATCAATTGAGAACTGGTGGGCCGATTTGATTCAAATTTTCTTTCGGTTATTTGTAATTTCAGTGGAAAGGTTTTACGAGATGAATTTTCAAGAAAAGCCTCTTTAAAGGTCGAGAAACAGAAAAAATTGAGAGTTGTTTTTTGATATGGAATGTTGTGTAGAATTGTTTCAGAATGCCATTGTTCAATTTCAATTTTTTTATTTTTATTTTTATTAAAATCCGAAGAAATAGTGAAATTTTGCAAATTTTTATATATTATACTAGCTGAACACGGTGCGCATAGCTACCCCTTTTAATTTTATATGGATTCAAAATTTTATTTACGAATATATGTTGGTTAAAAAAAAAACCAAATTTAAAAATTAAAAAAGGCGTAAATAAACAAAATCATTAGAAAAGCAGGAACATGATATGCATACATGAAGGGTTTGTCCTACGGATTTATTTATTTCATAGCAAAAACCAAGCGTGCAGGAAACTGCAATCTTTTGAAGTTGAGTGGCATTTCTATTGCAATTTGTGAATTCGAGTTAGCAACCCCGTAACAAGCGTATTTCAAATTAATTGTTGTGTAGTTTTTTAGTGTTAGCCGAAGGCGATGTAGGTCAATTAAATTCATATCCCAATCTGATCCGATTTAAATATAAAAAATTGACTTTTATACCAAATTCCGCCTCACCTTTCATATTTCATTGAAATTGTGAGAATATATATATATATATATATATATATATATATATATATATATATATATATATATATATATATATATTTGGAGACTGTATCTGTAATCGATCAATAGATATGTGCATATAAAATCTAAATTTTTGGGAGGTACCTCTGATTTTGATGCTATATCTCCAGTTCCAAGTGGGATACCAAAAATGTATATAGCCTATGTTACTTTCAGGCGATGTTGTAGTAGACATGGCAATTTTGAGGAAAATCTGTTCAGCGGTTTTCGAGTCCATAAATTACAAACAAACAAACAAACATTCAAACATAAATTTCAATTCTGATTAGACAATACTTCCCAAAGCATCAAACCAATAAAAATCTTAACGCACTTTTAAATTGCGGCTATGGTAAATGGGGAAACTTCTCAGGAATATTGTATTAAAGTTCAAAGATTAACATAAATATTTCGCCTTTATTGCGATTTCAACGAACGGCCGCATACACAGTCGCATATAGTAAAAAGTAAAGACCTCATAACATGGTCTTCGAAAAGTTACGAATTCAAAATTACTCTTGATTCGGACATTATTGCTAAGATCTTTATAATACTGGTAATTGAGGTTTGAAACTTTAATTAAATGCGATGATATAACGAATAGAAAATAAATCATAAAATTGTTTTTTTTTTTGTAATATTTTTGACAAATCATTTAAAACCTCGAAAATGCTTTCGAGCCCTTCAAAATACCTCAAATCGGCCAAGTTAGAGAACATTTGATCGAAGAATATTAGGAGATATTATTATATGAATATATCTAATGAGAACAATTACATACGTTTTGTAACATCAATCATCCTAAGAATAATATAAAAGCCTTTGCAAAGTTTGAAGACGCATATTTAATTTGGTGACCTCTATCGTGATTGAAAATGATGAACGGAGAGTCTAATTTAATCGACAAAGATTTCTACTCTTTAACATATTTTATAGGGTACATAACTTTTATAAGCCGATGATAAATTATTTATGATAGTTAAATTAAAGTCATGTTACTAGGATTTCAATTAAGAAGTTACTATCGATTCTGATTTATGGAAATAATCCATTCAATGGGAACTCAAAATGCAAAATTCAGTGGGACTGCAATCAGCGAAATACTGAATATGAGGAGGTACTGTAAAATGCGGAATATACATAACCATAAATCATAGGCAACGTTATATATATATGTATATATATAATATATTGACCACGCCTCCTTTCACGCCCACTATTTCGTTTTTTTCTAAAATCCTTATATTTCGCAAATAATGAAGATATTGGTTTAAAAATTATTACACGAGATACTATTGACTTTCCCTCCAATCCTAAGTATTTGTTTGGGGGCTGAGGAACTGACCACGCCTACTTTTTAATCTATCTATATATAAAAGAAAGTTGTGCTAGTTACTACGCTTATAACTCAAGAACCGCCGGTCTGATTTTACCGATTCAGGCAAATTCGGTGTTGTCTCTTGGCAGAAAAGAATAAAATCCAAACAAATCGCGGAAAATTGTGCAATTTAAACATTTTCACTTTGACTTTCAAAATGTACAATAGTAAATGTTTAAATGTACATTTGTAGTGTTTTTATTTTTCGATTTTTTTTTTGTTTTTTGAAAATTAATATAATGTGTAGTCTTTTTACGGTAGTATAAAGCGACAACGGACAACAATGCTATTTATAAATTTAAGTATTCAGAAGGGTATACAAAATAAAGAATTATTTCCACCATATAAAAAAAGTAATGTTAATTACTACGCATAAAACGCAAGAACTGCTTGACGGACTTTAACATTTCATATAATTTCGGAATGGTATCTTGCCAAAAAAAGAAATAACAATAATAATAATAATAATAATAATAATAATAATAATAATAATAATAATAATAATAATAATAATAATAATAATAATAATAATAATAATAATAATAATAATAATAGTAATAATAAACATAATAATAATAATAATAATAATAATAATAATAATAATAATAATAATAATAATAATAATAATAATAATAATAATAATAATAATAATAATAATAATAATAATAATAATAATAATAATAATAATAATAATAATAATAATAATAATAATAATAATAATAATAATAATAATAATAATAATAATAATAATAATAATAATAATAACAAATCCCATGAAAATTTGCCAATAAAAATGTGAATGTCGATAGCTAATGTCTAAAAGTGGCATTTAGCTTCCAATTCCAGGACCTACATCGTGCTTCAGCTGGAAGATGCGAACATATTTTAACAAACAAAATTGACCGATAAAGCGTCATGGGACTCATTTTGAAACATGGACCTACTTCTTTCACATGACAATAATCCGTCCAATGAGAACTCAAAATGCAAAATTCATTGGGACTGCAAAATATAAAGGATGCAAAATAGTAGAGTGGATTGGACATTTAGTCAGAAATGGATTTCTTCCTAAACTTTCAAGATACCTTAAATCGCATTTGCAGGTCATCATATGGGTCATAACCCCCGGATAAGGGTACAACTGAATTTCAAGTATATATTCTTCATACTAATATCGGCAAATTTTGGTAATTTGAGAAGAAACCACCTTTGCAAAATATTATTAGGTTTTGGTATAACCATCATAATATTTAAGATATTTTCGGGGTCTTGGCCACTTTTTTCATTTTTTTGGCATCATTTTTTCTAAGCGGCAGAAAATCTCTTCGCTTACAATTTAAAATTTTCAGAGTAGGGCCCATGGTAGAATGAAGAAGTTAAGGTCATGCAAACATATGTGAAGTGAAATTTGATAAGGTAAATTACAGAAAATGCAGAGATGGGTATGCTTGTTTGAAATGACTTTACCTTCTTAATTTTATCATTATGGCCTTGACCACATTCATCAATTGATTTGGCTAAAAATTATATTTAGGCTACTCTAGGGTAGAGAACCATCTTACAGATAATTGTCCACCTAGGCATTATCAACCCAATGTGTGGTCAGTGTAGAAAATTTTGTATTCTACTAAATTTGTAACACCCAAAAAATATTGGATGGATATGTAGATTTGGGATGTACGTGCATATGAAATAAACTCCAACATGTGAAACTGAGACTCATTCAGTCGGAAATTGCGACAGAAAAATGAAAAAATTACGAATATAAGAAAGTAGCACGTGACCAAACATTTGTTTGATCATCATTGAGTTATGCTATTATTATGGGGTCTCCAACACACAATTTAATATATATATATATATATATATATATATATATCAGTTGAGGTTTGGATATAGCCAACATATATATTTCGGACGATTTCATATATGTTATGCACCAAACATGATATATATGACCGATACCAATGAAATTCAGAATTTTTGGGAGGTACCTCCGATTTTGATGCTATATCTTCAGTTCCAAGTGGAAATTCAAAAATGTCTATAGCCTATGTTACTTTCAGGCGATGTTGCAGTATATACGGAAATTTTCAGGAAAATCTATTCAGCGGTTTTCGATTCCATAAATTACAAACAAACAAACATACAAACATTTTCCTCTTTTATAGATATAGAGAAGAGATATATATACATATATATATATATATATATCAGTTTCTCTCTCTCTCTCTCTCTCTCTATATATATATATATATATACTAGCTGAACCCGGTGCGCTTCGCTACCCCTTTTGATTTTATATGCATTCAAAATTTTATTTACGAATATATGTTGGTTAAAAAAAAAAACAAATTTAAAAATTAAAAAAAATTATTGCACTACTTTAATGCGTAAATAACCAAAATGACATACATACACGAAGGGTTTGTCCTTCGGATTTATTTATTTCATAGCAAATACCAAGCGTGCAGGAAACTGCAATTTTTTTAAGTAGAGTGGTTTTTCTATCGCAATTAGTAAATTCGAGATATCAACATACTTCGCCGTAATAAGCGTATTTCAAATAAATTGTTGTGTTGTTTCTTAGTGTTAGCCTAAGTCGTTGTGGGTCAATGGTTCTTATTAAAATCATATCCCAATCTGATCCGATTTAAATATAATTTTAAAAAAATTACTTTTACACGAAACTCCGCCACACCTTTCATAATTCATTGAAATTGGTGCGTCAAATATGTGAAATCGGCCGAGAATATATATATGGGAGCTATATCCAAATCTTAACTAATTTCCAATTAATTTATCACATTTATTATTATAACCACATTCCACCACACATTCTGAATTTCATTGGAATCGGTCATATATATCGTGTTTGGTGCATAATATGTATGAAATCGGCCGAAATATATATGTTAGCTATATCCAAACCTCAACTGATTTCAATATAATTTGGCAATTTTTGCTGGTGCCAGATTTTGTCTCTCTCGCTTTGGGTGCATCAAATATGTGAAATCGGCTGAGTATATATTTGGGAGCTATAATCACATCTGAGCGTATTTGAATATAATTTCTCAAATCTATTTTTGTACCAAATTTAGCCACTCATGCCGAATTTCGTTGGAATCGGAAATACGTATCGTGTTTTGTGCATCAAATATGTGAAATCGGCGGAAAATATATATGAGAGCTATATCCAAATCTGAACCGATTTTAATATATTTTGACTAATTTATTTTCTAATCAAAATCCCGTTACATATTCCAAATTTCTTTGGAATCGAACATACATATCGTGTATGGTGCATAAAATACATGAAATCGATCGAAAATATGTATGAGAGCTATATCCAAATCTGAACCGATTTTAATATAATTTGACAAATGTATATTTGTTTTAATTTCTGCTACACATTCCAAATTTCATTGAAATTAGAGATACATAGCGTGTTTGGTGCATCAAATACATGAAATCGGTCGAAAATATATATTGGAGCTATATCTAAATCTGAACCGATTTCAATTTAATTTGACAAATTCACTTTGGCTCCTAACTCCGTTACTTATTTTAAATTTCATTACAATTGGAAATACATGTCGTGTTTGGTCCACCAAATACATGAAATCGCCCGAAAATGTATATGGGAGCTATATCCAAATCTGAACCGATTTCAATATAATTTGGGAAATAAATTTTTTAGATAAAATCTATCACATGTTTCAAATTTCATTGAAATTGGGGATGCATAGCGTGTTTGGTGCATCAAATGCTTGAAATCGGCCGAAAATATATATGGGAGCTATATCCAAATCTGAACCGATTTCAATATAATTTGACAAATTTATTTTCGGATTAAATCCCGTCACGCATTCCAAATTTCATTGGAATCGAACATTCATATTGTGTTTGAGGCATCAAATGAACGAAATCGGTCGAAAATATATATGGGAGCTATATCCAAATATGAACCGATTACAATATAATTTGGCAAACTTATTTTTGTTCCAAATTCCGTTACGTATTCCAAATTTGGAGACTGTATCTTTAACTAATCAATATATATGTACATATAAAATCTAAATTTTTGGGAGGTACCTCCGATTCTGATGCTATATCTCCAGTTCCAAGTGGAAATTCAAAAATGTATATAGCCTATGTTACTTTCAGGCGATGTTGCAGTATATATGGAAATTTTTAGGAAAATCTATTCATTGGTTTTCGAGTCCATAAATTACAAACAAACAAACAAACAAACAAACAAACAAACATACAAACATTTTCCTCTTTTATAGATATAGATATATATATATATATATATATATATATATATATATATATATATATATATATATATATATATATATATATATATATATATATATATATATAACAACGATCCTCCTATATATATATACATATATATAGCAACGATCCTAGTTGCCGAGCCGTACTTTTAGTGTTTAATGCATATTTTTTGTATATAATGAGTAATGAATCCATAGTAATTTCTAAATAGAAATAAATATTCATGGCAAAAATTATAATAGATGTTCGCTTACCGTTGGTGTCAGATATTTTAGCAAATGTTTAAATGTACATTTGTAGTGTTGTACTTTTGGTATTGAAAACGGGTCATGTAGGTCCACGTCTTCGTGTAGCCCCCATATAGCGGTACCTCCCGATATGTGGTACTTTGATGATTTTAGCGACATTATTCATCGGAACTATTTCAAATTCGATATTCGGTATTTTGATGATTTTGGCGACATTAATTATAGGAATTGTTTCAAATTTCGCATTTGAAATTCGATTTATAACTCCCATGGTACCTCCCTGTATTCGGTATTTCGATGATTTTAGCTAAATTATAAACAGATTTTTTTTCAAGTTTCGTATTTGAATATTGTAATAGCGTGTGACAAAAGTTGCCTTGCAGGTGGTGTGTAACACCAATTGAGAACTGGCGGGCCGATTTGATTCAAATTTTCTTTCGGTTATTTGTAATTTCAGTGGAAAGGTTTTACGAGATGAATTTTCAAGAAAAGCCTCTTTAAGGGTCGAGAAACTGAAAAAATCGAAAGTTGTTTTTTGATATGGAATGTTGTGTAGAATTGTTTCAGAATGCCATTGTTCAATTTCAATTTTTTTATATTTTTTTTTTTTTATTAAAATCCGAAAAAATAGTGAAATTTTGCAAATTTTTATATATTATACTAGCTGAACACGGTGCGCATAGCTACCCCTTTTAATTTTATATGGATTCAAAATTTTATTTACGAATATATGTTGGTTAAAAAAAAAAAACCAATTTAAAAATTAAAAAAGGCGTAAATAAACAAAATCATTAGAAAAGCAGGAACATGATATGCATACATGAAGGGTTTGTCCTACGGATTTATTTATTTCATAGCAAAAACCAAGCGTGCAGGAAACTGCAATCTTTTGAAGTTGAGTGGCATTTCTATTGCAATTTGTGAATTCGAGTTAGCAACATATTTCCCCGTAACAAGCGTATTTCAAATTAATAGTTGTGTAGTTTTTTAGTGTTAGCCTAAGGCGATGTAGGTCAATTAAATTCATATCCCAATCTGATCCGATTTAAATATATTTTTAAAAAATTTACTTTTATACCAAATTCCGCCTAACCTTTCATATTTCATTGAAATTGTGAGAATATATATATATATATATATATATATATATATATGTATATATATATATATATATATATATATATATATTTATTTATGTATATATATATATATATATATATATATATATATATATATATATATATATATATATATATATATATATATATATATATATATATATATATATATATATATATATATATATATTCTGACCAAACATTTATTTGATCATCATTGAGTTATGCTATTATTATGGGGTCTCCAACACACTATTTAAAAATAGTTCCCATCTTACGGGTGTAAAAGAATAATTATCTTTGACTATTCTAAAATCATTCAGCCCTCAATTACGAGGTAGACAGCGCGAAATACAAAGTCCAAATTACAGCACATTTGAATGGAAAATGTTTCTAAGCTCTTTATAATACAAAAAATTGAGTTGGGTTGTCACCTGGGGATATTATAGATGTTCTATATTATATAGGTTTTTAACAGTCAAATCAAAGCTTATAGCTGAAAAATAAGACCAGGCTGGAAGACGTGGACCTACATGACCCGTTTTCAATACCAAAAGTACAACACTACAAATGTACATTTAAACATTTGCTAAAATATCTGACACCAACGGTAAGCGAACATCTATTATAATTTTTGCCATGAATATTTATTTCTATTTAGAAATTACTATGGATTCATTACTCATTATATACAAAAAATATGCATTAAACACTAAAAGTATATATGTATATATATATAGGAGGATCGTTGTTATATATATATATATATATATATATATATATATATATATATATATATATATATATATATATATATATAGAATTTGAAACAATTCCGTTAGAAAAAGAGACTTAAATCACGTAAATACCTATTATCGAGGGGCTATATAAAAGTGGGCCGGCATGGTCTAATACCAAATTTTAGTACGGGTACGGGACACAAAAGATTTATTCACATTTAAATGCTGAAGTGCTGTAAGTATAGCCACTTGTGCTTTTTTAGCCAAATATAAAACAAATCACACAATCGCGCTTAAATTCCATTACTTTTTTCTGGGAAATTCTCACCAAAATGCTTTTGTACGCTTGTAAACAATGTAATGATCTGTCACTGGAAAAATTTAAACAGCTGTCGGACGAGTGGCTTAGAAATGGCAGCAGTCTGAAATTGGTTGCAGTTTTCCATCTAATCCTCTATATCATTTGATCGGCCAAAACGAGCCTCATTGAAATTACAGTTTTAGAAACTAGGTCTCTTTGGACCCAATTCGTTCAGACATTTGGAGTCGATCTAGCGATGTTCGTCCATCCGTCTGGCTGGTGGTCACGAAAACTCTCGAGTGGATTATCTGGTTTGGTCCAAACTTTGTACATAGTAATATTATTATCAAACTTAGATCGAAGACAAATGTGGTCAAAATGGTCGACCCCAAAGGATCAACATTTTCAATAATTATAACTCTTTTAGGATGTGATGTAAGAGTCCGATTGTTTTCAAATTATCTGCTCAAAGTATACTAAATGATTATTTATCTGCGTCAAACATTAAATAACGTTGACATTATGCAACTCACTTTTATACGTTTTTTATTTATTGTTAATTTTGATACACGCACTCTCGAAATAATTTTATCATAGTTTTGTAGTACAATTCGCAAATGTTTGTAATTTAAAATATATTTTCATATGTAGTGTACCCCGTGATAACTTCGATATTTGCAGTCCAGATCAAATCAAATCTTGATGGCAAAGAACCATCTATAAGAAACGCAGTGGATAATAACTTTATAATAGGAAAAAAATGGTGACAAATGTTTTTGCCAACAACGCGGATATTTTTGAATTTTCTGTGGGACATGCCGGATCTCGATGGATCGTATTGAAATAAGTTCACATAGGTTCAGATAAATGTTTTTTATGCTGCACACTGTATGTATATCGAAAATGTATATACAACTGAACGGCGTTTTCTATTCTTTTTTTACTCTAAACGCAAAATAATTAGTGTTGACATTACTATTGAGGGCATATTGACTTTGAGAAGGCTTACATTTAAGCATAACTATATGATATATGACATACAATTGAAAATTATTAAATAAACGCAGCATGACATAAGAGGAAATGTGAAGGCAGAATAGGCAGTAGGTTTTTTCCATCATTAACAGATGGATTTGCCCAATACAATCATGTACTACAGTACCTGGTATCTGTGGTGTACGAAAATGCATAATTTAATTGATTGCCTTTCAATCACTTCGAAAAACAAATGCTTGTCTGAATATGGATTGTCTGTTTGTTTACCCTTGGGCAAATTCATTATCTAATGGAGAATGACTTACCTATTGAAAGCACTCCTGCATCATGAGGACGTAGAATGTGCGTAAAATAGATTTTTAAACCAGAGTTGTCTGCCATTTGTCTAGTCGGCAGCTGTGTTAAATCAGGCTGTAAATTATTGTAATGTGTCTCCATTAGATAATATTTCGCTTGCCGAGATTCCATCGGATAACCAGTTTCGGCGGGAAAAGTAAAGCTCTGAAAAGAAAATAAAAACGGAAATGGAATGGAAAATATTTTAATTAATAAGTATATCAAAACATAATTATATATCACACATATGCTTGGACGGTCGTTTATGTTCTCTACTAAGTTTTATGTGGGATATATAATTGTATATTATTTTAACATTTGTATTTAATGAATTTTTGAAAATAACTCACTGTAAATAGTTATATAATTTAACAAAGTTTTTAGCTAATAAATATATAATATTACATACAATCGTCAAACCCAAAAGGAAGTTAAATATTCACTTTTTCATTCGAAAGGATGAATCTCAGTGGAAAGTTGTTCTTGTTACAGGCAAGTTTATCGGTGTATTCAGAGATACATCATGCTAGTATTTGTTATGCAATCCCATCGATTATTTAGAAAATTTAAAAAGTTCTGAAGGCTACATATGAAAATCCTAAAATAATTCCTCCCTGCTGTTATCAATATCCGATTTTTTCCAATCCACATATTTTACGATAGTGGCAATGATAGAAAAATGTACTTACATTTGAACCGCGTGACCAAGAAGCGACAATTGCATTGCATGCTAATGGAATGTCCCGGGCTCCCATACATTGTTTGCCCTGTTCGCGCGCCATTTCTTCCAGTTCCTGATGTGTTCCATGACATTCTCTTAGGGTGATGTGCTGTAGATAATGCACACTAGACGGCGAGTCGTATATCGGTTCATACTTTCAGGCAAAAACACAAATTGGGACAATAAAAGAGTATAAACATTTTTGGAAATTATTCTACGGTCATTGCAGAAACCATGCACAATATCCATGCGGAGGAACAGGCAAGTGGCTCAGCAGGATTTTGGCATAATTGAAACTACAAATGAGTGTCATAATGGGGGACATGAATGTGTATGCCCCTAACCAAATTGCACATCGACGTGCTGCTTACCCTAATTAGGTGGTGTTTATGCTTCATGTCTTCTAGTTTGAACATTTCGCACCAAATCAGTGTATCATCTGTGCCAGGTAGTTCAACATCTTCGTTGCGAAGTTCCAAGATGCGAATATGGTCGAAGTGTTCATATTGCGACGAAGCTCGCTGTGTTAACAACATTGGTCTATATGGACGAAATGATGAAGCTGGATCTGGTAATCTGCCGGGCTTCGCGGATCCATGTGGTGGGTCTTGCTCATTGTACATATATAAAATTCGCATTGTATCATTCTGAAAATAAATTAAAGACATATGGAATTCATTTGAAGAGATACCAATAGTTAACAAGTAAAAAATGAACAAATATCGGGCGATACCCCATATGAAGTAAATCATACAAACACTGTTTTTTATTTTTTACCCATATTACTACAAGGGGTATAGAGGGTGAGAAAAAAACTGCAACAAAGTCAAATGCCATAATTTTTCCATTTTTATACCCTCCACCATACTATGGAGGGTATATTAACTTTGTCATTCCGTTTGTAACTCCTCGAAATACTCATGTCAGACCCAACAAAGTATATATATTCTTGATCAGCGTAAAATTCTAAGGCGATTTAGCGATGTCCGTCTGTCTGTCTGTCTGTCTGTCCGTCTGTCTGTCTGTCTGTCCGTCTGTCTGTCTGTCTGTTGTAATCACGCTATCTTTCGAATGAATTGAGATAGATGGCTTAAATTTTGCACACATGTTTATTTTTCCAGTAGGCAGGTTAAGTTCGTAAATGGGCCATGTAGGTCCACGTTTTCATATAGCTCCCATATAACGGTAACCCCCCTATATTCGGTATTTTGATGAGTTTAGCGACGTTATTCACCGGAATTGTTTCAAGTTTGGTATTTGAAGTTCCAAATGGATACTACACCCTAAGATAGAAAATTGTCTGTGCAAGTCTATGTCTTCGTATAGCCCCCATATAACGGTACCTCCCGATATTCGGTATTTTGATGATTTTAGCGACATTATTCACGGGAATTGTTTCAAATCTGGTATTTGAAGTTCCAAATGGATACTACACCCTAAGACAGAAAATTGTCTTTGCTGGTCCACGTCTTCGTATAGCCCCAATATAACGGTATCTCCCTATATTAGGTATTTTGATGATTTTAGCGACATTATTCACTGGAATTGTTTCAAATTTGGTATTTGAAGTTCCAAATGGATACTACACCCTAAGACTGAAAATTGTCTGTGCAGGTTCACGTCTTCGTATAGCCCCCATATATCGGCACCTCGCTATGTTCGGTATTTTGATGATTTTAGCGACATTATTAACCGGAATTGTTTAAAATTTGGTATTTGAAGTTCGTTATGGGAACTACAGTCTGTGACAGAAAATTGCCGGTGCGGGCGCAGCGTCAAATTTGAATATGGTAATGGCTTATGACAACGAATGCATATGTATGTCCACGTCGTATAGACCCCAATATAACGGCTATATTCGGTATTTTTAAAATTTTAACAGAATTTTTTAAGGATTTTATTTTTTGAAAATTTCCAAATTCGTTGCAAATGGTGGAGGGTATTAAAAGTTCGGCCCGGCCGAACTTACTGCTTTTTAACTTGTTTTTTTTTAATTTTATTGAATGAAAGCAAAAATCGGAAATAGCATCAAATTTTAGTATAAGTTTAGATTTGTTCGAATTGGTCAACTTTGGCACGAATTATGGCCTTCAAACGGCCAATGAAACCGTCACACGCTGCCCAAATGTTCCTCAGCGGTATTTTGGCCCATTCCCGGTGAAGCGCTTGCTTGAGGTGGTTGACACTTTGGTATTTTTTAGTGCCAACCTTTTATTCCAAAACACACCAGACACATTTGTCCAACGGGTTGGTATCCGGAGATTTCGGTGGCCATGGTGTGCTGGAAATGAAGCGAGGAACCTCATTTTGTAACCATTCTTGGATGGCGCGAGCTGAGTGCGATGGTGCTGAGTCCTGTTGGAATGTCCAAGGTCTGCGGCCAAAATGTTTGCATGCCCAAGGCTTTAATACCCCATCCAAAATATTTTCGCGATAATATTTGGCATTTATTCTGATGCCATGGTCAATTAATACGAGCGGAGAGCGACTATCGGCTGTTATGGCTACCCACACCATCACCATGACCAGCGCTTGAGTTCTGGTGGCCAACAGAAGGTGCACATTTTCAGCTGACCTCTTTAGCAAGTAAACATGATAATTTTGTTTGTTAACAAACTGCCGGACAAAGAATGTATTTTCATCGGAGAAACCCAAATTCAGCAGTTCGATCAAGTCGTTTCTTTACTTTTCTAACCATTTCTGCTGATGTTGCTGTTTTCTTCCGTCCACTTCTTTGACGTCGGGCTACGCTACAAGTATTACGGTATCGAGCGATGGTACGAGACTCAAAAGATTTATTCACATTTAAATGCTGGAGTGCTCTAAAGATATACAATAAATCACATTATCACGCTTGAATTCCATTACAAGTAACTTTTTTTTTGGAAAATTCCCACCAAAATGCTGTTATACGCTTGTAAACAATATAATGAGCTGTCACAGGAATAATTCTAACAGCTATCGGACGAGTGGCTTAGAAATGACAGCAGTCTGAATTTGTTTGCAGTTTTTTCATCTCACCCTGTATATCGTTTTATACGTCCAAAACGTGCCTCATCGAAATTACAGTTTTAGAAACTAGGTCTCTTTGGACCAAATTCGTTTCAGAACATTTGGAGTCGATCTTGCGATGTTCGTCCATGTGATGTAAGAGTCCGATTGTTTTTATTACACATATAACAATATTTTATATTAACCCAAGGTCTGGTGGGAAGATGGAAAATATCGGTCCACTCCTTCTGGTATCTTCCCCACAAAGGGTCATAATTATGAATATCCATGAAGCTCATAAAACGCGAAATTAATATCCGATTCCATTCAAGTTCGGTACTTATCGATATTTCCAACAACACAAGATCTGTTATAAAGATGGTAGAAAACCGACCATTTATTTTGGTTCCTCCCCTACATAACGTTCAAGATTTTGAACAACAAATCGTTAAAAGAAATCGAAATAATCATCCAACACATTTAAAAGTAGTTGATTATTTACAACTTGCTATATTTATATATTTCTCTCAACCAGAAACCTGAGATGAATATGAAATTTATGGTTTCGCATAAAATTTATTATAAATGTTCGATTTTCGTGTATACAATATTTTTATCTGTATTAGATGAAGTTTTATCTGATACGAAATGGACAATATTGGCTTATTCCTTCCGAACCTACTCCATTGAGAGTCAACAATGAAATATTTTTATATTTTGAAATATTTTTACCATCAGCCGTATGTCTACAGAGGGTATGTACAATTTGATATGGAAAAAACTTGTCTCTTCGAAATTATGGTTTTAGACCATAGGTTTAAACAAAATCGATTATAGGTCTTTTGGAGTCGATCTAGAGATGTCCGGACATCAGTCTGGCTGGTGCGTATGATAACTGTCGAACGGTGTATCCGATTTGGTTCAAATCTCAATATTTTTATTAGTGCTAGGTCAGGTGCGGAAATATATAATATCTGCTCACTCCATCAAGTACCTCCCAAAATGTTGAATAATTTTAACCCTTAGGAATTGTGAAATAAGAGTTCGATTGTCTTCACATTTAGCATATTTAAATACTTGTACTAAGAGAAGATCTGGTGTAAAGAAGAGATATGTATGTGTTCACTTCTTCTGGTACCTCCCCCACAGCGGGTAACATTTTTGAATAGTCCCGAAGGCCCACATCCCAATACTTCTATTAACACAAGATCTGGTGGGAAGATGGAAATATATCGCACCACTCGATCTGTTACCTCCCCCACAACGAGTTAAAATTTTGAATAATTGTAACTCTTATAAAAATGGTGTGAAGACAGGCCACTTTTTTCGCTACCTCCTAATGGAAAGATGTTTTTTGATACGGAATTTAATGTGAAACTTTTCCGGAATGGTTTTTGGCATATCTGTAAATTTGAAATGTTGGTATTAGCAATGGTTGTGGGTGAACGGATAGTACTATAATCGGAAATTTGTCTATTGTTGCATTCTTCTCAACTTATTTAGGGTGCACAATATTTGTGGTAAACGAAGGAATTTTGCATATACAGGGTGAGATGAAATTGTTCGAAAAGTAAAGAAGCAACTTGATCGAAACCAGCGTCGCAGTGGCTAAAAAATGGATCGTGATCTGAACATATCGTAATTCGGCAAAAATGAAAAATGAGCTCGGGGTAAAGCCATTGAAATTCTAAAAAGTGCAAGAACTTGCACCGCAACAGAAAGGAAATAGACTCAATAGAGCTAAAAAGTTGCTTCGCTGGCCGAAAGTGGAGAACTGACGAATTTGTTTTTTTTTTTTTTTCATTTTGAATTTTTACATTTTGATTGCAAGCAAAAACACACTATCACGCTTGAATTCCATTACGAATAAATTTTTTTTTTCTGAAAAATTCTCACCAAAATGCGCTTGTAAACAATAAAACGAGTCGTCACTGGAATAATTTTAACAGCTGTCGGACGAGTGGCTTAGAAATGACAGCAGTCTGAATTTGTTTGCAGTTTTTTCATGTCATCCTGTAAATAATTCAAACGAAAATGGATTTTTTTGAAAAAAAGTATAATAGAACACGTTATTACCTTTTACCACATGTATATTGTTTCCCCAATACTGAAGGTTCTACTCCAAATGACACGCGAGCGAAAACAAAAACTAAGTTAAAAGACACTACACATTTACCCAATAAAAACCCAATAAAGAAAGTCCTAAAGTCGGGCGGGGCCGATTTTATGATACCCTACACCACTTTGCTAATTTAGTTGAGCTCCACATAACAAGTAAAAGTTTTTATGGGAGAATTCAATTATACACACTATGATTATAATTATAATTTAAAGTTCAAAGGACTAAATATGCCGAAGCATTTGTATCTTTTAAATTCGGACTTGTATTGCCCATTTGGTGCAAAATTAATTTGAAATCAGATAAAGATATATATGGGAACTATATCCAAATCTGAACCGATCTCGATAAAATTTGGCAAAGATATTTTTGAGCTGTATTTGATATATTTCCCTGAATATCGTTGTTACGGAGTGCATATTACGGCTGTAGGTAACAAATACAACAAATCGGATGAACAATATATATGGGTGCTATAGCTATATCTGAACCGATCTTTCACCAAATTTTGCATACTACCTTCTAGACTAAATTCGGTCGTATGTGCCAAATTCCATCCCATTTGGGCAAATATTAGACGTTTGGTGCACAATAAAAGGTAAATCGGACGAAGTTATATATGGGAGCTATATCCAAATCTGAACCGATCTCGATAAAATTTAGCAAAGGTATTTCTGAGCTGCATTTGATATATTTCCCCAAATATTGTTGTTACAGAGTGCATATTACGGCTGCGGAGGACAAAAATAACAAGTCGGATGAAAAATATATGGGAGCTATAGCTATATCTGAACCGATTTCGATCAAATTTGGCATACTTATTTTCAGGCCTAATTTGGTTGTATGTGCAAAATGTCATACTATTCGGGCTGATATTACACGTTTGGTGCACAATAAAAGGCAAATCGGACGAAGATATATATGGGAGCTATATCTAAATTTTTACCGATTATCTCCAATTTCCAATTTCGTCCTTGGGCCAAACAAATGTTGTTTGCAAAGTTTCATCTCAATCGGATAATAAATGCGACCTGCATTTTGTTCACAAGAATACATGGACAGACGGATGGACAGACGGATGGACAGACGGATGGACAGACGGACTGACATGCATAAATCAACTCAGAAAGTGATTCTATGCAGATCATCAAAAGGAACTATGGGCCTATCTCGTTTCCTTTTGCCTGTTACAAACAAATGCACAAAGACATAATACCCTGACCACCTTGTGGTGTAGGGTATAATATACAACGTGTAACAATTCTTTTTATTTCTATGATAAACATAAATTACATTCTCTTCCACGCGTTTTCCACTTTTTGTTGTTATTATATTGCAGATTTTTTTTTGGCGCCAATAATAATAGAAGGTTTGATTAAGTTAAATGTCAGGAAATAGGGAAAAAATATGGCATCTTTGACAACTCGGCATAAGGCCGTGATGTGTTGCCAGATTGTAATTTTTTGTTTACGAGTTTTTGGAAGTGTTATGAACATAATTAAATTAATTTTTTATTCAAATGCTAACTTCAAAAAATGATTTTTTGCCCCAAAAACATGCTCTTAGCCCCATAGGTCGTTTGACTGAATTTAGTCTACAAGCAAAAGATTAAAATGTCTCCGTCGAATTTAGTGAATTTGATATGCCTCCCATATATTAGTGGTGTAGGATATAGTCGTCCCTGCCCGTATAGTCATCCCTGCCCGTATAGTCATCCCTGCCCGGATTTTGACTTGTCCTTACTGGTTTCAGTTTGATTAACTTTATTTAATTGATAAAAATAATTTAACATGGTCCCGCGTTAAAGATAATATCTTTTTAAAAATCGCTAAAAAAAAAAATCAAAAATCAAAAAAATATTGCAAAAATTCTAAAAGCGGGGAAAAATCGAGAAAGAATTTTCAATGGAACCGAATTTCAAAATAATAGTACATTCTATTTACAAGCTTCGTAAGGGCTGGATAGATTTAGGTTTAGCCTATCAACGGAAGCTAAGTACCTCGGTACCATCCTTGACAATAAACTAAATTAGAAAAGTAATATCGAGAAGCGAGCGAAGATAGGCTAAATCGCACTCTATTCTTGCAGAAACTCCATAGGGAAGAGCTGGGTTTTAAACCATATATAATTAAATGGATATATGAATCAATAGTTCGACCAATTCTAATTTATGGTGGGCTAGTATGTTGGCAATCTCTAGGTAAAACTACATTGATAAATGCAAAGAGAAAGATTCGTTACTAATTAGGGGAGCGTTTAAGAGTACGCCCAGTCTGCACTCGACACCCTACTCAACTTAAAACCTTTAAGTTTCTTTGTAGAGGAACAAGTTGCTGGATGTGTCCTCAATGAACTCAGTCAATGCAGAGTCAGTCCTTTGTGAGTCCGGAGATCCTTTAAATTAAACAACGACTGCAGCGTTTTTCAGGAAAGCCATGGAACTGCTGGAAAAAAGAACCAATGAGTTGAATAGACCGGTGACTATTTACGTCGATAGTCAGGCGGCCTTGAATGCTCTCAATTATTTCAATTCTATGGCTATTCTGAAATGCAGAAATGCTCTGGAAAAGTTTAAATTGTTGGTAAAACTTTGTTGGGTCCCTGGCCATTGTAACATATCTGCAATGAATCAGCAGATGATTTGGGCAGAGTCAGTGGATTCAGAGATCGACAGCTCAGTAAAGCCTCCATTATGCCACTTCTTCCAAGTATTGCACAAACACTATCTTGGGAGATTCAATCAGAACTGGCTGACTGGAAAGGGATGTAATGTCTCGAAAAAAATATGGCCAGCGATCTCCGAGCGGAGATCAATGTCGCTCATCTCATTGGCGAAGTCTGACCTAAAGTTTATAGTTGGTCTAATTACGGGACACTGTAACACAAGGGCTTTGACCTCAAAGCAGGGGGCGGGGTGAAACGACACCGAATTCTGCAGGCTCTATCAGCACGAGGAGGAAACCGAGACGGTAAAAGACTTACTTTGCCACTGTGCAACTCTCTTTGGAGTCAGACAGAGCTACTGGGTAAGCAAATTCTGCCCGACTTGTCCTCCTTCTCTGAATGTGACCAGCAGCTATGCTTCAGTTAGCCACAAGACTGAAATGCCTAAAGACAGCACGCTAATTACGGCGTAGCTATACTATCATAATCTTCGTATCCCTATCTTCTAACTCTATCCTTCTTCTCTATTTTCTTACCTCTCCTTATTTCCTCCTTATGCATATAATGCACGATTTTTTCAATTTAGCTTATCATATTGAATTCAATCGTTTTTTGTGAACAAAATAAAGAATTATTTTCACCATATAAAAGAAAGTTATGTTTGTTACAATGCTTATAACTCAAGATCGGCTTGACGGATTTTGACAATTCATATTATTTTGGAATGGTACCTTGGGAAAAAATCGCGTTAAAAGATGCCAATAAAAATATGAATGAAAAATGTATTTGGCGTGAAATTTTTTAAATTTGACATAATATATTGAAGTGTACATATATATTTTATTGTTTTGAATTCTGAATGAACGATATTAAGGACTAACTGAGTGCGCAATACAATGTTAAATGGCGATCTTTCATGTCTAAAATCGGCATCTAGATTTAATCTACAGGACATACATCGTGCTTAAGCTGGAAGATGCGAACACATTTAAACCACAAAAAAAAAAAAACCAGTAAAGAAAGTCCTAAAGTCGGGCGGGGCCGATATTATGATACCCTACACCACTTTGCTAATTTAGTTGAGCTCCACATAACAAGTAAAAGTTTTTATGGGAGAATTCAATTATACACCCTATAATTATAATTTAAAATTTAAAGGACTAAATACGACGAAGCATTTGTATCTTTTAAATTCGGACTTGTATTGCCCATTTGGTGCAAAATTAATTCTAAATCAGATAAAGATATATATGGGAGCTAAATCCAAATCTGAACCGATCTCGATAAAATTTGGCAAAGATATTTCTGAGCTGTATTTGATATATTTCCCTGAATATCGTTGTTACGGAGTGCATATTACGGCTGTGGGTAACAAATACAACAAATCGGATGAACAATATATATGGGAGCTATAGCTATATCTGAACCGATCTTTACCAAATTTTGCATACTACCTTCCAGACTCAATTCGGTCGTATGTGCCAAATTCCATCCCATTTGGGCAAATATTAGACCTACTTAATTTAGAAAAGTTGGTAAAAAGCGAAAATAAAAGCAACTGCCGACTCAAAACTATATTTTTGTTTGAGTAGTTTTTGGATCACTTTTTAATACTTTTCTCAAGTTTTGGTGAAATTGGTCAAAAATGACATTTTTTAGTAATCGGCACCCTTGCCGACTACTGGCAAATCTATTTTTTCTGTTCCTAATGTCGGTATTAAATAATATAAGAGAAAAATACTTGATTTGCATGTTTTAAAGTTATAAAATGATCTTTAGACTCTTATTTACTATTATAAAATATTTCTGATTCCAAAAGTATTAAATTTAATTTTCTTAAATCGATTATTAAGTTGACGCCACCACTAATTATACCCTACACCACAAGGTGGTCAGGGTATTATGTCTTTGTGCATTTGTTTGTAACAGGCAAAAGGAAACGAGATAGACCCATAGTTCCTTTTGATGATCTGCATAGAATCACTTTCTGAGTTGATTTATGCATGTCAGTAGGTCTATCCGTCCGTCCGTCCGTCTGTCCATGTATTTTTGTGAACAAAATGCAGGTCGCATTTATTATCCGATTGAGATGAAATTTTCCAAACAACATTTATTTGGCCCAATGACGAAATTGGAGATAATCGGTAAAAATTTAGATATAGCTCCAATATATATCTTCGTCCGATTTACCTTTTATTGTGCACCATACGTGTAATATCAGCCCGAATAGTATGGAATTTTGCACATGCAACCAAATTAGGCCTAAAAATAAGCATGCCAAATTTGATGGAAATCGGTTCAGATATAGCTATAGCTCCCATATATATTGTTCATCCGATTTGTTACTTTTGTCCTCCGCAGCCGTAATATGCACTCTGTAACAACAATATTTGGGGAAATATATCAAATGCAGCTCAGAAATACCTTTGCTAAATTTTATCGAGATCGGTTCAGATTTGGATATAGCTCCCATATATAACTTCGTCCGATTTACTTTTATTGTGCACCAAACGTCTAATATTTGCCCAAATAGGATGGAATTTGGCACATACCACCGAATTGAGTCTAGAAGGTAGTATGCAAAATTTGGAGAAAGATCGGTTCAGATATAGCTATAGCTCCCATATATATTATTCATCCGATTTGTTGTATTTGTTACCCACAGCCGTAATATGCACTCCGTAACAACGATATTCAGGGAAATATATCAAATACAGCTCAAAAATATCTTTGCCAAATTTTATCGAGATCGGTTCAGATTTGGATTTAGCTCCCATATATATCTTTATCTGATTTAGAATTAATTTTGCACCAAATGGGCAATACAAGTCCGAATTTAAAAGATACAAATGCTTCGTCGTATTTAGTCCTTTAAATTTTAAATTATTATTACAATCATAGGGTGTATGATTGAATTCTCCCATAAAAACTTTTACTTGTTATGTGGAGCTCAACTAAATTAGCAAAGTGGTGTAGGGTATCATAAGATCGGCCCCGCCCGACTTTAGAACTTTCTTTACTGGTTTTTTCTTTACAAACAATCACTATCGCACGCGTTGGAAGACACACACTGACGAAAACCGTTATTCTCTTGTAATAAATGATCGGAGGTCATTGTTTTTTTACAAAAAGAGAGCAGAGAACACTGTTGACGATTTTTTGCAATAATTTCATTATTTGGTCGATTCTATTCTTAGTTATTTAAGTTTAAATTTCAAAACTGCCGACTACTGGGACATGCCGAACTTAGGCGCACTTACCCTATATACCAGTTGTAAATATGTTCCTAAGGGAACATACAATCCAATTTTCAAACATTTCTAAAAATTGTGACTAAAATCAAGAGTAGAGGAACCTCCAAACGGTAGTGTTCTGCCATAGGGGTAAAACCCACTACAGACTCTAAGTATTGAGTTTTAAACTAATCCGTTGGAAAGTGCGTCTACTATCAGCTGAATCCCAAATATGGGGAGGTCTAAAATTATTAACATACTGAACACTTTGAGGTACAATTATATATTAGACACATGAAGTCGTTGGCCGGTATAGCTCATCTTCGAACTTGACCTGACTGCACCCAAAATACAACTCTATGCTAAATTTTAGCTTCCTACCACATGCCGTTTGAAGTCTAGCGTGATTAGAACAGATGGACATGGACATGGACGGACTTAATATGCGCTGCATGCTATGTTTGTTGTGGGTATAAAAATGATATCCAAGAGAATGGTGGCAGTGCACAATTTTTGTAATTCTTACAAACAAATTATTGTTTACAAAAATTTCTTCGTGAATTGATAAGTTAAGTTCGGTCAATGGCGTTCATTCTAATCAAAATAAAAAACCTTGTTAAAATAATAATGAGTTTGGACAAAAAGTTTTGGTTACTTTAGCCGATAGTAATATGGAAAGCAAGGTGGTGAAGAGAAGCTCATGATCGTTCTTGGCCAATTACTTAATTCTATTTAAACTTATATGTTTCTTTACTTAAATGTATTCTGCAGCATTTAATTTTCTTTTAATATTATTAATGTTATCAATTATTAATTCCCCACATTTTCCCTCAATTATACCATTACCATAATTATGTAAGAGTTCACAAAAATAATTTTGGCAAACCTGTGGTTTAAAAAATGTTAATTATAAATGGTTTTTTCCTTCCTGCTTGTTAAAATATGTATCTTACCGACAATGAATTCCTCTATGATAAAATATTTTTGCCAACGACGTTACTATGATATATGTTACTGCCAGTCCTCCACCACCTCGGCGGATGCGGCGGTCTTACTGTACATATTTTATGTGAATATAGTGAGTCATAATGATAGCGAGTAGGCTACGCTGTCTGTACATCAAATACTTTGGCAAAAGTTAAAAATGTGAAGGAAACTGATAACATGTATTTTGAATATTATATTAATGACGTTAAACTTTTAGGCAAAGACTATAGGTAAAACGATACCTATGGGTTGCTTGAAAATATCAAGTAACACAAACCAAACTCATAATAAAGAAAGATAAAAAAAATAAGAAAAAGTTTTTCAACAATCTAAAACCGAATTTATCTTTGTCTAATAATAGTTTAGAATTACTGTTACAAGGGACGCTGGGCAGAAAGCGATCCAAGTGCTTTCAACACTCAAAAACACAAATTTATCGTGCTGAATGACATCGTGGTCAAGAGCGAATTTTTATTAAGACGCCGAATCCGACATTAATAGAACTGTCGTTGAAAATTTCTGCTATGAAGTGGGTCAACATTCTTGAAGGCCAACAATTTCGAACCTCACTTAAATCAAAATCAACTATCCAAACCAAATGTGCAAGCTTAGAAAAAATGACAAAGATAACACAGTATCAAACCAAGGAGTGCACTCTTCCCTTCACATTAAAGAATACAAAAGAAAATCTGAAAGAAGTTACTGGTCGGACCTTGACTGTGGCATTAATCAAAGGATGTTACAGCAAGTTCCGAATAGTACAAGTCTTTGACTTAGACAGGTGGTAAGTCTTCAATGGGGAGGAGCAGGAGGAAGATAGTCTCATTCCAATACAATACGGTGATTTTATATATACAGGTATATACTGTACAGAAAATAAACGAAATAATAGTGGTTAATATGGATAATAAAACGATAACAACAAAGGAGACCATATAAAAACCAGTAAAGAAAGTCCTAAAGTCGGGCGGGGCCGATATTATGATACCCTACACCACTTTGCTAATTTAGTTGAGCTCCAAATAACAAGTAAAAGTTTTTATGGGACAATTCAATCATACACCCTATGATTATAATTATAATTTAAAATTTAAAGGACTAAATACGACGAAGCATTTGTATCTTTTAAATTCGGACTTGTATTGCCCATTTGGTGCAAAATTAATTCTAAATCACATAAAGATATACATGGGAGCTAAATCCAAATCTGAACCGATCTCGATAAAATTTGGCAGATATTTCTGAGCTGTATTTAATATATTTCCCTGAATATCGTTGTTACGGAGTGCATATTACGGCTGTGTAACAAATACAACAAATCGGATGAACAATATATATGGGAGCTATAGCTATATCTGAACCGATCTTTCTCCAAATTTTGCATACTACCTTCTAGACTCAATTCGGTCGTATGTGCCAAATTCCATCCTATTTGAGCAAACATGCATAATCAACTACTGACATGCATAAATCAACTCAGAAAGTGATTCTATGCAGATCATCAAAAGGAACTATGGGTCTATCTCGTTTCCTTTTGCCTGTTACAAACAAATGCACAAAGACATAATACCCTGACCACCTTGTGGTGTAGGGTATAAATAGTTGTCATAGAGCACCAATGACTGCAAAATTATCACGAAATTGATCAATTCATTTCTAGATTTGATACTACATCGAAAGTACAAAATAAGATCTTAAAAGGAAGTATCGAATGGGTTTGTTGAGAATAACAATATAACAAGGCAAGTAAGCACAGTCTATAACCGTGCGGGGCCGACCATGTGATACCCTACAGCACTACAATATGTTAGAAGTCATCTTATGTACAAATACATTTTGGAAGATTTCGCTTTTGAAATTTTGTCACGGTACACTGCCCAGATATTACCCTAGCATTTTGCAAAATATAATCCAATGGTCATCCAAAATGCTAGAATTCTTCCCTGTCCTTAATGCTCTTCTCAGGCGTATAGAATGGCTACAATTGTGTGATCAGGAATTTTTTTCTGTTTTTGGTTTATTTGAACCCCTAAATATTTTGCGATCATCTCCAAAAGCAAGAGGCGCCTCTGTATCTCAACATTTAGGCTCACCTATATGATTTGATTGTCTACGATATTTGGCTATATTCGTGAACGAAATCAGCATAACAATGCCAAAAGTTCGCCTTTGTGCATATCGCCTGTAAGTAATGTTGGTATTTTTTCACACAAAAGTAGTGGTCTATTCTACCTGCTCTCCTAAACTCTTCATTTCGTGTTCTTTGATTTCTATTTATGACCCTTATAACGGCTGGAAAATCAGGAGCACTTTTAGTTGTTGGTCCATTTCAACCCCAAAATACATTACGGACATTTTTAAATCAATAGACCCTTTTGAGCCTAACCCTAACCTAGTGAAAATTTTCGTAAAGATCGGACGATAGTTGCCATCTCTATATAATATCCCCAACCTGCGTTGTAAGTTGAAAAAATATTACAAAACATACATACACTTCAAAATTATAAGTCAAATTGAAAAAATCGCATGCGATAAAAAATATGAAAGAATAAAAAAATGTCACAAAAATACTACAAAATCTATGCAATTTTTTTTAGATTTTATTCTTTAATGCCAATAGCCAAAATTTGTCAAAATCGGTCCAGCCATTCTTGAGATATAAACAATCTAGTTAACATCCCCTCCTTTTGTACATACATTGTATATATTTCGCGATATATATCCATATATTTATATTTTATTTATTTATATTTATTGGCACTACGTAACGGTCAGAATTGGCCTTTTCGTCTATTTGTGATTTCGCCGGGATTACAAATATTCGCGGTTTAATAGAAAATTTTAACAAAAATGTTATTTAACCCACTAAATAATACCCGATGACCATCAAAATTGGAAGGCTTCTGGGAAGTACCGTTATATGGGGGCTATGCGATATCGTGGACCTACATAGATAATTCTCTCTCCAAGAGATAAAATGCTCTGTGGCTTTTCATACAATTCCATTGAAAAATGTGGCTAAAATCATCAAAATACCAGATATCGGGGGTACCGTTATATGGGGGCTATACGATAACATGGACCGATATAGCCCATCTTCGAACTTGATTTTTTATTTCGTTTAGCCTGTAGCGTGATTACAACAGACGGACAGATGGAGGGAAAGGGCTAAATCATCTTAGAATTTTACGCTGATAAATACTTTGTTGGGTCTAAAATGATTATTTCCGTTGTATGGGGGCTATACGATATCGTGGACCTATATAGATAATTCTCTTCCAAAGGATAAAGTACCTACAAGAAACACCTTGTGTGGATTATCAGACAATTCCGTTGAAAAATGTGGCTAAAATCATCAAAATACCGAATATCTTGGGGTCCCGTTATAGGGGGGCTATACGATATCGTGGACCTATATAGATAATTCTCTTCCAACGCATAAAGTACCTACAAGATACTCTTTGTGTGGATTTTCAGACAACTCCGTTGAAAAATGTGGGTAAAATCATCAAAATTCCGAGTATCGGGGGTACCGTTATATGGGGGCTATAGGATATCGTGGACCTATATAGTTAGTCCTCTTTCGAGGTATAAATTACCCACAAGGTACTCCTTGTGTGGATTATCAGACAAAAAATACCGAATATCGGAGGGTACCGATATATGGGGGCTATACGATATCGTGGACCGATATAGTCCGTCTTCGAACTTGACCTGCCTGCAGATAAAAGAGGGATCTGCGCAAAATTTTAGCTTCCAATCTTAATTCGTTTATACTGTAGCGTGATTACAACAGACGGACGGACACGGCTAAATCGTCTTAGAATTTTACGCTGATCAAGAATATAAATACTTTGTTGGGTCTAAAATGATTATATCGATGAGTTACAAATGGAATGACGAAATTAATATACCCTCCATACTATGTAAGGTATAAAAGTGTCTTTACTCGTTCAAAACATATGCAATGTTAACTGGGAAAAAACTATTCTGAACCACGCCTCTGGAAGTGACATCGAATTTGCTATATAGTCATAACTAATATAAAAAAGTAAATAAATCGCCGATAATCTATCTATAATATTTTGTGTATTTCATATTTACCATATTGGTCCAATCCTTCTGCTACCTACCCAACAAAAAATCTAAACATTAAAAAATTTTCGATAAAATGGACTAGTTTTGTATAGTAGTTGTGTGGAAGCTGAATTTGTATTCCACAAAAAAAAAAGAAAAAAAAAACCTGGTAATAATAGCATAAAGTAAATGATTTTTTATATGTTTTCACTCATTACCCGCACCAAATATTGAATGTTTGGTTGACATATAGAACACGATTAAATTTTTATACCTTCCACCATTCTATGGAGGGTATATTAGCTTTGTCATTCCGTTTGTAACTTCTCGAAATATTCATGATAGAACCTTAAAGTATATACATTCTGAATCAGCGTATAATTTTGAGGCGATTTAGCGATGCCCGTCTGTGTGTCTGTCTGTTGTAATCACGATTTCTTTCGAATGAATTGAAATAGAAAGCTAAAATTTTGCACACATGTGTATTTTGCTAGAGGCAGGTTAAGTTCATAAATGGGCTATGTCAGTAAACGTCTTTGTATATGGGGGCTATAACGGTACCTCCGAATACAAATGTGTGCAAAATTGTAACCTTCTATCTCTATTGATAGCGTGATTACAACAGACAGACACACAAACAGACGGACATCGCTAAATCGTCTCTCTAAACATACTTCTATCATGAATATTTCGAAGAATTAAAAACGGAATGACATAGCTAATATACCCTTCCTAGAATGGTGGAGGGTATGAAATAATATTGTCCATACAAAAATTGGTATGGTAAAGTAAGGTAAGGTGTGAAAATCGACCCATAGTGTTATTAACGGCTCCTTTTGTATGAGATGAGACCCACTCCTTCTTATGCCTCCACCGCAAAGGTGCAAAGTTTTGAAAGTAAATAAGAAGGTCTTTACATTTTTATTACAAGATAAATGTAGATAGAAGATAAAGTAAAATCGGATATATAAAATTTTGAAATTACACTTGAAATTGAGATATAGATATAGATATAGATATAGATAAGTATCGGAGGTACCTCCAAACAACTTAGATTTTGTATGCACATATCTATTCAGTTACAGATACAGTCTTCAAGTTTGGAATCTCTAACCGAATTTGGTCTAAAAATTTGTTTCTCAAATTATATTGAATTCGGTAAAGATTTGAATATATTTGTCGGCCGATTTCACATATTTGATGCAACAAACATGATATGTATGTTCGATTTCAATGAAATTTGGACTGCGTAAAGGAATTTGTAACAAAAATTAATTTGTCAACTGGGGTTTACATAAAGCCCTAAATAAATTTCGGACGATTTCATGTATTTAGTCAATGCACCGGAATTTGGACTAAAAACAAATGCTGTAAAATTATATTGAAATCGGTTCAGATTTAGACATAGCATCCAAGCATATTTTAGGCCGATTTTATGTATTTGATGCGCCAAACACGCTATATATGTCAAATTTCAATGAAATTGGAAATATAACCAGATATAAATTTGACAAATACTATTGAAATCGGTTTTGAATTGAATGTGGCTCCCAATAAAGTACATTACAATAAGGGCAGACTCTTCGTGTATGCGGACTAAATTTGGCATGTTCCTGCTTTTATCGTGGACCGTAATTTAAAGGAAAACCAATTAAAATATTCATATAATGATGTACCAATAATACTTTTAAGCTATCCTATATTGTAAAAAGCCTGCTGAAGTATTTCTTTGGAAATAAGTAATGTTCTTTTTCCTCATTTCAAGTGCAAGAAGAAAGTTTGAAAACTCATTTAAATTATTTGTTGAACAAATAAAAGGCATTGTTTAATTACCTTCAAACTTTTTCGATATAATGACGCACAGTCATTAATCACAATTACTGCGTATCCTTGGCTAGGGGGTATTTATAATTACTCATTTTGAGTGTTACAGAACTTACCGTAATGGCGATGTCATGCATCGTATCGCATGTATTGAGTTTTCTTCGAAATCGTAGAACGGTGTGAGTTTGGTTTTCATATCCCAAAATTAGAATGTAGTCCTGAGAAGGATCTACAACCGGTTCTGGATCTCCACTGCGTTTAATATGTCTGTCCTGTAAAGTAATTTAAAATAAATTAAATGTAAGTGATAGTAAATAACGATAATACAGAGCCTGAAAAATACTCTCTAGATGAAAATGTGCAATAGAGTTTCTCGTTCTGATATCTTCTATATATATACTAGCTGTCCCAGTCCGCGTTGCCGGCCCAAAATTTTTGTCTTTAATCATATTTTTAAAGCATAATAATTAACTTTTATATGGACGCTTACATTGACATTGAAAAATTTAAGCGAAGTGGTATGCTACCCCCTTAGAAGCTAAGATGCCGAATAAAGGCTAAATCAATTAAAAAATGTGTCCAAGGTCCTGGAAACAGCTGAAATCAACGGATACATTCATATAAGGTTTATACCAACGCATGGTCCCATACAATATAAAATATCAGTTTGCCAACATTTGGGAAATTTCAAATGGGATACATCACTTGAGGGGAGCTATATCTCAATGTAGACCGACCTGATACATATTTTTGCCAAATGATTCTTCATGTTACCCCTAGGACTGTATCAAATTTAAAACTCTATCGTAAACTTTGCGGAGCATAGAGCAAAATATTTTAAGCCCTTTGTATATGGTTAAGCTATATAAAATGGACAAACGAAAACATTCCCAACCCCATGACTGTTTGTTGTAGATCAGGCCTATTATTTGATGTTATCGATAATTGTTATTTTGATTCTATCGATTATTATTTGCATTGTCACTTTGTATTGAATTACCGCAGTTTGCTGATTCCTCTTTCTTTGCATATTTGTGCTTATCGTTGCTGAGCGCAATTAGCTCATTTTAAATTTGATATTCGTTGAAGAAGGAGGCGCAAAACTGCGGTAAGTGTCCGTCATTTATATTTGTATTTTTTGGTAAATTAACAGTTATGTTTTCGTAGAAATAAACGCAGCAACAATATAAACGTGTTTTATTGTCCGTTTAACGCAAGCCTCCTGCCCTTCTAGCCGCAGTCAGCAACATTTTTTTTATTTCGCATTTTGCTGTTATTGTATGTTGCAGTTTTTTGTATTTTCATACAAAGAACTGAGTTTGTTGCCGTGGTAATTGTTGGTGGACACAAAATAAGCAACCTTTTGGAAAATGTTACAGCATACTCCACCACGCCGGAGTCCTCGTCTGCAAGGAAATATAAATGCAGATGCTGTAACAGATGATCATCCTGATCAGACTCAGCCAGAGTCAATGCTAATTAGTGTCACAAACAAAACAACCACACAAACTGCCGGAGGTAATATTAAAAGTGGGGAACAGCCTATAACCTCACGTGTTGTGCAGCCAGCACCTATTTCCTCCATGGAATTAAATGGAAATCCAGCCACTACAGTAAGTGGCCACCAACAGCAAACTATCGGACAGAAGATGTCAGTGCCGATGTCGACTACAAGTCCTGCCAGTCCATCAGAGATGCAAAGACAAGTCAACCTATTGAAAAGCCAGCTATCGGAAACACAAAAGAAGCTGACCAACAGCAACCGCCAATGCCATGAACTCCAAAATGCACTCCGAAACGTATCATCCCAGGTAAGTGACCATAACCTCACATCAGTTTCAACCTCGCAAACGCCATTTGCAATCGCCATTGACACCAGAGCCGCCATGCCGCCAACAGCATTTGGGTCCCGCTATACCAATTGCCCAACCACACACACATATACAACCGCCGCCATGTTTCAGCCTGTAGCAAGCACCAGAGCCGTTATGCCGTCGACGTACGCTGCCTCAGCAATTGGAAACTTAACTGCAGCGACAGTGGCGAGCGCATCCTCTGCCGCGATGCCACTACTACAATCAGCACCAACTGCAGCCAGCAGTAATGCCAGCGCTGCTACGACCTGTTCAATGCCATTATGGGAGCCATTGCAAAATTTTCAACACTTTGATACTTTTCCAAATCCAAGCATACCTGCGATCACAATGCCAAGAAAAATTCAAGATTTGCCAGAATTCAGTGGTGATCCAGACGACTGGCCATTATTTTATACAGCTTTCAACCAGTCAACTGCAGCATATGGTTACACGAATTTGGAAAATAATCAACGTTTGCACAAGTCGCTCAAAGGTGAAGCCAGAGAAGTCGTCAAATCACTGCTTATTCATCCTGACAACGTCGACGACATAATTAAACAACTCTGTTTTAGATTTGGTAGACCGGAGCAGCTCATACATAGTCAGTTACGCCAAGCCAGGGAATTGCCTCAGATTTCGGAAAATAACTTAGGGAAGTTAGTGCCATTTTCAACAAAAGTTAAAAATTTAGCTGTTTTCCTGCAATCCGTGAATGGACAAAATCACATTGCTAACCCTACACTTCTGGAGGAGTTGGTGTCGAAGCTTCCAATGAGTAAGAAATTAGAATGGGCCAGGGTAGCCACTCAAATTCAACCATATCCTACAATAATACATTTCAGCGATTGGCTTTGCGAGATTGCTAATTTAATATGCATAGTGCAGGATGTGGAATATAAAGACCAAAAGCGCCGTGTTTTATTGCATTCCACCGGACAACAAATACAATGCCCTATGTGCCAGGGCCAACATAGGATTTATGATTGCCGCCGGTTTTTAAACCTGAATGTTCCAGATAGATGGAAACAAGTAAAAAAAAATCGTGCCTGTTTTTCCTGTTTGCACACTGGACATATAACCCGAGACTGTCGACGTAGACGAGTATGCCCTGAGGAAGGATGCGAGCGAAGGCATCATAAATTACTTCATGAGTGCACCACCCCCTGTGTTCCACCACCAACTTTGGCGAATCCTGATCCTAAATCTCAACAAAATGTTCTCAGTTGCAATTCCGAAGATAAGAAGAAACTTCTTTTTAGGGTTCTGCCTGTAACATTGTACGGGAACAATTGTTCAATGGAAGTCTACGCCCTCTTTGATGATGGATCATCCATCACCATGATGGACAGCGATATTGCCGAAAAAATAGGGATAAGAGGAAAGAATACTTCGCTCAATGTTCAATGGTTCGGAGGCCGATCAGCCAGAGAGCCCGTGACATCCTTCAACATAAAAGTGAGTGGATCTGGTAAAAAGGGTTGCCATCTACTAAAAAATGTGTATGCAGTATCTAATCTCAACCTTCCGATGCAGTCCTTGAGTCAAGATGAAATTTTATCAGCCTTTAAGAACTGTAAATTTCCTCCCGTGAAACCCTACTCCAATGTAGTGCCAAAGCTTTTGATTGGATTGGACCACGCGTCTCTAGGGTTGCCATCGAATTGTAAAATAAATAATGAATTTGGACCATTTGCATGTAATACGGAATTGGGATGGGTTGTTTTCGGGCCATGTCACTCTTTATCCTCAATTCAGAAGTCATCTTTGTTTATTTCGGTGGAAAACAAAGACGAATTACATCAAATAGTAGCTGATTATTTTAATGTGGAAGGTATGGGAGTTAGATCTGCTCCTTTAGTTGAAAGCGATGATGATGTTAGAGCCAAGAGAATTCTTGAAGAAACCACTCAACGAATTGGAGATCGATTTCAAACTGGGCTGTTGTGGAAACAAGATGAGATTCGTCTCCCAGATAGTTACCCGATGGCACTTAGTCGTCTGGAAGGAATTGAAAGGAAGATGAAACGAGATCCCAAGTTCTCTGCGGCCTACAGGGAAATTATAGATAAATACATAGAGAAAGGATATGTTCGGAAACTACAATCAGACGAGGTACGAATTTCTAGTGAAAGAAAATGGTATTTGCCGCACTTCGGGGTAGTCAACCCGAACAAACCTGAAAAGTTAAGACTCGTTTTTGATGCAGCCGCCAAGGTAAACAATATTTCGCTGAATTCTATGCTGTTAAAAGGACCTCAAAATATAGCTTCCTTGTTGACTATACTGTATAGTTTCCGCCGAGGCAAAATAGCAGTTGGTGCCGATATATGTGAAATGTTTCACCAAGTTAAAATTCAGCCGAGTGATAGAGTTTCCCAGCGATTCCTATGGAGGGATGGAAATCAGAAAGAGCCACCGGGTGTATACGAGATGCAGGTCATGATCTTCGGTGCAGCCTGCTCACCATGCTCAGCCATTTTTGTCATGAAAGCAAATGCTAAAGAACATTTGCACTATAATCCAAGAGCGATTGAAGCCATTAGCGAGAACCATTATGTTGATGATTTTGTAGATAGCTTTGAAAGTGTAGATGAAGCTATCATTATTTCTAAACAAGTGAAAGAAATTCACAAAAATGGCGGATTTGAATTGAGGAACTTCATATCAAACTCGAAGGATGTCTCCCAAACACTTGATGGTAGTTTGAAAGCAATGCCGATTAATAACGGAGCAGAGAAGGTCTTAGGATTATATTGGGAGCCTTCTAGTGATACGTTTATGTTCAACTTAAAATTCAATCGAGTCGATTCATCCATAATTTCTGGAGAACTGAAACCAACAAAAAGGAAACTTTTAAGCATTATAATGTCTACATTTGACCCCCTTGGACTTTTGGGCCACTTTACAGTGGGTGGAAAATTATTAATGCGACAGATTTGGAAACACGATTGTCGATGGGATGATATTATTCCTGACGATTTACATGCCATATGGGAAAGGTGGAGAGGTCAGATGAAAAATGTTGCCAAATTTAGCGTCCCTAGACATTATTTTCAAACAGGTTTGCCAACATCACTACAGCTTCATATCTTTGTTGATGCCAGTGAGGATGCCTTTGCTGCAGTGGCATATTGGAGGTACATTTCGAATGAGTACACTGATACCAGCTTCATCACTTCTAAAATTAAATGTGCACCTCTGAAAAAAGTTACGATTCCGCGTCTGGAGCTACAAGCTGCCGTTTTGGGAACTAGATTAATGCAGACTATTATGTCATCTCATATTTTGACCCCAGAAAAGATTGTTTTGTGGAGTGACTCCACAACAGTGTTACGATGGATAGCCAGCAGCCACAGACAATATAAACAGTACGTCGCCCATCGAATTTCTGAAATATTGTCATCAACAAAAATAGAGAATTGGAGATGGGTTCCAACAAGTGAAAATGTAGCCGATGAAGGCACCAGGTCATTCAACAATATTGACTTTTCCATGTCGTCCCGATGGTTAAGAGGTCCTGCTTTCTTGAGAATGACTGAACATGACTGGCCTACTAGAGTAATTGACACCACCTGTGCTAATGATATTGAGGAAAATCATCCGAAAACATCATTATTGATTGTTGAGAATGATTTTATTGATTTTAACCGGTTTTCGTCATTTACAAGAATAATAAGGTCGACTTGTTGGATTATTCGTTTTGTGAAAAGATGCCGAAATATTTTTGACGATTCGGAACAGTATGGTCTCACGTCCCGTGAATTAAATTGCGCCGAAGAAATATTATGCCGCCTAGTACAAAGAGAAAGGTTTTCTGCCGAGTTAAGTTGCATTGAAAAAGGGCAGCCAGTTTCAAAGAACAGTAGTTTGATTAGTTATCTCCCTATATTGATGGTAATGGTCTTTTAAGAGTATATGGAAGAATAGATGCTGCCAGCTACCTATCATACAACGTGAAAAGGCCAATAATATTGCCTAAAAATCATCAGTTTACGAAACTTTTAGTCATGCATCATCATCGCCAGATGATGCACCAAAATCACGAGGCTACGGTGTGTGAAATTCGAAAAAAGTATTGGATACCACAAGTACGTTCTTTGTTGAAGACAGTAGTTGCCGAGTGTTTTTTATGCCGATCTAGAAAATGTTTACCACGATTGCCCATCATGGGGCAGCTGCCATTAGACCGCCTTGATCCTAATATTCCGCCGTTCAAATATACAGGACTTGATTATTTTGGACCAATTACTGTAACAATTGGAAGGAGATCCGAGAAAAGGTGGGTAGCATTGTTTACATGCTTAACAATACGTGCTATACATCTGGAATTAGCGCATGACTTGTCAACGGATTCGTGTATCATTGCCATAAGGAATTTCATTAATCGTAGAGGTGTTCCAACCAGGATTCGTTCCGATAACGGGACAAATTTTATTGGGGCCAACGAGGAGTCTAAAAGATTCACCGAAGCCTTTGATGCTAATAGAATCCAGAGTGAGTTATCCAAGAGAGGAATTGAATGGATTTTTAATTGTCCGGCTAATCCTTCGGAAGGTGGCGCTTGGGAAAGAATGGTACAGTGTGTGAAAAAAGTTTTGCGGCATACACTGAAAGAAATCTCACCTCGAGAACATGTACTACAGTCTCTTTTAATCGAAGCAGAGAATATAGTGAATTCCCGCCCACTAACTCACTTGCCAATAAGTCCTGATGAGGAGGAACCACTTACTCCTAACCATTTTTTAATTGGCTCGGGAAATGTTGCACCTACCCCGCCAGTGAATGAACCCGACGGGAAGCTTTTTTCCCTGAAAAAACAATGGAGAGTTCTGAGGTGTCTTCGAGATAGATTTTGGAAGCGGTGGATTGCAGAATACTTACCCACTCTCACCAGGAGAGTTAAGTGGTGTGAATATACTCAACCAATCAGTGCTGGAAATGTGGTTTTCATCTGCGACCCAAATGTTCCAAGGAGTCAATGGCGGAGAGGTTTGGTCACTTGTGTCTACACGGGTACGGATGGTGTGCCAAGAAGAGCTGATGTGAAGACTTCGTCCGGAGTACTGCAACGTCCGGTATCCAAGTTAGCTGTTTTGGACATAGAAATTAGTGAAGCTGATCGCTCCACGGGGGTGGGGGTGTTGTAGATCAGGCCTATTATTTGATGTTATCGATAATTGTTATTTTGATTCTATCGATTATTATTTGCATTGTCACTTTGTATTGAATTACCGCAGTTTGCTGATTCCTCTTTCTTTGCATATTTGTGCTTATCGTTGCTGAGCGCAATTAGCTCATTTTAAATTTGATATTCGTTGAAGAAGGAGGCGCAAAACTGCGGTAAGTGTCCGTCATTTATATTTGTATTTTTGGTAAATTAACAGTTATGTTTTCGTAGAAATAAACGCAGCAACAATATAAACGTGTTTTATTGTCCGTTTAACGCAAGCCTCCTGCCCTTCTAGCCGCAGTCAGCAACATTTTTTTTATTTCGCATTTTGCTGTTATTGTATGTTGCAGTTTTTTGTATTTTCATACAAAGAACTGAGTTTGTTGCCGTGGTAATTGTTGGTGGACACAAAATAAGCAACCTTTTGGAAAATGTTACAGCATACTCCACCACGCCGGAGTCCTCGTCTGCAAGGAAATATAAATGCAGATGCTGTAACAGATGATCATCCTGATCAGACTCAGCCAGAGTCAATGCTAATTAGTGTCACAAACAAAACAACCACACAAACTGCCGGAGGTAATATTAAAAGTGGGGAACAGCCTATAACCTCACGTGTTGTGCAGCCAGCACCTATTTCCTCCATGGAATTAAATGGAAATCCAGCCACTACAGTAAGTGGCCACCAACAGCAAACTATCGGACAGAAGATGTCAGTGCCGATGTCGACTACAAGTCCTGCCAGTCCATCAGAGATGCAAAGACAAGTCAACCTATTGAAAAGCCAGCTATCGGAAACACAAAAGAAGCTGACCAACAGCAACCGCCAATGCCATGAACTCCAAAATGCACTCCGAAACGTATCATCCCAGGTAAGTGACCATAACCTCACATCAGTTTCAACCTCGCAAACGCCATTTGCAATCGCCATTGACACCAGAGCCGCCATGCCGCCAACAGCATTTGGGTCCCGCTATACCAATTGCCCAACCACACACACATATACAACCGCCGCCATGTTTCAGCCTGTAGCAAGCACCAGAGCCGTTATGCCGTCGACGTACGCTGCCTCAGCAATTGGAAACTTAACTGCAGCGACAGTGGCGAGCGCATCCTCTGCCGCGATGCCACTACTACAATCAGCACCAACTGCAGCCAGCAGTAATGCCAGCGCTGCTACGACCTGTTCAATGCCATTATGGGAGCCATTGCAAAATTTTCAACACTTTGATACTTTTCCAAATCCAAGCATACCTGCGATCACAATGCCAAGAAAAATTCAAGATTTGCCAGAATTCAGTGGTGATCCAGACGACTGGCCATTATTTTATACAGCTTTCAACCAGTCAACTGCAGCATATGGTTACACGAATTTGGAAAATAATCAACGTTTGCACAAGTCGCTCAAAGGTGAAGCCAGAGAAGTCGTCAAATCACTGCTTATTCATCCTGACAACGTCGACGACATAATTAAACAACTCTGTTTTAGATTTGGTAGACCGGAGCAGCTCATACATAGTCAGTTACGCCAAGCCAGGGAATTGCCTCAGATTTCGGAAAATAACTTAGGGAAGTTAGTGCCATTTTCAACAAAAGTTAAAAATTTAGCTGTTTTCCTGCAATCCGTGAATGGACAAAATCACATTGCTAACCCTACACTTCTGGAGGAGTTGGTGTCGAAGCTTCCAATGAGTAAGAAATTAGAATGGGCCAGGGTAGCCACTCAAATTCAACCATATCCTACAATAATACATTTCAGCGATTGGCTTTGCGAGATTGCTAATTTAATATGCATAGTGCAGGATGTGGAATATAAAGACCAAAAGCGCCGTGTTTTATTGCATTCCACCGGACAACAAATACAATGCCCTATGTGCCAGGGCCAACATAGGATTTATGATTGCCGCCGGTTTTTAAACCTGAATGTTCCAGATAGATGGAAACAAGTAAAAAAAAATCGTGCCTGTTTTTCCTGTTTGCACACTGGACATATAACCCGAGACTGTCGACGTAGACGAGTATGCCCTGAGGAAGGATGCGAGCGAAGGCATCATAAATTACTTCATGAGTGCACCACCCCCTGTGTTCCACCACCAACTTTGGCGAATCCTGATCCTAAATCTCAACAAAATGTTCTCAGTTGCAATTCCGAAGATAAGAAGAAACTTCTTTTTAGGGTTCTGCCTGTAACATTGTACGGGAACAATTGTTCAATGGAAGTCTACGCCCTCTTTGATGATGGATCATCCATCACCATGATGGACAGCGATATTGCCGAAAAAATAGGGATAAGAGGAAAGAATACTTCGCTCAATGTTCAATGGTTCGGAGGCCGATCAGCCAGAGAGCCCGTGACATCCTTCAACATAAAAGTGAGTGGATCTGGTAAAAAGGGTTGCCATCTACTAAAAAATGTGTATGCAGTATCTAATCTCAACCTTCCGATGCAGTCCTTGAGTCAAGATGAAATTTTATCAGCCTTTAAGAACTGTAAATTTCCTCCCGTGAAACCCTACTCCAATGTAGTGCCAAAGCTTTTGATTGGATTGGACCACGCGTCTCTAGGGTTGCCATCGAATTGTAAAATAAATAATGAATTTGGACCATTTGCATGTAATACGGAATTGGGATGGGTTGTTTTCGGGCCATGTCACTCTTTATCCTCAATTCAGAAGTCATCTTTGTTTATTTCGGTGGAAAACAAAGACGAATTACATCAAATAGTAGCTGATTATTTTAATGTGGAAGGTATGGGAGTTAGATCTGCTCCTTTAGTTGAAAGCGATGATGATGTTAGAGCCAAGAGAATTCTTGAAGAAACCACTCAACGAATTGGAGATCGATTTCAAACTGGGCTGTTGTGGAAACAAGATGAGATTCGTCTCCCAGATAGTTACCCGATGGCACTTAGTCGTCTGGAAGGAATTGAAAGGAAGATGAAACGAGATCCCAAGTTCTCTGCGGCCTACAGGGAAATTATAGATAAATACATAGAGAAAGGATATGTTCGGAAACTACAATCAGACGAGGTACGAATTTCTAGTGAAAGAAAATGGTATTTGCCGCACTTCGGGGTAGTCAACCCGAACAAACCTGAAAAGTTAAGACTCGTTTTTGATGCAGCCGCCAAGGTAAACAATATTTCGCTGAATTCTATGCTGTTAAAAGGACCTCAAAATATAGCTTCCTTGTTGACTATACTGTATAGTTTCCGCCGAGGCAAAATAGCAGTTGGTGCCGATATATGTGAAATGTTTCACCAAGTTAAAATTCAGCCGAGTGATAGAGTTTCCCAGCGATTCCTATGGAGGGATGGAAATCAGAAAGAGCCACCGGGTGTATACGAGATGCAGGTCATGATCTTCGGTGCAGCCTGCTCACCATGCTCAGCCATTTTTGTCATGAAAGCAAATGCTAAAGAACATTTGCACTATAATCCAAGAGCGATTGAAGCCATTAGCGAGAACCATTATGTTGATGATTTTGTAGATAGCTTTGAAAGTGTAGATGAAGCTATCATTATTTCTAAACAAGTGAAAGAAATTCACAAAAATGGCGGATTTGAATTGAGGAACTTCATATCAAACTCGAAGGATGTCTCCCAAACACTTGATGGTAGTTTGAAAGCAATGCCGATTAATAACGGAGCAGAGAAGGTCTTAGGATTATATTGGGAGCCTTCTAGTGATACGTTTATGTTCAACTTAAAATTCAATCGAGTCGATTCATCCATAATTTCTGGAGAACTGAAACCAACAAAAAGGAAACTTTTAAGCATTATAATGTCTACATTTGACCCCCTTGGACTTTTGGGCCACTTTACAGTGGGTGGAAAATTATTAATGCGACAGATTTGGAAACACGATTGTCGATGGGATGATATTATTCCTGACGATTTACATGCCATATGGGAAAGGTGGAGAGGTCAGATGAAAAATGTTGCCAAATTTAGCGTCCCTAGACATTATTTTCAAACAGGTTTGCCAACATCACTACAGCTTCATATCTTTGTTGATGCCAGTGAGGATGCCTTTGCTGCAGTGGCATATTGGAGGTACATTTCGAATGAGTACACTGATACCAGCTTCATCACTTCTAAAATTAAATGTGCACCTCTGAAAAAAGTTACGATTCCGCGTCTGGAGCTACAAGCTGCCGTTTTGGGAACTAGATTAATGCAGACTATTATGTCATCTCATATTTTGACCCCAGAAAAGATTGTTTTGTGGAGTGACTCCACAACAGTGTTACGATGGATAGCCAGCAGCCACAGACAATATAAACAGTACGTCGCCCATCGAATTTCTGAAATATTGTCATCAACAAAAATAGAGAATTGGAGATGGGTTCCAACAAGTGAAAATGTAGCCGATGAAGGCACCAGGTCATTCAACAATATTGACTTTTCCATGTCGTCCCGATGGTTAAGAGGTCCTGCTTTCTTGAGAATGACTGAACATGACTGGCCTACTAGAGTAATTGACACCACCTGTGCTAATGATATTGAGGAAAATCATCCGAAAACATCATTATTGATTGTTGAGAATGATTTTATTGATTTTAACCGGTTTTCGTCATTTACAAGAATAATAAGGTCGACTTGTTGGATTATTCGTTTTGTGAAAAGATGCCGAAATATTTTTGACGATTCGGAACAGTATGGTCTCACGTCCCGTGAATTAAATTGCGCCGAAGAAATATTATGCCGCCTAGTACAAAGAGAAAGGTTTTCTGCCGAGTTAAGTTGCATTGAAAAAGGGCAGCCAGTTTCAAAGAACAGTAGTTTGATTAGTTTATCTCCCTATATTGATGGTAATGGTCTTTTAAGAGTATATGGAAGAATAGATGCTGCCAGCTACCTATCATACAACGTGAAAAGGCCAATAATATTGCCTAAAAATCATCAGTTTACGAAACTTTTAGTCATGCATCATCATCGCCAGATGATGCACCAAAATCACGAGGCTACGGTGTGTGAAATTCGAAAAAAGTATTGGATACCACAAGTACGTTCTTTGTTGAAGACAGTAGTTGCCGAGTGTTTTTTATGCCGATCTAGAAAATGTTTACCACGATTGCCCATCATGGGGCAGCTGCCATTAGACCGCCTTGATCCTAATATTCCGCCGTTCAAATATACAGGACTTGATTATTTTGGACCAATTACTGTAACAATTGGAAGGAGATCCGAGAAAAGGTGGGTAGCATTGTTTACATGCTTAACAATACGTGCTATACATCTGGAATTAGCGCATGACTTGTCAACGGATTCGTGTATCATTGCCATAAGGAATTTCATTAATCGTAGAGGTGTTCCAACCAGGATTCGTTCCGATAACGGGACAAATTTTATTGGGGCCAACGAGGAGTCTAAAAGATTCACCGAAGCCTTTGATGCTAATAGAATCCAGAGTGAGTTATCCAAGAGAGGAATTGAATGGATTTTTAATTGTCCGGCTAATCCTTCGGAAGGTGGCGCTTGGGAAAGAATGGTACAGTGTGTGAAAAAAGTTTTGCGGCATACACTGAAAGAAATCTCACCTCGAGAACATGTACTACAGTCTCTTTTAATCGAAGCAGAGAATATAGTGAATTCCCGCCCACTAACTCACTTGCCAATAAGTCCTGATGAGGAGGAACCACTTACTCCTAACCATTTTTTAATTGGCTCGGGAAATGTTGCACCTACCCCGCCAGTGAATGAACCCGACGGGAAGCTTTTTTCCCTGAAAAAACAATGGAGAGTTCTGAGGTGTCTTCGAGATAGATTTTGGAAGCGGTGGATTGCAGAATACTTACCCACTCTCACCAGGAGAGTTAAGTGGTGTGAATATACTCAACCAATCAGTGCTGGAAATGTGGTTTTCATCTGCGACCCAAATGTTCCAAGGAGTCAATGGCGGAGAGGTTTGGTCACTTGTGTCTACACGGGTACGGATGGTGTGCCAAGAAGAGCTGATGTGAAGACTTCGTCCGGAGTACTGCAACGTCCGGTATCCAAGTTAGCTGTTTTGGACATAGAAATTAGTGAAGCTGATCGCTCCACGGGGGTGGGGGTGTTGTAGATCAGGCCTATTATTTGATGTTATCGATAATTGTTATTTTGATTCTATCGATTATTATTTGCATTGTCACTTTGTATTGAATTACCGCAGTTTGCTGATTCCTCTTTCTTTGCATATTTGTGCTTATCGTTGCTGAGCGCAATTAGCTCATTTTAAATTTGATATTCGTTGAAGAAGGAGGCGCAAAACTGCGGTAAGTGTCCGTCATTTATATTTGTATTTTTGGTAAATTAACAGTTATGTTTTCGTAGAAATAAACGCAGCAACAATATAAACGTGTTTTATTGTCCGTTTAACGCAAGCCTCCTGCCCTTCTAGCCGCAGTCAGCAACATTTTTTTTATTTCGCATTTTGCTGTTATTGTATGTTGCAGTTTTTTGTATTTTCATACAAAGAACTGAGTTTGTTGCCGTGGTAATTGTTGGTGGACACAAAATAAGCAACCTTTTGGAAAATGTTACAGCATACTCCACCACGCCGGAGTCCTCGTCTGCAAGGAAATATAAATGCAGATGCTGTAACAGATGATCATCCTGATCAGACTCAGCCAGAGTCAATGCTAATTAGTGTCACAAACAAAACAACCACACAAACTGCCGGAGGTAATATTAAAAGTGGGGAACAGCCTATAACCTCACGTGTTGTGCAGCCAGCACCTATTTCCTCCATGGAATTAAATGGAAATCCAGCCACTACAGTAAGTGGCCACCAACAGCAAACTATCGGACAGAAGATGTCAGTGCCGATGTCGACTACAAGTCCTGCCAGTCCATCAGAGATGCAAAGACAAGTCAACCTATTGAAAAGCCAGCTATCGGAAACACAAAAGAAGCTGACCAACAGCAACCGCCAATGCCATGAACTCCAAAATGCACTCCGAAACGTATCATCCCAGGTAAGTGACCATAACCTCACATCAGTTTCAACCTCGCAAACGCCATTTGCAATCGCCATTGACACCAGAGCCGCCATGCCGCCAACAGCATTTGGGTCCCGCTATACCAATTGCCCAACCACACACACATATACAACCGCCGCCATGTTTCAGCCTGTAGCAAGCACCAGAGCCGTTATGCCGTCGACGTACGCTGCCTCAGCAATTGGAAACTTAACTGCAGCGACAGTGGCGAGCGCATCCTCTGCCGCGATGCCACTACTACAATCAGCACCAACTGCAGCCAGCAGTAATGCCAGCGCTGCTACGACCTGTTCAATGCCATTATGGGAGCCATTGCAAAATTTTCAACACTTTGATACTTTTCCAAATCCAAGCATACCTGCGATCACAATGCCAAGAAAAATTCAAGATTTGCCAGAATTCAGTGGTGATCCAGACGACTGGCCATTATTTTATACAGCTTTCAACCAGTCAACTGCAGCATATGGTTACACGAATTTGGAAAATAATCAACGTTTGCACAAGTCGCTCAAAGGTGAAGCCAGAGAAGTCGTCAAATCACTGCTTATTCATCCTGACAACGTCGACGACATAATTAAACAACTCTGTTTTAGATTTGGTAGACCGGAGCAGCTCATACATAGTCAGTTACGCCAAGCCAGGGAATTGCCTCAGATTTCGGAAAATAACTTAGGGAAGTTAGTGCCATTTTCAACAAAAGTTAAAAATTTAGCTGTTTTCCTGCAATCCGTGAATGGACAAAATCACATTGCTAACCCTACACTTCTGGAGGAGTTGGTGTCGAAGCTTCCAATGAGTAAGAAATTAGAATGGGCCAGGGTAGCCACTCAAATTCAACCATATCCTACAATAATACATTTCAGCGATTGGCTTTGCGAGATTGCTAATTTAATATGCATAGTGCAGGATGTGGAATATAAAGACCAAAAGCGCCGTGTTTTATTGCATTCCACCGGACAACAAATACAATGCCCTATGTGCCAGGGCCAACATAGGATTTATGATTGCCGCCGGTTTTTAAACCTGAATGTTCCAGATAGATGGAAACAAGTAAAAAAAAATCGTGCCTGTTTTTCCTGTTTGCACACTGGACATATAACCCGAGACTGTCGACGTAGACGAGTATGCCCTGAGGAAGGATGCGAGCGAAGGCATCATAAATTACTTCATGAGTGCACCACCCCCTGTGTTCCACCACCAACTTTGGCGAATCCTGATCCTAAATCTCAACAAAATGTTCTCAGTTGCAATTCCGAAGATAAGAAGAAACTTCTTTTTAGGGTTCTGCCTGTAACATTGTACGGGAACAATTGTTCAATGGAAGTCTACGCCCTCTTTGATGATGGATCATCCATCACCATGATGGACAGCGATATTGCCGAAAAAATAGGGATAAGAGGAAAGAATACTTCGCTCAATGTTCAATGGTTCGGAGGCCGATCAGCCAGAGAGCCCGTGACATCCTTCAACATAAAAGTGAGTGGATCTGGTAAAAAGGGTTGCCATCTACTAAAAAATGTGTATGCAGTATCTAATCTCAACCTTCCGATGCAGTCCTTGAGTCAAGATGAAATTTTATCAGCCTTTAAGAACTGTAAATTTCCTCCCGTGAAACCCTACTCCAATGTAGTGCCAAAGCTTTTGATTGGATTGGACCACGCGTCTCTAGGGTTGCCATCGAATTGTAAAATAAATAATGAATTTGGACCATTTGCATGTAATACGGAATTGGGATGGGTTGTTTTCGGGCCATGTCACTCTTTATCCTCAATTCAGAAGTCATCTTTGTTTATTTCGGTGGAAAACAAAGACGAATTACATCAAATAGTAGCTGATTATTTTAATGTGGAAGGTATGGGAGTTAGATCTGCTCCTTTAGTTGAAAGCGATGATGATGTTAGAGCCAAGAGAATTCTTGAAGAAACCACTCAACGAATTGGAGATCGATTTCAAACTGGGCTGTTGTGGAAACAAGATGAGATTCGTCTCCCAGATAGTTACCCGATGGCACTTAGTCGTCTGGAAGGAATTGAAAGGAAGATGAAACGAGATCCCAAGTTCTCTGCGGCCTACAGGGAAATTATAGATAAATACATAGAGAAAGGATATGTTCGGAAACTACAATCAGACGAGGTACGAATTTCTAGTGAAAGAAAATGGTATTTGCCGCACTTCGGGGTAGTCAACCCGAACAAACCTGAAAAGTTAAGACTCGTTTTTGATGCAGCCGCCAAGGTAAACAATATTTCGCTGAATTCTATGCTGTTAAAAGGACCTCAAAATATAGCTTCCTTGTTGACTATACTGTATAGTTTCCGCCGAGGCAAAATAGCAGTTGGTGCCGATATATGTGAAATGTTTCACCAAGTTAAAATTCAGCCGAGTGATAGAGTTTCCCAGCGATTCCTATGGAGGGATGGAAATCAGAAAGAGCCACCGGGTGTATACGAGATGCAGGTCATGATCTTCGGTGCAGCCTGCTCACCATGCTCAGCCATTTTTGTCATGAAAGCAAATGCTAAAGAACATTTGCACTATAATCCAAGAGCGATTGAAGCCATTAGCGAGAACCATTATGTTGATGATTTTGTAGATAGCTTTGAAAGTGTAGATGAAGCTATCATTATTTCTAAACAAGTGAAAGAAATTCACAAAAATGGCGGATTTGAATTGAGGAACTTCATATCAAACTCGAAGGATGTCTCCCAAACACTTGATGGTAGTTTGAAAGCAATGCCGATTAATAACGGAGCAGAGAAGGTCTTAGGATTATATTGGGAGCCTTCTAGTGATACGTTTATGTTCAACTTAAAATTCAATCGAGTCGATTCATCCATAATTTCTGGAGAACTGAAACCAACAAAAAGGAAACTTTTAAGCATTATAATGTCTACATTTGACCCCCTTGGACTTTTGGGCCACTTTACAGTGGGTGGAAAATTATTAATGCGACAGATTTGGAAACACGATTGTCGATGGGATGATATTATTCCTGACGATTTACATGCCATATGGGAAAGGTGGAGAGGTCAGATGAAAAATGTTGCCAAATTTAGCGTCCCTAGACATTATTTTCAAACAGGTTTGCCAACATCACTACAGCTTCATATCTTTGTTGATGCCAGTGAGGATGCCTTTGCTGCAGTGGCATATTGGAGGTACATTTCGAATGAGTACACTGATACCAGCTTCATCACTTCTAAAATTAAATGTGCACCTCTGAAAAAAGTTACGATTCCGCGTCTGGAGCTACAAGCTGCCGTTTTGGGAACTAGATTAATGCAGACTATTATGTCATCTCATATTTTGACCCCAGAAAAGATTGTTTTGTGGAGTGACTCCACAACAGTGTTACGATGGATAGCCAGCAGCCACAGACAATATAAACAGTACGTCGCCCATCGAATTTCTGAAATATTGTCATCAACAAAAATAGAGAATTGGAGATGGGTTCCAACAAGTGAAAATGTAGCCGATGAAGGCACCAGGTCATTCAACAATATTGACTTTTCCATGTCGTCCCGATGGTTAAGAGGTCCTGCTTTCTTGAGAATGACTGAACATGACTGGCCTACTAGAGTAATTGACACCACCTGTGCTAATGATATTGAGGAAAATCATCCGAAAACATCATTATTGATTGTTGAGAATGATTTTATTGATTTTAACCGGTTTTCGTCATTTACAAGAATAATAAGGTCGACTTGTTGGATTATTCGTTTTGTGAAAAGATGCCGAAATATTTTTGACGATTCGGAACAGTATGGTCTCACGTCCCGTGAATTAAATTGCGCCGAAGAAATATTATGCCGCCTAGTACAAAGAGAAAGGTTTTCTGCCGAGTTAAGTTGCATTGAAAAAGGGCAGCCAGTTTCAAAGAACAGTAGTTTGATTAGTTTATCTCCCTATATTGATGGTAATGGTCTTTTAAGAGTATATGGAAGAATAGATGCTGCCAGCTACCTATCATACAACGTGAAAAGGCCAATAATATTGCCTAAAAATCATCAGTTTACGAAACTTTTAGTCATGCATCATCATCGCCAGATGATGCACCAAAATCACGAGGCTACGGTGTGTGAAATTCGAAAAAAGTATTGGATACCACAAGTACGTTCTTTGTTGAAGACAGTAGTTGCCGAGTGTTTTTTATGCCGATCTAGAAAATGTTTACCACGATTGCCCATCATGGGGCAGCTGCCATTAGACCGCCTTGATCCTAATATTCCGCCGTTCAAATATACAGGACTTGATTATTTTGGACCAATTACTGTAACAATTGGAAGGAGATCCGAGAAAAGGTGGGTAGCATTGTTTACATGCTTAACAATACGTGCTATACATCTGGAATTAGCGCATGACTTGTCAACGGATTCGTGTATCATTGCCATAAGGAATTTCATTAATCGTAGAGGTGTTCCAACCAGGATTCGTTCCGATAACGGGACAAATTTTATTGGGGCCAACGAGGAGTCTAAAAGATTCACCGAAGCCTTTGATGCTAATAGAATCCAGAGTGAGTTATCCAAGAGAGGAATTGAATGGATTTTTAATTGTCCGGCTAATCCTTCGGAAGGTGGCGCTTGGGAAAGAATGGTACAGTGTGTGAAAAAAGTTTTGCGGCATACACTGAAAGAAATCTCACCTCGAGAACATGTACTACAGTCTCTTTTAATCGAAGCAGAGAATATAGTGAATTCCCGCCCACTAACTCACTTGCCAATAAGTCCTGATGAGGAGGAACCACTTACTCCTAACCATTTTTTAATTGGCTCGGGAAATGTTGCACCTACCCCGCCAGTGAATGAACCCGACGGGAAGCTTTTTTCCCTGAAAAAACAATGGAGAGTTCTGAGGTGTCTTCGAGATAGATTTTGGAAGCGGTGGATTGCAGAATACTTACCCACTCTCACCAGGAGAGTTAAGTGGTGTGAATATACTCAACCAATCAGTGCTGGAAATGTGGTTTTCATCTGCGACCCAAATGTTCCAAGGAGTCAATGGCGGAGAGGTTTGGTCACTTGTGTCTACACGGGTACGGATGGTGTGCCAAGAAGAGCTGATGTGAAGACTTCGTCCGGAGTACTGCAACGTCCGGTATCCAAGTTAGCTGTTTTGGACATAGAAATTAGTGAAGCTGATCGCTCCACGGGGGTGGGGGTGTTGTAGATCAGGCCTATTATTTGATGTTATCGATAATTGTTATTTTGATTCTATCGATTATTATTTGCATTGTCACTTTGTATTGAATTACCGCAGTTTGCTGATTCCTCTTTCTTTGCATATTTGTGCTTATCGTTGCTGAGCGCAATTAGCTCATTTTAAATTTGATATTCGTTGAAGAAGGAGGCGCAAAACTGCGGTAAGTGTCCGTCATTTATATTTGTATTTTTTGGTAAATTAACAGTTATGTTTTCGTAGAAATAAACGCAGCAACAATATAAACGTGTTTTATTGTCCGTTTAACGCAAGCCTCCTGCCCTTCTAGCCGCAGTCAGCAACACTGTTTGCGGCGCATTGTAATTACTGACGATGGCGCATAGTCCCCGAATAACGTTACCTGTTATTTAAGGTTACTTTTAAGGGTTCGGAAGAGAATATGATTCATTTTCCCACAAAATTTTCAATTCGCTCCACTATAGTGTATAGTCCGCCTATTACAGTGCCTCTTCATATTCGGTATTTCACTGAATGCAGTCCCAATGAATTTTTAATTTTGAGTTCTCATTGGATGGGTTATTTCCATATATAGTCAATTTTTCTGGAGTTTTGGACCTCCGAATCGATAGTAATTTCTAAATTTAAATCCTGGCAATATGATCTCAATTTACCTATCATAAATAAAGTTTCATCAAAGTTAAGGAAGCCACAAAGTATGCTAAAGGGTAGAAACCTTTGGTGTTTAAATTATGTCAGTGAGCCTCTTCAATTACGATAGAATCCACCAAATTTAATATGTGTCTTTCAAACTTTGCACAGTTTTTTATATTATTCTTAGGATGATTGACGTTGCAAAAGGTGTATAATTGTTCCTTTTCAGATATAGCCCTCATATAATATTATATCCTAATATTCGTCGATCAAATGTACTCTTATTTGGCCGATTTGAGGTATTTTGAAAGGCTCGAAATACTCATGTCAGACCCAACAAAGTATATATATTCTTGATCAGCGTAAAATTCTAAGTCGATTTAGCGATGTCCGTCCGTCTGTTCGTCTGTCTGTCTGTCTGTCTGTTGTAATCACGCTATCTTTCGAATGAATTGAGATAGATGGCTAAAATTTTGCACACGTGTTTATTTTTCCAGTAGGCAGGTTAAGTTCGTAAATGGGCCATGTAGGTCCACGTTTTCATATAGCCCCCATATAACGGTACCTCCCTATATTCGGTATTTTGATGATTTTAGGGACATTTTTCACCGGCATTGTTTCAAATTTGGTATTTGAAGTTCAAAATGGATACTATACCCTAAGACAGAAAATTGTCTGTGCAGGTCCACGTCTTCGTATAGCCCCCATATAACGGTACCTCCCTTTATTCGGTATTTTGATGATTTTAGCGACATTATTCACCGGAATTGTTTCAAAATTGGTATTTGAAGTTCGTAATGAATACTACAGTCTAATATAGAAAATTGTCTGTGCAAGTCCATGTCTTCGTATAGCCCCCATAAACGCTACCTCCCGATATTCGGTATTTTGATGATTTTAACGACATTATTTACGGGAATTGTTTCAAATTTGATATTTGAAGTTCGTTATAGGAACTACAGTCTGTGACAGAAAATTGTCTGTGCGACCCGCAGGTCTTCGTATAGGCCCCAATATCAGTACCTCCCTATATTCGGTATTTTCATGATTTTAGCGACATTATTCACCGGAATTGTTTGATAATTGGTATTTGAAGTTCGTAATGAATACTACAGTCTAAGATAGAAAATTGTCTGTGCAAGTCCATGTCTTCGTATAGCCCCCATATAACGGTGCCTCCTGATATTCGGTATTTTGGTGATTTTAACGACATTATTCACGGGAATTGTTTCAAATTTGGTACTTGAAGCTCAAAATGGATACTACACTCTAAGACAGAAAATTGTCTGTGCAAGTCCACGTCTTCGTATAGCCCCCATATAACGGTACCTCCCGATATTCGGTATTTTGATGACTTTAGCGACATTATTCACCGGAATTGTTTCAAAATTGGTATTTGAAGTTCGTAATGAATACTACAGTCTGTGACAGAAAATTGTCTGTTCGGGTCCAGGTCTTCGTATAGGCCCCATATATCAGTACCTCCCCATATTCGGTATTTTGACGATTTTAGGTACAATACCCACCGAAATTGTTTGAAATGTGGTATTTGAAGTTCGTAGTAGATGCTACAGCCTGTGACAGAAAATTGTCTATGCTGATCCAGGTCTTTGCACAGCTCCAATTTAACGGCACCTCCTTATATACGATATTTTAATGATTTTAGCTACATTATTCACCGTTTATTTCAAGTTTCCAATATGAATATGGTAATGGCTTATGACAAACAATGCCTATGTATGTCCATGTCGTATAGACCCCAATATAACGGCTATATGCGGTATTTTTTAAAATTTTAACAGAATTTTTTAAGGATTTTATTTTTTAAAAATTTCCAAATTCGTTGCAAATTGTGGAGGGTATTAAAAGTTCGGCCCGGCCGAACTTATTGCTTTTTAACTTGTCTATATTTAATTTTTGAATTGGAATATTAATACCAATTTATTTAATTGACTTAATTTCTTGAGAATTTAAATTGAAGGCGGGTTACATTGAAGTGTAGTACCGAATTATGTGGTGGTGAAACGGAATAAATGATACCGAAATAATTTAACGCGGTCACACCAAAGTTAAAAGATAATTACTATTTCAAAATCGCTAAAAAATCACGAAAAAAGATCTCATTGCAAAAATTCTCAAATCCGAAAAAATCGAAAAAATTTTAATTGGAATCGAATTTTATAATAATAGTACACTCTATTGATAAACATCCCAAGGACCTTTCAACTTTTGCTGTAAAAAATCATCGAACAAGGTGAAGATTTGTTCTTTTTCTTTTCTTGTTTTGTAAATTTTATATAATGTACGCTAAAATTTTAAATGATTTTTCAATTTGGCTTATCATATTCAATTCAATCGATTTTTTGTGAACAAAATAAAGAACTATTTTCATAAAAGTAAGTTATATTAGGTACTACGCTTATAACTAAAGAACGGCTTGGCGGATTTTGACAATTCATACATTTTTAGAATGGTATCCTGGCAAAAAAATTGCGGTAAATTATGCCAATAAAAATATGAATGAAAAATATCTTTTTGGTGTGATTTTTTGTTTAATTTGATATACTATATTAAAGTGAACATTTTTTATTATTTTGAATTTTAAATGAATAATATTAAAAATGAAATGAGTAACTTACGTACATCCTACTTCTTTCATATGACAATAATCCGTTCAATGAGAACTTAAAAAATGCAATTCATTGGGACTGCAATCAGTGAAATACCGAATATAAAGGGTGCAAAATCGTAGTGCGAATTGAAAATTTAGTAAAAAAAGGATTTATATCCTTCTAGAAATTCTTCCTAAACTTTCAAGACATCTTAAATCGCTTTTGCAGGTCATCATATATGACCCTCGGTTAAGGGTACAGCCCGATTTCGAGTATAGTTTACATTTGAACCATATTTTGCATAGTCATTTCAGCAAAGGTTGGTAATTTGAGAAGAAACCATCGTCGCAAAAAATGACCACATTTTGGTGTAACCATCATATGATTTAAGTAATTTTCAGGGTCTTGGACATTTTTTTCACATTTAGGACTTTATTTAGCATTTTTTTTCTAAGGGTGTAGAAAACCTCTTCTCATGAAATTTTCAATATTCGGAGTAGGGTCCATCTTGGTCTTGACCACATTCATCAATTGATTTGGCTAAAAAAATTGTATTTAGGCTACTCTGGGGTAGAGAATCATTTTACAGATAATTGTCCCTTTAGGCATTTGTTTGAGTATAGTTCTTACATGAGTGTACCTCCAAGTCCAGTTTTCCAAAAAATGTTTTGTCAGAAAAGAAAATTTTATATTCTATTGAATTTGTAACCCCCAGAGAATATTGGTTGGGAACGTAGATTTGGGATGTACTCTACGACATAAACTCCGCATTGTCAAACGCATTCAGTCGGAAATTTTGGCAGAAACATAAAAAATTACGAATATTAATTTCTCTGATCGTCATTGAATTATACTATGATGAAAAATATGAACTTTATGGGGTCTCCACAGCACAATTTAAATGACAAAAATAAATAAATTCCATTCTTAGAAGAGTAATTATCTTTGACCATTCTGAAATCATTCTGCCCCTAATTATGAGGCGGACAAAACAAAATACCACACAGCACGGTATTCTAAACGTTGTAAACACAAATCCAAAACCAAAAATTCAATTCAAAATATCTAAAACCGACAACAATTGATTTATATATATATATATATAAATCAATATATAAATCAATATATATATATATATATATATATATATATATATATATATATATATATATATATATATATATATATATATATATATATATATATATATATATTGATTTATATATATATATATATATATATATAAATCAATTGTTGTCGGTTTTAGATATTTTGAATTGAATTTTTGGTTTTGGATTTGTGTTTACAACGTTTAGAATACAGGATTTCTATTTAGAAATTACTATCGAACCTGAGGTCGGAAACTCCAAAAAATTGACTAGATATGGAAATAATCCATCCAATGCAAAATTCATTGGGACTGCAATCAGTGAACTACCGAATATGAAGAGGCAATGTAATATGCGTACTGTACAAAATAGTGGAGCGAATTGAAAATTTAGTAAGAAAAAGATTCATATCAGCTGAAAATTCTTCCGAAATCCTTAAACAAACCCGTAACCTTAACTTATAGGTAACGTCATACGGGGACTATGTGCTATCGTCAGTAATTACACTGCGCCCTAGTCAATTATGAGGTTGAAAAAGTTCTAAATTTGATGCAGTCCTATTGGTTATATAAAGAATCATTTGTACAAAATATGTTTCAGGTTGGTCTGCATTGTAATATAACCCTTTTTTTAATTCCTTAAATGTTGGTTATTTGAGATTTTAGAAAGAACAACACATTCTTTCATATAATTATAAGTATGGGACCAAGCCTTATATGAAGGCATCCGCTAATTTCAACTATTTCCAGGGTGTTGGTCACATTCTAGGTCACCTCTTCGCGGAAAAATTTCAATTTCAATGTTTTGGAGTAGCCCTCATATAAAAGTACCTCCTGATTTTACCTATTTCGAGGGTTTTGATTATATTTTCGAATCGATTTGGCTTAAAATGTGTATTTAGGCTACTTTGGTAGAGAACCACCTTACATGTTATAAACAGTTGATGTGTACTGTTTAATAAATGTGCTATATTATTTGGGTTTCCAACTCACAAATTAAAACATCTGGCTAGAAAATGGGATTAGGTTTTTTGAAAAAATCGCCCGGTACGTGAACCTATATTGACATTTTTGAAATGCATATTCATTTCTCTTTAGTCGAGTCATCATTTATACTAAAAATTGTGCCACTTATGTGAGCCAGATGTGTGAATTACCCGTCCAGCTAGTATAATATATTTTTAAAATCAATGATTGGAAGAAACGAACATTACAGCACGTAAATTGAAGATAATCACCATTTTTGCCATGGAATTGAAAGATTGATCAAGTGGCATAATATTTTTGAAGGAAAATCTTTCACGCTTTTCAATCATTATTCAAAATAAGGAAAATAATATATAAATTAGAACAACATGTTGATTCTAATTTTGAATAATTCTGACAGGTGTTATATATAGGGATATATTTCTCTACTTTTACGAAGCTTGTCTACCTCCTTATTGTAACATGGTTGCATGTTGTTTAAGTTTTCAAAGCAAAACAATGTGGGTAAAACTGTCATATGGAGGCTGTACCAAAACGTGAACATATATAGACAATTTTCTACTACAAGTATTATTATGCATTGCGAGTCTCAAACACCAAATTTGAAACAATTCTGTAAAAAAATGTGCCTAGTATCAGGAGGGTGCTGAAAATCTGCAAGACTTTTGGTATTGAAAATGGGCTATACTTTCATAATATAGTCCATTTTCAATATCAAAAGTCTTGCAGATTTTTATTAACCTCGGAAGCTGCAGTGATTTCCAAAGACGGATAGACAGACAGGCGGACGGATATCTCTTAATCGACATTCTTGCATAGAACTGTCAATATAGATATTAGTTTTGTTGTAGTCCCCATATTACCATACCTTGAGATATTCGGCATTATGATGGTTTGTGTCACATTTTCTTCATCGGAAATGTTTTAGAATTAAATGTTCTTAATGGATACCAAATCCTATGACAGAATATTGCGTATGCAGGTCCACGTCTGCATGCAGCCCCAATATAATGGTACCTACATATATTCGGTATTTTGATAATTTTAGCGACATTTTTAGTCGGAATGGTTTCAAGTTTCATATTTGAATATCATAATGGCCTATGACAAAAATAGCATATACAGGTCCGCGTCTTCGTATAGGGCCCAATATAACGGCAACTTTCTATATTCGGTATTTGTATACCCTCCACCATAGTATGGTGAGTATATTAAGCATGTCATTCCGTTTGTAACACCTCGAAATAGATATTTTAGACCCCACAAAAATATATATATTCTTGATCAGCATACAATTCTATGTCGATTTAGCGATGTCCGTCCGTCTACCCGTCCGACTATATGTGGAAATCACTCTAGCTTCCGAACGAAATGAAGTAGACTATTAAAATTTTACTAAACTGTTTTTTTTGTCTGTAGGACTTGAAATGGGCCATGTAGGTCCACGTTTTGGTATATCCCCCATATAACGGTACCTCCCGATATTCGGTATTTTGATGATTTTTGCGACATTATACACTAGAATTGTTTTAAATTTGATATTTGAAGTTCGAAATGGATACTACAGCCTAAGACAGAAAATTGTCTGTGCAGGTCGATATCGTGGACCGAATATCGGGGGTTACCGTTATGTGGGGGCTATACGATATCGTGGACATAAATAGATAATTCTTTTCCAAGAGATAAAGTTCCCATAGGGAACTCCTTGTGTGGATTTTCAGACAATTGCGTTGAAAAATGTGACTTAAATCATGAAAATACCGAATATCGGGGGATATCGTTATATCGCGGACCGATATAGCCCATCTTCGAACTTGACCTTCCTGCAGACAAAAGACAGATCTGCACAAAATTTTAGCTTCCTATCCTAATTCGTAGGCTATAAAAACTTTTGTGTATGGTCAGGCAAATAAAACGATATACATTTTGGAAGAAATGAAGAGAAACCCATTGAATCAAATTTATGCATTAATAAAGTATGCACAATCGTATCGAAAGCTTTACTCGGTATTTGGACTTTATTTGAGAATCCGGTCTGAACATGACAAGTCAATTCTAATAAATTTCTCAAAGTTGATCTTCCATAGATATATTATGTTTTTGTTCACAAAGATACATGTAGGTCAATTTTTATTATCTGATTGAAATGAAAATTTCCAAACTATATTTGCTTGGCCAAAGGACGAACCCTATTGAAATTGGTGATAATCGGATCAGATTTAGATGTAACTCCCATATATCTTCTACCGATTTCGGATCAATTGTGCACCAAATGGCCAATATAATCCAAATTAACAATGAACTTTGGTACATCCCTCCGAGTTCAGTCTAAAAGCAAGTATATTAAATCGGTTCAGATATAGCTATAGATTATAAATATATATATATATATATATATATATATATATATGTTTCATCCAATTTGGTGTTTAAGTCTCTCACATTCGTAATATACATTCGACAAAAATAATATTTGGTACCAGATATCAAATACAGCCCAGAAATATCAAGATCGGTTCAGATTTGGATATAGCTTCCATATATATCTTCAACGTATTTCCGGTTAATTGTGCACCAAATATCCAATATCAGTCCAAATTGTCTGAATTTTTGCACATCCGACCGAATTCAGTCTAGAAGCAAGTACATACATCAAATTTGGTGAAAAACGCTTCAAAAATAGCTATAGTTCCCAGATCTGTAAAATTTTGGTACATCTGACCGAATTCAGTATAGAAGCAAGTACATCAAATTTTGAGAAAATCGGTTCAGATATAGCTTCCATATATATTTTTCATCCGATTGGGTGTTCAAGTCCCTCATATTCGTAATGTGCATTCGACAAAAATGATATTTGGTACCAGATATTTTATAGAGCTCGGCAATACCTTTGCCAAATTTGATCGAGAACGGCTAAGATTTGGATATAGCTTCCACATATATCCTTAATTCGATTTCAGGTTTATTGTTAATATAATTATTATTTTTAATATAATCCTTCTCGAAAGGATATGATGCCCTCTATAACAATATTATTTGGAATAAAAGATTAAAATTTCTCCGTCAAATTTAGTGAAAATCGATTCAGAATTGGATTTGCCTCCCATATATAAGTTCCCTCTAAAGCCAAACTATAACTGCTCTAAAGCTAAATGTTGATAGGTAGTATGATCTGCTTTAATTAACTTTTTTGTTACGGGAGCTCTTTTAAATATAATCGCCACGCCCATCTTTTGACTTTTCCTTACTGGTTTCTATTACCTTTTTCTCTGATTTAAGTTAAACACAGTATTGCATGCATTTAATTGGTTATTTAATTTGTGTTATTTTGCGGAGGAGGTACCAGAAGGAGTGGACCGACATATCTCATTATGAGAGTTAGAATTATCCAAAATCTTGCCTTTGTGGACGATTGCGAATTGCGTTGTGCGAAAATAGAAAATAATTGGATGCTTATTTCGCATTTTCTGAGCGTTATGGTTATTCAAAACTAGTTAACCCGATCTGCATTGCTGGCCAATACTTTTAGTGTTTAAAGCAAATTTTAATTTAAAAAAATCAAAAATTTAATTGAGCTATCGAGCTCTTATAAATTGTAAAGTTGTGGTTTATCTTCACTTTGCAGAAAAGTCTTACTTAATAAATTCCACTTCATGATGAAAGATTGTTTATGTTTTCCATAGTTGTTCCTGTGAGCTTCTCGTAACATGCTATTTTTACATCCTAATGTGTATAGCAGGTTGTAATAATATTGAAAAATCGAATTGTCAAATGTTTTTAATATAATATCCACAGCGGTTAGGAGACCATCCTTCCAGCTTTTCGGGTTGTCTAACTTTTGACTGAGGGTATAAAGATTTCAGATAACCCAGCTTCCACATTAAAATCTTTTTTAGAGACTCAATATCATATGTGTTTCTTGATCGGAGTAAAACTCTATATCGCTATTTAACTATTTTCCTCTCTTCTGAAAGCAAATATAGGTGAGAGGTTAATGATTTAGTCCCAATTTCCAACCGTATGGGATGTCTTTTAGTATATTGAGCTAACACTGGATGGTAATTTCCAATACCACGTTCCACGTTTAGATATTAGGCAATATAGCTGTGCCGTCCGATTTTATGTGTTTTAGTGGTCTAAACCACTATAGCATAAGGTATACGATATTGTGGTACTACATTTTATGGTTCTTTCTTCAATTTGTTCGCGAATTATTTCCCGATTTTATATGGATTCTATACTTTCACAACTAATATTAAAGAAAAATACAATAAATGCAAAAAAAACAAACCTTTAAAAGAATGTGCTATAGCTATTCATATTCCATGCCACACTGTGATACAGGGTATTATGTTTGTGCATTTGTTTGTAACATGCAGAAGGAAACAAAACACATCCATAGTTCCTGTTGATAATTTCCAGAACGAGAGATACAAATGCCCCTGTCAAATTTGGTGGAAATCGATTCAGATTTAGATATACCTCCCATATATTAGTTCCCTCTGATTCCAAATTATAACTTCTCTATAGCCATAATACAAATTTAACAAGTAAAAAAGCAGTAAGTTCGGGCCGAACTTTAAATACCCTCCACCATTTGAAACGAATTAGGGCATTTTCACAAAATAGAAATAAAATCCATTAAAAATTCTGTAAAATCTCGGTAGGTGCCGATATATGGGAGGATAAACGATATTGTGGACTTATATAGACAAATCTATGTCTAGGGATAAAGTACTCACAAACCAACTCCTTGTATAGAATTTAAGACAATTCCGTTTAAAAATGTGGCTAAAATCATCAAAATACCGAATATCGGAGGGTACGGTTATATGGGGGAGGGTACGGTTATATGGGAAATATCATGGACCTATATAGAGAACTCCCAGTCAGGGGTAAAAACCCCTTGTGTAGTATTTCAGACAATTGCGTTGAAAAATGTGGCTAAAATAATCAAAATACCGAATATAGGGGGGTATTTTACACACATGTTTATTTTGACAATATGATATCGTGGACCTATATAGATAATTCTCTTTCAATGAATAAAGTACTCACAAGAAATTCATTGTGCGCATTTTCAGATAATTCCATTGGAAAATGTGGCTAAAATCATCAAAATCTCGAATATCGGGGGATACCGTTATATGGGGTTTATACGATATTTTGGACCTATATAGACAATTCCCTTTCAGGGGGTAAAGTGCTCACGAGGAACCCCTTGTGTAGAATTTTAGACAATTCCGTCGAAAAATGCGATTAAAATCATTGAAATACCGAATATCGGGGGGTACCGTTATATGGGGGATATACGATATCGTAGACCTATATAGACAATTCTCTTTCAAGGGGTAAAGTGCCCACAAAGAACTCCTCGTGTGGATTTTCAGACTATTCTAATAGAAAATGTGGCTAAAATCATCAACATACAGAATATCGGGGGGTACCGTTTTATGGGGGCTATACGATATCGTGGACCTATATAGATAATTCTCAGACTAGGGATAAAGTACCCACAAAGAACTCCTTGTGTGGACTTTTATACAATTTCATTAGAAAATGTGGCTAAAATCATCAAAATTCCGAATATCGGGGGGTACCATTATATGGGGGCTATACGATATCGTGGACCTTTATAGATAATTCTCTGCCAAGAGATAAAGTGCTCTTAGGGAACTGATTGTGTGGGTTTTCATTCAATTCCATTGAAAAAATCATCAAGATAAAATCATGAAGATACCAGATATCGGGGTACCGTTATATGGGGGCTATACGATATCGTGGACCGATATAGCCGGTCTTCGAACTAGACCTGCCTTCAGACAAAAGAGAGATCTTGGCAAAATTTTAGCTTCCCATCTTAATTCGTTTAGCCAACAGACGGACAGACGGACGGACAGGGCTAAATCATATTAGAATGTTATGCTGATCAAGAATATATATATATATATATATATATATATATATATATATATACTTTGTTGGGTCTAAAATGATTATTTCGATGAGTTACAAACGGAATGACGAACTTAATATACCCTCCATACTATGTATGGTGGAGGGTATAAAAACGGTCAACAGTTGATATAATATACTCCACAAAAATTCTTAATATACAGGCGTGTAACAAATTCGGAACGGATTCCGTATTTTTATATCGATCGTTTATTATATAGCTTCTTCAGATTTCAATCTATTTCAGTTATTAAGGCGCAAAGTGAAGAACACCTTGTCCTACCCCATTAACATGTCATTAACTCCTCGAAATACTCATGTTAGACCCAATGAAGAATATATATATTTTGGATCAGTGTAAAATGCTAAGTCGATTCCAAGATATAAGGCTAAAATGTTACACACATGTTTATTTTATCAATAATAAGGTTAAGTTACGTTAAATGGGCCAGGCCGGTCCAAGCTCTCGTATAGTCCCGATATAACAGTACCTCCCGAACTTCGTTATTTTTAAGATTTTAGACAATTTTATGCACGTAATTGTTCAGAATTGGGTATTGAGATTTTGCAACGGGTTCTACCTCCGATAACAGAACATTGTCTGTATATGTCCACGCTTCAGATAGCAATTATGACAACAGAATTTAAATTATATTCTACGCCAGTCTGTCACTGTAATATAAGTTCGTTTTGGCGCCACAGTATTGGTGCTAGACCAACCATATTTCTATTTTTTTTTTTTTATGCAAAGAAAAAGTGACCACGCCCAATTTTAGGGCCATTTTTTCGATTTACCTAAAATCTAATATTTACAAAAATCTTGAAGATATCTGTTCCAAAGTTAGTATACGACGTAATCTTGACTCTCCCTTTAACCTTAGGTATCTGTTTGGAGTCAGACGAACTGATCACACATACTTCTTTAAATCTATATGTAAAAATTTTTAAAAAATTCTTGAGATATAAGCATTCTAACTAACATCCCCTTCCTTTGATTATACACATTGTATATATTTCGCTATATAAATCCGATATATTTACTATCGGCATCTACGTAACGGTCAGAATTGGCCTGTTCGTCTATTTGTGATTTCGCCGGCATTAATTATTACCCGATGACCATCAAAATTGGAAGGCATCTGCCCAGCTCAAAGTTCTAGCCCTATGCTAACTTTCGCTTCGATTGGTCCATTATTGTGACCTGTAGAGCAACTGCAAAATTAGGAAATTTTTCAGTTTTTGGTCCATTTCAACCCCTAAGTATTATGCGATCATCTACAAAATAGGGTTCTATTCTGACCTTAACCCCACCTATATTTTAAATTTCGTGAAGATCGGGCCATAATTGCGACCTGTAGAGTGATTACAAATTAACATGGACAGACGGACAGACGCACGGACGGACATACATAGCTAGATCGACTCAGCTCGGCGAGATAGGAAGATCCATATATACTTTCCTATGTGGGAAACCAATATTTCGAGGTGTTACATAATTTTTGGCCCAATCAAACTTATAATACCCCCAACACATAGTGTTGTAGGGTATAAAAATTGAGGATCTGAAAAAAATGTTTCAGAATGCCTTTTGGAATTGAACATTCTTATTGAAAAACCGCAAAAATGGATAAATTTTGCATATTTTTATACATGCCGTTATATGGTTGCCATACCAAAATATTAAATTTTGATTAAAAAATAATTCTTAAAACATCAACACTTTTAAAATCTTAACATACTTTTAAATTGAGGCTATGGCTAATAGGGAACCAATAGTAAACATTTATTGCTGGTATTGATTTCACAATACTTAAAACTTTAAATGTCAAATTAGAGTTCATTTGGTAGAAATTGTAACAAAAACATGCAAAAGGGCGAAAGGTTACTGGTATTACTAAACCTAAACGAAATAGATATATTCGAACTTCCTAGGAATATTGTATAAAAGTTCAAAGATTAAACTAAATATTTCACCTTTATTGCGATTGCAACGAACGGCCGCATACACAGATTTATATAGATTTTACACTGGTAAAAACTAAATACCTTACAATATGGTCTTCTAAAAGTTACGAATTCAAAATAACTTTTGATTTAGAAAATATTGCTATGACCTTTATAATACTGATTGAAATTGGGGATTGAAAATTTCGTTAAATACGATTAAATAACGAATATAAATAGGTACTGGGGAATAGAAAATAAATCATACAGTGGACTTTTGTTGTAATTTTTTGGCAAATGATTTATAACCTCGAAAAGGCTTTTGAGTCCATCAAAATACCTCTAATAGGCCAAATTAGAGCACATTCGGTCGACCAATATTGGGAAATAATATTATATCAAGGCTATATCTAAATGAGATCAAATATATACCTCTTCTAACATCAATCAGCCTGTGCATAGTTTGAAAGACGCATATTAAATTTGGTGGCCTCTCGCGGACATAATTTAATCGACAAAAATTTCTACTCTTTTACATTCTTTATGGGGTCCCTAACTTTTATAAAACTTTATTTATGATAATTAAATTAACGTCATGTTGCCAGGTTGTCAATTTTGAAATTACTATATTACTATACAATTCTGATGTCCAAAGCTGCAAAAAATTGACTATATATGGAAATAATCTATCCAATGGGAACTCGAAATGCAAAATTCATTGGTATTGCAATCAGTGAAATGCCGAATATAAAGAGGCACTCTAATATGCGGACTATACAAAATAGTGAAACGAAATTAAGTTTAGTAAGAAAAGGATTCATATTCTCGGAAAATTCTTCCGAACCCTTAAACTTTGTAACAAAGTATTTGAATCACTGGTAACGTTATACGGGGTCTAAGCGATATCGTCAGGAATTACACTGCGCCTCAGATAAAAATCCCAAAAGAGGGATTCCCGAGTCAAACTTTTTTAGGGTCCCTTTTTTATAGCTTAGCCATACACAAAGGGCCTCAAATACTTTGCTCTATACTCCGCAAAAGTTATGATAGAGTTTTTAATTTGATACCGTCCTAGGGGTCACATAAAGAATCATTTCTACAAAATATGTATCAGGTCGGTCTACAGTGAAATATAGCCCCCCTTTTCAAATTCTTCAAATGTTGGTAATTTGAAGATTTAGAAAGAACAACACATTCTTTTAAATAATTTAAGTATAGAACCATGCTTTGGTATAACCCTTATATGAAGGTATCCGATTATTACGGCTATTTCCAGGGTCTTGGTCACATTTTTCAATTAATTTTACCCGTATCTTAGCCTCTAAGGGTGTAGAAGACCTCTTTGCGGAAATATTTATAATTACAATGGAATGAAATACCTCAATTTTTTCATAACTGGAGGAATCGAGGCAACTACTTATATTCCCTGGCCAAAATTTTAATGAGAAACGAGAAAGAAAAACTACTCATAGTGAATTATTTAATATGCGATATTCTATAAATTATTAAATTGTTATCCACTTTTGTACATATATCGTATTTACTTTTATTTTATTCTAAAAATGTTGTTAACAGAAAATGTTTTATTAATTCAATTTTAACCAACCCATGCTTGGGTGGGTGTGAATGAGAAATTCAACTAAACGGCCATAAATATAAAATGACCGTAAGAGCAAATGGGGAATGGGGTGTTAACTGCTATTTATAACACTTAGGATTTTTATTTTGGTATGTTGCTCCACTGGGTAATGATTGAACATTTTATGGTAGTAATCATGACAATCAACGGATTCAGAAAAAGCATAAAAATGTTATTTTCTTAATTCGGGTAGGAGTTTAGACAAATGACCCTAAATTTCGCACTTTCGCGTGTACGCATCCGAAACCACATGCTGGCATTCCGATTTAGTTGTATATACGACAAAAGGAAGCATAATGAACCATACGCTAAAAACAATGTTCAAGACAGTTTCGGTCAAATAAATGACTAAAATGCAAATGAAATCTTACCTGAAAATATGTGTGACCTCGGTTAACCCAGCCGATAGCCATATCGGAGCCGGCAATATTTCCATCCGGCGAGAATCCGAACCCCACATAACCCATGGTACGTGCTTGAATTTCAAATGTTATATCTTGATTAATGATTTTCCATAAAATACGAAAATCCTCATTCAAATCGACGCTATGATCCCAATTCAAGTCTTCGTCGGCCGAGGGCAGTGTTGAGGCTTTTGCTGCCGACGTTATAGACACGTCCTCCAACAGGCACCTAACAAGTACAAAGCTGGACATAAAGTATGTGATTAACGATGACAGCGATAAACTCGTATATTTCACTTCCGTCGGTGTGGTCATTATGTGAATCTAACTGCCCAGATGAATGGCTCGTCGTCGAATGGTCGTTTAGACGTTTCTCCGTGCCTGGGTGTGTGTGTGTGCTAAGCTGCGCAGAGTATAATGAGATGTTTTAGGCCACTGGTCCAGTCTCGTGCTAATAAAACAGAAGTGCTTGTTGGGTGCTGCGACTCTAATGGCGTGCGAAAATTGCGTATGTTTGCTTGTTTTTCAGTCAGATTTAGTTGCCTTTAATTAATAGTTTTTGGCTGCCCAGGCTCCCAACTTCTGCCTGTCGTTCTACTCCTTGTCCAATTTAATTCTCACCCAGCCTCTCAGTTCTTTTTATTGTTCTCCATACATGTGGCCACACGAAGAATTGAAGCAAGAGGTTTTAACTAGACATTTATTGCTTGTACAAACCCCCTTGGTGAGTGCCAAAATTACGGGAGATAGGCCTTAACGACGCACACACACAAACAATTCTACATACACAATTACAATGAAATTGTTTTCTAAATACACAAAGGGTGTTGTAAGTTCATGTGTTGGTCGCTTTGGAGTAGGGTCCAAAATTTACGCACAAAGTGGGTAACGGTCTCTGGAACTGTTAAAGGGATCAGAGGTTGCAAGGAAGCGTGTAAATCACATTCATCCGTTTTCAGGCGAAAATGATGTCGTCTGTTTTATGCAAGCTTTGTTTTGTTTGGTCACATCAAAAACAATTTTTCTTTACGTATGTGCCCTTGTACTTATTGCTATTGTTTCAGCAATACGAATACAACTGGATACACCTACACCCACACATTTGAGCGCTTGGGTCAGTCAAAATGAATAGGAAAAAATGTCCATGTGTTTATTTTCGTTTTGTTGGTTTCCGGTTTCGTGTTGATAGTGGTTCGTTGGTATCACAGCTATCGGTTCACAGCTCAAAAATATAAATGTTCATAAAAATATGCAAGTTGCTCGCAACCTGTTTTTTCGTCCTTTCTTTTTGCTACTGGGTATAGTGAACTACGTATCCTGTGCTACACACATGGCTTCCTTCACAAATATCGTTTGTTTGGCTATCTACGTTTATTGCTTTTAGTTTTGGTGTGGCTGGCTGGATGGCGGGCTTTTAGACTTCTCTGTTGCTGGGTCTTTGAGTTTTGCGTTATTCATTTGTTTGACTTTTGTATATCGCAGTTTTGCAATTATTATTCGAAATTGCATAGAACAAAAGAGTAGGCACGGAGGAAAGGAGAACGATTCGTTTTTGTTTATGATTTGGTTTGACAGGAACACCATTCGTGTGGCTACTATTGTTGTCTGCAATTCGAACAATAGGTCGCGGGTGGAGGCTAGCAGCATCAAAATTCAGTCATCTTCCACATAGTAAAGGTAATAGCGAAGTTACAGTTAGCCGTTTTCATTCTATAAATCATGTACCAGTTTGTTCATTTTGGTTACTTTAATTTCAGACAATATTCGTTGATTGCATTTATTTGTGGTTGTTGCTCTGGTCATCCAGTAAAGATTCTTTTTACGGCTAAAAATAAAATCGGAAAGTGAATGAAAAATGAGTAAAACATTATAGATTTTATAAATTTTACAAACAAAATTATACTTTATCTAAATTATGTTAGTTTCCTACTTAAAATTAACAAATATCATTATAGACCACCCTGATTTCATTATTATAAAAACTATATAGAACTAGCTGATCCGGACCGCGTTGCTGGCCCGTAGTATTAGGGTGTAATGCAAATTGTTTGAGAACCTAATATTAGAAGTAAAGTTAAGCTATTTTCTTTGAAAAAGACCTAAACTTTGATATAAACGTTGGCTTACAACCATAATATAAGAATACAGAAAGATGTATAAACATTTGTGAAGATTGATATGTCAACATTTTAAAAGTTTTTTTTTTTTCAAAAATAAGTAGATTTGTATATGTTTTCCTATACGACATCAAACGGAAGTTGTAATGATATGCATTTTTTAGTTTTTTATACCCTCCACCATAGTATGGAGGGTATATTAAGTTTGTAATTCCGTTTGTAACACCTCGAAATATACATTTTAGACCCCACAAAGTATATATATTCTTGAACAGCATAAAATTCTATGTCGATTTATCAATGTCCGTCCGTCTGTTCCTCTATCCATCTGTCCGTCTGTAGAAATCACTCTAATTTCCGAACGAAATGAAGTAAGTTGATAAAAATTTACTCAAATCTGTATTATGTCTGCAGGACTTTTGGTATTATATAAAATGAGCCATGAGCTTCATATAGCCCCCATATAACGGTACCCTCCGATATTCGGTATTTTGAAGATTTTAGCGACATTATTTACCGGAATTGTTTCAAATTTGGTATTTGCAGTTCGTAATGGATACCACAGCCTAAGAGAGAAAATGAGCCATGTAGGTCCACGTCTTCGTATAGCCCCCATATAACGGTACCACCCGATATTCGGTATTTTGATGATTTTAGCGACATTATTTACCGGAATCGTTTCAAAATTGGTATTTGAAGTTCGTAATGCATACTACAGCCTCAGACAGGAAATGGGCCATGTAGATCCACTTCTTCATGTAGCCTCCATATAACTGTATCCCCCGATATTCGGTATTTTGATGATTTTAGCGACATTATTTTCCGGAATTGTTTCAAATTTGGTATTTGCAGTTCGTAATGGATACCACAGCCTAGGAGAGAAAATGAGCCATGTAGGTCCACGTCTTCGTATAGCCCCCATATAACGACATCTCCCGATATTCGGTATATTGATGATTCTAGCTACATTATTCACTGAAATTGTTTGAAAATTGGTATTAGAATTTCGTAACGGATGCTACAGCCTATGAAAGAAAATTGTCTGTGCCTCCATATAATAGTACCTCCCTATCTTTGGCATTTTGAAGATTTTAGCGACATTATTCACCTGAATTGTTTCAAATTTAGTATTTGAAGTTCGTAATGGATACTAAAGCCTATGACAGAAAATTGTCTGTGCAGGTCCACGTCTTCGTATAGCCACCATATAACGGTATTTTGATAATTTTAGCGATATTATTCACCGGAATTGTTTTAAATTTGGTATTTGAAGTTCGTAATGGATACTACAAACAAACGAAAATGTAAGTCAAATCGGCCAAGCAGTTCTCAACAGATGTATTACTATATTTTTTTATACCCTACACCACAAGGTGGTCAGGGTATTATGTCTTTGTGCATTTGTTTGTAACAGGCAGAAGGAAACGAGATAGACCCATAGTTCATTTTGATGATCTGCATAGAATCACATTCTGAGTCGATTTATGCATGTCCGTCCGTCCGTCTGTCCGTCCGTCCGTCTGTCCATGTAGTTTTGTAAACAAAGTACAGGTCGCATTTATTGCTCGATCCAGATGAAATTTTGCACAAATCATTTGTTTGGCCCAAGGACGAACCCTGTTGAAATTGGAGATAATCGGTAAAAATTTAGATATAGCTCCCATATATATCTTCGTCCGATTTGCCTTTTATTGTGCACCAAACGTGTAATATCAGCCCGAATTGTATTGAATTTTGCATATACACCCAAATTAGGTCTGAAAATATTTATGCCAAATTTAATTGAAATCGGTTCAGATATAGCTATAGCTCCCATATATATAGTTCATCCGATTTGTTATTTTTGTCCACCGCCGCCGTAACATGCACACTGCAACAACAATATTTAGGGAAATATATCAGATACAGCTCAGAAATACATTTGCTAAATTTTATCGAGATCGGTTCAGGTTTGGATATAGCTCCCATATATAACTTCGTCCGATTTACTTTTTTTAATCTGCACCAAACGTCTAATAGTTGCCCAAATGGGATGGAATTTGGTATATACGACCGAATTGAGTCTAGAAGATAGTTTGCCAAATTTGGTGAAGATCGGTTAAGATATAGCTATAGCTCCCATATATATAGTTCATCCGATTTGTTATTTTTGTCCACCGCCCCCGTAATATGCACACTGTAACAACAATATTTTTGGGAAATATATCAAATACATCTCAGAAATACATTTGCTAAATTTTATCGAGATCGGTTCAGATTTGGATATAGCTCCCATATATATCTTTATCCGATTTCAAATTAATTGTACACCAAACTTCTAATATTTGCCCAAATTTGGAACTTACGACCGAATTGAGTCTATACACCCATACGCATATACACCCAAATTAGGTCTGAAAATATTTATGCCAAATTTAATTGAAATCGGTTCAGATATAGCTATAGCTCCCATATATATAGTTCATCCGATTTGTTATTTTTGTCCACCGCCGCCGTAATATGCACACTGCAACAACAATATTTGGGGAAATATATCAGATACAGCTCAGAAATACATTTGCTAAATTTTATCGAGATCGGTTCAGATTTGGATATAGCTCCCATATATAACTTCGTCCGATTTACCTTTTATTATGCACCAAACGTCTAATATTTGCCCAAATGGGATGGAATTTGGTATATACGACCGAATTGAGTCTAGAAGGTAGCTTGCCAAATTTGGTGAAGATCGGTTCAGATATAGCTATAGCTCCCATATATATAGTTCATCCGATTTGCTATTTTTGTCCACCGCCCCCGTAATATGCACACTGTAACAACAATATTTGGGGAAATATATCAAATACATCTCAGAAATACATTTGCTAAATTTTATCGAGATCGGTTCAGATTTGGATATAGCTCCCATATATATCTTTATCCGATTTCAAATTAATTGTACACCAAACTTCTAATATTTGCCCAAATTTGGAACTTACGACCGAATTGAGTCTAGAAGCTAGTATATCAAATTTGGTGAAGATCGGTTAATTAATTGTGCACCAAATGGGCAATACAATTCCGAATTTAAAAGATACAAATGCTTCGGCATATATAGTCCTTTGAACTTTTAATTATAATTATAATCATAGCGTGTATGATTGAATTCTTCCATAAAAACTTTTAATTGTTATGTGGAGCTCTACTAAATTAGCAAAGTGGTGTAGGGTATCATAAAGTCGGCCCCGCCCGACTTTAAGACTTTCTTTACTGGTTAAACTTCAGGGTCAGTTCCTCTGACCCTAAACAAAGGGAGGGTCAATAGTACGTCATATACTAACTGCGAAACTGATATATTCATTATTTTGGCAAATATTAAGATTTTAGGGAAATCGAAAAAATGTGCGCAAAAGTAGGCGTGGTAATTCTTTCTTTACATAAAAACCTAACTCGGGGTAGGACGAACATTTAAAAAAAATATATATCCAAATCGGTCCAGCCGTTATCAACTGATTCAATTACAAACAAACAGCAATTGATTTGTATTATAGATTAAAAAGTAGGCGTGGTCAGTTCCTCAGCCCCCAAGTAAGTAGTTAGTGTTGGATGGAAGCCAACAGTAGGTCTTGTAATAATTTTCAAACCGATATCTTCATAATTTTGGCAAATATAAGAATTTTAGATAAAGCGAAATAGTGGGCGTGAAATTAGGCGTGGTCAATTTTTTTTTTAAAAACATAACTCGGGGTATGGCGAACGTTTGTACAAAAAATTATGCAAATCGGTCCAGCAGTTCTCAACTGATTCCATTACCAACGAACAACAATTGATTTATATATATATATATATAGATAAACAACACGACACTATTAGCAACATTTAGGCGGATTTATTCCGACAACTATCTTTTCCAAACCGGGATAACTTGTACACGATATATGATACCAAAAATTGTGCATTTAAAATGGAGCTATGTAAAAAGGGTACGAATCATGGTCAAAAAAGCACCTATAATACACCAATCGTCATATCTTTACGACTTTGTGTGTTTGTCCATTATGAATTCGAAGCAAACTTCCAGCGCATTTATGTACCAATCCGATCGCCACTAAATTGTGTCAAATATCGATTCTGAACTGTCATAGTTGTTGGTAATAATTGCATTGATTAATATATTGATGTGGTTTTAACGAAATTTCTCGAAAATTTGTGTGAACTAGTAGTGGGTATAACATAGGTATACAGGGTGAGATGAAAAAACTGCCACCAACTTCAGACTACCGTCATTTCTAGGCCACTCATCCGACAGCTGTTAAAATTATTCCAATGAAAGCTCATTATATTATTTACAAGCGTACAATAGCATTTTTGTGTTAATTTTCCAGAAAAAAATTTATTCGTGATGGAATTCAAGTGTGATAGTGTGATTTCTTTATATTTGGCTGGAAAACCACAAGTGGCTATCGTTAGAGCACTCCAGCATTTAAATGTGGATAAATCTTTTGTGTATCGTACCATCGCTACTAGTAGCGTAGCCCGACGTCAGAGAAGTGGACGGAAGGAAACAGCAGAAATGGTTCGAAAAGTAAAGAAGCAACTTAATTGAAACCCGCGTCGCAGTGGCCGAAAAATGGCTCGTGCGCCAAAAATATCGCAATATTCCATTCGGCAAATATTAGAAAATGAGCCCGGGTGCAAGAACTTACACCGCAATAGAAACAAAATAGACTCAAAAGAGCTAAATAGTTGCTTTGCTTGGCCGAAAGTTGTGAACTGCCGAATTTGGTTTTCTCCGATGAGAAAACATTCGTCATCCAAGAGTTTGTAAACAAACAAAGTGACCGTGTTTACTTGCCAAAGAGGTCAGCTGAAAATATTCACCTTCAGTTGTGCACCAGAAATCAAGCGCCGGCCATGTTGATTGTGTGGGCCGGCATAACAGCCAATGGTCGCTCTCCGCTCGTATTAATCGACCGTGGCATCAGAATAAATGACAAATATTATCGCACGCAAACACTTTGGCCCCAGACCCTGGACATTCCTATAGGACTCAGCACCATCGCACTCAGCACGCGCCAACCAAGAATAGTTATAAAATGAGGTTTCTCGCTTAATTTCCAGCGCACAATGGCCATAAAAATGTCCGGATACCAATCCGTTGGACTATTGTGTGTGGAGTATTTTGGAAAGCAAGGTTGGCACTAAAAAAATAAAAAAACAAGTAAAAAGCTGTAAGTTCGGCCGGGCCGAACTTTGAATACCCTCCACCATTTGGTACAAATTTGCAATTTTCAAAAAATTAAAATCCATTAAAAATTCTGTTAAAATCTTAAAAATACCGAATGTAGCCGTATATTAGGGTCTATACGGCGACGTGGACCTGCATACGCAACTTTTGTCATAAGCCTTTTCCCATATCCGTTATGAACTTTAAATACAAAATTTTAAATAATTCCGGTAAATAATGTCGCTAAAATCATCAAAATACTGTAACGCGGGGGTACCGTTATATGGGGGCAATACGAAGACGTGGACCTGCACGGACAATTTTCTGTCATAGGCTATAGTATCCATTACGAACTTTAAATGCCAAATTTGAAACAATTCCGGTAAATAATGTCGCTAAAATCATCAAAATACCGAATACCAGGGGATACCGTTATATGGGGGAAGGTACCGTTATATGGGGGCTATACGAAGAAGTGGACCTACATAGCCCATTTTTCTGTTTTATACTGTAGTATCTGTTACGAACTTCAAATAACAAATTTGAAACGATTCCGGTAACTAATGTCGCTAAAATCATCAAGATACCGAATATCTGGATGTATCGTTATATGGGGGCTATACGAAGATGTGGACCTACATGGACCTTATTAGTTTATATTTTCACCTATTTTAAGTGCTTGAAGGACCTAAACACATTTTCAGCATCATGGATGTAACTAAAGAACGGTTTCCTATCAAATGGGCTGCAATTTTGAATTCGTAATGTTAAGAAATCATGCTGCGCGATGTTGTTGTTGTGATGCTATTTTTCGATTCTATCCTTTCGATTTTATCCTTTCCGATCCACGGGATAACATGTATTCTACAACAGCGCCTGAAAGTAACATAGGCTATATACATTTTTGAAATTCCACTTGGAACAGGAGATATAGCATCAGAATCAGATGTACCTCCCAAAAATTTAGATTTGATATGCACATATCTATTGATCGATTACAGATGCAGTCTCCAAATTTAGAATGTGTGACTGAATTTGATCAGAAAATATATTTGCCAAATTATATTGAAATCGGTTGAGATTTGGATGTAGCTCCCATATGTATTTTCGACCGGTATCACATTTTTGACTCACCAAACACGGTAAGTATATAAGTAAATTTGGTACGACAATAAGTTTGTTAAAATATATTCAAATCGGTTCAGATTTGGATATAGCTTCCATATATATTGTGGGCAGATTTCGTTTATTTGATGCACCAAATACGATATCTATGTTAGATTCTAATGAAATTTTGAATGTGTGACAGAACTTGATCAGAAAATAAGTTGTGCAAATTATATTGAGATCGGTTCAGATTTGGATATAATATTCCTATGGAATTCGGGCAGAAGCGAGATTTGGTACCACAAAAAATTTGCCGAATTATATTGAAATCGGTTGAGGTTTAGGTATATGTTCCATATATATTTTTCGGCGGATCCATGTATGTTATGTACCAAACATGATATGTATGCCCGATTGTAATGAAATATGGAAGATGTGACGGAATTTGGTGTAAAAGTACATTTTGTCAAATTACATTGAAATCGATTCAGATTGGGATATGATTTTATTAGGAATCATTCTTTAATTGCAACAGAAATGCCACTTAACCGCAAAAGATTGCAGTTTCCTGCTCGATTAGCAATTGCTTTGAAAAAAACCCTTAGTTTTGTAATTTTGAAATACAAATAAATATTCATGGCAAAAATTATGATACAATACCTATCGTCGGTGTTAGATATTTTGAAAAGCCTGATCTAATTTTTCATCCATAGGCTTTAATTTGATTGTTAAAAAGCTATATGATATGATATGAGAACATCTATAATAGCCTCAGGTGAAACCCAGCTCAATTTTTGGTTTTGTAAAGAGCTTATTAGCATTTTCTATTCAAATTAGTTGTAATTTGGAATTTGTATTTCCAACGTTTAGAATGTCGTGCTGAGTGGTATTAAGTTTTGTCCACCTCATAATTAGGGCAAGAGTAATTCCAGCATTAATTATGGAATTAATTTTTTGTCATTAAAATTGGGCGTTTGAGACCCCATAAAGTCCATATTTTGTATATCTTCTTCTTCTATATATATAAAAATCAATTGTTGTTTGTTGGTAATGGAATCAGTTGAGAACGGGTGGACCGATTTGAATAATTTTTTGTACAAACATTCGTCATACCCCGAGTTAGGTTTTTAAAGAAAAAAATATTGACCACGACTACTTTTACGCCCACTATTTCGATTTATCTAAAATGCCTATTTTTGCCAAAATAATGAAGATATCGGTTTGAGATTTATTACACGAGATGCTGTTGGCTTTCCATCCAACCCTAAGTACTTATTTAGGGGCTGAGGAACGCGCCTACTGTTAAATCTATCTCTCTATATGTAAAAGAAAGTTGTGTTAGTTACTACTCTTATAACATAAAGACCGCCGGTCTAATTTTAACGATTCAGACGAATTCGGAACTGCCTCTTGGCAGAAAAGAGTTAAATCCAAAAAAAAATCGTGTAAAAATGTGAAAATTCAATATTTTCATTTTGACTTTTGAAATGTACAATAGTTATGTTTTATTGCTTATTTTTTCTCATTTCGACTTACTAAAAAACTAAAACTTTTATTTATAGATTTTATGTATTTATTTGTATTACCCAATAAATACATAAATTCTATAAATAACACTTTTATTCGTTGTCGCTTTATATGAAAATTCTAAAATCGGAAAAAATCGACAATTTTTCAATGGAATCGAATTTCAAAATAATAGTACATTCTACCGACAAACTTCGTAAGGACCTTTAAAATTTTGCCGCAAAAAAATCAGCGAACCAGTTGAAGATTCTTTTTCTATATTGAAATGTAATTTTTTTTATTGTTTTGAATTGTGAATGAATAATATTAAAAATGAAATGAGGGCGCAATACGATGTTAAATGCTTTCTACTCCAGGACCTACATCGTGCTTCAACTGGAAGATGCGAACACATTTAAACAAACAAAAATGACCACAAAAGCGTTATGAGGTTCATTTCAAAAAGTGGACCTGCTTCTTTCATATGACAATAAATTGTCAAATGAGAACACAAAATGCAAAATACATTGGGACTGCAATCAGTTAAATACCGACTATAAAGGACGCAAAATAGAAATTCTTCCTAAACATTCAAGATACCTTTAATCGCTTGGCAGGTCATGATATGGGTCATAACCCCCGATAACCGAAAAACCCGATTTCAAGTATATTCTACATTTTAACCATATTTTTCGAACTAATTTTAGCTTATGTGGATAATTTAAGAAAAAATCCATCTTTGCAAAAAATGATCACGTTTTGGTATCACCATCATATGATTTAAGGTATTTTCGGAGTCTAGGCAACTTTTTAAATTTTTTGGCCCTTATTTGACATCTTTGTTTCTAACGGGGAAGAAAACCTCTTCTTATAAAATTTTTATTTTTCGGAAAAAGGCGCATCTTAGTCTTGAGGCTACCATGAAAAAAATACGAAATTATAAAGTAACTATTGGATCTCCACCGCACAATTTAAATGATAAACAATTAATGCCCATCTTACGGTAATCGGAGCAAAAGAGTAATGTTGTTGGCTCTTCTGACAACATTCTGCCTTCAAGTATGAGGTGGACAAAACTAAATACCACGCAGTACGGGATTTTAAACGTTGGAAACACAAAATTCAAATTATAGCTCATTTGAATGCTTTTTACAATACCAAAAATTGAGCTGAATTTTCACATGGGACTATTATAGATTTTCTTTATCATATAGGTATTTAACACTCAAATTAAAGCCTATAGCTGAAAAATAAGGTCAGGCTATTCAAAATATCTAAAACCGACGGTAATTATAGTTTTTGCCATTAATATTAATTTATATTTAGTCATGGATTCATTACTCATAATCAAGTCATTACATATAATCAAAATCGGAGTCATTATAATGGAGTCATTATTTATAATCAAAATTGTGCCGCCTACATAAGTCAGATTTGTGATTTAATATGCTTTAAAGACTAAAAGTACGGGCCGGCAACGCGGACCGGGCCAGCTAGTCATAGTATAATTCAATAACGATTAAACAAATTTTCGGTCCCGTGCTACTTTCCAATCTTCGCAGTTTTATCATGTTTCAGCCACAGTTTCCGACTGAATAAGTGTCAGTTTGAGTTCATCCCAAAATCTACGTTCCAACTAATATTTCCTGGGAGTTAGAATTTCAATAGAATACAAAATGGTCCCCACTAATGTGAGGACTATACTTAAATAAATGCCTATGTGGACAATTATCTGTGAGATGGTTCTCTACCTCAGAGTAGTCTAATTTTTAGCCAAACCAATTGATAAAAGTGGTCAAGACCAAGATGAACCCTATTCCGAAAACTGACAATTTAATGAGAAAAGGTCTTCAATCCTTCTAGAATCAAATATGCCAAATAAGAGCCAAACAATAAAAAAGTACCTTTAATCATATGATGGTTATACCTAAACGTGATCAGTTTTTGCATGGATGGTTTCTTCTTAAATTACGCTTTGACGGTACTTTTTGTTTGCTTAAATTGTTCGCATCTTCCAGCTGAAGCACAATGCAGGTCCTGGAGTTAAAACCTATATGCCAATTTTATATATGAAATGTCGTCATTCAACATCGCATTGCTCACTCGTTTCATTTTTAACATTATTCATTTAGAATTCAAAACATTAAAAATTGTACACTTCAATATAGTATGCCAAATTGAAAAAAATTCACGCCAAAAAGGTTTTTTCATTCACATTTTTATTGGCATATTTTCAAGCTATTTTTTTGCAAATATAACAATCCGAAATTTTATGAATTGTTAAAATCCGTCTAGCCGTTTTTGTGTTATAAGCGTAGTAACTAACCTAACTCTCTTTATATGGTGAAAATTATTATTTATTTTGTTCACAAAAAACGATTGAATTCAGTATAATAAGCCAATTTGAAAAAAAAAAAATCCTACATTATATTAAACTAGCTGGTAATGACAGCATAGTAATTTCTAAATAGAAATAAATATTTATTGCGCAAATTATAATAGATGTTCACCTATCGTCGGTTTCAAATATTTTGAATAGCCTGATCCTATTTTTCATCCATAGTCTAAATTTGATTGTAAAAAACCATATTATATAGAACATCTATAATAGTCTCAGGTGAAAACCCAGCTCAATTTTTGGTATTGTAAACATCTCAGAAACATTTTCCATTTAAATTAGCTGTAATTTGGAATTTGTATTTCAAACGTTTAGAAGGTCGTGCTGCGTGTTACTAAGTTTTGTCCACCTCATAATTAGGGGCAGAGTGATTTCAGAATAGCCAAAGAAAATTACTGTAATGGGTGTACCGAAATTTGTTCCCGATTTTAGAATTTTTGCAATGAGATAGTTTCTTTTTCATGACTTTTTAGCTATTTTAAAAAAGTAAATATCCTTTAAGTTTGGTATTCCGTTTCGCTACCACATATTTCGGTACTAAAGACATGTAGATTTTTTTTCGGTTAATAGCTTATTATCTTCTGAAATGATAATATTCGCATAGTTCCATTTACCCAATAAATACATAAAATCTATATATAACAATTTTATCCCTTGTCGCTTTATAATCCACAAAAAGAATACACATCATAATAAAATTCAAAAAAGAAAAAAAACCTACAAATGTACATTCAAACGTTTTCCTCTTTATACCCTACACCACAAGGTGGTGAGTGTATTATGTCTTTGTGCATTTGTTTGTAACAGGCAAAAAGGAAGCGAGATAGACTGTCCGTCCGTCCGTATGTCTGTCCGTCCGTCTGTCCATGTATTTTTGTAAACAAAGTACAGATCGCATTTATTGCCCTATCCAGATGAAATTTTGCACAAATCATTTGTTTGGCCCAAGGACGAACCCTATTGAAATTGGAGATAATCGGTCAAAATTTAGATATAGCTCCCATATATATCTTCGTCCGATCTGCCTTTTATTGTGCATCAAACGTGTAATATCAGTCCGAATAGTTTATTGCCCTATCCAGATGAAATTTTGCACAAATCATTTGTTTGGCCCAAGAACGAACCGTATTGAAATTGGAATTTGCACGTAAGATCAGATTGGACCTGAAAATAAATATACCAAATTTTATCGAGATCGGTTCAGATTTGGATATAGCTCCCATATATAACTTCGTCCGATTTACCTTTGATTGTGCACAAAACGTCTAATATTTGCCCATATTGGATAAGATTTGGCACTTACGACCGAATTGAGTCTAGAAGTTAGTATGTCAAATTTGGTGAATATCGGTTCAGATATAGCTATAGCTCCCATATATACTGTTCATCCGATTTGTCATATTTGTTACACACAGCCGTAATATGCATTCCGTAACAACGATATTCAGGGAAATATATCAAATACAGCTCAGAAATATGTTTGCCAAATTTTAACGAGATCGGTTCCGACTTGGAAATAGCTCCCATATATATTTTTATCTGATTTCAAATTAATTGTGCACCAAATGGGCATTACAAGTCCGAATTTAAAAGGTACAAAGGCTTCGGCATATTTAGTCCTTTGAACTTTAAATTATAATTATAATCATAGCGTGTATGATTGAATTCTCCCATAAAAACTTTTAATTGTTATGCGCAGCTCTACTTAATTAGCAAAGTGCTGTAGGGTATCATAAAGTCGGCTTTAAGACTTTCTTTATTGTTTTTTTTTTTTTAATTTTTCAATTTCCTTCGAGATGGCGGAGGGTATTAAAAGTTCGGACCGGTCGAACTTACCTTCTTTTTTACTTGCTAGTACTAATGTCAAAACACAGTATCACAATTAACAAGCAAAAAAGTTAATACTCTCCACGTGAAGCAGAGAAATTATTTATGAATAAAAGTATCTGGATTCAATATTCGAACGTGAAATCGGTTGGAAAATTCAGTTAAATTTTTCAAAATACCTTAATGGAAAGAGAACCGTTACAGGGGCTCAAAATCAACACAGGTGGTGTTATATATTGTCAACAATTCTGTGAAATAATGTGACTAGATTTATCAATATACTAACTATTGGAAACCGTGTATCAATATAGACAATGTTCTGACACATGTGGTAGAACCCATTATTAACTATAAATAATATATAGAAGTATTTACAAATTGAATATACCCTCCTTTCATAGTAGATTGTATTAAGATGCAGAGTACATATTTGAGTTTGTCCTAAAATTGAAACATATACAATTACTTGCAATATCGGATCTATTGAGAGTATATTTTTAACATTTGCAATAACCTTCAAATAAATGATTTTTAAATTAACCATTCCTAACTAAATACATAGCTAACATACCAAATAGGTAGCGAGTACTTATTTTGACAAACATTGTAAAGAAAACAAGTAAAAAACTGTAAATTCGGCCGGGCCGAACTTTGAATATCCTCCACAATTTGGAACGAATTTGGCAATTCTCTGAAAAAAAACTGAATGTAGCTGTTACATTAGGGTCTATACGAAGACATAGACCTGCATAGATAACTTTTGCTATATGCCATTACAATATTCAAATGTAAAACTTAAAATACCGAAAAAAGGAGGTACCGTTATATGGGGGCTATACGAAGACGTGAACCTGCACAGACAATTTCCTGTCATAGGCTGTATGGCTCATTACGAAAATCAAATACCAAATTTGAAAGAATTCTGGTGAATAATGTCGCTTAAATCATCAAAATACGGAATATCGGGAGGTACAGACATTTTCTGTCTTAGGCTGTATTATCCATTACGAACTTCAAATGCCAAATTTGAAAGAATTCCGGTGAATAATATCGCTAAAATCATCAAAATACCGAATATCGGAGGTACCATTATATGGGGGCTATACGAAGACGTAGACCTTAACAGACAATATATATATATACCACTTTATATATATATATATATATATATATATATATATATATATATATATATATATATATATATATATATATATATATATATATATATATATATTTTTTTTTTTTTTCTTTTTTTCCTTTTTTTTATTCCCTCCACCATAGTATATACAGACATTTGTATGTTTATGCGTATAAGAATTTATGTACATAAAATAGAGAGGCAACGATCTGATATGTTTGATGTAACCTCAAGTTTGTGTGTGTTGAGTCAGTCAGAGGACCAAAGAGCTGTGAATTCTATTGCAGAGGACATTTTGTGTGTTCAGCTTTAACAGAGACTGTTATCTGAGGCGGGTGTATTGGAAATATGTGTTTCGAAGCGCTTGTTTACCACTAAAGTAAATACAATTTATTGTGCTCTGGAGTTTAGATGTTTTTTGATGTGATTTATTTTTCAAGTTTAGAGTTTTTGGTTAAACTGATTGAAATTGATGGCTTTTCTTTTCGATAACACTATGTACAGTATGACAATAATGTTGAGAATACCAACGCTAGCACATATTTTACTTAAGTTTTTGATATAAATTTTTACAATCAAATCATTCTTCGGTCATTCGCTTCGAATTTTGGTTTCGAATTTAATTAGGAATATCTTTTATAAATGTATGTTTTCAATTGCAATTACTGAGGACATCGTTGCGTATATTATTTAATAACACGAACCCCTATCGATTATGGAATCTCACTAAGCAAGTGCTATTTCGTGTTCTTTCGCCGAATTTCGTCGGTCTATTACTACTTGTGTCCGAAGGCTACACAAAAAGTAGCCAAACAATAAACTGCAACGATAAAACGATGCAATTTATTTCATCCACTTTCAAAAGTGGAGGCCAGACAAATTACTATCCTTACCTATCCTTGAAGTCAATTCCTTGCAATCCCAGTGGTAGGATAATTGCCGTGTCAACGGAAATGCAAGAATTGTCCACGATTTCATCAGATTGAGTAATGTTGAAGGATAGTCATAAATATTGCTTGATTTAAATACCCAGCTGTATCATATACTGAACATTCATTTGTCTGTCTTCGTATCACCATGGCATGGCTTCGTCTGGAATGAAGAATGAGTGGAACTATTTCAATAATTTCAAAAATAAACGGAGGTAATAATGAAATGCACATTACATGCCAAACTAAACCACAATAATGGCATGTCCCCCATTCCCTTCTCACTTCTCGAAAGCATGGCATTCTTTCGTCACCACAAACCGACCAGCTGGCATCCTTACAACTCATCCATTCACACACTCGTGCTTACATAAAGCAATCTGAAACTCTGCAAAACAGTTGCAAGAAAAAATAATAAATAAATAACAGTAGCACAAAATGTTTTTGTAACTACAATCAAAGCAATTCATCATTTCCGAGCATTGTCTATATTGCCCTCATTCTATGGTTCTCGTTGTGGTCCTAGCGATAGACCCGATGCTGCTGCATTCGCCTCCCTAGCTGCACAACAGTACGGTTGTCTGTTCCCACAACTATTCCTTTCGCAGTTTGGACGTTTGTTATACACTAGTAGTTGTCTGTCTGTCAGTCGTTCGGTCGGTCGGTCGTTGCGCGTTGTATGTCATGCTCGTTGTACGTAAACACATACGTGTGTCTAATGCATGCTCCAGTGAACAATAAGGATATCGTCAACGGGTGAGGGTGGGTGGTGAATGGAGGGTAGTCAATGAGTATATTTAACATTTTATATGACGTTGTGTTGTGGTGTCAGCGCTCTCACTACACAGTGTAAACTTACCTTAAACATGTAAAATATACATAAATGGCAGGCTGGAAGATTGCCTGCTATTGACAACGAATTCATGCGTGTGTATGTGTTCATATTCCCAAAAGTGGCTGTAATGTAATCCAGATTTATTGTGTGCAGAGAAGATACTGCCTATTTGATGTATGAGAGAAAGACCGAAGGCTATAAAAGTGATGTCACAGCCTCCTTCAATGTTTGTTGCACACATTGTTATTGCACCCTAGGACAAGCAACAAACCAAATATGCCATCCGCATTTAAATCTCCAACGAGAACGTATAATAGATGCACACTGTTCTTCATATATATGTAGAAGATAACCAATGCTGACTTGCAGTACGCACTACCACTCGTCCAAACCATAATACTTTGAAAACTAGGGGGAAATATAAACTCTTTTATTGCCATCTCCTTACAATTATTTTATTTGGCAAATTCATTACAGAAGCATTAAGAGCATGGCATGGGCAATAGTAAAAGGTTAAATGACTTATGTGTAGGGATAGCAATTGCGATTACCAAAGCAATGTTATCCAGGAAATAGTGATTATACCCAAAACAAGTAAACAACGTAAAGTTGAGCCGGGCCGAACTCCACCATGTCAGTAAATAAAAGCATCTGTATTAAATTGTCAAACGAGTTCCACTTTGAAATACAAGTTTCAGTGAAATATGTGACAAAAATTATCAAAATACCGAACATTGGGCGTACTGTTTTATGGGTGATATGGGAAAATAAAAAAAAAAATATTGCAGAACAACATAGCATGTCAAACTGAAAAAAATTCGCGCGATTTAAATAAGTAAAAATAGTTTTATCCACCTCATAATTGAGGGCAGAAGGATTTCAGAATAGTCAAATATAATTACTATTCTACACCCATTTACGTAAGATGGGAATTAATTTTATTTGTAAGTTGGAGACCCCATAAAGTCCATATTTATACCCTACACCACAAGGGTATTATGTCTTTGTGCATTTGTTTATAACAGGCAAAAGGAAACGAGATAGACCCATAGTTCCTTTCGACGATCACATTCTGAGTCGATTTATGCATGTCCGTCCGTCCGTCCACGTATTTTTGTAAACAAAGTACAGTTCGCATTTATTGCCCTATTCAGATGAAATTTTACACAAATCGACGAACCCTATTGAAATTGGAGATAATCGGTCAAAATTTAGATATAGCTCCCATATATATTATGAAATTTCGCACATACAACCAAATCAGGCCTGAAAATAAGTACGCTAAATTTTATCGAGATCGATTCAGATTTGAATATAGCTCCCATATAAAACTTCGTCCGATTTATGTTTTATTGTGCACCAAACGTCTAATATTTGTCCAAATGGGATGGAAATTGGCACTTACGGCCGAAGTTAGTATGTCAAATTTGGTGAAGATCGGTGCAGATATAGCTATAGCTCTCATATATACTGTTCATCCGATTTGTTATATTTGTTACCCACAGCCGTAATATGCACTCCGTAACAACGATATTCAGGGAAATAGATCAAATACAGCTCAGAAATATCTTTGCCAAATTTTATTGAAATCGGTTCCGATTTGGATATAGCTCCCATGTATATCTTTATCCGATTTCAAATTAATTGTGCACCAAATGGGCAATAAAAGTCCGAATTTAAAAGATAACAAATGCTTCGGCTTCTATTTGAATTTGCTTCTATTGAATTTGTAAACCCCAAGAGAATATTGGTTGGGAACGTAGATTTAATTATAATTATACAAATACTTCGGAATATATAGTCCTTTGAACTTTAAATTATATTTATAATATAATTTATATTATATAAGTATTATAATTATATTTATAATATAATTATTATAATTATAAATATAATATAATTTAAAGTTCAAAGGACTATATATTCCGAAGTATTTGTATAATTATAATTATAATTAAATCTACGTTCCCAACCAATATTCTCTTGGGGTTTACAAATTCAATAGAATACAAAATTTGCTTTTCTGATCACGCATTAGATGAAAAAGTGGACTTGTGGATACTCCAATGTGGGGACTTAAATAAATTCCTATGTGGCAATTATTTGTATGATGGTTCTTAAATTTTTCGGAGTATAGAGGAAAATATTTGAGGCCCTTTGTGTACGTATAAGCTATATAAAATAGACCCTAACAAAGTTTGACCCGGGAACCTCCCCTTTTGGTATTTTTATCTACCAAACCTCATGATTGTCTAGAGCCCAGTGTTACGGGTTTGTTTAAGGGTTCGGAAGAATTTTCAGCTGATATGAATCTTTTTCTTACTAAATTTTCAATTCGCTCCACTATTTTGTGCAGTACGCATATTACATTGCCTCTTCATATTCGGTAGTTCACAGATTGCAGTCCCAATGAATTTTGCTTTGGATGGATTATTTCCATATCTAGTCAATATTTTGGAGTGTCCGACCTCAGGATCGATAGTAATTTCTAAATAGAAATCCTGGAAATATGGCTTTAATTTAAGTATCATAAATAAGGTGTCATCGGTTTATAAAAGTTAGGGACCCCATAAATTATGTTAAAAAGTAGAAATCTTTGTCGATTAAATTATTGCATGTTTTTCTTAAATTTCTACCGAATGAACTGTAATTTGACATTTAATGTTTTGAGTATTGTGAAATCAATACCGTCAATAACTGTTTAAAAGCACGTTGAGCTTTTAAATCTTTTGATGCTTCGAGAAGTATTTTTTAATCAAAATTGAACATTTTGTTATGCCAACCATATAACGGCATGTACACAAAATATGCAAAATTTTTCGGTGTTTTTCAATAAGAATTTTCAATTCCAAAAGGCAATCTGAAACAATTCTACACAAAATTCCATATCGAAATAGAACAGTAAATACAATTCTGCAATTTTTCTGGAGACTTTTCACAAAATTTTCTTGCTTGAAAACGTTTTCAGTGTAATTACAAATAACCAAAAGAATATATGAGTTAAATCGGGCCAGTCATCCTCAACTGAATTTTTACTATTCTTTTTTATACATTCTTACATATAGATTTAAAAAAAGTGGGTGTTGGCAGCTCCTCTGATCTACACAGATACCTACGCTTGGAGGGAGAGTCAAGATTACGTTGCATACTAACTGTGAGCAGATATCTTCATTATGTGGCAAATAGGATTTTAGGTAAATCGAAAAATGGATGTAAAATTGGGCGTGATCACCTTTTTCTTCGCATAAAAACCTACCTCGTAGTAGGACGAACATTAAAAAAAAAAAAAATATATCTATATATATCTATATATATATATATATATATATATATATATGTATATATATATATATATATATATATATATATATATATATAGCTGAACCCGGTGCGCTTCGCTACCCCTTTTGATTTTATATGCATTCAAAATTTTATTTGCGAATATATGTTGGATAAAGAAAAACAAATTTAAAAATTAAAAAAAAAAAAAAAATATTGCACTAATTTAATGCACCTTTCATAATTCATTGAAATTGGTGCGTCAAATATGTGAAATCGGCCGAGAAGATATATATGGGAGCTATATCCAAATCTTAACTAGTTTCCAATTAATTTATCACATTTATTATTATAACCAAATTCCACCACACATTCTAAATTTCATTGGAATCGGTCATATATATCGTGTTTGGTGCATAATATGTATAAAATCGGCCGAAATATATATGTTAGCTATATCCAAACCTCAACTGATTTCAATATAATTTGGCAATTTTTGCTGGTGCCAGATTTTGTCTCTCTCGCTTTGGGAGCATCAAATATGTGAAATCGGCTGAGTATATATTTGGGAGCTATAATCACATCTGAGCGTATTTGAATATAATTTGTCAAATTTATTTTTGTACCAAATTTAGCCACTCATTCCGAATTTCGTTGGAATCGGAAATACGTATCGTGTTTTGTGCATCAAATATGTGAAATCGGCGGAAAATATATATGGGAGCTATATCCAAATCTGAACCGATTTTAATATAATTTGACTAATTCATTTTCTAATCAAAATCCCGTTACATATTCCAAATTTCTTTGCAATCGAACATACATATCGTGTATGGTGCATAAAATACATGAAATCGGTCGAAAATATATATGAGAGCTATATCCACATCTGAACCGATTTTAATATAATTTGACAAATGTATATTTGTTTTAATTTCCGCTACACATTCCAAATTTCATTGAAATTGGGGATACATAGCGTGTTTGGTGCATCAAATGCTTGAAATCGGCCGAAAATATATATGGGAACTATATCCAAATCTGAACCGATTTCAATATAATTTGACAAATTTATTTTCGGATTAAATCCCGTCACACATTCCAAATTTCATTGGAATCGAACATTCATATTGTGTTTGAGGCATCAAATGAACGAAATCGGTCGAAAATATATATGGGAGATATATCCAAATCTGAACCGATTTCAATATAATTTGGCAAAATTCGGAGACTGTATCTTCAACCAATCAATAGATATGTGCATATAAAATCTAAATTTTTGGGAGGTACCTCCGATTCTGATGCTATATCTCCAGTTCCAAGTGGAAATTCAAAAATGTATATAGCCTATGTTACTTTCAGGCGATGTTGCAGTATATGGAAATTTTCAGGAAAATCTATTCAGCGGTTTTCGAGTCCATAAATTACAAACAAACAAACAAACATACAAACATTTTCCTTTTTTATGGATATATATATATATATATATATATATATATATATATATATATATATAGATTAGAAGTATGCGTGGCAGTTCCTCAGCCCCCAAATAAATCCCAATGGTAAGGGTTGGAGGGAACGTCAACAGTATCTCGTGTAATAATTTTCAAATAGGATTTTAGGTAAATCGAAAAATGGATGTAAAATTGGGCGTGGTCACCTTTTTCTTTGCATAGAAACCTAACTCGTAGTAGGACGAACATTAAAAAGATATCCCAATCGTTCCAGCCGTTCTCAACTGATTGAATTACCAACGAACATATATATATATATATATATATATATCTATATATATATATATATATATATATATATATATATATATATATATATATATATATATGTATATATATATATATATATATATATATATATATATATATATATATATATATATATGTATATATATATATATATATATATATATATATATATATAGATTAGAAGTATGCGTGGTCAGTTCCTCAGCCCCCAAATAAATCACAATGGTAAGGGTTGGAGGGAACGTCAACAGTATCTCGTGTAATAATTTTCAAATCTTTATATATCTGGCAAATATAAAGATTTTAGATAAATCAATATAGTGAGCGTAAAAGTAGGCGTGGTCAATATTTTTTCTTTAAAAACCAGCCGTTCTCAACTGATTCCATTACCATCGAACAGCAATTGATTTTTATACATATATAGATATTTGGTACTGATATTTAGTATGATTTATTTCACATAAATTCCCAATATTTTTTTTTTTTTTTTGAGTTTTGCCTTGTTTTTGTTTCTCTTTCGAGACGAGCTTAATGGTCTAAAATTTACAGTTAAAAGGAAAGCCAGATAGACACTATCAGTCACTCACCACTATGCGACGCGTTTCGCCGTTGGTTAAGCGACTCGTCAGGCATATTTGGTGTGGATGATGGCTTACAAGGGCCGTTCTCTGGAATGTAGTACATATTTCGAACTGGTTGTGAATTAGCATATGCGAATTAAACACTAGAAACTCTCCAAGTTCGACTCAAGGTCTATTACAGGTTCCAAATATTCATAGTGCCCTAGGCTATTGTAAAGTCGGCCCGTTGAGAAGCTTGTCATGCTTGGCATCCCTATTTATGCATCCAACGCCCCATTTTCCAATTGGATTGTATCAACTTTCAAATTTTCATTGGTAAATGAATGTATAGCTTCTTCAAATCGTTCCTCAAGAATAATATGTTCAGTTCGAATCTATTCGCAGTTTTCAAACTTGATATAAGTTTAGATCAATGATCAATCATAGTTATTTTAACTATCAATCATAGTTATTTTAATGTAAGCAAAGATTAATATTATCGGAAATTATGGCAAATTTTGACGATTCACAACAAATCTGAACAGGAATCTTGGAAGAAAGGGATAAAACCTAAAATAAAACCTAAAAAATTTTCACTGTTAAATGAATGCATAGCTTCTTTAAATCGTTCCTCAAGAATAATATGTACAGTTCGAATCTATTCGCAGTTTTCAAACTTGATATAAGTTTAGATCAATGATCAATCATAGTTATTTTAACAATCAATCATAGTTATTCTAATGTAAGCAAAGATTAATATTATCGGAAATTATGACAAATTTGACGATTCACAACAAATCTGAACAGAAATCTTGGAAGAAAAGGATAAAGCCTAAAATATCGCGTAAATATAGGCCAATAGAAATGTGAATAAAAAATATTTTTGTAACATATTTGTCATTTTTGTAACAAAGCATGAAAAATTTGCAATATGACTCACATTGTAATTTGTTTTAGGAATCCTGATTGGTTGAGCGTACGAAATCAAAGAAGTGCACAGTACGATCGTATGTGTGATTTCTATTCTAAACGGAAACCTTTTATAAATTTTTGCCATTTCAATTATAAATTGTCATTAAAATTAGAATATAGCATTGCAACTCCTAAGCATTTATTAAAGGATGAATTATACACATTAATATTTCAAGGTATAAATTTGGAGATTGCATATGACTCTGATCTCTTTATGGGTCTCCAATGATAATTTGTAAGTGATACATTCTGAATGGTGGAGAGTGCAAACGAGGAATCGAGTTTGGCCCTAAAAGATCTACCAATGCAGGTAAGACATATTTTTGCAGTTCGTGTTTTTTTGATTTAGAAGTTACTACCGCCTCGGTAGACAAAACTCCTGAGTACCAAAAAATAAACCCATAAGGAAGCCTTTTTTGAAAACCAAGTAGTGGCGCAAGTGATATTGTTACATTGACTGCAGTTGCTCTTTTTTTTGGAAAATTTTATTTTTTAAACCCTATACACAAACTGTGGTAAAAGTTTGTAACATTGAGGAGGAAGCGAGATAGAACCATAGTTCCTTTAGATGATATGCCTAGAACAACATTCTGAGTCGACTCCTGTCTGTCCACAAATAAAATTGAATATATGTCAAATTTTGTAAAGATTTGTTTAGATATAGCTATAGCTCCATATACAGGGCGAGAAGAAAAAACTGTTAAAATTATTTCAGTGATAGTTCATTATATTGTTTACAAGCGTACAAAAGCATTTTGGTGAGAATTTTCCAGAAAAAAAGTTATTCGTGATAGAATTTAAGCGTGATAGTGTGATTTCTTTATATTTGACTGGAAAACCATATGTGGCTATCAATAGATTTAAATGTGAATCAATCATTTGTGTCTCGTACCATCGCACATTACCGTGATACTGGTAGCGTAATGGTTCGAAAAGTAAAGAAGCGACTTGATCGAAACTCGCGTCGCAGTGGCAAATATTGAAAAATGAGCTCGGGGTAAAGACATTGAATTTCTAAAAAGTGTAAGAACTTACATCGCAACTTAAAGAAAGAAAATAGACTCAAAAGAGCTAAAGAGTTGCTTAGCCAGGCCGAAAGTGGTGAACTGCCGAATTTGGTTTTCTCCGATGAGAAAACATTCGTTGTCCAGCAGTTTGTAAACAAACAAAATGATCGTGTTTACTTGCCAAATGTGCACCTTCGGTTGGCAACCAGAACTCAAGCGCCGGCCACCAAAATCTCCGGATACCTATCCGTTGGACTATTGTGTCTGGAGTATTTTAGAAAGCAAAGTCGGCACTAAAAATACCATAGTGTCGATTACTGGGAATGGGCCAAAATTCCGCAGAGCAACATTCGGGCAACGTGTGACGATTTCATTAGCCGTTTGAAGGCCATAATTCGTGTCAAAGGTAACCGATTCGAACAAATCTACACTTACTCTAAAATTTGATGCTATTTCCGAAATTTTTTGCTTTCGTTCAATAAAATTTACCTTGGAAACCACCTTGGAAAGGAGGGTACATCAACTTTGTCATTCCGTTTGTAACATCCTTAAATATTTGTCGTAGACCCCATAGAGTATATATATTCATAATCAGCAAAAAAAAGTCGATTTAACGATGTCCGTCTGTCTGTTTGTCTGTCTGTCTGTTGAAATCAAGATACAGTCCACATTATTTGACGTAGAGCGCCAACATTTAGCAGAGCAATTTGTATTGTGTCTAGGATGGTTGGTATTGAATATATATATATATATATATATATATATATATATATATATATCGGTCCACGTTTTGGTACAGTCCCCATATAACGGTACCTCCCGATATTCGGTATTTTGAATATTTTTGACACATTTTTTTACGAATTTCTCTGAAAATTGGTATTTGTAGGTCATAATGGGTCCCAGTTCGTGTGGCGAATCATTGTAATTATAGGTCCACGTTTAGGTATAGTCCCCATATAACGGTACCTCCCGATATACGACATTTTGATGATTTTTGCCAAATTTTTCACGGATTTGTCTGAAAATTGGTACTTGTAGGTCATAATGGGTTCTAGCTCCTTTGGCGTAATATTGTATGTATAGGTCCACGATTTGGTATAGCCCCCATATAATGGTACCTCCCGATATTCGGCATTTTAATGGTTTTTGCCACATTTCTTCGCGGATTTGTCTAGAAATTGGTATTTGTTGGTCTTAATGGGTTCTAGCTCTTTTGGCGAAACACTGTAAGTATAGGTCCACGTTTTTGTAAAGCCTCATAACGCTGTATTTCCCGATATTCGGTATTTTAATGATTTTTGGCACATTTTCCCATGAATATGTCTAAAAATTGGTATATGTGGGTCAAATGGGCTCTAATATTTCCTTTATCCTAAGGTGGAGGGTATAGTTTGGCCCGGCCGAACTTAATGTTTTTTTACTTGTTTGTCATTAAGATCTTCAAATTTGAAACAATTCCCGTGAATAATGTCGCTAAAATCATCATAATACCGAACACCGGGAGGTACCGTTATACAAGGGCTATACGAAAACGGACCGACATGGCCAATTTACGAACTTACCCACTGACAAAATACACATGTGTGCTAAATTGTAGCATCTATCTCAGTTGATGCATGCAGGTAATATAAAAATTCGTTATAGACAGAAGGTGTCAAATGAAGGAAATATTATACACTTAATTAGATTATAGGTCGCATAATAAACTACATATCTGCATAAATGTTTTTTGAAAATTGCATTCGAATTATATATGTGAGAGCTGGAAACTTTATGTTTACGTTTACTGAGTATTAATAATATTAATTTATACTCTGAGTCAAAATCTCCCCTAATACTTACAATATTTTTTTGGGGAAAGTACTGAAAAAAGAAAAGTTCTTATAAGTATATATTTCGGAAGAGCCCTCATATAACATACAACCCCCATGAAATAGGGGTTTTAACTCCCAGATAATTTTTATACCCTCCACCATACACAGTATGGAGGATATATTACGTTCATTCCGTGTGTAATTCATCGAAATAATAATTTTAGACATTACAAAGTATATATATTCTTGATCAGCGTAAAATTCTAAGAAGATTTGTAATCACTCTAGAGTAAAAACGAATAAAGATAGGAAACTAGAACTTGGCACAGATCAATCTTTTTTCTACAGGCAGATTACGTTAAAAATGGGCTATATCGGTCCACGATATCGTGTAGCACCCATATAACGGTACCCCCCGATATCCGGTACTTTTATGATTGTAGCCAAAATTTTCAATAAATTTGTCTGAATTTCCACAGTATCCCTGAGAATTTCCTGAGTACTTAACCCCCTGGAAAATCACTTTTTATATAGGTCCACGATATCGTATATCCCCCATATAACAGTGCCTCCCTATATTCGGTATTTTGATGATTTTAGATACAGTTTTAATGGAATTGTCTAAAAATTCATACCAGAAGTTCAATCTAACCATTTTACCACTTGGAAGTGAAATGTCTATATAGATCACGATATCGTATAGCCCACGATATTCGATATTTTGACGATTTTAGGGACTTTATTCACCGAAGTTGTTTGAAATTTCGTATTTATAATTCGTAATGGGAAGTACAGTCATGCCAGAAAATTGTCTATGCAGGTCTTCGTATAGGCCCCATATATCAGTACCTTCCCAAATTCAGTATTTTAGGTGCAATATTCATCGAAATATTTTATAATTTCGTATTTGACGTTCCTAATAGGTTCAATAGCCTGTGACAGAAAATTGTCTATGCAAGATATTACGATAGCTCTCTATATTCGGTATTTTGATGATTTTAGCTACAGTATTCAACGATTTTTTTCAGGTTTCGTATTTGAATATTGTAATGGCTTAACACAAAAGTTGCCTATGCAGGTTCACGTCTTCGTAAGGACCCCAATATAACGTCTATATTCGGTAGTTTTAAGATCTTAAAAGAATGTTTAACCATTTTTTTTATTCTAAACTTGTTCCAAATGTTGGAGGGTATTAAAAGTTCGGCCCGGCGATCTGCATCTATATAAGAATGATTACGTTTGTCCACTCAGACCTTCTTAATGTCTGTGAAATGCTTTTATGGTAGAGAATCCAGTCTCCGAATTTAGAACGTGTAACAAAAATAAATTTGCTAAATTCGGTTCAGATTTGAATATAACTCCCATTTCAGCCCATCTCATATATTTGATACACCAGACACGATATATACATTCGATTCCAATAAAATATGGTATGAGTGACGGGATTTGATCAGAAAATATATTTGCCAAATTATATTGAAATCGGTTCAGATTTGCAGATACAATTCAATACATAAACTTCATATCCGAAGGGAACCTAATGTGAGGACTGTTTTGAAACTAATCCAAGAGAAAATATGACCTAATTTCCAAAATACTGAATCAGGAAGTTCCGTTGTATGCGAAATATTGGAAAACGTGGACCTATACAGACTATGTTCAGCCATTATACACCCTTAATACCAACTGTAAAACAATTCAATTCAATTCTCATCTTCCATACCAACCATCCCACAGTGGTCGAAGTCGTATGGGAACAGCGGCCAAAAATACTTTCAGTGCAGATATCAATATGAATCTTTGGTTATGGTACCTTGATGGGATACAAATATAAAATGTGACAAAATGGATATGGTCGGTGCATGATTTGGCATGGTTCCCTTACAACGTACCTTCCTAATAAGAGTCTTTTGGTTAATTCTTGTCATATTTCCACACCAGATTATTCTGTTATTTGACATTTTACGTTATAAAGAGTTAAAGAATAATCTTTTTCAAAATTATTTGGAACGGCCCGCCTTCAGGTAGAGTTCCCCTGTAAAGGTACCTACAAAAACAGAAGTATTTTTTACAAATCAATTCCAAATTTTATTATTTTCACATTTTTTTAAACAAAATAAAATAACAATTCCATAAATCAAAGTTATTAATGTATATTTATAAATTACAGTGTTATTCAAGTAAATCAAATACAGGTTTAAATAATATTGCTTTTTTTATTGTTTGTTATCCCGTTATAAAAGTTTCAGAGCTCGGAAAAAGACGGTCTGTATTTATTGAAAAACTAAAATTTTTTCGGGTATGATTTAGTCTAAAACTTTTTTGTATTTTCGTTTCAAGACTCCACGGTCTCCTAAGACAATTCTCCAATTGATACCATGGCATATTTTATAATGTCGGATGCATGTATTAAAATTGTATGTACTGTGGGTGGAAGATAGTACCACGAATATCTAGTTGTTAACTCTTTAGCAGTTTCCAGTGCAAAGGCCTCAAATTTTTCGACATAATATTGTACCCAGAAGACAATGCTTGTAATGATATTGAACACCTCTCATTTACCAATCCCTGTTATTTCCGCAGATGAGCTCACCATAAAACTGATAAAATTACAGCGAAGTCACTTCAGTATTTTGGGCATAACATACACATCTGACAAAATCTGAGAGTTAAATTAGCACTTTTAGAATCGTAGGTCTATTACTATTAGCATGGAAAAAGTCATATTGGAGGATTCAGGGGGGAAGACAATTAAAACTTTAACTGAAATCTAATTTTATTGTCAAAATTAATCTTAAAGGCAACTCAGAACACGCACATCTTCTATATTATACACAACTATTAAACACACAAATAACTGCACTAAAAATAAGTCAATTCCTTGCTTTTCAATAATTATGCTAAGATTTGTCATTATACCCTACAACACTATGTGTTGGGGGTATTATAAGTTTGATTGGCCCAAAAATTATGTAACACCTCGAAATATTGGTTTCCCATATAGGAAAGTATATATGGATCTTCCTAGCTCGCCGAGCTGAGTCGATCTAGCTATGTATGTCCGTCCGTCCGTCTGTCCGTCTGTCCATGTTAATTTGTAATCACGCTACAGGTCGCAATTATGGCCCGATCCTAACGAAATTTTGCACGAAGGTGGGTTTAGGGCGAGAATAGAACCCTATTTCTTTTGGAGATGATCGCTAGATGTTTAGGGGTTGAAATGGACCAAATACTGAAAAAATGTCGGATTTTGCAGTAGCTGTACAGGTCGCAGTTATAGACCAATCGACGCGGAATTTCGCATGTAGCTAGAGTTTAGGGCGGGGAAGAAGCCCACCAATTTGGGTGGTCATCGGATAATATTTAGCGGGTAAAATAGACCATATCTTTTGTGTTGAAAAAATTCAAAATTTTTCATTAAACCGCGAATATTTTAAATCCCGGCGAAATCACAAAGCCATGGCAAGGTTACTTCTGATCTTTACATTGATGTTAACATCCAACAAAACGGATATATAGCAAAATATGTGCGATATATATGTCTATCAAAGAAGATATGCTTGAAAAATCTCTTATATGTCAAGAACGGCTGAACTGATTTCGACAGTTATACATATATTGTGACAAATAATAAAAGAAAAGCATCAGGTTTCGCTCTCTAATTTTCGAATAATAGCAACTTAAACTAATTTGCTCATTTCCAATTTATTAGTAGATGTTGCACTTAAATGGTCTTCTTAGATCTAAACCAATATTTCCCAAAGACCTATAATCTTTCAGAAGTGGCAAAAGATTAACATTCATTAGTGGTTTTTGACTGAAACGCATCTATATGAGATACAGACATTTCACTATATTCTTCAACGAAATCAGCGTTAACGAAATAGTCAGAAGTGCGTTTTTCCTGTATTTCTGAATTCTCCATAAAGTCACTGGAATGGACATTTTCGTATTTTGTCTACAAAAGTTGGCAAACTCCTTCACACATTGAATATTTTTGGATGGCCATCCAAAACGGCTTGGCTTTTGCAATGTCCGGCTTTTGTGTGGGCCTTTGTTCAATGTCTTGGCTTTTGCAATGTCGTATTCAAATGTGCGTGAGGACCGGGCGATACTTACGACCTGCTGACAATTTTGCATTTTTTGGTCCATTTCAACCCCTATAAATATATCGATCATCTCCAAAAAGAGACCCTCATCTTATCCCCATGCAAAATTTCGTAAGGATCGGGCCATAAATGACATCTGTATATGATATCCTGATATCCTAACTACTTAGTTTTGTTAGCTGTATAAATATTACCAAATATTTAATTCAAAATGAAAATATGCCAAAAATATGACAAAATTGAAAAAATATGAGAAAATTTTACAAAATCAATATTTTCATCTTTAGAGAGATATTTTTATGCGATTTTTTAGACGTTTTTTCTTTTCTGCCAAGAGGCCATTCTGAATTAATGAGAACTGTCGAAATCAGTTCAGCCGTTCTCGACATATAAGAGATCTTTCAAGCATATCTCCTTTGATGTATGTATCGCACATATTTTGCTATATATCCGATTTGTTGGATAATAACATCAATGTAAAGGTCAGAAGTAACCTTGTGATGGCTTTGTGATTTCGCCGGGATTTAAAATATTCGCGGTTTAATGAAAAATTTTGATTTTTTCAACACAAAAGATATGGTCTATTTTACCCGCTAAATATTATCCGACGACCACCCAAATTAGTAGGCTTCTTCCCCGCCCTAAACTCTAGCTACATGCGAAATTCTGCGTCGATTGGTCTATAATTGCGACCTGTATAGCTACTGCAAAATCCGAAATTTTTTCAGTATTTGGTCCATTTCAACCCATAATCATTTGACGATCATCTCCAAAAGCAATAGGGTTCTATTCTGGTCCAAGCCCCACCTACATTCTAAATTTCGTGAAGATCGGGCAATAATTGCGACCTGTAGAGTGATTACAAATTAACATGGACAGACGGACAGACGGACGGACGGACATACATAGCTAGATCGACTCAGCTCGGCGAGCTAGGAAGATCCATATATACTTTCCTATGTGGGAAACCAATATTTCGAGGTGTTACATAATTGTTGGCCCAATCAAACTTATAATACCCCCAACACATAGTGTTGTAGGGTATAAAAATTCCATTGAACTCAATATGATAAGCCAATTGAAAATAAGTACATTATATAAAATTGACAAAAGATGAAAAATAAATTAAAAAACTTCAATATGTTCGCCGATTTTTTCAGTAAATGTTTAAAGGTCCTTACAAAGTATGTTAATAGAATGTACTATTATTTTGAAATACGATTCCATTGAAAAAAATGTTCTCGATTTTTTCCCGATTTTAGAATTTTTGCAATGAAAGAGTCTCCCTTTTCGTGATTTTTTAGCAATTTTCCTTAGTATCCTTTAACTTTGGGGTTATTAAATTATCTATTCAGTTTCGCCACCACATAATTCGATACTACACTTCAATGTAACTCGCCATCCAACACTAAGTCTTTATTTGGGGACTGAGGAACTGACCACGCCAACTTTTTAATCTATATATACAAATCAATTGTTGTTCGATTGTAATGGACTGATTTGGATATTTTTTTAAATGTTCGTCCTACCCCGAGTTATGTGTTTCTGCAAAGAAAAAGTGACGCCTACTTTTGCGCCCATTTTTTCGATTTACCTAGAATCCTAATAATTGCCAAAATGATGAAGATATATGTTCCATAGTTAGTATACGACGTACTCTTGGCTCTCCCTCCAAACCTAGGTTTCTGTATAGTAACACATCAGTTGAGAACTGCATATCCGGTTTGACTAAAACCGTCAAACTTCAAATACTACATTTGAATAATGTCGCTAAAATCATCAATATACCGAATATCGGTGGCTATACGAAGCCATTGACCTGCACAGACAATTTTCTGTCATAGGCTGTAGCGTCCATTACGAACTTTAAATACCAAATTTGAAACAATTTCGGTGAATAATGTCGCTTAAATCACCAAAATACCGAAAATAGGGAGGTACCATTATATGGGGGCTGTACCAAAACGTAGATCTACATGGCCCATTTTCAATACCAAAAGCCCTGAAGACATAATATTCGTTTGAGTAAAATTTTATTAGCCTACTTCATTTCGTTCAGAAGCTAGACTGATTTCTAAAGACGGACGGACGGATGGACATCGCTAATAGAATTGTATGCTCATCAAGAATATATACTTTGTGGGGTCTAAATTGTATATTTCGAGGTGTTACAAACGGAATGACGAACTGAATATACTCCCATATTATGGTGGAGGATATAAAGAATTGAAAACATATATACATGTGTACCTGCAAAGTTTCCTTCATTCACCCCTTAAACAAATGTGTTGAAAAGAATACAACACTAAACCACAAAACAAGAAAAACATCAATAAGCCTTAACCATGAAAACCCGAAAATTTTTAAATTGACTACAGTTAAAAGCATGGTAGAAAAATACAAGTAGTCGCATCGACTCAGCTGTTAGGACAATGAACTGTCAAACCAATTTTAGAATTTAAATTTTGAATAAAGAATTATTAAATTTTATAAAAAAAAATGAACTATAAAACTGCATATCATTACAACCTTCGATTGGTGTCGTATAGGAAAGCATATACTAATTTTTGAAAAAAAAAGACTTTAAAAATGTTGACATATTAATGTTCCCAAAAGTTTGTACATCTTATATCATGGTTGTAAGCCAAGATTTATATCAAAGAAAAGCTCAAATTTATATCTTATATTAGGTTCTTAAAAATATGCATTATACACTAATACGCCAGCAACACGGTCCGGGTCAGCTAGTTATTTATAAATATTTATCATGTTGATCAAACAAAATATGTTGTTTTCATATGTTAATGATTCCATAATTGTTTTTATGATCTCATTATAATTGGAAGATAAATTTGTGTTTTCTTTTGCATCACGGCTCATTCTTACTTACAACAGTAAACTGTTGGCCGTCATGTTATTTTTTTTTATACCCTCCACCTTGGAAAGGAGGGTATATTAACTTTGTCATTCCGTTTGTAACATCCTTAAATATTCGTCTTAGACCCCATAAAGTATATATAATCATAATCAGCATAAAATTATAAGTCGATTTAACGATGTCCGTCTGTCTGTCTGTCTGGCTGTCTGTTGAAATCACGATACAGCCCAAATAATCTGACTTAGAGCGCCAAAATTTAGCAGAGCAATTTGTATTGTGTATAGGATGGTTGGTATTGAAAATGAGTTATATCGGTCCACGGTCTTGGGTAGTACCCATATAAGGGTACCTCCCGATATTAGGTATTTTGATGATTTATGCCACATTTTTCCACGGATTTGTCTGAAAATTGGTATTTGTAGGTCATAATGGGTCCCTGTGCGTGTGGCAAAACATTGCATGTATAGGTCCACGTTGTGGTATAGCCCCCATATAAAGGTACCTCCCGATATTCGGTATTTTAATTTTTTTGCCACATTTTTTCACGGATTTGTCTGAAAATTGGTATTTGTAGGTCATATTGGGTCCCTGAGCGTGTGGCAAAACATTGCATGTATAGGTCCACGTTGTGGTATAGCCCCCATATAAAGGTACCTCCCGATATTCGGTATTTTATTTTTTTTGCCACATTTTTTCACGGATTTGTCTAAAAATTGGTATATGTGGGTCATAACGGGTCCCTGAGCGTGTGGCAAAACATTGCATGTATAGGTCCACGTTGTGGTATAGCCCCCATATAAAGGTACCTCCCGATATTCGGTATTTTGATGATTTATGCCACATTTTTTCACTAATTTGTCTGAAAATTGGTATTTGTAGGTCATAATGGGTCCCTGAGCGTGTGGCAAAACATTGCATGTATAGGTCCACGTTTTGGTATAGCCCCCATATAAAGGTACCTCCCGATATTCGGTATTTTAATTTTTTTTGCCACATTTTTTCACTGATTTGTCTAAAAATTGGTACTTGTGGGTCATAATGGGTCCTAGTTCGTGTGGCGAAACATTGTAATTATAGGTCCACGTTTTGGTGTAGCTCCATATAACGGTACCTCCCGATATTCGGCATTTTAATGGTTTTTGCCACATTTCTTCTAATGTTTCTTTTACCCTAAGGTGGAGGGTATTAAAAGTTTGGCCCGGCCGAACTTAATGTTTTTTTAACTTGTTTTAATTAAATGTATTTAAATGGAGAAGTACTTTATAATTATCCCTACAAGATTTTTTTCAGACCTATTTCCTATCCTGGAAATGTTTGCCTTCATAAACGTGTTATAGATATATTATTTCACTTAATGTGATTAGGACGATATGATTTGCCAGATATAATGTCATCCACAACATTATTAAAGACGATTGCATGGAGTATTATAAGATTTATTTCAAATTTTCTTTGGTTTACCTTTTTTTTTTTTTTGAATAGGTCGTAGACTCTCCAGGATTTCCACTGTAATTGTTTTTCGTTTGTTTCTTTTCGTTCTTCGCAATTTAGTTTGTCTGCTAGAGACTCCCACCCGGCATTATTGATTATTTACAAAATGCATCAACATGAATCACTTACAGACCTCGAAATTCTGTCCATTTTGTTTTGTGTATGACTTTCTCTGCAACTTTGTTACTTAACGTTTTCGAAAATGTAGCCGAATAGTTGCAGTTTGTTGTTATTGCTGGTTGTCTGTGGAGATGACAGAAGAGAGTAAGAAATGGAAATGCTAAAATTTTGATTTGCAAATATTCATGTATGGGAACAACAACCACAATTCTTTCTTTGTCAAATACACACGCAAGAAGCTCAATACTTTTCACGCTGACTGCTCTTCCTATTGCTTTCACAGAGCCGTCAGTTGTTTTTTTTTTAAATATTCACCAACACACACGTATACACGTTTGCCAAAAGTGCACGCAAAAGAAAAGAAAACAACTTGCAACCTGTTCGTAGACGTAACACAACATCAATGGCTTCCGATGTATACCATGCGACGCCAAACTAAGAAAGTAACTGAATTCACTTTCTGCAGTACCTGGATTAGGTCACCTCCAATGGTTTTGTATGTGCAGCGACAGCAGCGTTTTCGTCGTTCCGTGTTTCAATGATGCCAAGCATTCCTCATAACGGCACAAGTTAACACAGGACGAGAGTATACATTCGCTCCCAAACCAAAAGTAGTACCACAATCCATTACTGCAAAAGTCTACAATGTGTGAGTTAGCGGACTGTCTGTGCAAACAAAATCCAGCGGCAGTGTTCCACTATTTTATGTTCCAACTAAGTGGAGTGCATATTTAGCTTGATGCTAATGTTTTGGTCAAATAAACGATATGTTTGTTGAAATTGGGTGATTTCCTTTGATAAGTACGATATGGCTTCCCAACTAAAGTTGAATGGTTCCCATAAATGTAATCGAGTTAAAATGTCCACAAGTTAGAGGAACGTCGTAAATATTTACTCAGTTGTAATCTATAATTACTTTGCCCCTTAAACTTTTATAACCACGGATACATAATCTGTATGCAATTCAATATCATTTCCGATACAATCCTTTTTCGCACAAAGTGAGTCACATTCTGTTACAGATTTGAATCACAATAGCAATGGTCCATAAGTATGCTTCAATGAGAGCTTGCTGACTGCTTCGTATGTTTACATGCACATACCTGTACGTCCCTTTACAACAGGGCAAGGCAGAGAGCCTCAAAATTTTTTTGTGATTGTATGTGTTTTGAAATAACAAAATATTGTAAGTGTTTTTTTGCCTCTCTTTGCACAGTAAGAAATATTTTGTTGGTTTTTTTTTTTTATTTTTATATTTCAGGTTTCATAGCAACTTAAACTTTTCAACTCATTAAAAAAAAACGCTGTTATATTAAAATTATTAAATAAACTATAAATTATTTTGTAAGAGAATAGATAACACGAATGATGCAAAAAATATTTAAGGTGACGTTTTCACAAAGTTTTATCAAATTATGGAAATGAAAATTATTAAAATAATGATAATAATATGAGTAATAACAAAAGTGTTAATTTAATGATGCAATATTCAAAATAAATATTTAAAGAAGACGTGTACATAAAGTGAATTATTATAAATTAAATGGAAGTTTTTTTATGGAATCTAAATTTAGTAAACAATTTTGTTGTTTCAGAAATACATTTAATCTTGAATTTACATTACTGGCTCAACTACTTCATCAATGTTTAATTGGTATGGACAACATTTAATGCGCAATAAATTTTCAATATGGTTATCTGTAAGGAAGTTCCTGGATTTACTTTTTATGATTTTTAAATAAGAAAATGTAGATTCACATAAATATGTGGACCCAAACATTGAATATATTTTCATAATTTCTCCTTTTATCTTTGGGTACTTCTCTGAATTAAATTGTCTCCAAAAATCTAAACCAGTACTAATTGGCAAAGTAGCATACAATCTCAAATTGATCAGTTCCTCTCTAATTTCTGGAATTTGATTTAATATCTCACAGGCAAAGGGATTGTTGTGTAGTTCAATAAGGTTTTCTATTTTCGAAAAATCAGTAAATCTATTATTATATTCTTCTATAATATTTCTGATTATTGTAGCAAATCCGCATAATTTTTCCTCCATATCATTTTTAAACACTTCTTGTGTTCTTTTAAAGCTACTTATGTCTTTATTTTCCAATTGAACTAAAAGTATTTAAAGTTTTCTCACGAAATTATTAACCGAAGTTATTAAGTCAAATATGAACTTATTTTTGCCTTGAAGCTGCAAATTCAGCTGGTTTACGTAATTTGTAATATCGGTCAAAAAGGCTAAATCTAATACAAAAAGAGGATTTTTCAAGCAATTTAACTCATGCGTAACTTCCGCATTGATAGATTCCAAAAAGAGAATTACTTCATCACGCAAACAAAAAAGCCTTTCCAAACAATGTCCCTTACTGAGCCACCTAACTTCAGTATATATACATAAATCAACGTATTCGGCATCGATTTCTTCCAAAAATGTCTTAAATTTACGATGATTTAAAGCGTTGTGACCACCACGAATTTTATTTATAATTTTTATTGCAACTTCCATCGCATTCAAAAGATTTAAATGTTTAGTGAATAAAGCCTGCTGGTGAATTATACAATGCAAAGACATAAAATTGAATCCATTTTTACGCAAGTGGCCAATAAAACCATCGTTTTTTTCCGGTCATAACTTGAGCTCCATCAGTACAAACTGAAACAAATTTAGTTTTATCATCAAATTCGAATACTTCTTCGTTAACTATATTATAAATGTTTATACCCCGAACATGGCCATGCATGGGAACCAATCTAAGCATTTCCTCATGACAACTCATATCCTCATGTACCGTCCTTATACATATTAATAATTGTGAAATATCGCATATATCAGTCGTCTTATCTAAGCAAATAGAAAAATTATTATCTTATTTTTTATGTGTGTATATATAAAATCGCTAATACCTTCAGTTCGTCGAATTACAGTTCTCGGCGACATTGGAATGTTTTTCAAAAGATTACAACATTCTTGCGTTTTCTCCACAAAAACATGCAAAATTTCCAAAGAAAGTTCTTTCAAAAAAATACCGTCAACAAATGGACGGCATTGTTTAGCTAATGCCGCAGATACAACAAAGGATGCTTTTCTTAGGAGGAATTCGTCATCAGAGGTTTTTGCTAATCTGTCCTCCTTATAATCTTAAATAAACCTTTCATAAAAAGTTTTTTTTAATTTTAGAATTAATGAAGTTTTTTCTTCGTCAGTAAAAGTACGATATTGTCCGTGACAGGATATATAATGCCTTTTCAAATAATGAGGCATCGACCGAGATAACGTGCGTTGGCAAACCAAACATTCTAGTTTCCCAAAATAATTTTCGGCGAATAAAAATTCATATTCAATGTCCTCAGCCATTTTTTATGTGGAGAACAAAATGATATATAGAACCTTTCTTATTCACTATCGAAATGAAACTGAAAATATTTCTTTGAGTGACCAAATCAAATCCCAAACTAGTCCATGGCCATCCTTGTCACACCTGTTTCAGAAATAAAAATTAAATATTCAAAAGTGTTGAAAAGTGCAATTAATTAAAGAAGAAAAGAAGAAAAATCTTTAAAGCTCCCTGAAAATGTGTAGTATGTTACATTTATGTACACACTTATTTCTTACGGTGCATTCATAAAAATATCCGACAGCACATTCCTCATCGACTGCTCGAACAATACTAAATATTCTCCCAAAACCATTTTGACAGAAAACTCAAAACAAGTTATTTTTCACAATTGTGTTGGTGAACACACAGACATCCCAAGGGATACTCTTTGCCTAGCCCTGCTTTACAACAATGTTTCCCTAATATCTTAAAAGAGTCCATAAGATTTCTATTGCGCATACTCGTGGTAGCGCAAAATTGAGCTCTCTATTGAATAAAATGCTCTCAACAGAGCGCGCTAGAGAGAAATTAATGCTTCAATACCGTTACTTAAACTTTAACGTGTTTTCACTGTCTACGTTGGTCCTTTCCCATGGCGTTTCACATTGAAACACTCACTTAAACTTACCTATGTATTCAGCGAAATACATTTGTATGTATGTGTACTTATATGTAAGTTCCTTTGCTCTTGTATAGAAAGTAATTGAAATGGGTATTCTATGAAAATTCCACTAACAAATTACGTTTGTATATATGTACGTACATTCACGTGCGTACGAGTGTGTACTAAATGAATAGGCTACATGGGATCCCAAATTAACAGAGATTATCAGGTGTATACATTAATTAATCAAAGATAAATCAAGTTTTCAAGAAGATATTTCGATAGGTCAAAAATAATGTAAACAATGTAGACATGATTACATGACCAGGTTAATAGTAATGTTTGCGTTAAGAACAACGTTTGAATATTAGATTGTTAAATTAGATACTATTATTTTCTATTGTTTATTGTTATTGAACACCAATTAATAAAAACGTACCAAAAGTCCAAAGCATAAAAACATATATAATAATTATAATTAGTATTTGTAGAAATCCATATCCTCCGCCACCACTTGGTAAGGTTATAACACGTTAGTCTTGGCCCAAATGCTTTTAACATACCTACACAATAGAAGTATTCGTTTACACAATAACTTCAAATACCAAATATGAAACAATTCCGGTGAATAATGTAGCCAAAATCATCAAAATATCGAATATCGGGAGGTACCGTTATATTGGAGCTATACAAAGACGTGGACCTACATAGGCAATATTCTGTCTTAGGCTGTAGTATCCATTTCGAATTTCAAATACGAAATTTTAAAGAATTCCGATGAATATTGTCGCTAAAATCCGAATACCGAATGTCGGGAGGTACTGTTATATGGAGGCTTTACCAAAACGTGGCCTATATGACCCATTTTCAATACCAAAAGTCCTGCAGATTTGAATAAAATTTTATCAATCTACTTCATTTCATTCGGAAGCTAGAATGATTTCCACAGACGGACGGACATCGCTAAATCGATATAGAATTTTATGCTGATCAAGAATACATATACTTTGTGGGGTCTACAAGGTATATTTCGAAGTGTTATAAACGGAATGACCAACTTAATATACCCTCCATACTATGGTGGAGGGTATAACAACCAGAAAGGAAATGTCAAAATTCGGGCGGGCCGAATTCATTTGAAGTAGATCATACCGCCTATCAATATTTGGCTTTAGAGCAATTATAATTTGGATTCAGACGGAACTGATATATCCAATTCTGAATCGATTTTCACTACATATGACGGAGACGTTTTAATCTTTTATATCAAACTAACTAAACCCGGCGCGGTTCGCAACCCCTTTTTATTTAATATGCATTCAAAATTTTATATCCGAATACTTTGTGGTAAAAAAATCAAATTCAAGAATTTAAAACAAGAATTTATTGTAATACTTTAATGCGTAAACAAACAAATAGCTCGGTTTAACATGAAAGGAACAGCTGACCATGAGAAAAGCAGGAACATGCCAAATTTAGTCCGAACGTAGGGTTTGTCCTTCGGATTTATTAACTTCGTAGCAAATGCCAAGCGTGCATGAAACTGCAATATTTTGATGCATTGAGTGACATTTCTATTGCAATTAGTACATGAGAGGTGGCAACATACTTCCCCGTAATAATCGTATCCTCCATTAAATTGTTGTCTACTTTTTTACACTTAGCCTAATACAATTTCAAAGACGTTGTTGGTCAATGCTTCTTAATAAATTCATATCCCAATCGTTAGAGCACTCCAGCATTTTAATGTGAATAAATCTTTCGTGTCTCGTACAATCGCTCGTTACCGTGATACTGGTAGCGTAGCCCGACGTCAAGGAAGTGAACGAAAGAAAACAGCAACATCAGCAGATATGATTCGAAATGTAAAGAAGCGACTTGAACGAAACCCGCTTCGCAGTGGCCGAAAAATTGCTCGTGAGCTGATGAGCTCGGGGTAAAGCCATTGAAATTCCAAAAAGTGCAAGAATTTACACCGCAACAGAAAGAAAATAGACTCAAAAGAGCAAAAGAGTTGTTTCGCTTGGCCGAATGTGGTGAACTGTCGAATTTGGTTTTCTTCAATGAGATAACATTAGTTGTCCAGCAGTTTGTAAACAAACAAAATGATGGTGTTTACTTGCCAAAGAGGTCAGCTAAAAAAGTGCACCTTCGGTTGGCCACCAGAACTCAAGCGCCGGCCATAATGATGGTGTGGGCCGCCATAACAGCCGACGGTCGCTCTCCGCTCGTATAAGGGTGTATTAAAGCCTTGGGCAAACCTTGTGGCCGCAGACCTTGGCCATTCCAACAATGCCGAGAGTGGACCAAAATACCTCAGAGCAACATTCGGGAGCCCGAATGTTCTAAATGATTATTTCGATTATATGATTATGATTATATTTAAAAATATACCCAACTGATGCTGTTGCGTGTAGGAAAGAATTCAATGGATATGAAATATTTACATCACAGAGTTACCTAAATTTCTACTATACGTTTTTTTTATACCCTACACTACAAGGTGGTCAGGGTATTATGTCTTTGTGCATTTGTTTGTAACAGGCAAAAGGAAACGAGATAGACCCATAGTTCCTTTTGATGATCTGCATAGAATCACTTTCTGAGTTGATTTATGCATGTCAGTCCATCTGTCCGTCCGTCCGTCTGTCCATGTATTCTTGTGAACAATGAAATTTTGCAAACAACATTTGTTTGGTCCGAGGACGAACCCTATTGAAATTGGAGATAATCGGTCAAAATTTAGATATAGCTCCCATATATATCTTCGTCCGATTTGCCTTTTATTGTGCACCAACCGTGTAATATCAGCCCGAATAGTATGAAATTTTGCACATACTACCAAATTAGGCCTGAAAATAAGTATGCCAAATTTGATCGAAATCGGTTCAGATATAGCTATAGCTCCCATATATATTGTTCATCCGATTTGTTATTTTTGTCCTCCGCAGCCGTAATATGCACTCTGTAACAACAATATTTGGGGAAATATATCAAGAAATACCTTTGCTAAATTTTATCGAGATCGGTTCAGATTTGGATATAGCTCCCATATATAGCTTCGTCCGATTTACCTTTTATTGTGCACCAAACGTCTAATATTTGCCCAAATGGGATGGAATTTGGCACATACGACCGAATTTAGTCTAGAAGGTAGTATGCCAAATTTGGTGAAGATCGGTTCAGATGTGGCTATAGCTCCCATATATATTGTTCATCCGATTTGTTGTATTTTTACCTACAGCCGTAATATGCACTCCGTAACAACGGTATTCAGGGAAATATATCAAATACAGCTCAGAAATATCTTTGCCAAATTTTATCGAGATCGGTTCAGATTTGGATATAGTTCCCATATATATCTTTATCTGATTTCAAATTAATTTTGCACCAAATGGGCAATACAAGTCCGAATTTAAAAGATACAAATGCTTTGGCATATTTAGTCCTTTGCATTTTAAATTATAATTATAATCATAACGTGTATGATTGAATTCACCCATAAAAACTTTTAATTATTAAGTGGAGCTCAATTAAATTAGCAAAGTGGTGTAGGGTATCATAAAATCGGCCCCGCCCGACTTTAGCACTTTCTTTACTGGTTTTTTTTTTGAAGATGTTAAAATTTCAAATAATAATAATTTACCTTGCATAACAAGAATGGATATTCCAATTTCGTGGAAACATTGCAAATCCTAGTGGTTTTATCCGGTACGAAAATAGACAATATCGGACAACTCCATGAAGCATCTCCCCTACAAAGTGAAAACTTTTGAATAGTCATAACTCTTATGAAATGTGAAATAAGAGTTCGATTGTCTTTATTATTTTTATCAACACGAGATCTAGTGTGGAGATGGGATATATCGGTTCCCTCCCACAGGGGTCAAAATTTTAAACATCCGTCTCTCTTATAAAATGAGAAATAACAGCTCCACGGTATTCAAATTTCACACATCTCAATTCTTTTACCAACAAAAATATGGTATCAAGAACGTATAGAACGAATTATTCCCTCTGGGACCTTCCCCACAACGGGTCAAAATTTAGAAAAAAAAAGATCATAAGGTGACACATCCTAATATTGCCACAAACACAAGATCTAGTATGGAGATGGGATACGTACGCCTATTCCTTTCTTTCAAATTTGGAATAATTATTTTCTTCTTCTATATCTATAAAAGAAGAAAATGTTTGTACGTTTGATTGTTTGTTTGTAATTTATGGACTAAAAACCGTTGGATGTATTTTCCTGAATATTTCCAAACAGTAAAACAGGCTAAATCAATTTTTTTTCACTTGGAACTGGAGATATAGCTTCAGAACTGGAGATATAGCATCAGAACTGGAGATATGGCATCAAATTATATTGAAATCGGTTCAGATTTGTATATACATATTTTCGACCGATTTTATGAATTTGATGCACCAAACCCGATATGTTTCTTCAATTTTAATGAAATTTGGAATGAATAACGGAATTGGGAACAAAACTAAATTTGTCAAATTATATTGTAATCGGTTAATATATGGATATTTCCTAACCCAACCAAATTATGTATGTCTGATTCTAAGGAAAATTGAAATTAGTGACGAAATTTAGAAAAGAAAAAAAAATAAATTTGTCCATTTTTATTGAAATAGGTACAGTTTTGGAAATAGTTCCTTTAACATCTTTTCGGCCGATTTAATGCATTTGATGCATCAAACATGCCATGTATGTCAAATTCAATAAAGTTTGAAATGACTGATGGAATTTGGTCCAAAATAAATTTTGTCACTTTATATTGGAACCGTTTCAGATTCGGATATTATTTTTTAAGGAACATAGACCCACCACACTTTTGCTATGATACAAGGCTAGCAGTAAACAAGTAAAAAAGCAGTAAGTTCGGCCGGGCCGAACATTGAATACCCTCTACCATTTGGAACAGATTAGAAAATTTAAAAAAAAAATCCATTAAAAATTCTCTTAAAATCTTTACGATATTGTGAACCTATATAGACAAATCTATGTCTGGGGGCAAAGTCCTCACAAAGAACTCCTTGTGTAGAATTTCAGACAATTCCCTTGAAAAATGTGGCTAAACTCATCAAAATACCGAATATCGTGGGGTACCGTTATATGTGGGCTATAGTATATCGTGGACTTATAGATAATTCTCTTCCAGGGTATAAAGTTGTTAAAAAATGTGGGTAAAATCTTCTAAATACCGATAATCGGGGGGTACCCTTATATGGGGCATATACGATATCGTGGACCTATATAGACAATTATGTGCTCAGGTGATAAAGTACTCACAAGGGACTTCTTGTGTGGAATTTTAGACAATTCCATTGAAAAATGTGGCTAAAATCATCAAAATACCGAATATCGGGGGTACCGTTATATGGGTGCTATACGATACCGTTGACCGATATAGCCCATCTTCGAACTTGACCTGCCTGCAGACAAAAGAGAGATCTGTACAAATTTTTCGCTTCCTATTTTAATACGTTTAGACTGTAGCGTGATTACAACAGACGGACCGACGGACGGACAGGCCTAATTCGTCTTAGAATTTTACGCTGATCAAGAATATATATACTTTGTTTTGTCTAAAATGATTATTTCGGTGAGTTACAAACGGAATGACGAACTTAATATACCCTCCATACTATGTATGGTGGAGGGTATAAAAACTACACAACAATTCAATTGAGACTCATGTTATTACGGGGAAGTATGCCGTTCAAATTTATAAGATTGCAGTTTCCTGTACGCGCTGCATTTGCTATGATAATTAATAAACCCAAGGACAAACTCTTGGTGAATACGGACTAAATTCAGCATGCTCCTGCTTTTCTCATGGTCAACTGTACCTGGTAGACCGAACGATTTATTTGTTTACTTCCCAGAAGGACAAACAAAACCAGTAAAGAAAGTCTTAAAGTCGGGCGGGGCCGACTTTATGATACCCTACACCACTTTGCTAATTAAGTAGAGCTCCAGATAACAATTAAAAGTTTTTATGGGAGAATTCAATCATACACGCTATGATTATAATTATAATTTAAAGTTCAAAGGACTAAATATGCCGAAGCACTTGTATCTTTTAAATTCGGAATTGTATTGCCCATTTGGTGCTCAATTAATTTGAAATCGGATAAAGATATATATGGGAGCTATATCCAAATCTGAACCGATCTCGATAAAATTTGGCAAAGATATTTCTGAGCTGTATTTGATATATTTCCCTGAATATCGTTGTTACGGAGTGCATATTACGGCTGTAGGTAACAAATACAACAAATCGGATGAACAATATATATGGGTGCTATAGCTATATCTGAACCGATCTTTCTCCAAATTTTGCATACTACCTTCTAGACTAAATTCGGTCGTATGTGCCAAATTCCATCCCATTTGGACAAATATTAGACGTTTGGTGCACAATAAAAAGTAAATCGGACGAAGTTATATATGGGAGCTATATCCAAATCTGAACCGATCTCGATAATTGTTGTTGCATAGTGCATATTACGGCGGCGGTGGACAAAAATAACAAATCGGATGAACAATATATATGGGAGCTATAGCTATATCTGAACCGATTTCGATCAAATTTGGCATACATATTTTCAGGCCTAATTTGGGTGTATATGCAAAATTCCATACAATTCGGGCTGATATCACACGTTTGGTGCACAATAAAAGGCAAATCGGACGAAGATATATATGGGAGCTATATCTAAATTTTGACCGATTATCTCCAATTTCAATAGGGTTCGTCCTTGGGCCAAACAAAAGATCTTTACAAAATTTCATCTGGATCGGGCAATAAATGCGACCTGTACTTTGTTTACAAAAATACATGGACAGACGGACGGACAGACGGACGGACAGACGGACGGACAGACGGACGGACGGACATGCATAAATCGACTCAGAATGTGATTCTATGCAGATCATCAAAAGGAACTATGGGTCTATCTCGTTTCCTTCTGCCTGTTACAAACAAATGCACAAAGACATAATACCCTGACCACCTTGTGGTGTAGGGTATAAAAATCAATCTATATATATAAATGTAAGTTTTGTTAGTTACTACGCTTATAACTTAAGAACCGCTGGACTTTTTTTTAACGATTCACACAAATTCGGAGTTGTCTCCTCTCCGAAAAGGATAATATCCAAAAAAATCGCGTAAAAATGTGATATATTAACATTTTAATTTTGAATTTTCAAATGTACAATAGTAATGTTTTATTTTGCATGTTTTTTTTTCATTTTGACTTATTTTTTTTCTAATGTACATTTGTAGTGTGTTTTAAATTTTATTTTTGAATTCCAATATTAATACCAATTTATTTAATTGACTTGATTTCTTGAGAACTGAAATTGATGGCGGGTTACATGGTAGTGTAGTACCGAATTATGTGGTGGCGAAACGGAATAGATGATATCGAAATAATTTAACGCGGTCACACCAAAAAAAAGATAATTATTAATTAAAAGATAATTACACTTTCAAAATCGCTAAAAAATCACGAAAAAGAGATCTCACTGCAAAAATTCTCAAATCGGGAAAAAATCGAAAAAATTTCAGTGGAATCGAATTTTAAAATAATAGTAAGGGTCTTTAAACATTTGCTGTAATAAATCAGCGAACAAGTTGAAGATTTTTTCAATTTGTTATTCTTCTTTTGTCATTTTTTTTTTTTTTAATTTGTATTATTATATTGAATTCAGTGTATTTTTTGTAAACAAAATAAAGAATAATTGTTCACTATTTACAATTTTTCACCAAAAAAAATGAAATAAGTGCGAAATACGATGTTAACTGATATCTACCTTTCAACTACAGGGCCGACATCATGGTTCAGATGGAAGATGCGAACACATTTAAACAACCAAAAATGACAGAAAAAGCCTAATGGAGCTCATTTCAAAGCGTGGGCCTACTTCTTGCATGTGACAATAATCCGTCTAATGAGAGCTCAAAATGCAAAATTCTTTGGGAGTACAATCAGTAAAATACCAAACATAAAGGATGGAAAATAGTAGAGCGAATGAGACTCTTAGTAAGAAAAGGATTTCTATCCTTCCAGAAATTCTTCACAAACATTTAAGATGCCTTAAATCACTTTTGCTGGTCATGATATCGATCATAACTCACGATAAGGGTATATCCCGATTTCATATTTATATAACCATCATATGATTTAAGCTATTTTTGGGGTCTTGGCACTTTTTTCATTGTTTGGCCCTTATTTGGCATCTTTGTCTCTAAGGGGTTAGGGAACCATCATACAGATAATTGCCACATAGGAATTTATTTAAGTAAAGTCCCCACATTGGAGTATCCCCAACTCCACTTTCACATCTAATGTGTGGTCAGAAAAGAAAATTTTGTATTCTATTGAATTTGTAACTCCCAAGAAAATATTGGTTGGAAACGTAGATTTGGGATATACATCTATATGAAATAAATTGTGGAAACATGAACAAATTACAAATATATGAAAATAACACGGGACCGAATATTTGTCGAATCGTCGTTGAATTATACTATGAAGAAAAATACGGTGGATAAAACTATTTTTACTCATTAAATCAAGCGAAATTTTTTTTCAGTTTGACATGCTATGTTTTTCTGCTGTATTTTTTTTTCTTTTTTTGTGGTCTCTATTTGTCATATTGGATTTTAAGGGGTAGAAGAATGTTTTCAATGTAGGTCGATGTCTCGGAGTAGAGCTCATATAAAGGTACCTCCTGATTTTACCATATTTCAAAGAATTTGACTAAAAATGTGTATTTGGGGGGTGAAAATCTTACACAAAACTTTGAACATATCTACAAATTTTAGAATTTTTTCCATATAATGGTACCCCTCAAGTCCACCTTTTGGCGGACAAACAGACCGACATGATTAGGGGGACTTATAAGAACTCTAATAGACAATCTGAGGTGCTAATTGCTTTAAAAAATTAATTAACTTTGGCTATTCTTAATTCATTCAGCCCTCAATTATGAGGTGTACAAAATACAGCAAATTCCAAATTACTGCTCATTTGACTGGAAAATTTTGCATACTAAAAATTAATTTGATCCCTTACATGGGGATAAGATTGATATATACTTTTTAATAGATTTGTATAGCACATCCACACCTTTGAAGCCCACAGTTTAAATATTGAAGCCCACGGCTTAAATATGGGTACAGGTACTTTAAAATACTTTTAATCGACCAGTACTCGAACACTTATATCAGTCATATCTGTGAATAATTATGCTTTGACATGTGTGCATAATAGACAAAAACTACGGGCCGGCAACGCGGACCGGGCCAGCTAGTATATGTATAAAAGAAAGTTGTGTTAGTTACTACGCTTATAACTCAAGAACCGCTGCTCTGATTTTAACGATTCACACAAATTCTAAATTGTCTCTTGGCGGAAAAGGATAATATCCAAAAGAATCGCGCAAAAACGTGAAATTTAAACGTTTTCATTTTGACTTTTGTAATGCAATGTTTTATTTTGCATGATTTCTTTTCATTTTGACTTACTATTTTCGAATGTACATTTGTAGAGTTTTTTTTTTTTGAACTCTAATATGATGTTTATGATGTCTTTTTGGGGTGTTAAAAGCGGCAACGGACAAAACTGGTATTTATAGATTTCATGTATTTATTGTGTAAGTGAAACTATTCGAATAAAATCATTTCAGAAGAGGATAAGCTATGAACAAAAAAATCAATTTTTGATGTGTACCAACAGATTTCGATTTCTTGAGAACCGAAATTGCAGACGGCCTACATAGAATGTAGTACCGAATCATGTGGTGGCGAATATAAAAATTATTAAATTAAAATGATAAATTAAAACAAGTAAAAAAACAAGTAAAAAACACCTTAAGGTAATGGAAACACTAGAACCAATTGAATGTGGTAAAAATTATCAAAATACCGAATATCGGGATATACCGTTATATGGGGGCTATACCAAAACGTGGACCTATACATGCAAAGTTTCGCCACCGGAGCTAGAACCCATTATGAACAACAAATACCAATTTTTAGACAAATCCATGAAAAATGTGGCAAAGATCATCAAAATATCGAATATCGGGATGTACCGTTATGTGGGGACTATACCAAAAGGTGAACCTATACATGCAAAGTTTAGCCACCGGAGCTAGAACCCTTTATGACCAACAAATACCAATTTTTAGACATTTCCATAAAAAAATGTTGCAAAAATCATCAAAATACCGAATATCGGGATGTACCGTTATATGGGGACGTGGACCGATATATCTCATTTTCAATACCAACCACCCTATACATAATTCAAATTATTCTGCTAATTATTGACGCTCCATGTCAAATAATGTGTGCTGTATCGTGATTTCAACAGACAGACGCACAGACAGTCAGACGGACATCGTTAAATTTTGTGCTGATTATGAATATATATGATTATGAATATGGGGTCTACGACGAATATTTAGGGATGTTACAAACGGAATGACAAAGTTAATATGCCCTCCTTTAAATGGTGGAGGGTATAAAAAAGACTACATCATTGCAAGAATTTTAAAATCGGGAAAAAATCAAAAAAAAAATTTCAATGGGATCGAATTAATGGCGATCTTTCATGTCTAAAATTGACATCTAGCTTTCAACTCCAGGACCTACATCGTGCTTCAGCTGGAAGATGCGAACAGATTTAAACAAACAAAAATGACCGACAAAGCGTTATGGGCATATTTCAAAACGTGGACCTACTTCTTTCATATGACAAAGAATTCAAAATGCAAAATTCATTGAGACTGGAATCGGTGAAATACCGAATATAAAGGATCACGGTTTGGTATTACCATTATATGATTTATGATATTTTCGGGGTCTTGGCCATTTTTCAGTCAATGAATGAAAAATAAGATCAGGCTATTCAAAATATCTAAAACCAACGTTAGGTGAACATCAATTATAATTTTTGCATGAATATTTAGTTCTACTTAGAAATTACCTATAATAAAAATTGTGCCGCTTACATAAATCAGATCTGTGATTTATTATGCTTTAAAAATTGACATTAAAGATTTAAAGTACGGGCCGGCAACGCGGACCGGGCCAGCTAGTTATATATAAAGCAATTTTGTTTATTTAAAAACCACAAAATATTTGTATATACATTTTTTGAATGCATATAAAAGCAAAAGGGGTAGCGAAGCGCAGAGGGTCCAGCTAGTAAGTCCTATAAAATAATAAATAAGAGTTTGATTCTCTTCAAGTTTAACACATCCCAATATTTTTATTAACAAAATATGTGGTCTAAAGATGGGATATATCGGTTCACATTCACTTTTTTGAATAATTATATCTCCAATTAAACGAAATGAGCATCTGATTCTATCACATTCAAATAATTTGGTACCACACCCCCAAAGGGTAACAATTGTCAGTGTTTATATATCTCATGACTTACGAAAGAAGTCAACTATTATTTTCAAAGTTGGTATACATAAATATATCTGTCAACCAGGAATCTGATATGAATAAGGTATATCTGAGCCCGCCCGTTTTGGTACCTTCCCCACAACAGTTGAACATTTGGATTATCATTTATTCGCATAAAATAAATACTCGCTTTCCTTTGAATTGTGTACATACCTGTATTTTTATCTTTATTACATATATTGGAATACTGTAACATTTTTGTCACAAATTACCAAATATCTGATATTGTTCATTTCTTATCTGACCTAAGTCTGATATAAATGTTACAACGTACCAAATTTGGGATATATCGAATATTTTCTGCACGTTTTATTAGATAACTGAATATTCGATATATTCAACATTATAACATTTATATCAGACTTAGGTCAGATACGAAATGAACAGTATTGCCCCACTTCTTTTGAACTGTTTAATTTTAATTTAACACGTTTCCAACCCAAGTACTGTACTCTTTTTGGTGAAAGCCTCAATGGAAGAAAAGTTTTAGATCAAAATTCGTTGTGAGTCTCTGAACAAACGAAATTTGTTTATTTAATATTTGCCATGCAAAATATCGTACAATTTTGTTAATAAAATAACAAATTTATTTCTTAAAAATATATGTTTTATTATAATTAATTACATTACGGCAATTCGAATCACAAATTCCACAAGCCTGTAAAAAAGTCGCTCTAAAGGGAGTTCCAAAAAATATTTGAAAATGTACATATCAGTATACGTTTTGTTATATCCCCAATATCTGAAATCGGCATACATGTCAATGCCAAAAGTGTTTGTGATTTCGCCTGATTTGACCTTCAGAATTATTATTATAAATTTTTGGTATATTTCACACAAAAATTATGTTTCACTTCAGCCGCTAAACATACATATTTCGTGATGATCGAAACATAATTGTTACCTTGTTTCAAATTAACATGGAAAGACGGATAGGCGAACGTAGACACATATCAAGATCGTCTCAGCTAATCAAGAAAGAAAGATCGAGGTGTTACAAACTTTTTGGCTCAATCAAATTTATAATACCCCCAACACATAGTGTTGTGTGGTATAAATAACAAATATCCTACGGATTTTGCTGCCAATTAATTTTGGGAGTTATATAACATAAGCTAGTGGTTAAACAAATATTTCACAAAATTCATAAGGCCATAACTTGACGCATGCCCATAACTTACCAAGTTTTTAACCGTAACAAAAATTAACAATGCATGGGTGTTTCTTTAACCGAATCTTAAAATATAGAAAATGTAAATTCTTCAAAGTCTACTGGTCTCAGAAAGTTGGAAATGAAAAACTAGTGAAAACTAGTTGTAATTTTTGATTAATGAATAGGATTTTTGCATTATTACATTCCTCCGTCCACATTTCTAACATTATGCAAAATTCCGTGTCGATTGTTCTTTAACTGTTGTCTCTAGAATTTTGGTCCATTTTAATCCCCAAATATTTTGCGATCATCTCCAAAAACAACAATCTTCTATTCTGATCCTATCTCCTTGCGTGGGATCTGGTCATAAATGTGACCTGTAGCGTAATTAAAAATTAACATGAAACCCCATGGAAAATAATATAAAATCCCAAAACATAGTGTACATAGGGTATAAAAAATAGAAAGGTATAAGAAGTAATAAAATTCAATTCATGTACAATTCAATATTGTAAGTCAAATTGAAAATATCTCAGGCGATGTAAAAAATGACAAAAAATATCACACAAAATATTAACATTTGTATGGGAATATTTTTATGCAATTTTTTAGGTATTCTTCTCATTCTCAATTTACAAAAGGTACATGTTGCCACATGATTTGATTTGATGTAAGTTGGAAAACTCTTTCTGAAACTTGGCAAATTTCGGATAATTATGAAATTCCAAATAATAAACAAGTTTTGTCAGTTTTTTAAGAACATAGAGTAAATGTACCAGTCAGCACTTTTAGAATTTTCGCGTTTTTAATCGCTCACCATTCTGAGTGAGTTAATTTATTCAGGTTCGAAATTTTGTATAGTTTTTGCAATAATAAATAAAGTTTTAATAACTTTTTATTAAATTTCATAAATTTGTAGTTTTATTAAAACAATGATTTTTTGCCAGTAGTCGGCACCAATTGCCAATTGGCCGTATGGCATGTTCCAACAGTCGGCATACCAATTTTTTTGTAAGAATAATTAATAATAAAAAAAAAATTATTCATTAAATATAATATTTTTGTTTAGTTAAACTGATTCGACTTCTTTATTGTACTTTTCTTAAGAATATGGATTGTTGAGGACCTTCACAGAAAAAAATTTAATTTTTATTAGAATAAATCATCTTTTCTTAGCGAAATTGTACACAAAGATAGCTGACAATATATTTGAAGTAAACAAAATACATTAAGTTGTAATAGTTTCATTTATTTGGGCTTAAAAATAAAAAGTGCCGACTAAATTGAACAAATCGCATACGAGAAAATTCGCATTCTAGCTAACATTCTCTTCCTTTGTAAATACACATTGTATATATTTCGCTATATACATCCGATATATTTACTATCGGCATCTAAGTATCGGTCAGAATTGACCTGTTCGTCTGTTTGTGATGTTCGCGGTTTAATGGAAAATTTGACTTTTATTTAACACATATGTTATGGTCTATTTCACCCACTAAATATTAGCCGATGACCATTAAAATTGGAAAGCTTCTGCCCAGCTCTAAGCTCTAACCCCATGCTAACATCCGCTTCGATTGGTCTATAACTGTGAACTGTAGAGCAACTGCAAAATCAGTATAATTGTCAGTTTTGTGGTCCATTTCAACCCCTAAATATTATGCGATCATCTCCAAAAGCAATAGGCTTCTATTCTGGCCCTAGTCCTAGCTTCATTCTAAATTTCGTGAAGATCGGGCCATAATTGCGACCTGTAGAGTGATTAAAAACATGGACAGACGGACAAACATATCTGCATCGACTCAGCTCTGCGAGATAGGAAGATCCATATATACTTTCCTATGTGGCAAACCAATATTTCGAGGTGTTACATATTTTTTGGCCAAATCAAATATAATATCCCCAACACAAAGTATTGTAGGGTATAATAAAATAAATAAATAATAATAAATATCCGATATAAGCTCAGGTATACCTCTACAATTACGAATGAAAATTACATATGCTAAATCAATAACAGTTTCTTCTTTTAGATCCAGACCTCAAATACCTCAGGTGTGTTATATAAATTTGAATTTTTAATGGTTGTTAGATAATTTAGACGACATGTCGGTGCCTTTTACAATACGAATAATAATTTTAGCGTGAAATGTTGTTGATAGCTTGATAAAAAATATGGTAAAGTTACTTTTAATATGGAAACCTACATTTTTGCGTGATTTTGATAGGAGACTTTAAAGTTAAATGTAAATAAAACATTTATTTGGCATTTCTGTTTAAAAGTGTATATTTGTGGCATTCTTAATACGGCGAATAAATAAATCTTATCGTTCGTTTTGAACCCTTAACTTTTGTCTTGCACCGAAAAGAAATCAAATCACACAACAATTTTAGCAATTTTAGTATGACCTTTCTTCATTTATTACGAACACAAGAAGAACTACAAACGGTACTAAAATTATTGACCACCTCAACTTCTTGTAAAGTAAGTAAGTAAGTAAGTATGAGTGCTCAATTTGTTAATTTGAATGGATCTGATTTCGATTACGCTTACAACATATGACTACAGCTGCTCGAAAATTGCGGAACATCACTTTCGGCTTTTTAATATTAAAATCGAAACTCCAATCTAATGGACGAATGTTTCCGTGAGAAGGAAGGTGAACTGCAAAATTTACTCCATAGCAATTCCATTAATATTTTACTCAAACAATTAAAAAACGTTAAGTAGGGCCGAGCCGAACTTTTAATACCCTCCAACATTGGATAAAGCAAACATTTTTATATAAAAGTGTCTGTATTCAAGCATGTTCCACTATATACTACAAACTACAGACCGTTTGGATAATGCTGTTTAACATTTCAAAAAAACCATAAAGTGGGTGAGGCCGTAATATGGGGACCATACCAAATCGGGAACCTCTATAGACAATTTTATACTTACAGGATTGTCATCTACGAAATCTTCTTAAATGCCAAAGTTGTAACAATTTCGTGGGTTAGTGACTAGGATTATCAAAATATCGAATATCGGTTGGTATCGTTATATCTGAGCTATACGAAAACGTGGACCTATACATACTACGTTCCGCTAATGGAGCTACAACCCATTTCGAACTACAAATACCAATTTGTGTACAAATCCGTAGAAAATATAGCAAAAATCATCAAGACACCGAATATCGGAAGGTACCGTTACATGGGGGCTATACCAAACCGTAGACCGATATATCTTACTTTTAATACCAACCTTCCTAGACACAGTACAAATTATTCTGCCAAATTTCGAGGCTCTACGTCAATAGACTGACGGATATCATTAAATCGACTAAGAATTATATGCTGATCATGAATATATGTATGTACTTTATGGGATCTACGACGAATGTTTCAAACGGAATGGCAAATCAAAATACCGAATATCGGGAGGTACCGTTATATGGATGCTTTACCAAAACGTGCCCCAAAAACGCCCATTTTCAATACGAAAAGTCCTGCAGATTTGAATAAAATTTTATCAATTTACTTCATTTCGTTCGGAAGCTAGAATGATTCCCACAGACGGACGGACATCGCTAATCGACATAGAATTTTATGCTGATCAAGAATATATATACTTTGTGGGGTCTACAAGGTATATTTCGAAGTGTTACAAACGGAATGACCAACTTAATATACCCTCCATACTATGGTGGAGGGTATAACAACCAGTAAGGAAATGTCAAAATTCTGGCGGGCCGAATTCATTTGAAATAGATCATACCGCCCATCAATATTTGGCTTTAGAGCAGTTATAATTTGGATTCAGACGGAACTGATATATCCAATTCTGAATCGATTTTCACTACATATGACGGAGACGTTTTAATCTTTTATACCAAACTAACTAAACCCGGCGCGGTTCGCAACCCCTTTTTATTTAATATGCATTCAAAATTGTATATCCGAATATTTTGTGGTAAAAAAATCAAATTCAAGAATTTAAAAAAAAAATATTGTAATACTTTAATGCGTAAACAAACAAATAGCTCGGTTTAACAACGCGTGAACATGCCAGGAACAGCTGACCATGAGAAAAGCAGGAACATGCCAAATTTAGTCCGCACGTAGGGTTTGTCCTTCGGATTTATTAATTTCGTAGCAAATGCCAAGCGTGCGTGAAACTGCAATATTTTGATGCATTGAGTGACAGTTCTATTGCAATTAGTACATGAGAGGTAGCAACATACTTCCCCGTAATAATCGTATCCTCCATTAAATTGTTGTCTACTTTTTTATACCCTCCACCTTGGAAAGGAGGGTATATTAACTTTGTCATTCCGTTTGTAACATCCTTAAATATTCGTCGTAGACCCCATAAAGTATATATATTCATAATCAGCATAAAATTCTAAGTCGATTTAACGATGTCCGTCTGTCTGTCTGTCTGTCCGTCTCTCTGTCTGTCTGTTGAAATCACGATACAGCCCACATTATTTGACGTAGAGCGCCAAAATTTAGCAAAGCAATTGGTATTGTGTCTAGGATGGTTGGTATTGAAAATGAGATATATCGGTCCACGTTCTGGTGTAGTCCTCATATAACGGTACCTCCCGATATTCGGTATTTTGATGATTTATGCCACATTTTTTTCACGGATTTGTCTGAAAATTGGTATTTGTAGGTCATAACGGGTCCCTGTACGTGTGGCAAAACATTGCATGTATAGGTCCACGTTTTGGTATAGCTCCCATATAACGGTACCTCCAGATATTCGGTATTTTCATGATTTTTGCCACATTTTTTCATGGATTTGTCTAAAAATTGGTATTTGTTGGTCATTATGAGTTCTCGCTGTGGTGACGAAACATTTTATGTATAGGTCCACGTTTTGGTATAGTCCCCATATAACGGTATATCCCAATATTCGGTATTTTGATGATTTTTGACACATTTTTTACGAATTTCTCTGAAAATTTGGTAGTTGTAGATCATAATGGGTCCCAGCTCGTATGGCGAGTCATTGTAATTATAGGCCCACGTTCTGGTATAGTCCCCATATAACGGTACCTCCCGATATTCGGTATTTTGATGATTTATGCCACATTTTTCCACGGATTTGTCTGAAAATTGGTATTTGTAGGTCATAATGGGTCCCTGTGCGTGTGGCAAAACATTGCATGTATAGGTCCACGTTGTGGTATAGCCCCCATATAAAGGTACCTCCCGATATTCGGTATTTTAATTTTTTTGCCACATTTTTTCACGGATTTGTCTGAAAATTGGTATTTGTAGGTCATAACGGGTCCCTGTACGTGTGCCAAAACATCGCATGTATAGGTCCACGTTTTGGTATAGCCCCATAAAATCGCTTCATAAAATGTGGAATGTGTAAACCTTGTAGGTTATGTGAAAAAAATTGTTAAAAATAAAAGGAAATAATTTAAAAAAAAAATATTATTACAATTTCAAAAAAAATCGACATTAAGAAATTGAAGAAACAAATTAAAACAAAATACAATAAATAAAAATTCAATTCAATTCTGAAATTAGGGCCGTAATGACAGAATTCCTCAGACAGGATACTCCAGATGAAGGGGGACTATAGGGACTATTCGAATCGACGAGTTAGACAAAATACCCGACATGGTAAGATCCTTAAGAGAATTCTCGGGGAAAGCTGGCGAGTTCGGCTCGTGGCGTAAATCCGTCGAAAGGGTACTTGGACTTTTCGATAGCATCAAAAATACTGGCAGGTATTACGCTATACTCATCATTGTAATTATAGGTCCACGGTTTGGTATAGCCTCCATATAACGGTACCTCCCGATATTCGGTAATTTGATGATTTTTGCCACATTTTTTTCACGTATTTGTCTGAAAATTGGTATTTGTAGGTTGAGTGAGAAAAGAAAACCAACCGAATGGTTTGGCTGTTGATTCAATTCTGTTTTGGATCCTGCTCGGAGGATCAATGTTTTTAATGATAAGAAGAGTCCTCCCTCTTCGATTTTCAACTCTATTCTGTGTTCCGTGAGAAAAGAAACACGACCGCTTCGTTAGGGTGTTATTTAAATTCTCGATCCGACTTGAAGGATCAATGTTTAGATGAGAAAAGAAAACCAACCGAATGGTTTGGTTGTTGATTCAATTCTAATTTTATTACTAAAATATGTTCCTTACGTACTACTGAAACTAATCTAACTTAACCTAGTCGCAGCCACACAATTGTTCTTATCTATTCTAATATTGAATGGAGAACATTGCAGGGCTGCTTGACATATCATTCAAGTGGTCTTGTGCATCTACTGAACGCATCAATATCTATGCCTGTGGGTCATAACCTTTATTATCTCACATATTATCGTATGCGTCAGCGCACAAGATCACTGAATTCTTCACATGTGATATTTTATGGCGGCTGGGAAATATTTAATTTTAGAACATTTATTTTTTATTGCTACATTTTTCCAGCGTCCAATCGCACTCAAAAGTATGTACAAAGTATTTTGTACATAGGTCATAATGGGTTCTAGCTTTGTTGGCGAATCCTTGCATGTGTAGGTCCATGATTTGGTATAGCCCCCATATAACGGTGCCCTCCGATATTCGGTATTTTGATGGTTTTTGCCACATTTCTTCTAATGTTTCCTTTACCCTAAGGTGGAGGGTATTAAATTTTTGGCCCGGCCGAACTTAATGTTCTTTTACTTGTTACTCTTAGCCTAACACCATTTCAAAGGCGTTGTTGGTCAATGCTTCTTAATAAATTCATATCCCAATCGTTAGAGCACTCCAGCGTTTTAATGTGAATAAATCTTTCGTGTCTCGTACAATCGCTCGTTACCGTAATACTGGTAGCGTAGCCCGACGTCAAGGAAGTGAACGAAAGAAAACAGCAACATCAGCAGAAATGATTCGAAAAGTAAAGAAGCGACTTGAACGAAACCCGCTTCGCAGTGGCCGAAAAATGGCTCGTGAGCTGATGAGCTCGGGGTAAAGCCATTGAAATTCCAAAAAGTGCAAGAATTTACACCTCAACAGAAAGAAAATAGACTCAAAAGAGCAAAAGAGTTGTTTCGCTTGGCCGAAAGTGGTGAACTGTCGAATTTGGTTTTCTCCGATGAGATAACATTAGTTGTCCAGCAGTTCGTAAACAAACAAAATGATGATGTTAACTTGCCAAAGAGGTCAGCTAAAAAAGTGCACCTTCGGTTGGCCACCAGAACTCAAGCGCCGGCCATGATGATGGCGTGGGCCGCCATAACAGCCGACGGTCGCTCTCCGCTCGTATAAGGGTGTATTACAGCCTTGGGCAAACATTGTGGCCGCAGACCTTGGACATTCCAACAACGCCGAGAATGGACCAAAATACCTCAGAGCAACATTCGGGCAGCGTGTGACGGTTTCATTGACCGTTTAAAGTCATAATTCGTGGCAAAAGTGACCAATTCTAAACTTTTTCTTAAATTGGATGCTATTTGCGACATTTTTTGCTTTCATTGAAAAAAATTAAAAAAAAAATGTAAAAATTATGGCGTTTGACTTTGTTGCAGTTTCTTTATCTCACCCTGTAGAATCCTATTTGAACATTAATAATTAATAACCCGCTAGATACTGAGCCTAAATTCCTCAATATACCGAATATGGGAAGGTAACATTTTATGGGGCCTATAGGCAATGTTCTGCGACAGTAGGTAGACCCCTTAATGCCGAATTATAATTATAAGAAAACGTTGATCGGTATAGATCATTTTCGAACTTGACCTGACTGCAGACAGAATACAACTCTGTGCAAAATGCGTTTGGACGCTGACATTATTACAACAGACGGACGGACGGATTTAGAATGTTATTAAATTATTAAATTATATACTTTGTTTGGTCTAAAATGATTATTTCGATCAGTTACAAAAGAAATTACAAACTTAATATGTATGTATGTGGAGGGTATAAAAATATACCCAACTGATGCTGATGTGTAGGAATGAATTCAATGGATATGAAATGTTTACCACAGAGTTACCTAAATTTCTACTATACGTTTTTTTGAAGATGTCAAAATTTCACTGTAGGTCACCAGTCAAATAATAATAATTTACCTTGTATAACAAGAATGGATATTCCAATTTTGTGGAAACATTGCAAATCCTAGTGGTTTTATCAGGTACGAAAATAGACAATATCGGACAACTCCATGAAGCATCTCCCCTACAAAGTGAAAACTTTTGAATAGTCATAACTCTTATGAAATGTGAAATAAGAGTTCGATTGTCTTTATTATGATGGGATATATCGGTTCCCTCCGTTAGGTACCTCCCCACAGGGGTCAAAATTTTGAACATCCGTCTGTACGTGAGAAAAGAAAACCAACCGAATGGTTAGGCTGTTGATTCAATTCTGTTTTGGATCCTGCTCGGAGGATCAATGTTTTTAATGATAAGAATAGAGTCCAATCTCCCTCTTCGATTGTCAACTCTATTCTGTGTTCGCTGAGAAAAGAAACACGACCGCTTCGTTATGGTGTTATTTCAATTCTAATTTTATTTCTAAAATATGTTCCTTACGTACTAATGAAACTAATCTAACTTAACCTAGTCGCAGCCACACAATTGTTCTTATCTATTCTAATATTGAATGGAGAACATTGCAGGGCTGCTTGACATCTCATTCAAGTGGTCTTGTGCATCTACTGAGCGCATCGATATATGTGCGTGTGGGTCATAACCTTTATTATCTCTCACATTATCGTATGCGTCAGCGCACAAGATCACCGAATTCTTTACATGTGATATTTTATGGCGGCTGGGAAATATTTAATTTTAGAACATTTATCTTTTATTGCTACATTTTCCAAGCACCTCAATCGCACTCAAAAGTATGTACAAAGTATTTTGTACACCGTCTCTCTTATAAAATGAGAAATAACAGTTCCACGGTATTCAAATTTCACACATCTCAATTCTTTTACCAACAAAAATATGGTATCAAGAACGGATAGAACGAATCATTCCCTCTGGGACCTCCCCCACAACGGCTCAAAATTTTGAAAAAAAAGATCATAAGGTGACACATCCTAATATTGCCACAAACACAAGATCTAGTATGGAGATGGAATACGTACGCCTATTCCTTCGTTTCAAATTTGGAATAATTATTTTCTTCTTCTATATCTATAAAAGAAGAAAATGTTTGTACGTTTGATTGTTTGTTTGTAATTTATGGACTAAAAACCGTTGGATGTATTTTCCTGAATATTTCCAAACAGCATCGCCTGTAAGTAAAACAGGCTAAATCAATTTTTTTCACTTGGAACTGGAGATATAGCTTCAGAACTGGAGATATAGCATCAGAACTGGAGATAAAGCATCAAATTATATTGAAATCTTTTCAGATTTGTATATACATATTTTCGACCGATTTTATGAATTTGATGCACCAAACCCGATATGTTTCTTCAATTTTAATGAAATTTGGAATGAATAACGGAATTGGGAACAAAACTAAATTTGTCAAATTATATTGTAATCGGTTAATATATGGATATTTCCTAACCCAACCAAATTATGTATGTCTGATTCTAAGGAAAATTGAAATTAGTGACGAAATTTAGAAAAGAAAAAAAATAAATTTGTCCATTTTTATTGAAATAGGTACAGTTTTGGAAATAGTTCCTTTAACATATTTTCGGCCGATTTAATGCATTTGATGCATCAAACATGCCATGTATGTCAAATTCAATAAAGTTTGAAATGACTGATGGAATTTGGTCCAAAATAAATTTTGTCACTTTATATTGGAACCGTTTCAGATTCGGATATTATTTTTTAAGGAACATAGACCCACCACACTTTTGCTATGATACAAGGCTAGCAGTATACAAGTAAAAAAGCAGTAAGTTCGGCCGGGCCGAACATTGAATACCCTCTACCATTTGGAAAAGATGAGAAAATTTTCAAAAAAAAAAAAAAAAAAAAAATTCATTAAAAATTCTGTTAAAAGCTCGAAAGGCGCCTGGATCAAATAAATCAAAATGATTGAATTACAACCATAATTTCTTGGCTCGTTATAGATTTTTTCGTAATCGACCATGATATGAAGGGTCTAAAAAGCATGCATTTACATTAAATTTATTATTTATTTTATTTTTTACATTTCTGTTGAATTTAATATAAGTAATTTTAAACAGTAAATATTTAAATACAGAAAATTCCATATTTTAAAGATTATATTAGAAAAAAAAATCTACCCTCTCCATGACTCAACTATACAAACAAAGCATCAAACGAAATAACCCCAAGCAATCTTTTGAAAACTTTTAAGCCACAAAGATATTAAATAAATAGAGGTTTTAAATTAAGTACTTTTTACTATTTTCTTTTCGATGTTTATTTGGGACTCTTGGCTTTTGTGAGGTTTACCTCATCCCTTATTTACGGTTGCTGCAGATTGTTTCAATAACAACTCATTCGGACAGAAATATATAAAAAACTGTAATTAAAAGGATTTGGAGCTACAACTTTTAATTCCTGCAAAAGATATTAATTTGGAGAAAAGGTTTTAAATACCTTCGAATAAGATTGTAAGTGATTTAATTTGAGGTTAAAACAAATGTAAGGAAAAAATTACGTTTTTCTCAAGAAAGTGTTTATGCTTCAAAACAAAATGGCTCCGAACGTTGACTACAACTATATTTGAATATAAAATCTACAAAGAATATGATTTACTCATTCAGAACATAGTGAAGTGAATAAAAATATCTTGTTATTATTTCCACAAGCTTTATTATGGTCGATTCTGAAACTCTATATTTTCTTTAAATTCCAAAAAATGATAAAAATTGTCACCAGGGGGCGAACAAAATAATGAAAATAACGATGAGTATTTCGAATTTTTGGGTATTATTGTAACGTGGTTTTCTCGTCGGCTGAGGTAAGCTCAGCTGTATCCAGGGTCTCCATAAGGATCCACTAAACCTTATGAAATAATAAGAGTAGATTTCTCCCTTTCCTGGGGGTAAAAATCGGATGTTTTATTGATCTTTAATGCTAAATTACAATCTACTCGGGTTGAAATAGGATAAGATAAATATGGAATATAGGATGGCAAATGGACTTCGGCGATGTTCGTGATTTCAAGGTACTGATGCTTAGTTGATGATCGGGAATTTGATGTTAACTCGTATCGTAGGCAGGAGGGTGTACGACTCGTGGATAATCGAGAACGATGATGTCGGGTGTACACAATGTGTACTCAGGTGGTTGATGTGAATTGTGTTTAGTCGACGACTTGAAGGCGATCGGAGGTTGATTGTTGGGAAGATCGGGAATTACGGTGTTGCGTTCGGGTTATGCGTTCTGTTGACGATTTGACGGTAATCGGGAACTTGTGGTCGTTGACGATTTGAAGGTAATCGGGAACTTGCGTTCGTCGGTTGTCGACGATCAGGAATTACGATGTTGGTATTCGGGTGATGAGGGTTGTTGACGATTAGAAGTTAATCGGGAGCAGCTGTCCAGGTCTTCGTGAGCGGATTGACATTCGTACTGGTTCGGCATGCGTTGGACTTTGTAGATCAGCGGTGCTCAAAACCGTGTTCTAGAACATGAACAGAAAAAAGAGATAATTTAAGAGAAAATTAAAATTCTATTTTTCTTTATATTTTACGATTCAATTTAATTATTTTTAAAATGAATGTTTGCCTAAATAATTTATAAAGCAAATGGATAAAAAATATTTGTATAAATAATGACTTAACACTGTTTTGTTCTTGATTTAAATAAGCAAAGAGAAATTTGACTGAAAAGAGATATTTCTTTTTGAGCACCCCTGTTGTAGATGGACCGCGGCTCGTTCGGCAGCTCGGGTTTTTGTTATTCGGGTCGGCTACAGGGCGAGGTAACTAGCCTAGCTACGATTCTATAACTACGTCTACTGCACTACCAACGTTTGACTACAATACGGAACAGCGAGCCGAAACTCCTGTGGAACAGCGAACCAAAGTTCCTGTGGAACAGCGAACCGAAGTTCCTGTGGAACAGCGAGTCGAAGCTCCTGTGGAACACCGAGCCGAAACTTCTGTGTAAATGAATTACCAGCCACTCAACTTAATGAGAACCAGTCTTGAAAAAGTACTCCCGACTAACGCTTTTATTAGTCGTAGAACGGTCGATGATCTTTAGATAATCTACCCTACCCTTTGGCAAGCTCCTGCAGTAGCAAACCCGTCCTCATCACAAGTTTCAAGTTTCAAGTTTATATTTTCCATCCGATCTCTACACATAGTTATTTAATAACTTATTATCTAACAATAGTTCTTAAGTCTATGGCTTAAAATTACTTAGCATAATTCTTATTTTTCTAAGTTTATCTAATTAATACAACAAGGGGGGTCACATAGCTAATGTTACCTAACATTAATTCAATTAATCAATAAACATAAATGCAAAATAAATATACATTAATAATTCCCCTAAAAAAAGATGTTTAAAAAAGAGGACTCTAACAGTTTTATAATTTTTGTTTCTTACATACTATATTAAAACTAAACTTAAATCTATTTATGCTACTTAATCTAATTTACATGCTACTATATACAATATATACAATTAAAGGGCGTTACACCAGTTACTGGGCTATTTGGTAGACAGTGTCGTCAATGTCTAGCGAGCCGAACCTGCGATGATAGAAGAGGAGTGTGTCCTCTCTATATAGAAGACCTTCTTCATCTAGTGTAACTAAGCTACTCGGCGGCCTATAATTGGCCCGAATTAGCCTTTGTACATCAGTGTCGTGTAAAAGGCTTTCCCTAACTAAACTATTATCTAACGAAGTTGCCCGATCTAGGAATTTGAGGGCACTAGTCATTAGAAACTTATCTATGCGGGTGAAGTCTATGGAACTATATACTACCCTGTTGGGCGGTATGCGCCATATTCCATCTTCACCCTGTGTTGGCCTTAAGCCCAAGCAGGACCTAAGAATCCGTCTTTCCCATATGCGAAGCCTTTCCATTTGATGGGAAGAGATCCCAAACCAAATAGGAAAGGCGTACGCAATTAATGGTCTAATAATCTGTTTGTAGATTAATAACCTAACTTCTACAGTCAGCCCTTCTCTTCTGCCGATGGCACGTTGATAGGTCCAAAATATGAATTTGACTTTTCTAAGTATAAAGTCAATATGTCTTACAAATTCAAATTTGCTATGAAAAATAACTCCCAAGTATTTGACTTGGTCTGAATTTTTAATGGCTTCCCCTCCAATTGCAAGTGAAGGTTCGTACTGTCTGGCGCTACGGTACAGGTATTTCTTCTTGCCTTTGAAGGTTATAGCCTCACACTTATCGACATTTAAATGCATTTTCCAGGTTTGGAAGTATTCAGAGAGTTGCTCTAAATATGCATTCAGTCTGTTATTAGTATTCCCAGCGTGGGCTCCCGTAGCAGCGACAAATATGTCATCCGCATAAATCAGGAGTAAATGCCTATCAGGCGCACGTGGTATATCACTAATAAATATGTTGAAGAGAACGGGTCCAAGGAGTGAGCCCTGTGGTACCCCGGCAGTTACTGCCCTTTCTGACGAAAGGTCATCCTCAACTTTTACCTTAAAACTTCTATTTGCTAAAAAGCTAGCTACCATTCTACATATATTAAACTCAAAGCCTAGCCTTCTCATTTTATATATAATGGCATTTTGCCATACGTTGTCGAACGCTCTGGCAAAATCTAAACTAACAGCAATAGTTATGTGTCTGTTATTTAGAGCTTTAGTCACATAGTCCCCTAAGACCATCAGGGCATGTGAAGTTGAATGACCCTGCCTGAAGCCAAATTGACTATCAGATAGGATTGCTCCTTCTTCTAACTTCTCTCTTATATCAGAGAGTAAAAAATACTCAAAAAGCTTCCCGAACGCTGAGAGTAAGCTAATTGGTCTATAACTACTGCATAATGTCGGGTCCTTGCCAGGTTTCAGGATGGGAATTGTAATTGCCCTTTTCCATGAAACCGGGAAATAGCCCAGATTTATACAGTGGTTGAAGATAATCGCTATATGTTTCCAGGCAGCGCCATCGGTCCTCCTTAACACAATGTCAGGGATTCCATCAGGTCCTGCGGATTTGCGATTAGATCTTCTTTTCAACCCTGCTCCGATATTGGGAGCTTTTAGGAATTTATTACTACGCCATGTATTTTCCTCACTTATTATGGAACCATCTGCAGTTAAGTTATCTGCAAATGTCACCAGTGGTGAGTTATCATTATAAATTGATACATCACTTCTAATAGCATTGCTGAAAGGAGTGGTATCGACGGCATCAGATTGTCCTTGAACAACATCCGCTAACATGTTAGCCTTTTGGCTAGACATGACTGCCGTGGTCCCATCGCTGCCGACGAGTTCTGGGATTTTGGCATGGCGGCTAATACCTGCTGCAGCCTTAACTTTACCGTACATACGCTCATTCACCTGGATTCCATTGAGGAATTGGACCCACTGAACTGTTTCGTATTCCGCAATTGCTCCTTGGATAATTCTATCCGCATTGCGAATTTCTGCCTTGAGAGTTATATACCTCTCAGGGTTTAGTGTACGGTATAATCTTCTCCGTAGAACTTTCTTTTGCCGGATAAGGTCTAGTATTTCTGGCGAAAGTCTACGGGGTCCTCTATTCCCAGAATATGTTCTAGGAATGGTGGACTCCATGGCATTTCGGAAAACCTCACTCGTGGCATCGATGCAAGCATCGATTTCCGAATGAGTGACATTCCGATCTATAGGAAGTTGGCAGTTGGGAAGCTCTTCCGCCAATATCCTGCTGAATTGTCGTTTGTCCATTCTTCTATAGTTGAAGAAAGTCCGTCTAGGTCTACGTTCTGGTTCGTCCCCGTATACCGTCATTTTCAGCGCTCTGTGATCGGAATTACAGTCTACTGTTGTAATCCCTCGTCCCCCATTGTCATCAACATGGGTACTAGACGAAGCCAGACAGATGTCAATAAAGGATTGTGATCCAAAAGCGACCCTGGTCGGTCCGTCTGTGGGTATTACATTTAAATCTGGACAGCCGATTAGGAAATCAAAGACTATCCGTCCTCTTGTACATGTTTGGTCACCCCCCCAGCTAGTGTGTCTAGCATTGAGGTCTGCCCCAACTATAACTTCCCCAGATCTAGCTAAGTCCCCAAGTGGTTCTAAGCTATTTATATTGAAAATCTCAGATGGCCTACAGTACATAGCCACTGCGTACAGTGGTGACCCGCCGGCCCTATAGATTCTAACACAAGTACACTCGATGGGTCCCAAATCAAGTGGTACTTTTTCACTTCTTATGTTTTCCCTTACTAGTATAGCGGTACCCCCACCCCTCAAATCACTCCTATACTGTAAGAAACTAACATATCCTCCTATCTCAAATCTGTGGTTTTGAGATAGTTTGTGTTCTGCCAACATCATGACCTCCGGCTGATGCTCATCGAGAAATAGACGGAGGTAGTGCCTCTTATGTCTCGATACAACAGAGTTAATGTTGGCAAATATAAATGTAGAAGACCTAACCATTTATACCTAGCATGCCTACCAAGGAGACCATGGCTTTAGCCTGGCTTGCCTTGTCCTTACTCTTCAGTTCTTCCGAAAATTGGCGAACCTGCATGACAGATGTCAAGAAATCTTTACCAAAGATTTCATTACAAAGTTCGTCAAAAAGCGTGAAGCCACTAACTACTTGGCCTAGCGATTGCTCGCCCAAAGCCATGTTGGCTTTGGGTAGACCCAAAGTTGTGTTAGTTTTGGGTTGAGCTATAATCGCTTTGGCTTTTGGTTGCTGTCCCAAAGTCAAATTAGCTTTAGGTGTAGACTTTATCGAGGTTGCAGAAGCAAATGATACATTAGGCTGTATCTTGCCACTGTCTTTAGGGAAACTGGCCTTAGGAACAGCTTCCACTACCTTAACAGACTTGCCTTCAGCTATTTTTGCCAAAAGCTTCAGGCGCGTGGGACAGTCGCGAGCATTCGCAGCATGTCCGGTGCGGTTGCAGTTTACGCATTTAAATACGTAATCTGGCTTCATAACAATTTCCCCTGTGACTGGATCTTTCGTCGCCACCATTGTGGGCTTATTAACGCCCTTGGGGATTTTACACTTGCCAGGTCCATGATCACCTGCGCATTTCACACAGCGGTAAGGCATACCGCAATTAGTTGACACATGGTAGTGCCGTTGGCAGTTATGGCACTGTGTCAACCCTTTCTTTTTGTCTTTACGAACGACTATGCCGTTCGTGAAAAGACGCTTAACCTTATACAGTCCGTTGATGTCCGAACCTTTGTCGAGGTGTACCAACCATTTGCTACCACCCAACTTCACTACACGCTTTACCTCTAAATAAATTGGTAAAGCTTTAAGCCCTGCCTCTACGTCCTTAACTTCGTACGAGTCAGGCAACTTCTCAATGACAACCGAATAGATCGATTGTCCCTTTGGTGTAAAAGTATAGAAATTTATACTTTTTTCCACCAAAAACTCTCGCCGTCCTCATCACACCGCAAACCGAACACTATATGTGACAGGTCCTACCAAGTCATTGCGAATTATTTGCCTTATGCTCTGAACGGCACACCACCGAAATGTAATTTGTTCACTACGCGCCCAACGAATGCTGTGGTTGTTGGTTGGTGCTGTTGTCGTCTTGTGTGCTGCCTATGGCCGTGTTGTGTAAACGTTGTGGTGGTGGTTGGTTGGTGCTGTTAGCGTCGCACCTGCAGTGGTCTCTGTTGTTATAATTGTGCAATTGGTGCGGTGGTTTGTTCGTATAAAATATATATAAATTCGTACCCAGCAAGCAAAATCTATCCCCCAAATCACTTAGAAGTCACGCCTAAGCGATTGAAATCATCACGCCTGATATCGCTTTCTCACCCCGGAAGGATCATCCTTCGGGAAGAGATGAACCACGCCCGCGATAGTTTTCTAATGATCGTGGAAGTCACTTCCTCGATAGTTATTGGAAGTGAAAAAAACTAAAAAAAAAATTTTTTTTTACTCCAGACTTTTATTTTTATTTTTTATTGTTATTGGCTCTTTTTCCAATGTTCATTTGCATAGAACTATTACTTATTAGATGAAATGCTCAAACATTTTTTTTTCGTTTTAAAAATGTGATGTCTGGATTGGGAATCGAACCGAGGTGTTCAGAGAGCAACGCCGGCATGCTTACCACTGCGCCACAGTGTCTTATATTCCTCAGATAGAATAAAGTCTTATTTATGTTCAATTCGTAAATGATGGCAAACTATCACTGTTTTATCCGATGGTAGTCACTAGATAGTGTCTGCACACGCGACACCTTCGCTTAAATTTCTTGACGCCACTAAGTGGTAACTACGTGACGATAGAAAGCAGACAACAGTAGTTTTGTTATTGTAAATGTACATACTATCACATTTAATAGGATTAGAAGCGTCGCAGAAGTGGCATATATATATATATATACTTATTATATATATATATATATATATATATATATATATATATATATATATATATATATATATATATATATATATACTGTTATATGTGGACTATAAGATATCGGGGACCTATATAGATAATTCTCAGTCAAGGGAAAAAGTACTCACAAAGAACTCCTTGTGTAGAATTCCATCCAATTACATTGAAAAATGTGGCTAAAATCATCAAAATACCGAATAGAGGGGGGGTGCCGTTATATGGGGGATATACGATATCGTGGACCTATATAGATATTTCTCTGGCAAGAGATAAAGTGCTCTTAGAGAACTGCTTGTGTGAATTTTCATACAATTCCATTGAAAAATGTGGCCAAAATCATCAAAATATCGGATATCGGGGGTACCGTTATATGGGGGCTATACGATATCGTGGGCCGATATAGCCCATTTTCGACCTGCCTGCAGACAAAAGAGAGATCTGGGCAAAATTTTAGCTTTCTATCTTAATTAGTTTAGCCTGTAGCGTGATTACAACAGACGGACAGACGGACGCACAGGGCTAAATCGACTTAGAATTTTACGCTGATTAAGAATATATACTTTGTTGGGTCTAAAATGATTATTTCGATGAGTTGCAAACGGAATGACGAACCTTATATACCCTCCATACTATGTATGGTGGAGGGTATAAAATGCTGACACCTTCTCGAAATTGAATTTTTTAAATGTGACACTCTTAGAGTAAATGAGCGATGAACAATGAACGATAATAATAACTTGTTAGATGCAATGGGAGGAACTATATTTATTCGCCCAGCTATAGTTGCACGCGTTAATTCCTGTTAAGGAACTTTTGTCAATAATTGTTTAAAAATTATCTTCTTTATATCGTTCACTGAATGCTGAAATGTACAAATAGTTATTTTTATTATATCTCAATGCTATCTATAATTATCTGAAATTTGCGATGAAAAAGGAAATTAATTTTCTAAGGACTATTAATATAGAGTTTAAAGTAAAAGTGTAACTGGAAAACCAAAGTATCTATCACAAATATACACATCTTTACCAAAAGAAGGTTTTTGTAACAAAAACAGAAGGTTGTTGTAATTAAAGCTAGTGTATTTTTTTACAAATTTTGTTTTATCTTCTTTATCTTCATTTTTAATAAAACTATTTTTTTCTTTTTTTGATAGCAAAAAAGATGGAGTTCAGCCGGTCCGAAGAATGGATTTTTTTCATTGTAACGTACATTTAATTGTTATAGAGGTTGTTATCTATTGTAAGTTTCAAATATCAATTTTTGGACGATTCGATTGAAATATGTAGCTAAAAGCATAAATATACCGAATGTTATAGTCATTAAAATACCGAAGTAAGAATATGTCTATGGTGGCTATACGAACCAATGTACCTCTAAACGGTGATATCTATAAACAGTTAAGGCATAATATGGACCCGACCAACACTTTAGATCCCTTCTAAATTTAGAGTGCTTACAACAGACGGACATTTTTAAATCGTATTAGAATCGTAGAATCTTTACGATGAGTTGCAAACAGAGTCTGGAGAATGGGTGACTCAGCGTCTCGCTTACTAAAATTGTCTGGCCGAATATTGAATGCGGGTATGTCTTTGTCAGTAACAGCTCGGCTGGCTCGAGTTCTGACACAAATCTTTCATTCCTACTTTCTTTGAGGTCTTCAAAAAAATATGAAAGGTTTCAGTTTTTTACTGAGAATATTTGGTACAAGCAGGCTGTGTGACGCTTACTAAAATTGTCTGTTTAATAAATACATTTCGGCCACACCGAACTTTTCATGTCCGCTACCGTGAGTAAAATAAAACCTTCAAATAATAAAATATAAAGTTTGGTAAATTTATTTTTATGCCGTAATTGTAGACAGATTCCAAATTTCATTGAAAGATACATATCATGTTTGGTGCATCAAATATGGAAAATCATATATGTATATATATATATATATATATATATATATATATATATATATATATATATATATATATATATATATATATATATATATATATATATATATATATATATATATATATATATTTTCCCATATTTGATGATATATATATATATATATATATATATATATATATATATATCTATATATATATATATATATATATATATATATATATATATATATATATATATATATATATATATATATATATATATATATATATATATATATATATATATATATATATATATATATATATATATCGACTGATTTCAAATATTTGATGCACCAAACATGATATGTATTTTTATGAAATTTGGGATCTGTCTAGAATTACGGCATAAAAATAATAATAGTAAGCGTCACACAGCCTGCTCGTACCAAATATTATCAGAAAACAAGTAAGCAAAGGCTACAGTCGAGCGGGGTCGACCGTTGAATACCCTACAACACTATAATAAACGATACAGTTTATATAGGCGAGATACTCGAAAGAATTCCACAAGATATTGTGACAAATAATAAAAGAAAACCATCAAGTTTCGTTCTCTAATTTTTGAATAATAGCAACTTAAACGAATTTGCTCATTTCCAATTTATTGGTAGATGTTGCACGTAAATGGTCTTCCTAGATCTGGAACCAATATTTCCCAAAGACCTATAATCTCTCAGAAGTGGCAAAAGATTAACATTTATTATTTGTTTTTGACTGAAACGCATCTATATGAGATACAGACATTTGACTATATTCTTCAACGAAATCAGCGTTAACGAAATAGTCAGAAGTGCGTCTTTCCTGTATTTGTGAATTCTCCAAAAAGTCGCTGGAATGGACATTTTCGTATTTTGTCTACAAAAGTTGGCAAACTCCTTCACACATTGAATATTTTTGGATGGCCATCCAAAACTGCTTGGCTTTTGCAATGTCCGGTAACCCCCATTCAAATGTGCCTGAGGATCGGGCGATAATTACGACCTCCTGACAATTTTGCAGTTTTTTGGTCCATTTCAACCCCTAAATATATGGCGATCATCTCCAAAAAGAGTAGGCTTTTATTCTGACCCTCATCTTATCCCCATGCAAAATTTTGTAAGGATCGGGCCATAAATGCGATCTATATATGATATCCTGATATCCTAACTACTTAGTTTTGTTAGCTATAGAAATATTACCAAATGTTTAATTCAAAATGAAAATATGCCAAAAATATGACAAAATTGAAAAAATATGAGAAAATGTTAGAAAATCAATATTTTCATCTTTAGAGAGATATTTTTATGCGATTTTTTAGACGTTTTTTCTTTCCTGCCAAGAGGCTATTCTGAATTAATGAGAACTGTCGAAATCAGTTCAGCCGTTCTCGACATATAAGAGATCTTTCAAGCATATCTTCTTTGATAGACATATATATCGCATATATTTGCTATATATTCGATTTTTTGGATCTTAACATCAATGTAAAGATCAGAAGTAACCTTGTCATGGCTTTGTGATTTCGCCGGGATTTAAAACATTCGCGGTTTAATGAAAAATTTTGAATTTTTTCAACAAAAAAGATATGGTCTATTTTACCCGCTAAATATTATCCGATGACCACCCAAATGGGTAGGCTTCTTGCCAGCCCTAAACTCTAGCTACATGCGAAATTCCGCGTCGATTGGTCTATAATTGCGACCTGTAGAACAAGTGCAAAATCAGGAATTTTTTCAGTTTTTGGTCCATTTCAACCCCTAAATATTATGCGATCATCACCAAAAGAAATAGGGTTCTATTCTGACCTTAGCCCCACCTCCATTTTAAATTTCGTGAAGATCGGACCATAATTGCGACCTGTAGAGTGATTACAAATTAACATGGACAGACGGACGGACGGACATACATAGCTAGATCGACTCAGCTCGTCGAGCTAGGAAGATCCATATATACTTTCCTATGTGGGAAATCAATATTTCGTGGTGTTACATAATTTTTGGCCCAATCAAACTTATAATACCCCCAACACATAGCGTTGTAGGGTATAAATAGTTTTATTAAAGATGAAGATAAAAATGATAAAACAAAATTTGTAAAAAATATACTAGCTTTAATTTATGGCGGATTACAACAACCTTCTGATAGATACTTTGGTTTTCCAGTTACACTTTTACTTTAAATTCTATATTAATAGTCCTTAGAAAATTAATTTCCTTTTTCATCGCAAATTTCAGATAATATTGATAGCATTGAGATATAAAGAAGATATAAAGAAGATAATTTTTAAACAATTATTGACAAAAGTTCCTTAACAGGAATTAACGCGTGCAAGTATAGCTGGTCGAATAAATATAGTTCCTCCCATTGCATCTAACAAGTTATTATTATCGTTCATTGTTCATCGCTCATTTCCTCTAAGAGTGTCACATTTAAAAAATTCAATTTCGAGTAGGTGTCAGCATTTTATACCCTCCACCATACATAGTATGGAGGGTATATAAGGTTCGTCATTCCGTTTGCAACTCATCGAAATAATCATTTTAGACCCAACAAAGTATATATTCTTAATCAGCGTAAAATTCTAAGACGATTTAGCCCTGTGCGTCCGTCTGTCCGTCTGTTGTAATCACGCTACAGGCTAAACTAATTAAGATAGAAAGCTAAAATTTTGCCCAGATCTCTCTTTTGTCTGCAGGCAGGTCGAAGATGGGCTATATCGGCCACGATATCGTATAGCCCCCATATAACGGTACCCCCGATATCCGCTATTTTGATGATTTTAGCCACATTTTTCAATGGAATTGTATGAAAATCCACACAAGCAGTTCTCTAAGAGCACTTTATCTCTTGGCAGAGAATTATCTATATAGGTTCACGATATCGTATATCCCCCATATAACGGCACCCCCCCTCTATTCGGTATTTTGATGATTTTAGCCGCATTATTAAAAGGAATTGTCTTAAATTCTATACAAGGAGTTATTTGTGAGTACTTTATCCCTAGACATAGATTTGTCTATATAGGTCCACAATTTCGTTTATAATTTTAACAGAATCAGCCCGGCCGAACTTACTGCTTTTTTACCTGTTTTGTTGTGGATTGACTTCCCGAGATCAAAAGATTATGACACAAAAAGTAATATCAGTACATAGACTACAATCTCCCAAGAGGTCACCAAATATCAGTGCGAAATTTCTTTGCAAGTGAAAATGTTGTTACTACTCGAGCTCTAAAGACATAAAAGTTTTATGAAATATAAATAATGATAATTGCTAACAAAAAACACATTTTTGGACTTATAATACTCTATGGGAAAATGAATGATGAGCCTGAACATCAAATTTAAACTTTAATTCAGTTTGAGGACTTTTAATTATTGTCCAGCCAGGTATTATTTGGACGTCCATTGTGTTGGCAGCAATTTCAATTATAATGACCCTGCCACATGCATTCATGCAAACAAATGGTTGACTGGAGCGATGCTGAAACTGACGTATTGTTTAAAATTTGCATAGCTGGTGTTTTTGGTTTTATTTTATTTGTGGCTTTGTTGAAGTGTATCACAATATAAAAGAAATATATGAAAAAATGTTTTTATAAAAATACATATTATTCTTTGCGCATATATAGAGATGTAGGGATGTTTGCATTTAAAGTCAATCGAAATTGTTTAAAAGCAAACATATTTTACATGTAAATAAAATTGCGATAAAACAATATTACTACTAGGAGACATGTTTGTATAAAAAACCTCCACAGTAACGAGGAGCATCTAGGTCTTGGTAACAAGGAAATAAGTATGAGCAGTAGCCCAACAAAAATCTGTGGTGGATTTTGGTGTTCTCAACTACCATTCAGAAAAACGAAAGCTAACCCCTCTATCGGCCAAAAAAGATGATATGAAACATAAAATAAACGTTAATGCTAGAAAATAAAAAAAGAATAATTTGTAAGCTCTTGGTCTTAAGGGTACAGAGGGTATACATAATTTGATACGGCAAAAATGTACCTCATCCTAATAACACTTCCAGACCTATTTGAGCCCCACTTCTTTTTGGACTAAATATATATTAGTCATAGTTCATCTGCTAGAATTTTTATACCCTCCACCATACTATGGAGGGTATATTAACTTTGTCATTCCGTTTGTAACTCCTCGAAATACTCATGACAGACCCAACAAAGTATATATATTCTTGATCAGCGTAAAATTCTAAGTCGATTTAGCGATGTCCGTCTGTCTGTCTGTCTGTCTGTCCGTCTGTCTGTCTGTCTGTCCGTCTGTCTGTCTGTCTGTCTGTCCGTCTGTCTGTCTGTTGTAATCACCCTATCTTTCGAATGTATTGAGATAGATGGCTAAAATTTTGCACACATGTTTATTTTTCCAGTAGGCAGGTTAAGTTCGTAAATGGGCCATGTAGGTCCACGTTTTCATATAGCCCCCATATAACGGTACCCCCTATATTCGGTATTTTGACGATTTTAGCGACATTATTCACCGGAATTGTTTCAAAATTGGTATTTGAAGTTCCAAATGGATACTACACCCTAAGACAGAAAATTGTCTATGCAGGTCCACGTCTTCGTATAGCCCCAATATAACGGTACCTCCCTATATTCGGTATTTTGATGATTTTATCGACATTATTCACTGGAATTGTTTCAAATTTGGTATTTGAAGTTCCAAATGGATACTACACCCTAAGACAGAAAATTGTCTTTGCAGGTCCACGTCTTCGTATAGCCCCAATATAACGGTACCTCCCTATATTCGGTATTTTGATGATTTTAGCGACATTATTCACTGGAATTGTTTCAAATTTGGTATTTGAAGTTCCAAATGGATACTACACCCTAAGACAGAAAATTGTCTTTGCAGGTCCACGTCTTCGTATAGCCCCCATATAACGGTACCTCCCTATATTCAGTATTTTGACGATTTTAGGTACAATATCCACCGAAGTTGTTTGAGTTGTGGTATTTGAAGTTCGTATAGGATGCTACAGCCTGTGACAGAAAATTGTTTATGCTGGTCCAGGTCTTCGCACAGCTCCAATTTAACGGCACCACCTTAATACGATATTTTGATGATTTTAGCTACATTATTCACCGTTTATTTCAAGTTTCGAATTTGAATATGGTAATGGCTTATGACAAACAATTCATATGTATGTCCACGTCGTATAGACCCCAATATAACGGCTAAATTCGGTATTTTTAAAATTTTAACAAATTTTTTAAGGATTTTATTTTTTGAAAATTTCCAAATTTGTTGCAAATGGCGGAGGGTATTAAAAGTTCGGCCCGGCTGAACTTACTGCTTTTTAACTTGTTAATATTGGACTACTTCTGCCGGTACCTCCCAACCGATGGACTTAGCCTCAATGTTGTCATGTATGTTATGCATCAAATACGATATATATAACCGATTCCAATGAAATTCAGAATATCTGGCGGAATTTGGTTTCAATAATAAATTTGACAAATTAATTGGAAATCGGTTAATAATATACATATATATATATAAATTTTGATTTTATATGCACATATCTATTGATCGATTACAGATACATTCTGCAAATTTGTGACGGGATTTGATCAGAAAATAAATTTGTCAAATTATATTGAAATCGGTTCAGATTTGGATATAGCTCCCATATATATTTTCAGCGGATTTCACATTTTTGATGCACCAAACACGATACGTATGTCCGATTCCAATTAAATTCGGCATGAGTGACTAAATTTGGTACTAAAATAAATTTGCCAAATTATATTGAAATCGGATGAGGTTTGGATACATCTCTCATATATACTTTTCGGTCGATCTTATGAATGTTATGTACCAACCACCATATGGATGTCCTGTTCCAATGGAATTCAGAATGTGTGGCGGAATTTGGATACAATAACAAATTTGAAATCGGTTAAAATTTGGATATAGCTCCCAATCTGGCATGTGAATTAATATGGAATATGATTTTATTAAGATGCACTGACCCACAACGCCTTTGCAATGGTATAAGGCTAAGAGTAAACAAATAAAAAAGATGAAAATTCGGCCAGCCGAACTTTGAATGCCCTTCACCATTTGGAACGAATTTGGCAGTTTTCAAAGAAATAAAATCCGTTAACAGTTTTTTTACAATCTTAAAAATACCGAATGTATACGAAGACGTGGAACTACACAGACAATCTTCCGTCATAGGCTGTAGTATGCATTTCGAACTTCAAATACCAAATTTGAACCAATTCCGGTAAATAATGTTTCTAAAATTATCAAAGTACCGAATATCGGGAGGTACCGTTATATGGCGGCTGTACCAAACGTGAACCTACATGGTCCATTTTCAATACCAAATGTCCTGCAGACATAATATACATTTGAGTGAAATTATCTCAACCTACTTTATTTCGTTCGGAAGCCAGAGTGATTTCCACAGACTGACAGACGGATGGACATCGTTAATCAACATAGAATTTTATGCTGATCAAGAATACATATACTTTGTGGGGTCTAAAATGTATATTTCGAAGTGTTACAAACGGAATGACAAACTTAATATACCCTCCATACTACACAAAAATTTAATTGAAGGTATGATTATTATTGGAAATATGTTCCTACCTTGAATTCTCTAAATTCAACTTCAAAAGATTTCAGTTTCCAGCACGCTTGGCATTTGCTATAAAATTAATAAATCCGAAGGACAACCCCTTCGTGTATGCGGACTAAATTTGGCATGTTCCTGCTTTTTTCAAGCTTTTTTCTTGACCGAGCTATTTGTCTGTTTACGCATTAAAGTATTACAATAATAACGTTTGTAAAAATATTGAATTTGTTTTATTTATATTTTTTAACCAACAAATATTCATATATAAAATTTTGAATGCATATAAAAGCGAAAGGAGTAGCGAAGCGCGCCGGGTTCAGCTAGTATATATATATATATATATATATATATATATATATATATATATATATATATATATATATATATATATATTCGGCCGATTTCACGTAATTGTCGCACTGATTTCAATGAAATATGGAATTTTTTTTGTCAAAATATATTGAAATCGGTTCAGATTGGGATGCGATATTATTAAAAAGTATTGACCCACAACGCCTTTACAATGGTATTAAGCTAACATTTTAAAACTATACAACAATTTAATTGAGGATACGATTATTAGAGGAAGTATGTTGCTAGCACGAATTCTCTAACAACAGAAATGCCACTCAACTTCTAAAGATTGCAGTTTCCTGCACGCTTGGCATTTGCTATGAAATAAATAAGTCCGAAGGACAAACCCTTCATCTATATGCGGACAAAATTTGGCAAGTTACTGCTTTTCTCATGGTCAGCTTTTCCTATCATGTTCATGTTCACGCGTTGGTAGACCGAGATATTTGTTTATTTACGCATTACAGTATTACGATTTTTTATAATTTTTCAAATTGTTTTATTTTTTTTTTAAGCCAACATATATTCGTTTTTAAAATTTTGAAGACATATAAAATCAAAAGGGGTTAATTATCTATATATAGGTCCACGATATCGTATATCACCTGTACAACGGTACCCCCGATATTCGGTATTTTGATGATTTTATCCACATTTTTCATTGGAATTGTTTGATATTCTTCTCAAATAGTTCTTTGTGAGTTCTTTATCTCTTGGATGTGAATTATTTATATAGGTCCACGATCTCGTACAGACCCCATATAACGGGAGCCAATTTTGTAATGGAATTGCTTTAAAATCCACACATGGGGTTCTTCTGAGTACTTTACTCTCTAGAAAAGAATTTTCTAAATAAGTCCACTTTTTAGTAAAGCTCCCATATAACGGTACACCCAAATATTCGATATTTTCATGATTTTTGCGACATTATTTACCGGAATTGTTTCAAATTTCGTATATTGAATATGATGGAACCGTAACTACATCCTATGACACAAATTACTTATGCAGGACCTCGTCCTCGTATAGCCCCCCAAAACATATAAAGGTTTTCATTTAAGCAGTAATTTTCGACGGATTTTTTTTAAATTTTTTCAAGTATTATTTCAAATGGTAAAATAACTTAGTTGCTTTTTTATTTGTTATTACTACGTATGTTAACATATTTAAGTATGACTTAGGTCAGATGACACAATATCGGCATATTTTTTCTTCTTTTTTATTTGCAGGCGGGTAAAATTGGAACGTTGTACTCGTAATTCAAACTATTCATTAGATAGAATTGCTCCACCATTTGGAAGAAACTTGCAAAATGCAAAAAAAGTTCTCTGGTAAAATGACTCTATAATTTAAAAAATCTGAATTTCTGGCGTAGCTGTTATACCGGACTTTACGAAAACGTTGACCTCTACAGTTAAGTACATGCCAGAGAAGGTGGTACCTATTACGAACTTTAAACTTGGTGAGCTAATTCTCTTGAAAAATATAGCTAAAATTATCAGATAACTCACATTTATACCCTACAACACCATGTGTCGGGTTATTATAAGTTTGATTGGGCCAAAAATTATGTAACACCTCGAAATATTTATCCCCGACATAGGAAACTATGAATGGATCTTCCTATCTCGCCGAACTGAGTCGATCTAGCTACCTATGTCCGTCCGTCTGTCCATGTTAATATGTAATCACGAAATTGAAAATGGTGGTGGGGTTAGGATCTTGCCTATTGTTTTTGGAGATATTTTGAGGTTGAAATGGACCAAAAACAGAACAATTTCTTAATTTTGCAGCTGTTCTACTGGTCGCAATTACAGACCAATCGACGCTGCATTTTGGATGCGGGCTGGCCAGAAGTAAATTGGATGGTCATCGGTCAATACTTAGCGGATAAAATGAACTAAAACTTCTATGTCAAAAAATACGAAAATTTCCACCAAACCGCGAATATTTTTTACCCGGCCAAATCACAAATAGATTAAAAGGTCACCATTACAGTGATACTTATAGCCAAGATATCGGATATATAACAAAGTGGGTACACTCAATATATAAAAAAAATAGATCTTAGTTCTTCTGCTTATAAGTCAAGAACCGCTGGACGGATTTTCACAATTCTCATCAATTCGGAATGGTATCTTGCCAGAAAAAGATAAAATCTACGAAAATCGCTTCAAAATATGCCAATAAAAAGTGAATATTTTTTTAATTTTGGGCATATTTTACAACAATTTTGAATAGTTCATTTTCTATAGTTTTTCTACACCCCGCAACACTATATATTATATACATGTCGCAATTATAATCCGAACTTCACGAAATTCTGCATGTGGGTAGGGTTAGGGTCAGAATTGAAGCCTATTGTTTTTAAAGATACATTTCGGGGTTCAAGTAGCCAAAAAATAAATAAATAAATAATAATAATAATAATAATAATAATAAAATGTTCCTGATTTTGCAGTCGCTCTACAGGGCACAATTGAAAACCAATCGACACGGAAATTTTCATGAGGAGTAAATCAAGGACACAGAAGAAGTCTAGTATTTTGGATTATATTTAGCTGTAAAATGGACCTCATCTTTCGTATGAAATTGTTTTGAATACCATATTGTTGTGTTGTAGGGTATCACGGGGTCGGCCCCGCACGACCATACCCTTGTTTGCTTGTTTTTATATATAACTAGCTGGCCCAGTCCGCGTTTCCGGTCCGTAGTTTTAGTCCGTAATTCATAGTTTTTAAAGCATAATAATTCACAGATCCGCCTCACACAAGTGGCGCAATTTTTAGTATAAATAATGACTCGACTAAATAGAAATAAATACGAATCACAAAAATGGCAATACAGGTTCACGTAACGGGCAATAGTGTTTCAAGAAACCTGATCCTATTTTTCAGGTAGAGATTTTAATTTGAGAGTCAAAATCCTAAATAATAAGTCACATACTTAAAAAAGTATGCATCATCTGTTTATAATAGCCAATGTAAGGTAGTTCTCTACCCCCATATTAGCATAAACACACATTTTAAGACAAATCGATTCGAAAATATAATCAAAACCCTCGAAGTAGGTAAAATAAGGAGGTACTTTTATGTGGGCGCTTCTCCGAAACATTGACATTGAAAAATTTCCGCGCTGAGGTCTTCTTCCCCTTAGAAGCTAAGTTGCCAAATAATGGGAAACATCAATTGAAAATGTGGCTAAGACCCTGGAAACATCTGAAATCAGCGAATACCTTCATATAAGGCTTATACCAAAGCATGGTCCTATACTTATAATCAATCGAAAGAATGTCTTGTTCTCTCTTAAATCTCGAATTAACAATATTTGAGGAATTTGAAAGGGGCTTTATCATTTGAGGGGGCTATATCACAATGTAGACCGACCTGATACATATTTTGTACAAATAATTCTTTATGTAACTCAAATTAAAAGTCTATCGTAACTTTTGCGGAGCATAGAGCAACGTATTTGAGGGCCTTTGTTTATGGTTGGATAGATTATTTCCATATCTAGTCATTTTTTTTAGTTTTTGACCTCAGAATTCATAATAATTTTAAAATTGAAATCCGTTCAATGTGACTTTAATTTAACTATCATAAATAAAGTTTAATCGGTTTATAAAAGTTAGGGACCCCGTAATGTATGCTAACGAGTAGAAATCTTTGTTGATTAAATTAGGTCCGATAGAGGTCACCAAATTTAATATGCGTTTCAAACATTGCACAGGCTTATATATCATTCGTAGAATGATTGACGTTACAAAAGGTATATATTTATTCTCATATAATATTATCTCTTAATATTGGTCGACCAAATGTGCTCTAATTTGGCCGATATGAGGTATTTTGAAGGGCTCATAAGCATTTTCGAGATTATAAATTATTTGTCAAAAAATTACAACAAAAATCCACTTTTGATTTAGGGTAAGTGCGCCTAAGGTCGGCATGTCCCAGTAGTCGGCAGTTTTGAAATTTAAACTTAAATAACTAGGAATAGAATTGAACAAATAATGAAATAATTGCAAAAAATGTCAACAATGTTCTCTGCTCTCTTTATGAGCTCCGATCATTTATTACGAGAGAATAACGGTTTTTGTCAGTGATAGTGCTTGTTTGTAAAGAAAAAAATAGTGGTGACGTCAACTTAATAATCGATTTAAGTAAATTAAATTTAATACTTTTGGAATCAGAAATATTTTATAATAGTAAATAACAGTCTAAAGATTATTTTATAACTTAAACAATTTAAAAATCAAGCATTTTTCTGTTATATTATTTAGTGCCGACATTAGGAACAGAAAAAAAAGAGATTTGCCAGTAGTCGGCAGGGGGTGCCGATTACAAGAAAAATATAATTTTTGACCAATTTCACCAAAACTAGAGAAAAATATTAAAAAGAAATTAGAAAAAACCTACACAAATAAAAAAATATTTTTGTGTCGGCAGTTGCTTTTATTTGAGATTTTTGGCCAACTTTTATAAACTAAGTAGGCCTTTTAAATCATCTATTTGACGTTTTAGATCGCGGTGGCATTTTTTTTAATGGTTTCGGAAAGAGCCACCAATCCTCATCAGTTCCCTTGTTTTTTGTCTGGGATATTCTCCACAGAAGTTATTTTAAAAATAACTTCTATGACAAAAAACATTTTTTACCCAAGTGACGAGATCGTAAGCTCAATAGAAGAGGAACCAAAGAATTAAATAGAACTAAAATTCTTTTGGAAAATCTTCTAAATCTTACAACCGCACTTATAAACATTTACATCTTTCTCCACTTGTTATGCTTTCGTTCAACCTGAACGAAGTAGCATAACCATGTAAGTTGGTTTTGTCTGTTACAACAAAAACCCCTTCGTCGACCGTGCCTTGTCTATTAATAGAACAGTGTGGCTTGTTTGTTCGGTACGTTGTGATTTTAAATGTTTTGTATTTTATTACTTTTAATCAAAATGAAAATTTTGGTATGGCAACCATATAACGGCACGTATAGAAAATATGCAAAATGTTTCTTTTTTTTCAATTCTAAAAGGCATTCTGAAACAATTCTATACAAAAACCAGTAAAGAAAGTCTTAAAGTCGGGCGGGGCCGACTTTATGATACCCTACACCACTTTGCTAATTTAGTAGAGCTCCACATAACAATAAAAGTTTTTATGGCTATGATTATAATTATAAAGTTCAAAGGACTAAATATGCCGAAGCATTTGTATCTTTTAAATTCGGATTTGTATTGTCCATTTGGTGCACAATTAATTTGAAATCGGATAAAGATATATATGGGAGCTATATCCAAATCAGAACCGATCTCGATAAAATTTGGCAAATATATTTCTGAGCTGTATTTGATATATTTCCCTGAATATCGTTGTTACGGAGTGCATACTACGGCTGTGGGTAACAAATATGACAAATCGGATGAACAGTATATATGGGAGCTATAGCCATATCTGAACCGATCTTCACTAAATTTGACATACTAGCTTCTAGACCCAATTCGGTCGTAAGTGCCAAATTCCATCCCATTTGGACAAATATTAGACGTTTGGTGCACAATAAAGGGTAAATCGGACGAAGTTATATATGGGAGCTATATCCAAATCTGAACCGATCTCGATAAAATTTAGCAAATGTATTTCTGAACTGCATTTGATATATTTCCCCAAATATTGTTGTTGCAGAGTGCATATTACGGCGGCGGTAGACAAAAATAACAAATCGGATGAACAATATATATGGGAGCTATAGCTATATCTGAACCGATTTCGATCAAATTTAGCATACATATTTTCAGACCTAATTTGGGTGTATATGCAAAATTCCATACAATTCGGGCTGATATTACACGTTTGGTGCACAATAAAAGGCAAATCGGACGAAGATATATATGGGAGCTATATATAAATTTTGACCGATTATTTCCAATTTCAATAGGGTTCGTCCTTGGGCCAAACAAATGATCTGTGCAAAATTTCATTTGGATCGGGCAATAAATGCGACCTGTACTTTGTTTACAAAAATACATGGACAGACGGACGGACGGACGGACAGATGGACGGACGGACGGACAGACGGACGGACGGACATGCATAAATCGACTCAGAATGTGATTCTATGCAGATCATCAAAAGGAACTATGGGTCTATCTCGTTTCCTTCTGCCTGTTACAAACAAATGCACAAAGACATAATACCCTGACCACCTTGTGGTGTAGGGTATAAAAAACAGTGAAGAAAGTCTTAAAGTCGGGCGGGACCGACTTTATGATACCCTACACCACTTTGCTAATTAAGTAGAGCTCCACATAACAATTAAAAGTTTTTATGGGAGAATTCATCTCGATAAAATTTGGCAAAGATATTGTTGAGCTGTATTTTATATATTTCCCTGAATATCGTTGTTACGGAGTGCATATTACGGCTGTGGGTAACAAATATAACAAATCGGAGGAACAATATATATGGAAGCTATAGCTATATCTGAACCGATCTTCACCAAATTTGACATACTAGCTTCTAGACTCAATTCGGTCGTAAGTGCCAAATTTCATCCAATTTGGACAAATATTAGACGTTTGGTGCACAATAAAAAGTAAATCGGACGAAGTTATATATGGGAGCTATATCAAAATCTGAACCGATCTCGATAAAATTTAGCAAATGTATTTTTGAGCTGTATTTGATATATTTCCCCAAATATTGTTGTTGCATAGTGCATATTACGGCGGCGGTGGACAAAAATAACAAATCGGATGAACAATATATATGGGAGCTATAGCTATATCTGAACCGATTTCGATCAAATTTGGCATACATATTTTCGGGCCTAATTTGGGTGTATACGCAAAATTCCATACAATTCGGGCTGATATTACACGTTTGGTGCACAATAAAATGCAAATCGGACGAAAATATATATGGGAGCTATATCTAAATTTTGACCGATTATCTCCAATTTCAATAGGGTTCGTCCTTGGGCCAAACAAAAGATCTTTGCAAAATTTCATCTGGATCGGGCAATAAATGCGACCTGTACTTTGTTTACAAAAATACATGGACAGACGGACGGACGGACAGACGGACGGACGGACAGACGGACGGACGGACAGACGGACGGACGGACATACATAAATCGACTCAGAATGTGATTCTATGCAGATCATCAAAAGGAACTATGGGTCTATCTCGTTTCCTTCTGCCTGTTACAAACAAATGCACAAAGACATAATACCCTGACCACCTTGTGGTGTAGGGTATAATAAAGATTTGAGACAAATCGGCACAGCCGTTCTCAAATGATATACTTTTTTACATATAGATTTTAAAAAGTAGGTGCGGCCAGTTCCTCTGACCCCCAACAGATATCGAGTGTTGGAGGGAGGGTCAAGATTACGTCGTATACTAACTGTGGAACAGATATCTTCATGATCTTGGAAAATATTAGGATTTAAGGTGGGCGTAAAATTGCTCATGGTCATCTTTCTTAGCATAAAAACCTAATTCGGGGTAGGACGAACATTAACAAGTTAAAAAGCAGTAAGTTCGACAGGGCCGAACTTTGAATACCCTCCACCATTTGGAACGAATTTGGAAATTTTCAAATTTTTCAAATGTTAAAATTTAAAAAAAAATCGAATATAGCCGTTATGTTGGTGTCTATAAAATGTGGACCTACACAGGCATTGTTTTTATATCGGAGCTGTGCGAAGACCTGTACCAGCATAGACAATTTTCTGTCCAAGCTGTAAGCATCCATTACGAAGATCAAATACGACATCTCAAAAAATTTCGGTGGGTATTGTACCTAAAATTGTCAAAATACCGAATTTAGGGACGTACTGATATATGGAGCCTATACGAAGACCTGAACCTGCACAAAAAATTTTCTGACGCAGACTGTAGTTCGTATCACGAACTTTAAATACCAAATTTGAAACAATTCGGGTGAATAATGTCGCTAAAATTATCAAAATACCGAATATCGGGATGTACCGTTATATGGGGGCTATACGAAGACGTGGATTAGAACAGACAATTTTGAGTCTAAGGCTGTAGTATTCATATCGAACTTCAAATACCAAATATGAAACACTTGTGGTGAATAATGACGCTACAATCATCAAAATATCGAATATTGGGAGGTACCGTTATATGGGGGCTATATGAAAACGTGGACCTACATGACTCATTTACGAACTTAGCCTGCCTGCTGGAAAAATAAACATGTGTGCAAAATTTTAGCCTTCTATCTCAATTCGTTCGAAAGATAGCGTGATTACAAAAGTCAAACAGACTGACTTCGCTAAATGGACTTAGAATTTTACGCTGATTAAGAATATATATACTTTGTTGGGTCTGATTAAGAATATATATACTTTGTTGGGTCTGACATGAGTATTTCGAGTAGTTACAAACGGAATGACAAAGTTAATATACCCCACATAGTATGGTGGAGGGTATAAAAAAAGATGAATATCCAAATCGTTCCACGCTATCTTTCGAACGAATTGAGATAGAAAGGAAATTTTGAAAAAACCTAGAAAAATCGACGAACTGAAAATATTGATTGTTCTATTTTGATATGGAATTTTCGTGTAGAATTGTTTCAAAATGCCTTTTAGAATTGAAAAAAAAAAACGTGCCGTTATATGGTTGCCATACCAAAATTTTCATTTTGATTAAAAGTAATAAAATACAAAACATTTAAAATAACAATGTACTTTTAAATTGATGCTATGCCTAATGGGGAACCAATAGTAAAGAGCTATTATTCCAAATTCAGAATTACTTTTGATTTGGATAATATTGCTAAGACCTTTATAATACTGATAATTGAGGTTTGAAATTAAATACGATGATATAACGAGTATACCACTTTATATTCCGTTGAATATAAAATAAATCAAAAGTGGATTTTTGTTGTAATTTTTTTGACAAATCTATATATATAAAAGAAAGTTGTGTTAGTTACTACGCTTATAACTTAAGAACCGCTGGACTGATTTTAACGATTCATACAAATTCGGAATTGTCTCCTGTCCGAAAAGGATAATATCTAAAAAAATCGCTTAAAATGTGATATATATTTAGATTTTCATTTTGACTTTTGAAATGTACAATAGTAATGTTTCATTTTGCATGATTTATTTCCATTTTGACTTACTTTTTTCTAATGTACATTTGTAGTGTTTTTTATATTTTATTTTTGAATTCCAATATTAATAGCAATTTATTTAATTGACTTGATTACTTGAAAAGAAAAAATTAAATGGAATCAAATTTTAAAATAATAGTACATTCTATTGCCAAACTTTGTACGGATCTTTAAACATTTGCTGTAAAAAATCAGCGAACAAGTTGAAGATATTTTTAATTTGTTATTCTTCTTTTCTCAATTTTTTTCACTTTGTATTATCATATTGAATTCAGTGGATTTTTTGTGAACAAAATAAAGAATAATTTTTCACTATATACAATTGTTCACCAAAAAAATGAAATAAGTGCGAACACATTTAAACAACCAAAAATGACAGAAAAAGCCTAATGGATCTCATTTCAGAGCGTGGACCTACTTCTTTCATGTGACAATAATCCGTCCAATGAGAGCTCAAAATGCAAAATTCTTTGGGAGTACAATCAGTAAAATACCAAATATAAAGGGTGGAAAAAGGTAGAGCGAAAAGGGACTTTTAGTAAGATAAGGATTTCTATCCTTCCAGAAATTCTTCCCAAATATTCAAGATACTTTAAATCGCTTTTGCAGGTCATGATGTCGATCATAAATCACGGATAGGGGTACAACCCGATTTCATATTTATATAACCATCGTATGATTTAAGCTATTTTTCGGGTCTTGGCCACTTTTTTCATTTTTTGGCCTTTATTTGGTATCTTTGTTTCTAAGGGGGTAGAGAACCTCTTCGCATAAAGTTTGAAATGTGGAGTAGGGCCCATATTGGTCTTGAACACATTCATCAATTGATTTGGCTAAAAAATTGTATATATGCTTCCTTGGGGTAGGGAACCATCATACAGATAATTGCCACGTAGGAATTTATAAAGTCCTCACGTTGGAGGATCCTCAAGTCCACTGGTCAGAAAAGAAAATGTTGTATTCTATTGAATTTGTAACCCCCACGAGAATATTGGTTGCGAACGTAGATTTGGTATGTACATCTATATGAAATAAATTGTGAAAACATGGACAAATTACAAATATAAGAAAGTAGCACGGAGCCGAATATTTGTTGAATCGTAATTGAATTATACTATGATGAATAATATGGCCTTTATGGGTCTCCAACTTACAATTAATTACAAAATGGCAAATAAAATTAATTCCCATCTTACGGTAATGGGTGTAAAATAGCTATATTTTTGATTTGGCCTCTATTTGTCATAGTGGATTATAAGGGTAGAAAAAGTTTTCAATGTAGGTCGATGTTTCGGAGTAGTGCCCATTTAAAGATACCTCCTGATTTTACCATATTTCAAAGGATTTGGAGAATTCAAATTTTCTACATGTAATAGTTCCCCTCAAGTCCACTTTTGGCGTACAAATGGACCGACATGGTTAGGGGGACTTATGAGGACTCTAATGCACAATATAAGGTGCTAATGGGTTTAAAAAAGTAATTAAAATTGGCTATTCTTAAATCATTCAGCCCTCAATTATGAGGTGTACAAAATACAGTAAATTCCAAATTACTGCTCATTTGACTGGAAAATTTTTCTATGATTTTTACCATACTAAAAATTAATTTGATCCCTTACATTGGGATAAGGTTGATATATACTTTTTAATGGATCTGTATAGCACATCCACACATTTGAAGTCCACGGTTCAAATATTGAAGCCCACGGCTTAAATATGGGTACAGGTATTTTAAAACACTTTTAATAGACCAGTACGTGAACACTTATATCAGTCATATCTGTGAATAATTATGCTTTGACAAATATGCATAATAGACAAAAACTACGGGCGGGCAACGCGGACCGGGCCAGCTAGTGATTTATAATCTCGAAAATGCGAAAGTTGAGGTGCATTTTACAGCTAAATATAATCCAAAATACTAGACTTCTTCCGTGTCCTACATTTAGTCCTCATGAAAATTTCCGTGTCGATTGGTTTTCAATTGTGCCCTGTAGAGCGACTGCAAAATCAGGAACATTTTATTATTATTATTTATTCTTTATTTTTTTGGCTATTGGAACCCCTAAATTATGCATCTTGGTAGGAAATTATGCATCTGGGTAGGGTTAGGGTCAGAATTGAAGCATATTGTTTTTAAAGATGTACATTTATTGGTTCAAATAGCCAAAAAAAAAAATAAATAAATAATAAATTCCTAAACTTTGCGACTCTTTTTCCTTCTTAGAAGCAATATATTACGTTCAGATACATAATGTTAACTAACTTAATTTTTACTTGAAAGCAATTAAAAAATGTGCATCCGCCTGTATGTTAGGTTAACTGGTGCAAACAAAAAGTCTCGAAGAGAGTATCCCATCTAGTCACAGTATATGTATCAGACTTCCACCGAGTTCAATTCTCTGTAAAATTTGCAGCTAAAAATCACCACTTGTTTAGTCATTGATACGTACTCATACCAACGAACAAAAGAAATAGCGAGGAAAAAATCCACAAGCCACTGTATGTTTATTTTGATTTGACTTTCAATGAATGTATTTTAATGATAATTACATTGAGCCAACCACAACACAATAAATTCTACCACACAACCATACCATATATGCGATACCTACTTTCATTATTTTGTTCGACAGCCTGACTAAATCACTTTTCCAAAATCGTTTGAATAAATGTTCGTTCAAGCATAACCTGCGCAATGTCGAAATTCACATTTGTACGGTCATACATACATACTTATGGACGTATAACAACTACCTTGCTATGAGTAGCTCTACATAATGGACGCATTAAAAGAAACCACAAGGTTGTAAAGATATGCATGTCACAGAAATTCGAATGACAGTAGTTGCGTGCAACTTATTTCATTGAATACTAAAGATATAACAACATTGCCATTACATTATATATAGGTGATGGGATATAATAAGAATTCCCCGCCTAGATGTTGTGACTTTACATTTTTATTTAGAATTCGTAACCCTTTAAATATCGACTTGTCATGCATTTAGTTCTGTCCACCTTATTTTTGGAGTATAAGTATTTCAGTCGTGCCTACCTATAGGCCTTTTCCCTTTACCTTGCATATAAATTGGTCTTTAGTTGCAAAATCAAAATAATTTTTAGGTTGTTGGTCCATTTTATCCCCTTTCTTGGATATATACATCAATGTAATGGCCAGTTCGTATTTTCTAACAAAAAACTTATGATCTATTTAACCCACTAATTATTATTCGATGATCATCCAAATTAGTAGGTTTCTGCCCAGCCCTAAACTCTAGCCCCATATTAAAATACGTCGATTGGACTATAATTGCGATCTGTAGAGCAACTCCGAAATCAGAATTTCATTGGTCCATTTCATACCGAATATATTTTGCGATCGTATCCAAAAGCAATAGGTTTCTATTATAAATGCAAAATTTCGTGAAATTAACATGGAATACGACAAGCATCTTAACTATTCTTCTCCTGAAATCATTTTTAGAGCCAAGTATAAGTCTTTCTAATTAAAAATCCTAAGATTAAGACATGTGTCTAAATTCAAACGAAAAAGTGTTAAACATGCAGATATGGTCCAGCAACGCAGGCCGGCCTAATATTTAAATATATAATACCAGCTGGCCCCGTCCGCGTTGCCGGTCCGTACTTTTAGCTTTTAATGCATATTTTTAAAGCATAATAAAACACAGATCTGACTCATATAAGCGGCAAAATGTTTATTATAAGTAAAATAACTCTATAATTTCTAAATAGAAATAAACAATATTCCCTTGGGGGTTACAAATTGAATAGAATACAAAATATTCTTTTCAGACCACACATTGGCTTGGAAAGTGGACTTATGGGTATGTAATGTGGGGACTATACTTAAATAAATGCCTAAGTGGAATAAATGTAAAATGGTTATCTACCCCCTATAGTAGCGTAAATACAATTTTTAGCCATATCAATTGATGAATGTGGTCAAGACCAAGATGGGCCCTACTCCGAAAGAAAGAAGTTTTCTTTCCCCTTAAAAACAAAAATGCCAAATGCAGACCACAAATGAACAAAAAATGGCGAAGACCCCGAAAATAGCTCAAATCATATGATAGTTATACCAAAGGGTGATCATTTTTTGCAAGGATGCTTCCTTTTCAAATTACCAATATTTTACGATATTAGTATGAACAAATAAAAAAGCAGTAAGTTCGGTCGGCCGAACTTTGAATACCCTCCACCATTTGGAACGAAATAGGAAATATTCAAAAAATAAAATCCATTTAAAATTCTGTTACAATCTTAAAAATTCCGAATATCGTAAGGTGCCGATATATGGGGGATATACGATATTGTGGACCTATGTAAACAATTCTCCTTCAGGGGCAAAGTACTCACAAAGAACTCCTTGTGCAGAATTTTAGATAATTCCGTTGAAAAATGTGGCTAAAATCGTCAAAATATCGAATATCGGGAGGTAACGTTTTATAGGGGCTATACGACATCGTGAACCTATATAGACCATGCTCTTTCAGGGGGTAATTCTCTTCAAGGGGATAAAGTTCTCACGAGGAACTCCTTGAGTAGAGAGGGGGCTATACGTTATTCCGGAACTATATAGAAAATTCTCTTCCAGGGGGTAAAGTAGTCAGCAGAAAATCCTCGTGTATATATATATCATCCATACTATGTATGGTGGAGGGTATAAAAATATGGTTAGAATGTAAAATATACTTGAAATCGGTTTGCACTACTATACGGAGGTTATGACCCATATCATGACCTGCAAAAGCGATTGAAGGTATCTTAAAAGTCAAGGAAGAATTTCTGGAAGGATATAAATCATTTTCTTACTAAGTTTCAAATTCGCTCTACTATTTTGCACCCTTTTTATTCGGTATTTCACAGATTGCAATCTAAATGAATTTTGGATTTTTGAGTTCGCATTGGACGAATTATTGTCAAGAGAAAGAAGTAGGTTCACGTTTTGAAATGACAACCATAACGCCTTGTCTGTCATTTTTGGTTGCTTAAATGTGTTCGAATCTTCTAGCTGAAGCATGATGTAGGCCCTGGAGTTAAACGCTAGATGCCAAATTTAGGTATGAAAGATCGCAATTTAACATCGTATGCCCACTCATTTCATTTTTAACCATGTCATTCCGTTTGTAACATCCCTAAATATTCCCTAAATTCTAAGTCGATTTAACGATGTCCATCTGTCTGTCTGTCTGTTAAAATCACGATACCGCCCACATTATTTGACGTAGAGTGTCAAAATTTAGCAGAACATTTTGTATTGTGTTTAGGATGGTTCGTATTAAAACTGAGATATATCGGTCCACGTTTTGGTAAAGTCCCCACATAACGATACCTTCCGATTTTCTATACTTTCATGATTTTTCCACAGTTTTTCACGGATTTGCCTAAAAATTGGTATTTGTATGTCATAATAGGCTCTAGCTCGTGTGGCAAAACATTGTATGTATAGGTCCACGTTTTGGTATAGCCCCCATATAACAGTACCTTCCAATATTCGGTATTTTTATGATTTTTGCCACATTTTTCCACGGATATCTCTAACAATTGATATTTGTAGGTCAGAATGGGTTCTAGTCCCGTTGGCGGAACATTATATGTATAGGTCTACGTTTTCTTATAGCCCCCATATAACGGTAACCCCCGATATTTGGTTTATTCATGATTTTTCCCCATTTTCCACGGATTTATACAAAAATTGTATTTGTAGGTCATAATGGGTTCTAGCTCCGGTGGCAAAACATTATATGTATAGATCCACGTTTTGGTATAGCCCCTATATAACGGTATTTTGATGATTTTTGTCACATTATCCACGAATTCGTTCAAAAAATTGGTATTTGTTGTTCTTAATGGGTTTTGGCTCCAGTGGCAAAATATTGACTATCTAGGTACATGTTTTCCTATAGCCGTCATATAATAGTACCTACTGATGTTCGGAATTCTGGTAATCCTACCCAAATTCAAATTTGGCATTTAAGACTTGCAATAGGTAACAATCCTTAAAGTAAATATTATCTAAATGGGTACCATTTTTGGTATGGCCCCCAATGACCAACGGTGGAGGGTATTAAAAGTTCTGCCCGGTCAAGCTTAATGTTGTTTTTTTACTTGTTAATATTCAAAACAATAAAAAATTAACACCTCAATTAAAAATAATAAATATTTTTTTCTTTCACATTTTTATTGGCGATTTTTTTATTTAAGCGATTTTTTATCCAAGATGCCATTTCGAAATTGAATGGATCATCAAAATCCGGCAAGCCGTTCTTGAGTTATCAGCGTAGTAACTAAACATAACTTTATTTTACATTGTGAAAATAATTCTTTCTTTTGTTTCCTCTTCTGAAATTTTATTATTCGTATTGTTCTACTTACCCAATAAAAACATAAAATCTATAAATAAAATTATTGTCCGTTGTCGTTTTGTACTACCCTAAAAAATACGCATCATATTAGATTTCAAAAAGAACAAGTAAAAAAGCAATAAGTTCGACCGGGCCGAACTTTGAATACCCTCCACCATTTGAAACGAATTATTGCATTTTCACAAAATAGAAATAAAATCCATTAAAAATTCTGTTAAAGTCTCGGAAGGTGCCGATATATGCGGGGATAAATTATATTGTGATATTGCCCATCTTCGAACTTGACCTGCCTGCAGACAAAAGAAAGATCTTGCCAAAATTTTAGCTTCCCATCTTAATTCGTTTAGCCTGCAGCTTGATTACAACAGACGGACGGACAGATGGATCAGATCAGAATTTTACGCTGATACATAGTATATAGAATACATATACTTTGTTGGGTCTAAAGTGATTATTTCGATGACGAACTTAATACACGCTCCATACTATGTATGATGGAGGGTATAAAAAAAGCATTACAAATGTACATTCGAAAATAGTAAGTCAAAATGGAAAACAAGTAAAAAAGCAGTATGTTCGGCCGGGCCGAACTTTGAATACTCTCCACCATTTGGTACGAATTAAAAAATTAAAAAAAATAAATAAAATCCATAAAAAATTCTTTTAAAATCTTTAAAATATCTAATAAAGGAAGGTGCCGATATATGGGGGGATATACGATATTGTGGACCTATAAAGACAAATCTATGTCTGCGTGTAAAGTACTTACAAGGAACCCCCTTGTGTGGATTTTCAGATAATTCCATTGGAAAAAGTGGCTGAAATCGTCAAAATACCGAATATAGGTCAGTACCGTTTTATGGGGGATATACGATATTATGGACCTATATAGAAAATTCCGTTCAGGGGTAAAGTGCTCACAAAGAACTCTGTGTGTGTATTTTTGACAATACGATTGGAAAATGTGGCTCAAATTATCAAAATACCGAATATCGCGGGGTACCGTTATATGGGAGCTATACGTTATCGTTAACCTTTATAGAGAACTCTCGGTCAAGGGTAAAGTGCTCACAAAGAACCCCTTGTGTGGATTTTCAGACAATTCCATTGAAAAATGTGGATAAAATCATCAAAATTCCAAATATCGGGGGTACCGTTACATGGGGGCTATACGATATCGTGGACCTATATAGATAATTCTCTGCCGAGGTATAAAGTATCCACAAGGAACTCCTTGTGTGGATTTTCAGACAATTCCATTGAAAAACGTGGGTAAAATTATCAGAATACCGAATATCGGGGGTACCGTTATATGGGGGATATACGATATCGTGGACCTGTATAGACAATTCTCTCTCAGGGGGTAAAGCACTCACAAGGAACTACTTGTTTCGATTTTAAGACAATTCCGTTGAAAAATGTGGCTAACATCATCAAAATGTCGAATACCGGTGGGGGGGGGGTACAGTTATATGGGGGATATACGATATCGTGGACCTATATAAACAATTCTTTTTGAGGGGGTAAAATGCCCACAAGGGACTCCTTTTGTGGAATTTCAGATAATTCCATTGAATAATTTGGCTAAAATCATCAGAATACCGAATACAGTGGGGTACCGTTATATGGGGGCTATACGATATTGTGGACCTATATAGATAATTCTCTGCTGAGATATAAAGTACCTACAAGGAATTCCTTGTGTGGATTTTCAGACAATTCCGTTGAAAAATGTGGGTAAAATCATCAAAATACCGAATACCGGGGGGTACCGTTATATGGGGGCTATACGATATCGTGGACCTATATAGATAATTCTCGGCCGAGGTATAAAGTACCCACAAAGAACTCCTTATGTGGATTTTCAGGCAATTGCGTTGAAAAATGTGGCTAACATCATCAAAATACCGAATATCGGGGGTACCGTTATATGGGGCCTATACGATATCGTGGACCGATATAGCCCATCTTCGAACTTGACCTGTCTGTAGACAAAAGACAGATCTGTGCAAAATTTTAGCTTCCTATCTTAATTCGTTTAGACTGTAGCGTGATTACAACAGACGGACCGACGGACGGACAAAGCTAAATCGTCTTAGAATTTTACGCTGATCAAGAATATATATACTTTGTTGGGTCTAAAATGATTATTTTACTGAGTTACAAACGGAATGACGAACTTAATATACCCTCCATACTTTTTTGGTGGAGGGTATAAAAAAACATGCAAAATATAACATTAAAATTGTACATTTGAAAAGTCAAAATGAAAATTTTCGTATATCACATTTGTACCCGATTTTTTGGATTTTATCCTTTTCTGCCAAAAGACAATTCCAAATCGTTACAATCAGACCTGCGGTTCTTGAGTTATAAGCGCCAATTATAGATTCCAATTTTAGTTATGAAAGATCGTCATTTTACATCGTATTGCGCACTCATTTCATTTTTATACCCTCCACCATACATAGTATGCAGAGTATATTAAGTTCGTCATTCCGTTTGTAACTCATCGAAATAATCGTTTTAGACCCAACAAAGTATATATATTCTTGATCAGCGTAAAATTCTAAGACGATTTAGCTATGTCCGTCCGTCGTCTGTCCGTCTGTCCGCCTGTTGTAATCACGCTACAGTCTAAACGAATTAAGATAGGAAGCTAAAATTTTGCACAGATCCCGCTTTTGTCTGGAGGCAGGTCAAGTTCGAAGATGGGAGATATCGGTCCACGATATCGTATAGCCCCCATATCACGGTACCCCCCGATATTCGGTATTTTGATGATTTTACCCACATTTTTCAACGGAAATATCTGATAATCTACACAGGGAGTTCCTTGTGGGTACTTTATCCCTTGAAACAAAATTATTTATATAGGTCCTCGATCGTATAGCCCCCATATAACGGTTACCCCCGATATTCGGTGTTTTGATGATTTTACCCACATTTTTCAAAGGAATTGTCTGAAAATCCACACAAGGAGTTCCTTGTGGGTACTTTATCCCTTGAATGAGAATTGTCTATACAGGTTCCCATATATCGGCACCTTCCAATATTAGATATTTTAAAGATTTTAACAACATTTTTAATGGATTTTATTTTTTGAAAATTTTCTAATTCGTTCCAAATGGTGGAGGGTATTCAAAGTTCGGCCCGGCCGAACTTACTGCTTTTTATACCCTACACCACAAGGTGGTCAGGGTATTATGTCTTTGTGCATTTGTTTGTAACAGGCAGAAGGAAACGAGATAGACCCATAGTTCCTTTTGATGATCTGCATAGAATCACATTCTGAATCGATTTATGCATGTCCGTCCGTCCGTCCGTCTGTCCATGTATTTTTGTAAACAAAGTACAGGTCGCATTTATTGCCCGATCCAGATGAAATTTTGCACAGAACTTTTGTTTGACCCAAGAACGAACCCTATTGAAATTGTAGATAATCGGTCAAAATTTAGATATAGCTCCCATATATATCTTCATCCGATTTGCTTTTATTGTGCACCAAACGTGTAATATCAGCCCGAATTGTATGGGATTTTGCACATACACCCAAATTAGGCCTGAAAATATTTGGCATACATATTTTCAGGCCTAATTTGATCGAAATCGGTCAGATATAGCTATAGCTCCCATATATATTGTTCATCCGATTTGTTATTTTTGTCCACCGCCGCCGTAATATGCACTCTGCAACAACAATATTTGGGGAAATATATCAAATTCAGCTCAGAAATACATTTGCTAAATTTTATCGAGATCGGTTCAGATTTGGATATAGCTCCCATATATAACTTCGTCCGATTTACCTTTTATTGTGCACCAAACGTCTAATATATGTCTAAATGGGATGGAATTTGGCACTTACGAACGAATTGAGTCTAGAAGCTAGTATGTCAAATTTGGTGAAGATCGGTTCAGATATAGCTATAGCTTTCATATATATTATTCATCCGATTTGTTATATTTGTTAGACACAACCGTAATATGCACTCCGTAACAACGATATTCAGGGAAATATATCAAATACAGCTCAGGAATATCTTTGCCAAATTTTATCGAGATCGGTTCAGATTTGGATATAGCTCCCATATATATCTTTATCCGATTTCAAATTAATTGAGCACCAAATGGGCAATACAATTCCGAATTTACTGCTAATTTACTGCTTTTTATACCCTACACCACAAGGTGGTCAGGGTATTATGTCTTTGTGCATTTGTTTGTAACAGGCAGAAGGAAACGAGATAGACCCATAGTTCCTTTTGATGATCTGCATAGAATCACATTCTGAATCGATTTATGCATGTCCGTCCGTCCGTCCGTCTGTCCATGTATTTTTGTAAACAAAGTACAGGTCGCATTTATTGCCCGATCCAGATGAAATTTTGCACAGAACTTTTGTTTGACCCAAGAACGAACCCTATTGAAATTGTAGATAATCGGTCAAAATTTAGATATAGCTCCCATATATATCTTCATCCGATTTGCTTTTTATTGTGCACCAAACGTGTAATATCAGCCCGAATTGTATGGGATTTTGCACATACACCCAAATTAGGCCTGAAAATATGTATGCCAAATTTGATCGAAATCGGTTCAGATATAGCTATAGCTCCCATATATATTGTTCATCCGATTTGTTATTTTTGTCCACCGCCGCCGTAATATGCACTCTGCAACAACAATATTTGGGGAAATATATCAAATTCAGCTCAGAAATACATTTGCTAAATTTTATCGAGATCGGTTCAGATTTGGATATAGCTCCCATATATAACTTCGTCCGATTTACCTTTTATTGTGCACCAAACGTCTAATATATGTCTAAATGGGATGGAATTTGGCACTTACGAACGAATTGAGTCTAGAAGCTAGTATGTCAAATTTGGTGAAGATCGGTTCAGATATAGCTATAGCTTTCATATATATTATTCATCCGATTTGTTATATTTGTTAGACACAACCGTAATATGCACTCCGTAACAACGATATTCAGGGAAATATATCAAATACAGCTCAGGAATATCTTTGCCAAATTTTATCGAGATCGGTTCAGATTTGGATATAGCTCCCATATATATCTTTATCCGATTTCAAATTAATTGAGCACCAAATGGGCAATACAATTCCGAATTTAAAAGATACAAGTGCTTCGGCATATTTAGTCCTTTGAACTTTAAATTATAATTCTAATCATAGCGTGTATGATTAAATTCTCCCATAAAAACTTTTAATTGTTATGTGAAGCTCTACTTAATTAGCAAAGTGGTGTACGGTATCATAAAGTCGGCCCGCCCGACTTTAAGACTTTCTTTACTGGTTTACTTGTTAATATTATTCATTCGGAATCCAAAACAATAAAAAATGTACAATTCAATATAGTATGTCAAGTTGAAAAAATTTCACACCAAAAAGATTTTTTTCACATTTTTATTGGCAAATTTTCACGCTATAATTTTTTGCCAAGATACCATTCCGAGTTATAAGCAAAGTAACTAACATAACTTTATTTTATATTGTGAAAATAATTCTTTATTTTGTTCACGAAAATTCGATTGAATTCAATATGATAAGGCAAAATGAAAAAAATCGCACATTATATAAAATTTCCAAAAAAGAAAAACAGATTGAAAAGGGAAAAAATCTTCAATTTTTCGCTATTTTTTACAACAAATATTTAAAGGTCCCTACAAAGTTTGGGAATATCTATATATATAAATGTAAGTTGTGTTAGTTACTACGCTTATAACTCGGAATGGTATCTTGGCAAAAAATTATAGCGTGAAAATTTGCCAATAAAAATGTGAAAAAAATCTTTTTGGTGTGAAATTACAAATTCGGAATTGTCTCCTCTCCGAAAAGGATAATATCAAAAAAAATCGCGTAAAAATGTGATATGTTAACATTTTCATTTTGACTTTTGAAATGTACAATAGTAATGTTTTATTTTGCATGATTTTTTCCATTTTGACTTACTTTTTTCTAATGTACATTTGTAGTGTTTTTTATATTTTATTTTTGAATTCCAATATTAATAGCAATTTATTTAATTGACTTGATTTTTTGAGAACTGAAATTGATGGCGGGTTACATGGAAATTTAGTACCGAATTATGTGGTAGCGAAACGGAATAGATGATATCGAAATAACTTAACGCGATCACACCAAAGTTAAAAGATAATTACTTTTTCAAAATCGCTAAAAAATCACGAAAAAGAGATTTCAATGCGAAAATTTTCAAATCGGGAAAAAATCGAAAAAAAAATTTCAATGGAATCGAATTTTAAAATAATAGTACATTCTATTGACAAACTTTGTAAGGATCTTTAAACATTTGCTGTAAAAAATCAGCGAACAAGGTGAAGATTTTTTAAATTTGTTATTCTTCTTTTGTCAATTTTTTTCAATTTGTATTATCATATTGAATTCAGTGGATTTTTTGTGAACAAAATAAAGAATAATTTTTCACTATATACAATTTTTAACCAAAAAAAAAAAAAAAAAAAAAAAATGAAATAAGTGCGAAATAGCATGTTAACTGACATCTACCCTTCAACTCCAGGGCTGGAAGATGCGAACACAAAACAAACAAAAATGACCGAATAAGCCTAATGGGGCTCATTTCAAAACGTGGACCTACTTCTTTCATGTGACAATGATCCGTCCAAAAAGAGCTCAAAATGCAGAATAGTAAAATAGAATAGAATAATCAGTAAAATACCAAATATAAAAGGTGCAAAATAGTAGAGCGAAAGGGACTTTTAGTAAGAAAAGGTTTTATATCCTTCCAGAAATTCTTCCCAAACATTCAAAATACCTTAAATCGCTTTTGCAGGTCTTTATATCGATCATAACTCACGGATAAGGGAATAACTCGATTTCATATTTATATAACCATCTACGATTTAAGCTATTTTTGGGGTCTTGGCCACTTTTTTTATTTTTTGGCCCTTATTTGGCATTTTTATTTCTAAGGGGGTAGGGTCGCATAAAATTTTAAATTTTCAGAGTAGGACCCACATTGGTCTTGACCACATTCATTAATTGATTTGGCTAACAATTTTTATTTATGCCACCCTGGGGTAGCGAAACAATATTAAGATAATTGCCACATAGGAATTTATTTAAGTAAAGTTCCCATTGGAGTATCCCCAAGTCCACTTTCACATCTCATGTGTGGTCAGAAAAAAAATTTTTGCATTCTATTGAATTTGTAACCCCCAAGAGAATATTGGTTGGGAACGTAGATTTGGAATGTACATCGAAATAAATTGTGAAAACCTGAACAAATTACAAATATAAGAAAGTAGCACGGGACAGAATATTTGTTGAATCATCATTGAATTATACTATGATGAAAATATGGAATTTAAAGGGTCTCCAACTTACAATTTAAATTGCAAATAAAATTAATTCCCATCTTATCATTCTGCCCTCAATTATGAGGTGGATAGAACTATTTTTACTTATTTAAATCACGCGAAATGCTATGACATGCTATATTTTTGACTTGGCCTCTATTTGTCATCTTAGATTATAAGAAGTAGAAGAAAGTTTTCAATGTAGGTCGATGTTTCGGAGTAGTGCCTATATAAAGAAGGTACCTCCTAATTTTACCATATTTCAAAGAATTTGGCTTATAATGTGTATAAGGGGGATGAAAATCTTCCACAAAAAATGCAACATATCTACAAATTTTAGAATTTTCTCCATGTAATAATACCCTCTCAAGTCCCCCTTTTGGCGGACAAACAGACCGACATGGTTAGGGGGACTTATAAGGATCTAATCTAATTCACAATCTAAGGTGCTAATGGGTTTAAAAAAGTAATTAACTTTGGCTATTCTTAAATCATTCAGCCCTCAATTATGTAGTATACAAAATACAGTAAATTCCAAATTACTGCTCATTTGACTGGAAGACTTTTCTACGATTTTTGCCATATTAAAAATTAATTTTAAAAAAATTGATCCCTTACATGGCGACGGTTTTAATATTGAAGCCCACGGCTTAAAAATGGGTACAGGTATTCTAAAACACTTTTAATCGACCTGTATATCAGTCATATCTGTGAATAATTATGCTTGGACAAATATGCAAAATAGACAAAAACTACGGGCCGGCAACGCGGACCGGGCCAGCTAGTAATGTAATATTTAAGGGTACAAACGACTTCAAATATATTTTACATTTTAACTATATTTTTATACCCTCCACCATACATAGTATGGAGGGTATATTAAGTTCGACATTCAGTTTGTAACTCATCGAAATAATAATTTTAGACCCAACAAAGTATATATATTCTTGATCAGCGTAAAATTTTAAGACGATTTAGCCCTGTCCGTCCGTCCGTCTGTCCGTCTGTTGTAATCACGCTACAATCAAAACGAATAAAGATAGGAAGCTAAAATTTTGCACAGATCTGTCTTTTGTCTGCAGGCAGGTCAAGTTCGAAGATGGACTATATCGGTCCACGATATCGTATGGCCTCCATATAACGGTAATCCCGATATTCGGTATTTTGATGATTTTACCCACATTTTCGATGGAATTGTCTGAAAATCCACACAAGTAGTTCCTTGTGGGTACTTTATACCTCGGCAGAGAATTATCTATATAGGTCCACAATATCGTATAGCCCCCATATAACGGTACCCCCACGGTATTCGGTATTTTGATGATTTTAGCCACATTTTTCAATGGAATTGTCTGAAATTCCACTAAAGGAGTCCCTTGTGGACATTTTACCCTTTCAAACAGAATTGTCTATATAGGTCTACGATATCGTATATCCCCCATATAACTGTACCCCCCGATATTCGGTATTTTGATGAGGTTAGCCACATTTTTCAATGGAATTGTCTTAAAATCCACACAAGTAGTTCCTTGTGAGTACTTTATACCTCGGCAGAGAATTATCTATATAGGTCCACAATATCGTATATCCCACATATAACGTTACCCCCAGGATATTCGGTATTTTGATAATTTTAGCCACATTTTTCAATGGAATTGTCTGAAATTCCACAAAAGGAGTCCCTTGTGGACATTTTACCCCTTCAAAAAGCCATATTTTTCAACGGAATGGTCACAAGGGGTTCTTTGTACACAAGGGGTTCTTTGTGAGAACTTTACCCCCCTACAAAGAATTCTCTATATAGGTTAACGATAACGTAGGGCTCCCATATAACGATACCTCGCGATATTCGGTATTTTGAAAATATACACAAGGAGTTCCTTCTGAGTACTTTACACGCAGACATAGATTTGTCTTTATAGGTCCACAATATCGTATATCCCCACATATCGGCACCTTCTTATATTACATATTTTAAAGATTTTAAAAGAATTTTTAATGCATTTTATTTTTTTTTTTTGAAAATTTTCTAATTCGTTCCAAACTGCTTGCTTGTTTTTTTTTTTTGGAAAATGACAAATTTAATTGTCATCTGTAGTACGGTGAAAAAACATAGATGTTTGAGGTCTCTAAATCTAAAATTTGTAAACAAATTTCTTAAATAATTACATACCATTTTCTAATGTATATTTCTGTTCGTATCTCAAACAAGAATGACAACAACTGTACGTCAAGGCTGTTCAGTAACTACATTGGACGTAATTATTGTAGTGCAGCAATAATGATAAAATTGGTCAGGAAATTAGAGTAAATTAAGGGTTGTAAAATTCACAAGAGTTATAAGTTTGTCTCATGCCAAAAACAAATTCCAACAGCAATCAAATGTCCCATTCAACATAAGCAACTCTTCCTCTATCACAATACGTCGCTCAGTTACCACGCAAGTACTTCTCTTCTACACTTGTCCATATACTGTCACAAATAGCCCCATTCAATTTACTTTCACATTGGGACTATAAAAATAAAGTGTTATACCTAAGCGGGATGTGGTCGCGTAGACATATGAATAGAAAAGAGTCGATATTGCCATAAAACAATTTAAAATTTCATATTTTGTAGGGTGACTATGGCGAATGTTGGCTACAAATTAATGGGAGCACTGCGGAATGAGGACCAGCTTTCATACAATATTTCTGAAGTCACGTACATTTAATTAGTGGATGTGTGAATTATGTAACAGTGGACGGCAATCGTCGTCCTTTTATAAAATTCATTTCTTATTTATAAATATAATGATGAGCTTTATTACCGCCGACCGTTCGGCATAAACTTTCAAAGTTAAAAAGTGGTTGGAACACACGAATGCCAGCACGCTCGAGCTAACACACTAACCTCTGGTGTGGTAGTTGTTTGTTTACCTTTGTTGGTCGTGCATGAAAACGTTAAAAGGGGTAAATTACCGACATATTCACTCATTATATAAACATTAAGAGTGTTACGAATTCGTTAGAACAAATAATGAATTATTATGTTCAATTATTTACTTTCGCTCCATTCATTTTGTCTTACATGCATTTTATGCTTCCAATTAATTATTGGTCTTTAATAATACTCTTAATTGAAATTGAAAACATAAACTTCTCATACCCTACAGCACTATGTGTTGGGGGTATTATAAGTTTGATTGGGCCAAAAATTATGTAACATTGGTCCTCGACATAGGAAACCATATAAGATTCTTCCTATCTCGCCGAGCTGAGTTGATGTAGCTATGTATGTCCGTCCCAATCCTCATGATATAGAAAATGGAGGTGGGGTTTGGGTCAGAAAGAAGCCTATTGATATTAGAGATGATAGCAGAACGCAATATTTAGGGCTTGAAATGGACCAAAATCAAACAAAATCCCCGATTTTGCTTTTGCTCTAGATGCCACAAAATCGGCTTTTATTTCTAAGCCGTGAGCTTCATATGAGAGTTAGGGACCTAAATATTTGGATGTGTTTTACAAATCCATTAAAAATAATATATCAACTGTTTGTAATAGCCTTATATAAGGAGGGTATATTAACTTTGTCATTCCGTTTGTTACTCCTCGAAATACTACTGTCAGACCCAACAAAGTAAATATATATATATTCTTGATCAGCGTAAAATTCTAAGTCGATTTAGCGATGTCCGTCTGTTTGTTTGTCCGTCTGTCTTTTATAATCACGCTATCTTTCAAAATAATTAAGATAGAAGGCTAAAATATTGCACACATATTTATTTTTCCAGTAGGCAGGTTAAGTTTGTAAATGGGCCATGTAGGTCCACGTTTTCATATAGCCCCTATACAACGGTATCTCCCAATATTCGGTATTTTGATGATTTTAGCGTCATTATTCATCAGAATTGTATCAAAGTACATATTTAGAGTTCGTAATGGGAACTACAGTCTGTGACAGAAAATTGTCTATGCAGGTTCTGGTTCTCGTATAGGCCCATATATCAGTACCTCCTTATGTTCGGTATTTTGACGATTTTAGGTACAATACCCACCGAAATTGTTTGAGATGTCGTATTTGAAGTTCGCAATGGATGCTACAGCCTGTGATAGAAAACGGTTTATACAGGTCCAGGTCTTCGCACAGCTGCGATATAACGGTACCTACCTATATACGATATTTTTATGATTTTAGCTACATTATTCACCGTTTATTACAAGTTTCGAATTTGAATATGGTAATGGCTTATGACAAACAGTATCTATGTAGGTCCACGTCGTATAGACCCCAATATAACGGCTATATTCGGAATTTTTAAACATCTTAATATGTTCAATTTTATTTAGTTATCTCTTTTTTTATACCCTACACCATACATAGTATGGAGGGTATATTAAGTTCGTCATTCCGTTTGTAACTCATCGAAATAATCATTTTAGACCCAACAAAGTATATATATTCTTGATCAGCGTAAAATTCTAAAATTTAGCCCTGTCCGTCCGTCTGTTGTAATCACGCTACAGTCTAAACGAATTAAGATAGGAAGCTAAAATTTTGCACGGATCTCTCTTTTGTCTGCAGACAGGTCAAGTTCGAAGATGGGCTATATCGGTCCACGATATCGTATAGCCCCCATATAACGGTACCCCGATATTCGGTATTTTGATGATGTTATCCACATTTTTTCAATGGAATTGTCTGAAAATCCATACAAGTACTTCCTTGTGGGTACTTTATCCCTTGAAAGAGAATTATCTATATAGGTCCACAATATCGTATAGCCCCCATATAACGGTATCCCCCGGTATTCGGCATTTTGATGATTTTAGCCACATTTTTCAATGGAATTGTCTGAAATTCCACAAAAGGAGTCCGTTGTGAGCATTTTACCCCCTCAAAAAGAATTGTTTATATAGGTCTACGATATCGTATATCCCCCATATAACTGTACCCCCCGATATACGATATTTTGATGATTTTACCCATACTTTTCAACGGAATTGTCTGAAAATCCATACAAGGAGTTCCTTGTGGGTACTTTTTACCTCGGCAGAGAATTACCTATAGAGGTCCACGATATCGTATATCCCCCATATAACGGTACCCCCGATATTCGGTATTTTTATGATTTTACCCACATTTTTTATCGGCATTGTCTGAAAATCCACACAAGGAGTTCCTTGTGGGTACTTTATACCTCGGCAGAGAATTATGTATATAGGTCCACGATATCGTATAGACCCCACATAACGGTACCCCCGATATTCAGAAGTTTGATGTTTTTAGCCACATTTTTCAACGGAATGGTCACAAGGGGCCTTTGTGAGCACTTTACCCCCGACAGAGAATTCTCTATATAGGTTAACGATAAGGTATAGCTCCCATATAACGGCGATATTCGGTAATTTGATGATTTTAGCCACATTTTCCAATCGCATTGTCTGAAAATCCACACACGGAGTTCTTTGTGAGCACTTTACCCCCTGAAACGGAATTGTCTATATAGGTCCGCAATATCGTATATCCCCCATATAACGGTACTCCCCTATATTCGGTATTTTGATGATTTTAGCCACTTTTTCCAATGGAATTATCTGAAAGTCCACAAAAAGGGGTTCCTTGTGAGTACTTTACACCCAGACATAGATTTGTTTTTATAGGTCCACAATATTGTATATCGGCACCTTTCTATATTAGATATTTTAAAGATTTTAATAGAATTTTTAATGAAATTTATTTTTTTTTTGCAAATTTTCTAATTCGTTACTGCTTTTTTACTTGTTCTCTTTACTATATCCAATATTTCGATTGTCATCGACAATCATCTTCGGGGATCTATTACAAATTAATAAGAGAAATTACACAACACACAATTCTTACATTAACTTTGTTTTAGAGGAAAACGTCCACTCTAATTTACCGTCAAATTCGAACTAAGTCTTCTTATACCCTCCACCATACCGGAATTGTTTCAAATTTGGTAGTTGAAGTTCGAAGTGGATACTACACCCTAAGACACAAAATTGTCTATGCTGGTCCAGGTCTTCGTATAGGCCCCATATATCAGTACATCCCTATATCCGGTATTTTGACGATTTAAGGTACAAACCAACCGAAATTTTTTGAGATGTAGTATTTGAAGTTCGTAATGGATGCTACAGCCTGTGAAAGAAAATTGTCCATGCATACCGATATAACGGTACCTCCCTATATACGATATTTTAATGATTTTAGCTACATTGTTCACCGTTTATTTCAAGTTTCGTATTTGAATATGGTAATGGCTTATGACAAACAATGCCTATGTAGGTCCACATCGTACAGAAAATTGAAAATTTCAACTTCGTTCTAAATGGTGGAGGGTATTCAAAGCCCGGCCGAACTTACTGCTTTTTAACTTGTTTGTCTTCGTTTTAGTTGTTCTGAACATATTGTTGACACTGTAATTGGTTTTTAAAGCTAATTGGTATTTGTCCTTATTATACGTATACGTATATATACGTCAAAGATTTGTATGATATTTCCTTTTCTCCTCTAATTTTAACATTTGCATTCTCCTTTGCATGTTTTATTAATATTTGTTAATATATTTCTTATTTTTAATTCATTATTTTGGTGGAATTGTTGATCACTTATATTGATAATTCTATGTATAAAGTTTGTCGCTGTATTTATCTTCACTCGTCGGGGATGTTTTGAAAAAAAGTTTATCAATCGTCCAGATACTGTTCTTTTTGGTATCAATCTAACTTGAGGTTGTTGTCGTGTCTTATGATTATTGAGTCTAGATAGGTAGCCTACCATCTTCCTTTAATTCATGAGTAAACTGGATGTTTTTGCCGAATGTATTTAGTATCTTTTGTGTGTGTTTCGACTTCCGTTTTCTTTATTATGCAAAATATATCATATACGTACTTCGATAATTATATCGGTTTCGTCGTCATATTTTCTACGGAAACGTCCAATAATACCTCCATTACCACATCAGCTATGATCGGTGACGCTGGGGAACCCATTGGGAGTCCTTTTCTTTGTTCGTACAACTTGTCTTGAAATACGAAGTATCTGGAGTCTTTTATACAAAGGGTTGATATTTCTATAAATAAATCTTTTGGAATTTTTGTATAGTCATAATCAAGGATTCCATTTTTCAGCGATTGTCTTTAGTGCTAAGTTTATTGGGATGCTGGGGAACAATGACACTACGTCAAATGATATTAAGGTTTCGTCTTTTTCTATTTTGACATTGTTAATTTTAGATTTAAAATCCACTGCGTCCTTAATGTTGTATCTCGAGTCCTTTGTCAAATGTTTTAAAATATCTACTATGTATTTGGACAGTCCGTAGGTAGGTGAATTTATGGATGAGCATATCGGTCGAAGAGGCACTCCTTCCTTGTGAATCTTTGGTAAGCCGTAAATTCGTGGCGCGATTGACGCATTTGTCATTAATGTTTTCTTTTCGTAAATATCTACAATATTCATTTTATATAATACATCCACAAATTGATTGTTTTTATTTTGTAGTGCAGTCGTTGGATCTCTTTTTAGTCTTCGATATGTACACATATCCCGAATAATGTCACTCATTTTTATTTCGTAATCCTTTTTATACATTGCTACTGTCTTACCCCCTTTATCAGCATTTAATATTAATACGTCCTTATTATTTTTCAAAAAAGGTTCTTGTTTGTCCCAATGTGTCAATTATAAGTTTATCTCTTATACTTAATTTTCTCCGTTTTAAGTGATCGTCAATGAATGACACTAATTTTATTCTTGCATCTTCTTGATATTCTTTGTTGTTTAATATAACATTGAGTAGGGGGAATGATGTGTTGTTGGCAAAGCGAACTTTGGACCCAGTGACAACAACCAATGAAAGTCTTTTGGAATATCTTCGTTTGTGTTATTGATGAACCATTCTTTATTATGTTTTATGTTGAGTTCTGCTTGTTGCTTTTCTTTTAATCGTTGATATTTGTTGATGTGTCTTGTTTTATTATTGTTGTCATAACACTTGCGGAGAATATTTTCACTCTCAATTAAAGTGTTGTAATCATGCTTGTCCATGTTGATAGTAAAATTGGCGGGATTTCATAGTTTCGTATTAAATATTGTTGTAGTTGTTTTTTGTTGCATTGGAGATGAATGTTCATATTATGCCTATGTTTCTGCATTTAATTAAGTACGTTATGGATGCAGTCAGATTTGATACTTGTCTATTATGCTTTGAGTATTGTTTCGTGTTGTTGTCATATTTATCTTTTATTTCTTTGTATAATTGCATTTTGAACTTGATATCTTACTCTTAATTCGGTGTGCTTTCCGTGTAATGATAATGTTGTTATTTATTGTTGACCTCGTTGATTTTAATATGTTTGATGATAGTTCGGCTGAAGGTCAGTAAAACAATTTTATTTAGTTATCTCCTTTTTTCTCTTTATTATATTCAATATTTCGATTGTCATCGACAATCATCTTCAGGGATCTGTTACAAATAACACAAATTATTACAAATTAATAAGAGAAATTACACAACACACAATTCTTACATTAACTTTGTTTTAGAGGAAAACGTCTACTATAATTTAACGTCAAATTCGAATTAAGTATTCTTCCATCTGTGTTTATGTATTAAATTTTTGTAAATATGTGCACAGTGGTCCGTATCAGTTTTAAAGATCATTCTTTTTTCCGGTGGTACATGAATGTATATGTAACATTTCTAATGTGAATCGTCTTTTGTAGTTGTTTTCTTGTGCCATTATATTAATATCCTTAAAGTTCGGTCTATGTCCTGTTAATGTACAATGTGCTGCTAGAGCTGTCTTTTGTTCTTAAGGTTTGTCTGATTTTTAGTCCGATTTATGTCCGGAAAGTCTAGTTTTTAATTTTGTTTTTGTCGTGCCAATATATACTTTTTGGCATATATTGGCTTCGTCGTCGTTGCATGCTATCTTATAAACGATATTGCTCTTGTCCTCCTTTTTGTCTTCGTTTTAATTCTACTGAACCAAATTTTAACAGCATTTTTTAAGGATTTCATTTTTTGAAAATTTCAAAATTCGTTCCAAATGGTGGAGGGTATTCAAAGTTCCGCCCTGCCGAAATTACTGTTTTTTACTTGTTAGTATTGTAAAGATCTAAGCAAAATTGTTCAGTCCAATCAGCTATAATTTGGAATTTGCTGTGTTTTGTACACCTCATAATTGAGGGCTGAATGATTTAAGAATAATCAAATTACTATTTTACACCCATTTCAATATTACTTCAAATTGTACGTTAGAGAGACGCCCTAACAATATCTGTCTGTCCGCCAAGGGGCGGTCCTATGTTGAAAATTTTGTGTAAGATTTCCTATCCCCAAAGTAGCCTACCCAAAATTTTGAAGCCAAATACTTTGGAAAATGGGAGAAGGACCTTCGAAATGGGGAAATCAGGAGGTACCTTTATATGGGCACTACTCCGAAACATCGACATTGAAAACACAAATAAATATACAAATAAAGGACAAATCAATATCATATTTGGAGCTAAACTTCAATACTGCAAAGTATATATCAATAATTGATGCGCTTTGTGTATTGTTAAGGTTATAAATAATTGGCTCTCAAAAATTTGGCCTGGGAACTCAAACTCTCTTTTGGGATTTTGATCTACTAACGGACTACTATCATCTCCACTCAGAATTACCCAGCCCACAAATTGGCTGTAGCACATTGTATTACTTGATATTGTGTCCAGTCCTTCGTATAACGGTACCTGTGTTTTAAGTATTTTGAAGGTTTCGGAGGAATTTTCGCAGGATATATATCTTATTCTAACAAAATTTTGGATTAGCTCCACCCATTTGTATAGGTCGCATATTGCAGTGGATTTTCATATTTCACTGATTTTAGCTCGAATGATTTTTTCTCACTGGACGGATTATTGCCATATGAAAGAAGTAAGCCCAAATTTTAATATGAGCCCAATATAGCTGTCTCGGCAACTTTTGTCTGTTCAAATGTTTTCACATCTAACTTAAATTTCTTTAAAATTCAGAATTCCGAACAAAAATTTAACAAACAAGTAAAAAACATTAATAGCCTGTTTACCAAACTTATTTTTCTTCCAATTGTAAAGCAAATGGCAGACAAATAGGACTTTTGGTTTCTGTACGTAAATAAATAAAAAGAGCTTTTTTCTATTGGCAAATTTTGGTTCACCTAACTCCAACACAAACAAAACGAAATGCCAAAGTAGACAATCAAAAAATATCAATCGTTCATTCACAAAATTTGAGCAAAGTAAAATAAAGTTTTGAAAATTGGTATGGTCAAAAGGTATGGTCCATTTCATCCGCTGGCTGTGTCGAGCCCAATAGGTGCGCTTCTTCTCTGGTCTCAACTCGAACCCCACGCAAAATTAGGAGCGAATTGACCCGGAAGACTACAAAATCGGAAAAATCTCTTTTTGGTCCATTGCAAGTCCTATAGGTATTTATTCTGACCTTACTCAACGCCTAATTTCGTGAGGTTTGTGTCATAATTGTGACGTGTAGCGTGACTAAAACTAAAGAAGTGACAGAGATATAGGTAGATACATATGTACAATCGTGGGTCTAGAACTAATATTTCGAGGTTTGTGGCATCACTTAACGTTTGGCGGATTAGGTAGATATTTCCTCCACCCCCATTTACACTTTTATATGAAGTGGAAAATCCAAAACCCGCACCCGGACATAACCCACACGGTCTCAATCCCCATTGCAATTATGGGGATTATGATCTTTTTTCGGTGATAATCAACATCATCCAAATAATAAAGTATGACCGTTTGCTTTGTGGACTACGTACAAAAATAATTATTTTTAGAAATCTTTGATTCTGTGTCTGTGTTGGAAGCGGACACTATCCCCACATTATTATGGGGATTATGACCAAAAACAAACCGTAACCCCATAATTGCAATGGGGTTTATGTCCGTGAGGATTATGTCCGGGCACCGGTCTAAAACCAACGGACGTAATAAATTAAAAAAATAAATAAATAAACAAATTTTCTTTTTGGAAACATAATCAATTTTTTGACAGTAGGGCAATGGGTAAAATGAGCTTTTACTCCCAGACGAGAAAAGTAAATGAACTGAAATAAAAACTTGATTGTCAGGGTAGCAATTGCTTGTCTGCCTTAAACAAAAGTTATGTGAACAGGCTATAAGTTTGTCCGGGCCGAACTTTTTTGGATAAGAAAACAGTTTTATATAAAAGTATATGAGTTCAAACGTGTACCACTTTAAACTACAAATACCAGTTTGACCGTTTAGATAATGCTGTTAAACGTTTCAAAAAAACCATAAAGTGGGCAAGGTCGTTGTATGGGGGCCATTCTACATCCGTAACCTCCATACACAATTTTATACTTCAAGGATTGTCAAATCTTCTTAAATACCAAATTTGAAACAATTTCTTGAGTACGCTATAGGAAAACGTGGACCTTAATTTTCAATATTCTGCCGCCGGAGCTAGAACTCATTTTCAACCAATTTTTGGACAAATATGTGAACAAATGTGGCAAAAATCATGAAAATACTGACCATTGGGAGGTACCGTTTCATGGGGGCTACACAAAAACGTGGATCTGTGCATACAATTTTTCGTAACCGGAACTAGAACCCATTACAACCAGCAAATGCCAATTACGTAGTAAAATGTAACAAAAATCATCAAAATACCGAATATTGCGAGGCACCGTTATAAGTCGGGCGGGCCGACTTCATGATACCCTACACCACTTTGCTAATTTAGTAGAGCTCCACATAACAATTAAAAGTTTTTATGGGAGAATTCAATCATACACGCTATGATTATAATTATAATTGAAAGTTCAAAGGACTAAATATGCCGAAGCATTTGTATCTTTTAAATTCGGACTTGTATTGCCCATTAATTTTAAATCGGATAAAATTATATAAATGAGAGCTACATCCAAATCTGAACCGATCTCGATAAAATTTGGCAAAGGTATTTCTGAGCTGTATTTAAAATATTTCCCCAAATATTGTTGTTACATACTGCATATTCCGGCTGCAGAGGATAAAAATATCAAATCGGATGAACAATATATATTGGAGCTATAGCTATATCTGAACCAATTTCGATCAAATTTGGCCTACCTATTTGCAGGCCTAATTGGGTTGTATGTGCAAAATTCCATACTATTCGGGCTGATATTACACGTTTGGTGCACAATAAAAGGCAAATCGGACGAAGATATATGGGAGCTGTATCTAAATTTTTACCGATTATCTCCAATTTCAATATGTCCTTGGGCCAAACAAATGATTTGTAAAAAAATTCATCTGGATCGGACAATAAATGCGAACTGTTCTTTGTTTACAAAAATACATGGACAGACAGACGGACGGACATGCATAAATCGACTAAGAATGTCGATTCGTTTCCTTTTGCCTGTTACATAATACCCTGACCACCTTGTTGTAGGGTATAAAAATGCAGTAAAATGTGAAATTTGAAATTTTTATTTGACTTTTAAAATGTGCAATCGTAATGTTTCATATTGCATATTTTTTTCCATTTTGACTTACTATTTTCGAATGTACATTTGTAGTGTTTTTTTTTTCTTTTTGAATTCTAATATTTAAACGGACAATACTTATATTTATAGATTTCATGTATTTATTGGGTAAGTGGAACTATACGTGATATATAATTTCAGAAGAGGATACACAATTAAGAATTATTTTCACAATATAAAAGAAAGTTATGTTAATTACTACGCTTTTAACTCAAGAATGGCTTGACGGATTTTAACAATTCATACAATTACGAAATCGTATCTTGGCCAAAAAAGAAAAAATCGGGTGAAAGTATGCCAATGAAAAAAATATTTTGGGCTACCTTTTTTGACATACTATATTGAAGTGTAAATTTTTTACTGCATTAAATTTTGAATTTGAAAAAAGATCGCAATAAAATGTTTAATGGCGATCTTTCATGTCTAAAATTGGCATCTAGCTTTCAACTCCAGGACATACATCATGCTTCAGCTGAATGATGCGAACACATTTAAACAAACAAATATGACCAACAAGGCGGCTCATTCCAAAACGTGAACCTACTTCTGTCATATGACAATAATCCGTCCAATGAGAACTCAAAATGCCAAATTCATCGGGACTGCAATTAGTGAAATACAGAATGTAAATGGTGTAAAAATAGGAGAGCGAATTGGACATTTAGTAAGAAAAGGATTGATATCATTCCAGATATTGTTCCAAAATTGTCAATATACCTTAAGTTGCTTTTGCAGGTCATAACCCGTCGTATATGGGTACAACCTTATTATTATTTTTGCTATTAAATTACTTTGGAGTCATTTTTATACCCTCCACCATAATATGGAGGGTATATTAATTTTGTCATTCCATTTGTAATACACAATTTAGACCCCACAAAGTATATATATTCTTGACCAGCATAAAATTCGATGTCGATTTAGCGATGTCCGTTCGTCTGTCCGTCTGTGGAAATCACTCTAGCTTCCGAAAGAATTGAAGTAGATTAATAAAATTTTACTCAAATTTATGTTATATCTACGGGACTTTTGGTATTGAAAATGGGCCATGTAGGTCCACGTTTTGGTGTAGCCCCCAAATAACGGTACCTCCCGATATTCGGGATTTTGAAGATTTTAGCGACATTATTCACCGGAATTGCTTCAAATTTGGCATTTTGGCATTCGTAATGGATACTACAGCCTAAGGCAGAATACTGTCTGTGCAGGTCCACGTCTTCGTATAGCCCCCATATAACGGTACCCCTCTATATTCTGTATTTTGATAATATTAGCGACATTATTCACCGGAATTATTTCCAATGTAGTATTTGAAGTTCGTAATGAATACTAGAGCCTATGACAGAAATTTGTCTGTGAGGGTCCACTTCTTCGTATAGCCACCATATAACGGTATCTCCCGATATTCTATAATTTGATGCTTTTAGCAACATTATTCACCGGAATTGCTTCAAATTTGGTATTTGAGGTTCGTGGTAGGTACTACCGCCTATGAAAGAAAACTGTCTGTGCAGGTCCACGTCTTCGTGTTTAATTGGTCCTAATCACATTTATCAGCCACGTGATTCTAAGTTAATAATTTAGAACTCTTATAGATAAAGCACCTAGATAAAAAATAGCATGTCCACACTTTATCATGTATTGGCTTTCCAATTTTATTTCCTAAAAGGTAAGTGCTAGAAGACCATTCTCCAAGGTAATTAGTTTTCACCTCATGATTATGGATATTTCAAACTATACTCTCTTTTCTCTATTCGATAAAGGTATATTAATCTATTAATTCTCCGATTACAGAATTTGGTGCTGTTTAGCACTTTTCGTAATTTTTGTTTTTAAGTATTCCCAAAACCGCTTCCAAAACCGGAGAAATTCAGATTTGAAGCACTATCCGTTCACCCAATTCCAAATTTAGTACCATTAAGTAAAGGATGTTTTTTAAGCCCGATAGAACTTGAAACTGTAAAAAAAAATAAAATATTAAATTTTAATCAAAATTTTTTTATTCGAAAGATTAATACGTGACAATAACATTTTAAGATGATTTCGGGCATATGGGCACCGCGGCTGTTCTTGACGAAGTGCATTCTGGCCGTTCAATTGTTGGCCACTTTTTCGAACACTTCTGGCCGTATGTCTCGAATAACACGAACAATGCTGGCCTCCAATGCGTCAATTGTTGCTGGTTTATCAGCATAAACCAGTGACTTCACGTAGCCCCACAGGAAATAATCGAGAGGTGTCAAATCGCACGATCTTGGGGGCCAATCGACAGGTCCACTTCTCGAAATCAACTTATCGCCAAATTTTGATTTCAATGAGTCGATGGTTGCGTTCGCCGTATGGCACGTAGCGCCATCCTGTTGAAACCACATCTCCTCCGTATCAATTTCATCCATATTTTTAAACCACCAGCGTGAAAACCGCGCCATACTGTACATTTTTCTGGATGTAATGGAATCTGTAGGGTCTCCTGTGGATTGGTCTCATTTCATATGCGGCAATTTCGCTTATTAACAAATCCGTTAAGCCAAAAATGCGCCTCATCGCTGAACAGAATTTTGCGATAAAACAACGGGTCATTTGCCAACTGCTCTAGAACGGGTCATTTGCCAACTGATTTGTCAGAGTATACTGAAACTAATAAAAAAAGTTTCATCAAAATTTAATTTTTTGTGTTACTTTTTACAATTTAAAGTTCTATCTAGCTTAAAAAAACACCATTTATCTTTCCAAAATCACGTCATTATTTGATCACCCAAAAACCAAATTGTATTAAATTTAGTACCATTATGCAATTCTTACACTTAGTACCAGCGTTCGATTATAAAAAATACACAAACATAGTGTACTGTACCGGTACAGTACCACTAAATTTTTAGCGGAAGTGATACTGTACCGGAACACAACGATGATTGTAGTGTATCGCAGTCGGAGCGCTAAACAATCGTAGTTTACCGCAGTCGGAACACTAAAAAATCGTAGTGTACCACATTAAAAAAATATCGAAATCATAAAACTGATTTTAAACACTCAACCATACTTTGTAAAATATTTAGTTTTTTTTACACCTACATCTATTGATTTTTCGGTACCACAAAATAACAGGTAAATTATTTGCACCCATTACAAGCAACCACTAAAATACCCTTTTTCGCAGAAAATTAAAAATCTCAATTTTCAATGGTTAAATACAAGTTATTATTCAAATTTGATCCTTTTTATTATACCTTCCACAATATATAGTATGGAGGGTACATTAAGTTCATTCATTCCGATTGTAACTCATCGAAATAATCATTTTAGACCCAACAAAGTATACATATTCTTGATTAGCGTAAAATTCTAAGACGATTTAGCCCTGTCCGTCCTTCTGTTGTAATCACGCTACAGTCGAAACGAATTAAGATAGGAAGCTAAAATTTTGCACAGGTCTCTCTTTTGTCTACAGGCAGGTCAAGTTCGAAGATAACGGTACCCCCGATATTCGGTAATTTGATGATTTTAGCCACATTATCTAATGGAATTGTCTGAAAATCCCACACAAGGAGTTCTTTGTGAGTACTTTACCCCCTGAAAGAGAATTATCTATATAGCTCCATGATATCGCATAGCCCCCATATAACTGTACCTCCCCGATATTCGGTATTTTGATGATTTAAGCCACATTTTTCAATGGAATTGTCTGACATCCCACACAAGGAGTTCATTGTGCGTACTTTATCCCTTGAGAATTGTCTATATTGGTTCACGATACAGTATATCCCCCATATAACGGTACCCCCCGATATTCGGTATTTTGATGATTTTAGCCACATTTTTTCAATGGAATTGTCTGAAATTATACACTAGGACTTCTTTGTGAGTACTTTACCTCCTGAAAGGGAATTGTCTATACAGGTCCACAATATCGTATGTAGCCCATATAACGGTACCCCCGATATTCGGTATTTTGATGATTTTAGCCACATTTTTCAATGGAATTGTCTGAAATCCTACACAAGGAGTTTTTTTGTGAGAGTTTTACCCTCAGACATAGATTTGTCTATATAGGTCCACAATATCGTATATCCCCCCATATATAGGTGCCTTCCGATGTTAGGTATTTTAAAGATTTTAACAGAATTTTAATGGATTTTATTTTATTTATTTATTATTATTATTTTTTTGAAAATTGAATTAGAAATTCGTTCCAAATGGTGGAGGGTACTCAAAGTTCGGCCCGGCCGAACTTACGAGATAGACCCATAGTTCCTTTTGACGATCTGCATAGAATCACATTCTGAATCGATTTATGCATGTCCGTCCGTCCGTCTGTCTGTCCGACCGTCCCTCTGTCTGTCCATCCATATATTTTTGTAAACAAAGTACAGCTCGCATTTATTGCCCTATTCAGATGCAATTTTGCACAAATCATAGCTTTGGCCCAAGGACGAACCCTATTGAAATTGGAAATTCATTGTGCACCAAACGCCCGAATACTATGGAATTTTACACATACAACCAAATTAGGCCTGAAAATAAGTATGCCAAATTTGATCGAAATCGGTACAGATATAGCTATAGCTCCCATATATATTGTTCATCCGATTTTTTATGTTTGTCCTTTGTAGCCGTAATATGCACTCTGTAACAACAATATTTGGAGAAATATATCAATATATTTATAGAGATCGGTTCAGATTTGAATATACCTCCCATAAAAAACTTCGTCCGATTTATGTTTTATTGTGCACCAAACGTCTAATATTTGTCCAAATGGGATGGAATTTGGCACACACGACCGAAAGCTAGTATGCCAAATTTGGTGAAGATCGCTTCAGGTGTAGCTATAGCTCCCATATATATTGTTCATCTGATTTGTTGTATTTGTTACCCACAGTCGTAATTGCACTCCGTAACAAAGATATTTAGGGAAATACATCAAATACAGCTCAGAAATATCTTTGCCAAATTTTATCGAGATCGGTTCAGATTTGGATATAGCTCCCATATATACCTTTATCTGATTTCAAAATAATTTTACACCAAATAGGCAATACAAGTCCCAATTTAATAGATACAAATGCTTCGGTATATTTAGTCCTTTGAACTTAAAATTATAATTATAATCATAGCGTGTATGATTGAATTCTCCCATAAAAACTTTTAATTGTTATGTGGAGCTCTACTAAATTAGCAAAGTGGTGTAGGGTATCATAAATTCGGCCCGCCCTACTTTAGACTTTCTTTACTGGTTTTCTATTATCTTAGTGTACCACTCCACCTCGGAACGGAACAGAACACTACTGTATAGTACCATACTATTTATTTTCGAACGCTGCTTAGTACACATATCCAAAACCACCTCCTTATGTTAACCCTATTTCCTAAACTCTATTCTTATATTAAATGTCAAGATCTCAGCCCGTTAAAATAATACCAAATGGTATTCGGTATTTTGATGATTTTAGCCACATTTTGCAATGGAATTGTCTGAAATCCCACACAAGGAGTTCTATGTGAGTGCTTTACCTTCTGAAAGAGAATTGTCTATATAGGTCCACGATGTCGTATATCCCCCACATAACGGTACCTCCGATATTCCGTATTTTGATGATTTCAGACACATTTTTCAATGGAATTGTCTGAAATTCCACACAAGGAGTTCTTTGTGAGCACTTTACCTCCGAAAAGGAAATTGTCTATATAGCTCCACAATATCGTATATCTACATCTATAAAAGAGGAAAATGTTTGTACGTTTATTTGTTCGTATGTTTGTTTGTTATTTATGGACTCGAAAACTGCTGCACAGATTTTCCTGAAAATTTCTAAGTATACTACAACATCGCCTGAAAGTAACATAGGCTATATATGTTTTTGAAATTCCACTCGGAACTGGAGAAAATGCATCAGAATCGGAAGTACCTCCCCAAAATTTGGATTTTATATGTAAGTGTCTATTGATCGATTACAGATACATTCTCCAAATTTGGAATAAAAGACGGGATTTGATTAGAAAACATATTTGCTATTTTATATGGAAATCTGTTCAGATTTGGATATAGCTCTCATATATTTTTTCGACCGATTTCATGTATTTGATGCATTAAACACGCTGTGTATGTTTGATTCCAATGAAATTTGAAATGTGTGATGAGGTTTGATCAGAAAATAAATTTGTCAAATTACATTGAAATCGGTTCACATTTGGATATAGCTCCCATATATATTTTCGGCCGATTTCATGTATTTGATGCACAAACACGATACGTATATCCGATTCCAATTAAATTCGGCATGAGTGATTTGGTACAAAAATAAATTTGTCAAATTATATTTAAATCGGTTGAGGTTTGGGTACATCTCCCATATATATTTTTTGGCCGATCTCATGAATGTTACAAACATCATATGTATGTCCTATTCCAGATAAATTCAGAATGTGTGGCGGAATTTGGATACAATAATAAATTTGACAAAATAATTAGAAATCGGTTAAGGTTTGGCCATATTTTATTCACCTCCAATTTCAATAAAATATGGAAGGTGTGACGGAATTTGGTGTAAATGTAAATTTTGTCAAATTATATTGAAATCGTTTTGAGATTGGAATATGATTTTATTAAGAAGCATTGACCCACAAGGCCTTTTGCAATGTATAAGGCTAACAGTAAACTAGTAAAAAAAGTTGTAAATTCGGCCGGGCTGAACATTGAATGCCCTCCACCATTTGGAACGAACTTGGCAATTTTCAAACAAATAAAATCCTTTCAAAATTGTAATAAAATCTTAAAAATACCGAATGTATACGAAGACGTGGACCTGCACAGACAATCTCCTGTCTTAGGCTGTAGTATGCATTACAAACTTCAAATATCAAATTTGAACCAATTCCGGGGAATAATGTCTCTAAAATCATTAAAGTACCGAATATCGGGAGGTACCGTTAAATGGGGGCTGTACCAAAACGTGAACCTACATGGTCCATTTACAATACCAAAAGTCCTGCAGACATAATAAACATTTGAGTAGAATTTTATCAACCTACTTTATTTCGTTCGGAATCTACAGTGATTTCCACAGACTGACAGACGGATACACGGACGGACATCGCTAAATCGACATAGAATTTTATGATGATCAAGAATACATATACTTTGTGGGGTCTAAAATGTATATTTCGAGGTTTTACAAACGGAATGACAAACTTAATACACCCTCCATACTATGGTGGAAAGTATAAAAACTGCATAAACATTTAATTGAGGGTATGATTATTACTGGAAAGTGTGTTGCTACCTCGAATTCTCTAATTGCAACAAAAATGACTTTCAACTTCAAAAGATTGCAGTTTCCGGTACCCTTGGCATTTGCTATGAAATTAATAAACCCGAAGGACAATCCCTTCGTGTATGCGGACTAAATTTAGCATGTTCCTGATTTTCTCATGGTCAGTTGTTCGTGGCATCTTCACGCGTTGGAACACACAGCTATTTGTTTGTTTACGCATTAAGGTATTACAATAATAACGTTTTTAAAATTTTTGAATTTGTGTTATTTTTTTTTAACCAACAAATATTCATATATAAAATTTTGAATGCATATAAAAGCGAAGGGAGTAGCGAAGCGCGCCGGGTTCAGCTAGTACCACATATAATGCTACCCCGATATTCGGTATTTTTGATGATTTTAGCCAAATTTTTCAATGGAATTGTCTGAAATTCCACACAAAAAGAGACCCTTGTAAGTACTTTACTCCCTGAAGGAGAATTGTTTATATAGGTCCACGATATCGGTTATCCTCCATATAGCCACACCATTTAGCCACATTTTCAACGGAATTGGAGTTCTTTGTGAGCACTTTATCCCCATATAACGGTACCCCCGATATTCGGTATTTTGATGATTTTAGCCAGATTTTTCAATGGAATTTTCTAAAACTCCACACAAGGAGGCTCTTGTGAGTACTTTATCCCCTGAAAGAGAATTGTCTTTATAGGTCCACGATACCGTATGTCTCCCATATAACGGTTCCCCCGATATTCGGTATTTTGATGATTTCAGCCACATTTGTCAATGGAATTTTCGGAAATTCCACACAAGGAATTCATTGTCAGTACTTTATCCCTTGGAAGAGAATTATCTATATAGGTCTACGATATCGTATAGCCCCCATAAAACGGCACCCCTGATAATCGGTATTTTGATGATTTTAGCCACAATTTTCAACATGATTTTCTGAAATTCTTCACAAAGAGTTCTTTGTGGGTACTTTATCCCCTGAATGGGAATTGTCTATATAGGTCCACAATATCGTATGATCCCCTATACAACGGTACCTCCCGATATTTGGCATTTTGATGATTTAAGCCAAATTTTCCAATGGTATTGTCTGAAAATCCAAACAAGGAGTTCTTTGTAAGTACTTTATACCCTGGAAGATAATTATCTATATAGGTCCTCGATATCGTATAGCCCCCATATAACAGTTCCTCATGATATTCGGTATTTTGATGATTTTAGCCACATTTTTCAATGGAATTGTCTGAAATTCTACACAAGAAGTTTTTTGTGAGTGACAAAGATTTGTCTATATAGGTCCACAATATTGTATATCCTCCCATATGTAGGCGCCTTCCGATGTAAGGTATTTTAAAGATTTTAACAGAATTTTAATGGATTTTTTTATTTATTTGTTTTAAAATTTTTCTAATTCGCTTCAAATGGAACGAACAACAAATTAATCCTGAAAATAAGTATGCCAAATTTCATCGAAATCGGTTCAAATACAGTTTTTATAGCTCCCATATATATTGTTCATCCGATTTGTTATATTTGTTACCCACAGCCGTAATATGCACTACGTAACTTAGGGAAATATATCAAATACAGCTCAATTATATCTTTGCCAAATTTTATCGAGATCGGTTCAGATATAGCTATAGCTCCCATATATATCTTTATCTGATTTCAAATTAATTTTGCACCAAATATGCAATACAAGTCCGAATTTAAAAGATACAAATGCTTCGGCATATTTAGTCCTTTGAACTTTCAATTATAATTATAATCATAGCGTGTATGATTGAATTCTCCCATAAAAACTTTTAATTGTTATGTGGAGCTCTACTAAATTAGCGAAGTGGTGTAGGGCACCATAAAGTCGGTCCGCCCTACTTTAGGACTTTCTATACTGGTTTTCTATTATCTTAGTGTACCACTCCATCTCGGAACGGTACAGAACACTACGATACAGTACCATACTGTTTATTTTCGAACGCTGCTTAGTACACATATCCAAAACCACCTCCTTATGTTAACTCTATTTCCTAAACTCAATTCTTATATTAAATGTCAAGATTTAAGCCCGTTAAAATAATAGCAAATGGTACCAAATTTATTGTGTTTTTAGAGTCACTTACTCGTTCGCTGAAACATTTTCAAAATACATGTTTCACTTTAATAAGACCATTATATTCATGCATCATCAACGACATACAAAATTTGCTTTTTTGGAATGTTCCGAATTTTTCATCAAGAATTTTAAATTTTTAATTCTAAATTTCCGACTTTTCTTCCGTTTTTAATTGATGATATACTATATTTTTCAAAAAAAAAAAAAAAAAAAAAAAAAGACTATTTTGTGCAAGGCTAAAAGAAAAGCGCATCTGTGCTATTTGGTTCAGCTTTCTAAAAACCAATGATGATGGCGATATTCTGTTTTCTTTTTGATATGATATTGAGACATGACACCAAACATGTTGTACTTGTTAGTGGGCTGGACTAATGGTTAAGCTTTAATCAACATATTAATACCGTAAGAAACCACATTTCTGGGCTTGCATTTCACAATTTCAATAAATTTTGGCATCTTTCATTTTTTATAAATTGGTTATGAATTTCTACACATGGACAATTGGTTTCTAGTAGGAATAGCACGACTTTTTAATGCTTTGCTTAGTGCAATAACAAAAATCTTATTTTATCGAATCTGTTTGTTAAGCTTCTTCTACTTTCCTTGTTCCTTTATAAATGTTATTGGTTATTATGTACATATGAATTCTGCTATTTATAAATGAAAGGAAGTCACGTTCGCATTTATTATTGATATTTAGGATATTAATAAAATAGATTTGAAGACCATTTTTGTTTTTTTTTAGTAGAGATGGCTTGGGATGAATGTAAAGTTGTTTCTAAATAAAATATCTTAAATGTGATGAAGGGCAACACAAATTCATTTCGTGATCCTTTAATTTACTCTGCATGACAGTTTTGTAAGAAGTTATTTCCGTTAATTTGAAATTCTTCATTTCATATTTTTCTCAACGGTTATGTTTGTTGTCGCCGCCTTTGCTTTTAAATGTAATAGTATTGGTATTTATTTCCACGGATACCGGAAAATAATTTTTCTATTACAAAAGTAATCCGGCTAAATAAATTTTTTCATTCTTCATATAAAGTCAATTGTTTCTCTACTAATGAACAAATATTGATTTTATAAGAAAATAAAAAATGATAACAATGTTAAGATGTAGAGCTCTGAATTGTCTTAACGTTGGGGAAAGTTCAGGGCAATTTGAGAAAGTTTTGGTTCAGAAATATACATTACAATATATAAATAAGTCGTTTTAAAATATAAATTTTCCACGCTATTCTAACAACTCTGTTCAACCATGACATCTAATCCTTAAATGCAATATGTTTTCCATACATTGTGGCAATTTTTCGTAAAAACATGAACTGTTAGGGTAAAAGCCGAATTCATAATTTATGGGATATATTTAGATTTTTCCAATCTATTCACAAATATCCAAATATTCTGACTGAACAAACAGGACTCATCCTTCCAAAAGATGCAGTCGACAGAATAATAAATGACGATGCTCTCGTTCTATCTCCATAATTCCCATTTCATCTTATTACAGAAGCCTTTAATATCTTTAAATGTGAACATATTACTGAGTAAGTTTCAGCATAGCACCATTTCTGAGAAATCTCACATCCACACATACATGGTATATATGAAAACTAACACCACATCTTCATTTGACAAGAAGGAAAGCATGAATGTGTTGGATAAACGGGAGAAGGAAAGTGAATAAATTGTATCTTTGAAATACATAATTTAATCCTTTTGGCCAAGGATTTTCTTCCTTTTAAAAAAAGGAAAAAATGAGCACACACACTCGAACAAAAATGTTACAACACCCAAATAGACGAGACGAATAGGCTTAGTTTCACATTTTTCGTTAACGGCTGCAAAATTGTTAAATTAAAGTTTTCATTTTGGTTCGTGTGGATGGTATTTGACATACATAAAGGCCCAAGTAGACAAACACACACTTTTTCTTCCATGGATATCCTTAGGAATACAAACGATGAAGGTGCCCTTGTTTATGAATGAGCGAAACCCAAAGCCACAGCAAGAAAACTATCCAAATTTTTGAATAAATGTTTATGTATGTGCCTTTGTGGCTGACAGTGAGGACGAATGTTTCACTGTATAGGCGGGTAAGTTTTTTTGATTTGAAAAAATGCCAAAAAGTTCGAACCAGTATTCATACATATATACCTCAAATATATATGTGTCTGAGTACTTGACTTTTGCAAATATATGGCAAGCGGTGGAACACTCACATCCTAATGTATTTTTATATATTGTATAATTGTGTGTATGTTCGGGTGTTTGTGAAATTTTAACAGTCAGTTCTCTACTGACGTGTTCAGTGGTCCGTGTCTATAGGAAGACTACTGAAGCGCATGTGTTCATGCAATTTATCTAAAGCGATGGTGCAATCGATTTAACTTTTGGAATATTTGTTCATTCACACTCACAGAAAAGCATACAACCCACATCCAATTGTGTGACCTCAAATTTCATGGTAAAAATCTTTGTAAAGCAATTAAGATACCCTATAATGCGATACCCTATAATCATTGAAAAATTGTGGCATTCGAAGGGTGTCTTTAAGGAAATCGGCCAAAAATTGACAAATGATATCCAGGGAAACTAAGTAGAATGATTTTCCTGAACTCAAACTTAATGCCAATTTTTAAAGCATAATAAATCACAGATCTGATTTATGTAAGTGGCACAATTTTTATTATAAAAAATGATTTCATAGTAATTTCTAAATAGAAATAAATATGCATGCAAAAATTATTATTGATGTTCACCTACCGTTGGTTTTAGATATTTTGAATAGCCTGATTTTATTTTTCAGCCATTGACTGAAAAATGGCCAAGACCACGAAAATATCTTAAATCATATGATGATGATACCAAACCGTGATCGTTTTTTGCAAGGATGTTTTCTTCGCAAATTACTGTCATCATTTGCCGAAATTAGTATTAAAAATATGGTTAAAATTTAAAATAAACTTGAAATCGGGTTGTACCCTTATCCGGGGGTTGAGACCCATATCTTAACCTGCAAAATCTAATATCTAAAATTCTAAGACGATTTAACGATGTCCGTCTGTCTGCCTGTCCGTCTGTCTGTTGAAATCACGATACAGCCGTAGAGCGTCAATAATGACGTAGAGCGTCAATAATTAGCAGAATAATTTGTGTTATGTCTAGGATGGTTGGTATTGAAAATGGGATATATCGGTCCACTAATACTAAAACGTGGATCTATACATACAATATTTCGCCAACGGAGCTAGAACTCATTATGACCAACAAATTCCAATTTTTAGACAAATCCGTGATAAAATGTGACAAAAATGATCAAAATACCGAATATCGGAAGATACCGTTATATGGAGGCTATACCAAAGCGTGGACCTATACATACAATGATTCGGCGCACGAACTAGGACCCATTATGACCTACAAATACCAATTTTTAGACAAATTCGTGAAAAAATGTGGTAAAAATTATCAAAATACCGAATATTGGGATATACCGTTATATGGGTGGTTTTACCAATACATGCAAAGTTGAGCCACCGGAGCTAGAACCCGTTATGACCAACAAATACCAATTTTTAGACAAATCCATGAAAAATTTGGCAAAAATCATCAAAACACCGAATATCGGGATGTACCGTTATATGGGGACTATACCAAATATATCCCATTTTCAATACCAACCATCCTAGACATAACACAAATTATTCTGCTAATTATTGACGCTCTACGGCTGTATCGAGATTTCAACAGACAGACGGACAGGCAGACAGACGGACATCGTTAAATCGTCTTAGAATTTTGTGCTGATTATGAATATATATGATTATGAATATGGGATGTTACAAACGGAATGACAAAGTTAATATACCCTCCTTTCCAAGGTGGAGGATATAAAAAAGACTACCTCATTGCAAGAATTTTAAAATCGTGAAAAAATCAAGAAAAAAATTTCAATGGGATCGAATTTCAAAATTATAGTACGTTCTATTGACAAACTTCGTAAGGACTTTTAAACATTTGCTGTAAAAAATTAGCGAACCAGAATTTTTTTTCTTTTTTTTTTTTTAAATGAGTGTACAATACAGTGTTTAATGGCGATCTTTCATGTCTAAAATTGACATCTAGCTTTCAACTCCAGGACCTACATCGTGCTTCAACTGGAAGATGCGAATAGATTTAAACAAACAAAAATTACAGATAAAGCGTTATGGGCACATTTCAAAACGTGAACCTACTTCTTTCATATGACAATAATCCGTACAATGAGAATTCAAAATGCAAAATTTATTGAGACTGGAATCGGTGAAATACCGAATATAAAGGGTGTAAGTAAGAAGAGGACTTATATCCTTCCAGAAATTCTTCCTATTTTTCAAGATACCTTAAATCGATTTTGCCGATGTATGGGTGGGTAGATATGGGTCTCAACCCCCGGATAAGGGTACAACCCGATTTCAAGTTTATTTTAAATTTTAACCATATTTTTAATACTAATTTCGGCAAATGATGACAGTAATTTGCGAAGAAACCATCCTTGCAAAAAACGATCACGGTTTGGTATCATCATCATATGATTTAAGATATTTTCGTGGTCTTGGCCATTTTTCAGTCAATGGCTGAAAAATAAAATCAGGCTATTCAAAATATCTAAAACCAACGGTAGGTGAACATTAATTATGATTTTTGCATGAATATTTATTTCTATTTAGAAATTATTATGGAGTCATTACTTATAATAAAAATTGTGCCACTTACATAAGTCAGATCTGTGATTTATTATGCTTTAAAAATTGGCATTAAAGATTTAAAGTACGGGCCGGCAACGCGACCGGACCAGCTAGTAAAATCTATAAATACCAGTTTTGTCCGTTGCCGCTTTTAACACCCCAAAAATACATCATACACATCTTATTAGAATTGAAAAAACTCTACAAATGTACATTCGAAAATAGTAAGTCAAAATGAAAGGAAATCATGCAAAATGAAACATTTCTATTGTACATTTCAAAAGTCAAAATGAAAACGCTTAAATTTCACGTTTTTGCGCGATTCTTTTGGATATTATCCTTTTCCGCCAAGAGACAAGTTCGAATTTGTGTGAATCGTTAAAATCATAGCAGCGGTTCTTGAGTTATAAGCGTAGTTACTAACACAACTTTCCTGACCATATCTTCTAAGAAAGTTAATTAATAGGTATAGCACATCTATTAACTCGAATATTGAATTTTGTATTTGCTCAGACCTCTGTATATATTGGTCCTCCTTAAGATATAGCCAAACGGACCCTAATTTGACTTTTAAGGTTTTCAGTATGGTAAGCTCTTTTCGGGAAATAACCGTTAAATACTGGTTCACTATGGCGCGACCCCCATTTAACCTGCCTATTTAAGGTATTTTGAAGGTTTCAAAAGCATTTTGAGCATATAAGTCCATTTGCCACAAAGTTTTCAAATATCTTTCTTTATTGTTGGATGGAAGTTTGCAATACGTAGTCATAGGTGCTAAAATGTAGTCAAAATTTAAAAACAAATTTTTTGTTACAAAATTTTGTGTCGAAGTGTTGAAACTACAGAAAATTAGAAGTGTTTATGGTTTAAGAACTCAGGCAGCCAAAAATAATTCCTCTTTATTCCCTTTCAGAAAGTAGGATTTTTATCAGAAAAAATCTTTAAAAAGCTCTGCTATTAATTCCGACCGAAGGAGCTCTAAATTTCTGTATTGTGAAATCTTGTCAAGCGATAATTGTTTAATATTGGTTCCCTGTGAAGAATAGTTTCCTGCAGTCTTTAAGCATTTCGAAGTTTCGAGGAATATTTTCTACACCAGAAATGAAAAAAATGAAATGAAATGAAAAACAAGTAAATAAATATAGTCGGGCGGGCCGACCACTTGATACCCCACAACACTACAATTTGCGGTAAAGTTTCTGCAGATCTGAAACCCTTTTGACTAGAATTACAATTCCCCTAAGAACCATCCTCATATCTACTACATAATGATAGGAAATTTTTGTTCCTCCTTTCGAAAAATTATCATAGATTTGGAACCAATATTTTACATAAACAGAAGATCGCTTAAAAGCATCGGTATTTAACGAAGCAGCTTTTCCTACTACATTCAAATTCATGTATTTGTGATTTCGCTAATTTTGGTATTTTTACAGACAAAATTGTGGTCCATATAAGTCATTCATTCATTCAAAATGCTAGCCTCATAAAAAAATTCCATGTCTATCGGTCCTTTGTTGAAAATTGTGAGGCGACTGCAAAATGTAGACAATATGTGGGTTTTCGGTCCATTTTAAACCTTAAATATTTTGCGAACATCGTCCAAAACAATAGGCTTCTATTCTGACTCTAAACCTACTCTCATGCAATATTTCGTCTAGATCGGACTATAATTGCGATCTGAATATAATATCGCCATCATAAAGTGTTGTAAGGTAAAAAAATATTTCAAAATATATAATTCAATGTATAATTCAAAATTGTAACAATCTTATGGGATAAAAATATGACAAAAAAATTACATAGAATTATTCGCATTTTTATGAGATTTTTCTAGATTTTATTATTTTGCATTAAACCGCGAATATATAAAATTCCAACGAAATAACAAACACGCAAGAACCGTTACATTAATGCTTATTTATATCCATGATGTCACAAATGTAACAAAATATAAATTATCTTCTATATTAAAGAAGGGGGGAACTCAAGAATGGCTGGAACAATTTTGACAATTCTAAATGCAAAACAAGTTCGGCCGGGCCGAACTTTTAATACCCTCCACCATTTGAAAGGAACTTGAAAATTAAAAAAAAAATCCGAAAACTACCATTTAATTGAAAACCGCTACATGGGGACTATACGAAGACGTGGACCTGGATACGAAAAATTTTTCCCATAGGCTGTAGCACCCTTTTCAAATACGAAATTTAAAATAATTCCGATAAATAATGTCGCGAAAATCATGAAAATACCGCATATCGGGTGGATATACGAAGATCTGACCCTACATACAAAATTTTGCCATAGGTTGTTGTCCCCATTAGGATCTTCCAGTAAGAGATTTGAAACGATTCCGGTAATTAATGTTGCTGAAATCATTAAAATACCGAATATCGAGAGGTACCTTTATATGGGGCCTATACGAAGACTTGGACCTGCATACAAAAATGTTCGTCATAGACTTCAAATACGAAAATATAAATAATTCCTGCAAATACCGTCGTTAATATCATGAAAATACCGAATATCGGGAGGAACTGTTATATGTTACTAGCTGAACCTAGTGCCTTGCACTACCTCTTTTGATTTCATATGCATTCAAAACTTTACATACGAATATATGCCTGTTTAAAAATATATAAAACAAATTGCAAAAATTAAAAACAAAAAATATTGAAATACTTTAATGTGTAAAAAAAACAAATAGCTCGGTCTACCAACGCGTGAACATGACAGGAACAACTGGCCATGGGAAAAGCTGGAACATGACATGCATACACGAAGAGTTTGTCCTTCGGACTTATTAATTTCATAGCAGATACCAAGAGTGTATGAAACTTCAATCTTTTGACGTGGAGTGGCATTTCTGTTTCAATTAGAGGCAACAACGTACTTCCTAATAATAATATTATCTTTAATTAGACTGTTGTGTAGTTTCTTACTGTTAGCCTAATACCATTGCAAAGACATTGTGGGCCAATGTTTCTTAATAAAATCATATCCCAATCTGCACCGATTTCAATATAATTTGACAAAATCGTATATCGTGTTTGGTGCAAAACCTACATGAAACCTACGGCCGAAATATATATATGGGAGCTATACCCAAACCTCAACCGATTTCAAAATAATTAGGTAATTTTTTTGGTACCAGATTCCGTTCCTCTATCCGAATTTTATTGGAGTCGGACATACTTATCGCGTTGGGTGCATCAGATATCTAAAATCGGCCGAAAATATATATAGGAGCTATACCCAAACCTAAACCGATTTGAATATAATTTGATAAATTTATTTTTGAACCAAATTAAGTCGCTCATGCCGAATTTCATTAAAATTGGACATACGTATCGTGTTTGGTACATCAAATACATGAAATCGGCCGAAAATATATATGTGAGCTATCTGAATCAATTTCAATATAATTTTGCATATTTATTATGTTTTCAAATTCCGTTATGCATTCCAAATTTGGATAATTTAGCTGTTATCGATCAATAGATATGTGCATATAAATACCTCCGATTCTGATGCTATATCTCCAGTTCCAAGTGGAATTTCAAAAATTTATAGCCTATATTACTTTCAGGCGATGTAGTATACTTGGCAATCTGTCTAGCAAACATTTCCCTCTTTTATAGATATAGATATGGGGGCTATACGAAAACGTGAACCGACATGGCCCATTTACGAACTTAACCTGCCTACTGGTAAACTATGCATGTATGTAAAATTTTAGCCTTCTGCCTCAATTCGTTCGAAAGATAGCCTGATTACAACAGACAGACGGACATAACTAGATCGTCTTAGAATCTTACGCCGATCCAGAATATATATATTTTGTAGGGTCTATTATGAATAGTTCGAGGAATTACCAACGGAATGACAAAGTTAATATACCCTCCATAGAATGGTGGAGGGTATAAAAAACGCATAATAGATGCAAATAACAAGTAAACAAGCAGTGTGTTCGCCGAACTTTGAATACCATTTGGAGGAATTTCAAATTTTGAAAAAAATTCCATTGAAAAAATTGAATATTTGAAGTTACCATCTGCATAGGCAATTTTCTGTTAGAGGCTGTAGTCTCCATTGCGAACTGCAAATACAAGATTTGAATCAATTCCTATACAGGTGCATAATGTTGCTAAAATCACCAAAATACCGAACCCGAGGTACTGTTATATGGAGGCTATACGAGGACGTAGATCCGCTTAGGAATTTTATTTCAAAGGCAGTAGTACCCATTAGGAACTTAAAGTTCCAAATTTTAGGTATTTGTGATGAAAAGTGTGACACAAGTCATCAAAATATCGCATACCTGGAGTGACAGAATGGGAGTATATGAAAACTCAGACCTGTGTTCACATTCTTAAGCAAGGATGTTGCTAACATAATGGGAACATATATTTCCAATTAAAACCGATTTCGGGCTAAAATTGTGGTTAAAACACAAACAAAAACCTTAAATCTGTCGGTAGTGTTAAATAGGGGCTATACCAAAACGTGGACCTATATAGCCAATTTTCAATACTTAAAGTCTTACAGAAAAAAAATATTGATCAAGCTATTGCATTTTTCTCGGAAGCTATTGTGATTTCCACAGACGGACAGACAGTCTGACGAACGGACATCGTTATGACATGGAATTTTTATGAGGTTAGAGTTTAGGACGGCGCCGACGCCCAGCATTTCAGATGGTCATCGGATAATATTTGCCTTTTGGAATGGACAATAATTTTGTGTAAAAAAAAAAAACAACATTAACCAAATCAAACAAACACGAATGTGTAATTTCGGTTCTTTCAGAAAGAGCAAATCAGGTATTTGAGTAGCAGGAACATCTGATTCGTAACATACCGATGTTTTTGGAAAATAATGTTTCCACAACGTTTACTTTCTTATGTGGATGTTTCACAGGAGAATCTTCACTCTAGTCGAAAGGGTTTCCGATCTGCAAAAACTTTACCGCAAATTTTGGTGTTGTAGGACATCAAATGGACCTCTCGCGACTATAGCCTTTGCTTATTAATATTTTTACCCTACAACACTATGTGTTGGGGGTATTATAAGTTTGATTGGGCCAAAAATTACACATAGGAAAGTATGTATGAATCAACTTAACTCGCCGAGCTGTATGCCCGCACGTTTGTCCGTCTGTCCATGTTAATTTGCTTTTGGGGATGATCGCATAATATTTTGGGGTTGAAATGGACCAAAAACTTAAAAATTTTCTGATTTTGCAGTTGCTCTGCAGGTGGCAATTATAGACCAATAGACGTGGAAGATAGCATGGGGTTAGATCTTAGGGGTGGGCAGAAGCCTTCCATTTTTGATGGTCATCTGGTAATATTTAGTGAGTGAAATAGACCAAAACATTTGTGTTAAATAAAAGGCAAAATTTTCCATTAAACCGCGAATATTTTTAATCCCGACGAAATCATAAATATAGATCAGATATAGATACCGATAGTAAATATATCGGATATATATAGCGAAATGTATACAATGTGTAAATACAAGGGAAGGGGATTTTAGCTAGAATGCATATCTCACGAATGGCTGGACAGGTTTTGACAAATTTTGTCAATTCAGAATGTCCAACTAAAAATGTTCCTGATTTTGCAGCCGTTATAAAAGTCACCAGTAGAACCCAAAGGACACGAAATTTCGCTTGAAGTTAGAGTTTGGGACAGGGGGTTGAATAGATCACTACTTTTGTGTGAAAAAATACCAACATTTCCATTCTACCGAAATGCTGAAAATAACTTACAGGCGAAATCCAAAATACACAGAAGGCGAACTTCTGGATTTTTATGCAGATTTCGTTGACGATTATAGCCATGGTTAAACTTGTTAAAAGCTTTAGAGCGCGAGCCGCAATCTACGTGTCTTCCAATCATTGGTTTTTTGAAAATATTTTGTTTTCATTCTTCAAAACAATAAATACATACACAAAATTGGCAGAAGTTGGGCATACTTAGAAAAAATCAAATGTAATCAGCTGGTAGCTCTTTTTTGCCTTTTTATTGTACCATGTATTTCCGTCGCTAGGTAACATGTGTAAATCGTTCATTTTCACACTTTTCGAATATATTTTAAGTCTTTACTGACTTTTCGGCAAATGTTTTATTTATTTCACCATGTTCAATTCATAATACATACTTTTCTACCAAAAATAGCTCGTCGGAGAATATATTTCTAAAACTTTACTGCGAAAAACGAAATAATTACAAAGGAAATATATTACATTAAAAAATATTTTTGGCTTGATTTTTTTTTTCAATCTGACATACTATATTGAATAGCCATCTTTTATCTTTAAATTTGCACCTAGCTTTCAACCTCAGGAACTGCACCGGGCTTTAGGTGGAAAAGACAACCACATTAAAAAACCAGTAAAGAAAGAAGTCGGGCGGGGCCGACTTTATAATACCCTACATCACTTTGCTAATTTATTAGAGCTCCGCATAACAATTAAATTTTTTTATGGGAAAATTCAATCATACACGCTATGATTATAATTATAATTTAAAGTTCAAAGGACTAAATATGCCGAAGCATTTGTATCTATTAAATTCGGACTTGTATTGCCCATTTGGTGCACAATTAATTTGAAATCGGATAAAGATATATATGGGAGCTATATCCAAATCGGAACCCATCTCGATGAAATTTGACAAAGATATTTCTGAGCTGTATTTGATATATTTCCCTGAATATCGTTGTTACGGAGTGCATATTACGGCTGTAGGTAACAAATACAACAAATCAGATGAACAATATATATGGGAGCTATAGCTATATCTGAACCGATCTTCACCAAATTTGACATACTAACTTCAATTCGGTCGCATGTGCCAAATTCCATCCCATTTGGGCAAATATTAGACGTTTGGTGTACAATAAAAAGTAAATCGGACGAAGTTATATATGGGAGCTATATCTACATTTTACCGATTATCTCCAATTTCAATAGGGTTCGTCCTTGGGCCAAAGCAATAATTTGTGCAAAATTTCATCTGAATCTGGAAATACTTGGACGGACAGACAGAGGGACGGAGAGACGGACGGACGGACATGAATAAATCGAATCAGAATATGATTCTATGCAGGTCATCAAAAGGAGCTAAGGGTCTATCTCGTTTCCTTTTGCCTGTTACAAACAAGTGCACAAAGACATAATACCCTGACCACCTTGTGTTGTAGGGTATAAAAACAAAAGTGACCGACAAAGCGTTATGGCGGTCATTTCAAAACGTGGACCTACTTCTTTCGTATGACAATAAGCCGTTCAATGAGAACTCAAAATTCACTCAAATGCATAAGGGTACAATCCGATTTCAAGTATATTTTACCTTTTAACCATATTTATACCCTACACCACATAGTGGTAAGGGTATTATGTCTTTGTGCATTTGTTTGTAATATGGAAAAGGAAACGACATAAGCCCATAGTTGCGTTTGGTAATAAGCATAGAATAACATTTTGAGTCGATTTATGCATGTCCGTCCGTCTGTCTGTCCATGTATTTTTGTAAACAAAATGCTGGTTGCATTTATTATTCTATTGAGATGAAATTTTCTAAATAACATTTGTTTGGCTCAAGGACGAACCCTATTGAAATTTGTGGAAATCGGTCCAAATTTAGATATAGCTCCCATACATATCTTCATCCGATTTTAGGTTTCTTGTGCTCCAAATGGCTAATATGAGTCCAAAAGGTGTGAGTTTTGCTACATCCGACTAAATTCAGTCTACTAGCAAGTAAATCAAATTTGGTGAAAATAGTTTCAGATATATCTATAGATCCCATATATATGTTTCATCCGATTTTGGTGTTTAAGTCCCTTACATTCGTTATATGCACTCCACAAGGCTGATATTTAGCACCAGATATCAGATACAGCCTAGCAATTCATACATCAAATTTTATCAAGTTCGGTTCAGATTTGGATATTGCTCCCATATAAATCTTCATCCGATTTTAGGTTTCTTGTGCACCAAATGGCTAATATCAGTCCAAATGGTGTGAATTTTGGCACTTCCGACCAAATTTAGTATTATTAAATTTAGTATAGAAATAAGTACTTTAAATTTGGTGGAAATCGGTTCGGATATAGCTATAGCTCCTAAATATGTTTCATACGATTTGGTGTTTAAGTCCCTCACATTCGTAATATACATCCCACAAAAATGAGATTTAGTACCATATTTAAGATTCAGCCCAGCAATAGATGATTCAAATTTTATCATGATCGGTTCGGATTTGGATATAGCTCCTCTATATATTTTCGTCCGATTTTAGGTTTCTTGTGCATCAAATGGCTAATTTCATCCTAAAGTGAGTGAAAAGTTGCTCTTCCGATATATATAATATATGTTTGATCCGATTTGGTGTTTAAATCTCCAACTTTCGGAATATGCACTCTACCATAATCATAATTTGTACCAGATATCTCATAAAGCTCAGAAATGCCCAATATAAACCTTTCTTTTACGAGAGCTCTACTAAATATGCATAGTGGTATAAGGTATGATGATCACTTTTTGGTATAACCATCATATGATTTAACCATTTTCGAGGTCTTGGCCACTTTTTTTGTCCTTATTTGGTATCTTTCTTTCTAAGTGGTAGAAAACCTCTTCTCATAAAACTTTCAATTTTCGATGTAGGGTCCATCTTGGTTTTGACTACTTTCATCAATTGATTTGGTTAAAAAATTGTATTTAGGCTACTCTGGGGTAGAGAACATGGCCAGCTAGTATTGAATAAAGCAAAGTAAATTTGAAAACATTATTCCTAAAATGTATTCTTAAACTATACTGTTAGACACTAGCATGTCTAATGCTAAAAATTCGTCCATCAAATTCGGAGTTAATCATTTCAGATATATCTATAGCTTCAATGTATATATATCATCAGATTTAATATATATGCGACCTAAAGTTTGACTTAATGATGCCCAAACTATTCGTCGTTTACCGAATTAAGATGAGTATTTATTCATGCGGTCCGACTATAATAAAGAGTGTGATACTGCACTTAAAAATGACTATTTATCTGGTTTACTTCTAATACAGGGTGAGATTAAAAAACTGCAACCAACTTCGGACTGCTGTCATTTCTAAGCCACTCGTCCGACAGCTGTTAATATTATTCCAGTGACAGCTCATTATATTGTTTACAAGCGTACAAAAGTATTCTGGTGTTAATTTTCCAGAAAAAATTTTTTTCGCGATAGAATTCAAGCGTTACCATGATACTGGTAGCGTAGCCCGACGTCAAGGAAGTGGATGGAAGAAAACGGCAACAGACTGAGTATTTTGGAAAGCAAGGTTGGCACTAAAAAATACCTAGGTGTCGATCACCTCAAGCAAGCGCTTCGCTGGGAATGGGCTAAAATACCGCAGAGCAACATTTGGGCAGCGTGTGACGGTTTCACTGGCCGTTTGAAGTTTAAGTTTGTTAGTAGGTTATTCCTACAAAATACAATTTAAAGATATTTCACCATTGAGGGTTCTTAACTTGATATAGAATTTTTGTTTATTACTTCGAATAGTTTTATTGTGTTCAATGTTTCGAATTTTGCAACTGTGCTGAACTTTAAGGATTTTTGCCTGCTTTTAAACATATTTAATTTTGTTTCGTGGTTTCGTGTAGTTATTAAGTAGAACATGCATTGGTAAGTTCCAACAGTGTGGATGTTACATTGTTTTTCAAATTTATATATTTTTCTTCTCAATTATACCAAGTGTTTGTGTTTCCTATGTGTTATATTCTAAGATGTCATGATATTCTATTTTATTTCAATTCTTCTATTATTATACCCTGCACCACATAGTGGTAAGGGTATTATGTCTTTGTGCATTTGTTTGTAATATGGAGAAGGAAGCGAGATAGACCCATAGTTACTTTTGAGGATCTCCATAGAATCACTTTCTGAGTTGATTTATGCATGTCAGTCCGTCGTCCGTCCGTCTGCCCATGTATCCAATTTTCCAAACAAAATTTTTTTGGCCTAAGGATGAACCCTATAGAAATTGGAGATAATCGGTAAAAAATTAGATATAGCTCCCATACATATATCTTCGTCCGATTTGCCTTTTATTGTGCACCAAACGTGTAATATCAGTCCGAATAGTATGGAATTTTGAACATACGACCAAATTAGGCCTGAAAATAAGTATGTCAAATTTGATCGAAATCGGTTCAGATATAGCTATAGCTCCTATATATGTTGTTCACCCGCAACCGTAATATGCTCCTATATATATATGTCACCGCAACCGTAATATGCACTCTGTAACAACAATATTTGGGGAAATATATAAAATTTAGCTCAGAAATACCTTTGCTAAATTTTATCGAGATCGGTTCAGATTTGGATATAGCTCCCATATATATCATATCTTTGCATATCTTTTGAACTTTAAATTATAATTATAATCATAGCGTGTACAATTGAATTCTCCCATAAAAACTTTTAATTGTTATGTGGAGCTCTACTGAATTAGCAAAGTGGTGTAGGGTATCATAAAGTCGGCCCCGCCCGACTACAATACAATATTATTGTTTTATTACTATATTCGAATGTACATTTCTATTATTAACTATATTAACTTTGTCATTCCGTTTGTATCTCCTCGAAATACTCATGTCAGACCCACCAAAGTATATATATTCTTGATCAGCGTAAAATTCTAAGTCGATTTAGCCACGTCCGTCTGTCTGTCTGTTGTAATCACGCTATCTTTCGAACGAATTGAGATAGAAGTCTAGAATTTTGCACACATGTTTATTTTTTGCAGTAGGCAGGTTAAGTTCGTAAATGGGACATGTAGGTCCACGTTTTCATATAGCCCCCATATAAAAGTACCTCCCGATATTCGGTGTTTTGATGATTTTAGCGACGTAATTTAACGGAATTCTTTCAAATTTAGTATTTAAAGTTCGTAATGGATACTACAGCATATGACAGAAAATTATATGTGCAGGTCCACGTCTTCGTATAGCCCCCATATAACGGTACCTCCCAATATTCGATATTTTGATGATTTTAGCGTCATTACTCACCAGAATTGTTTCAAACTATGTATTCAGAGTTCGTAATGTGAACTATAGTCAGTGACAGAAAATTGTCTATGCAGGTCCAGGTCTTCGTATAGGCCCCATACATCAGTACATACATTGAAGTTCGTAATGGATGCTACAGCCTGTGACAGAAAATTGTCTATGCTGACCAATTTTTTTCGCACAGCTCTGATATAACAGTACGTTACTATATACCATATTTTGATGATTTTAGCTTCATTATAGAATTTAAATAGAGTAATGGCTTATGACAAACAATGTATATGCAGGTCCTTGTCATTTACACCCCAATATAATGGCTATATTCGGTATTTTTAATTTTTTTAAGGATTTTATTTTTTGAAAATTTGTTCCAATGGTGGAGGGTATTCAAAGTTCGGACCGGCCGAACTTACTGCCTGTTAACTTGTTTTTTTCATACAATTCCGGAATAATATGTTGATAGTAATAAATAGCGTAAAAATAATTGTGTTGCAGTACTTTTTTAGTAGTAAAACTAGCAGAAGAGAAAACAGTTCGAAATGTCATTCTCATTTAGGTGTGCTCAAAAAATAAGGGAACGGAAAATTAGCAGAAATGCGATAAAATGTCAAAATTCCAAATTCCAAAAGTAAACTGTCTAAATCGGACTGGTGAAACCTTACTGAAAAGGACGCCAACATTTAAAAAATGAGTATTGAAGACGACAAGGTAAAATTAATAATTATTAATCTGATTCCTCATTTAGCCAGTCCTCTTCACAGCTCTAATCATCCATCAGTTGCTCCATATTTTCTCTTTTTGTTTTTTGCACGACAAATATTATTTTTTTCTTTAGTTTTTAAGCTGACCATCTTCTTTAGTTTTGTTGTGACTGCAAGTTTTGCTAGTTTTTGTACTACGGGAACGCGTTGTAGCAGAATTAGCACTAATTAGTACTAATTTGTAGGTTCTAGAACACAAATAATATGTCAATAAAAATATAAATGAAAAAATCTATTTTGCGTGAAATTTTTTCAATTTGACATATTGTAGTGTACATTTTTTATTGTTTTGATTTTTGAATGAATAATATTAAACACAAGTTAAAAAGTATCAGTCGGGTTTGCCGACATATGTATACCCTCAGCCAATATTCGATTGTTTAAATATATTTTGACTTCTGTCATGATTATTCAAATTGTTGACGCTCATTGGATAGGTTTCGAAGGAATGGGCCAATATTGTCAATTTCGCATCGGACCTAAATATAAATCATATAAATATTTCGACGTGCCAGGTTTGAGCTATATTGATTACTTCCTTCACCTTATATAAGATATCTGATAATTTTTAGAATATGTTAAAATGTGGTTGAGGTACAAGATGCAGCCGACCGAAGTTTTCACTTTTCATACTCCACCTAATACATTTATATCCAATTTTAAGCGAAATCATAAATTCCATATTCATCTCAAGTTTCTGGTTAAAAGAGATATATTTAGATATAGCAAGTTGTTAAGAATCGCTCGATTGTTTCGCAAGTTATGACAAATAAAACATTGACAATTGATACCCTTTGTGAGTGAGGTACCAGAAGGCGTTTGCAGATGTATATCATTTTCACAACAGATCTTGTATTAGCAAATATTTGAAGAGAGTTGGATGAATATTTCGCTTTGTTGAGTGTTTTGTTTTTCAAAATCCTGAACCCTATGTGATCTCTACCCTCTTTATAACATATCTTGTATTAATACTGAGATGTACCATGTCTTAATGGAATCGGATGTTAATTTTACCTTTTATGAGCTTCATGGAAAAGCAAAATTTTGACCCTTTGTGGGTAGACTGATATATTCCATCTTAATAAAAATATTGGAATATGTGAAATTTTGAAGACAATCGGACTCTTACATCAAATTTTATGAGAGTTGTAATTTTTCAAAATTTTGACTCTTTGTGGAGGAGGTACTTAATGCAGTGGACCGATATTGTTTATTTTCGCACCTGAGCTAGCACAGACGCAAATATTAGGATTTGAAAAGTTGGATCAATATCGGACAGACAGAGAGAAGGACGGAAGGAGGGACGGACATCGGTAGACCGACTCCAAATGTTCTGAAACGGATTTGGTCCAAAGAGATTTATGATCAAAAACCGTTATTTCGGGTAGGTTTGACCGTATCAAATTATATATACCCTCTCTAGCCATATGGCTGAGGGTATAATTAAAGCTGGAATATACGAACACATTTAAACAAACAAAAATGACCGACAAAGCGTTATGAGGCTCATTTCAAAATTTGGACCTACTTCTTTCACATAACAATAATCCGTCCAATGAGAACTCAAAATGCTAAATTCATTGGGACTACAATCAGTGAAATACCGAATATAAAGGGTGCAAAATACTAGAGCGAATTGGACATTTAGTAAGAAAAGGATTTCTTCCTAAACTTTCAAGATACCTTAAATCGCTTTTGCTGGTCATGATATGGGTCATAACCCCGGATAAGGATACAACCCGATTTCAAGTATGTTTTACATTTGAACCATATTCGGCAAATGTTGGTATTTTCGGGGTCTTGACCACTATTTAAGTTTGTGGCCCTTATTTGGCATCATGGTTTCTATGGGGGTGGAAAACCTATTCGCATAAAATTTTATATTTTCCGAATAGGAACCATCTTGGTCTTGACCACATTCATAAGTTGATTTGGCTAATAAGAGTATTTAGGATACTTAAGGGTAGAGAACCATATTACAGGTAATTGTCCACATAGGCATTTATTTCAGTCAACACCCCCAAGTCAACTTTCCTATCCAATGTTGCATTCTATTGAATTTATAACCTCAATAGAATATTTTTGGGATGTACGTCTACTTGAAACAAACTCCGAAATGTCAAACTGGAACTCAGTCTGTCGGAAATTGTGGCAGAAACGTGAAATTTGAAAGTAACAGGGGACCGAGCATTTGTTTAATGGTCATTGAAATATACTATGATGAAAAATGTGGACTTTATGGGGTCTACAACGCACAATTTAAATGACAAAGAAATTAATTCCCATCTTACGGTAATGGATGTAAAAGAGTAATTAACTATAACTATTCTGAAATCATTCTTCCCTCAATTATGTGGTGGACAAAAGTAAACACTACGCAGCACGGTATTCTATAATTTGGAAATACAAATTAAAGCTCATTTGAATGGAAAACGTTGCTACGCTCTTTACAATACCAAAAATTGAGCTGAGTTTTCACATGGGGCTATTATAAATATTCTATATAATATGGGTTTTTAACACTCAAATGAAAGCCTATGGCTGAGAAATAAGATCAGGCTATTAAAAATATCTAACACCGACGGTAGGTGAACATGTATTTTAATTTTTAACATAAATATTTATTTCTATCAAGAAATTATTATGGAGTCATTACTTATTATTATTATATATATCTATATATATATATATATAAAAAAGTTGTGTTAGTTACTACGCTCGTAACTTAAGAACCGCTGGACTGATTTTAACGATTCATACAAATTTGGAATTGTCTCCTGCCCAAAAAGGATAATATCGAAAAAATCGCGTAAAAATGTGATATATTAACATTTTCATTTTGACTTTTGAAATGTACAATAGAAATGTTTTATTTTGCATGATTTCTTTTCCATTTTGACTTACATTTTTCTAATGTACATTTGTAGTGTTTTTTATATTTTATTTTTAAATTCGAATATAAATACCAATTTATTTAATTGCCTTGATTTCTTGAGAACTGAAATTGATGGCGGGTTACATGGAAGTGTAGTATCGAATTATATGGTGGCGAAACGGAACAGATGATATCGAAATAATTTAACGCGGTCACGCCAAAGTTAAAAGATAATTACTTTTTCAAAATCGCTTAAAAATCACGAAAAAGAGATCTCATTGCAAAAATTCTCAAATCGGGAAAACATCGAAAAACATTTTCAATGGAATCGAATTTTAAAATAATAGTACATTTTATTGACTAACTTTGTAAGGATCTTTAGATCATGATGATTTTTTCAATTTGTTATTCTTCTTTTGTCAATTTTTTTCAATTTGTATTATCATATTGAATTCAGTGGATTTTTTGTGAACAAAATAAAGAATAATTTTTCACTATACAAAATTTTTCACCAAAAAATGAAATAAGTGCGAAATACGATGTTAACTGACATCTACCTTTTAACTTCAAGCCCTACATCGTGGTTCAGCTGGAAGATGCGCACACATTTAAACAAACAAAAATGTCCGAAAAGGCCTAATGGGGCTCATTTCAAAGCGTGGACCTACTTTTTCATGATACAATAATCCGTCCAATGTGAGCTCAAAATGCAAAATTCTTTGGGTGTAGAATCAGTAAAATACCAAATATAAAGGCTGCAAAATAGTGGAGCGAATGGAACTTTTGGTAATCCTTCCAGAAATCCTTAAATCGCTATTGCAGGTCATGATATCGATCATAACTCACGGATAAGTGTACAACCCGATTTCATATTTATATAACCATCGTATAATTTAAGCTATCTTTGGGGTCTTGGTCATTTTTTATTTTTTTGGCCCTTATTTGGCATCTTTGTTTCTAAGGGGGTAGAGAACCTCTTCGCATAAAATTTGAAATTTTCAGAGTAGGGTCCATATTGTTCTTGACCACATTCATCAATTGATTTGGCTAAAAAATTGTGTTTATGCTACCCTGTAGGGAACCATCATACAGATAATTGCCACATAGGAATTTAATTAAGTAAAGTCCCCACATTGGAGTATCCCCAAGTCCACTTTCACATATAATGTGTGGTCAAGAAAGAAAATTTTGTATTCTATTGAATTTGTAACCCTAAGAGAATATTGGTTCTGAACGTAGATTTGGGATGTACATCTATATGAAACAAATTGTGAAAACATGAACAAATTATAAATATGAGAAAGTAGCACGGGACCGAATATTTGTTGAATCGTCATTGAATTATACTATGATGAAAAATTTGGACTTTATGGGGTCTCCAACTTACAATTTATATGGCAAATAAAATTAATCCCCATCTTACGGTAATGGGTGTAAAATAGTAATTATATATGACTATTCTGAAATCATTCTGCCCTCAATTATGAGGTGTACAAAATACAGTAAATTCCAAATTACTGCTCATTTGACTGGAAAATTTTGGTACGATTTTTACCATACTAAAAATTATTTTAATCCCTTACATGAGGATAAGATTGATATATATATATATATATATATATATATATATATATATATATATATATATATATATATATTAATAGATATGTATAGCACATCCACACATTTGAAGCCCAAGGTTTAAATAATGAAGCCCAGGGCTTAAATAAACTAAACTAATTTTTCTGGAGAACAGTCTTGAAATTTGGAAATATGTAGATTTGAATATATGTATATATGTTGCACTAAACACACTATGTATCTCCAATTTTAATGAAATTCGAAATGTGAAACAAGATTTGGTAGAAAAATAAATTAGATAAATTATATTGAAATTGATTTAGATTTTGGATATAGCTCCCATATATTTTTGCCCGACTTCATGCATTTTATGCACCAAACAAGATAAGTATGTCCGATTCAAACAAAAAGTTGGAATGAGTAATGGCATTTGGTACAGAAATTAATTTGTCAAATTGTGTCGGTTCAGATTTGGATATAGCTCCAATATATATTTTCTGCAGATTTCATACCATTGAAACTAACACTCACATTGGCTATGTGTGCCAGATTCCAAGGAAATTTGGAACGACTGACATAATTAGGTAAAAAAAAATAAATTTATTGAACCGGTACGATATGATGTATTTGGGGCACAAAACACACAATGTAGCTTCAATTTGGAATGTGTAAGGGAGTTTGGTACAAAAATTAATTTGTCAAATTATATTGAAATTGTCCGCGTTGCCGGCCCGTACTTTTGGACTTCAATGCATTTTTTTAAATAATAATAAATCACAGATCTGGCTTATGTAAGCGGCACAATATTTATTATAAGTAATGACTCCCCACTAATTTCTAAATAGAAATAAATATTCATGGTAAAAATTATAATAGATGTTCACCATGTGAAAACTCAGCTCAATTTTCGCTATTGTAAAGAGCTTTGCAACTTTTTCCGTTCAAATGAGTTGTAATTTGGAATTTGTATTTCCAACGTTTAGAATACCGTGATGCGTGCTATTTAGTTTTCTCCAGTTCATAATTGGGGGCAGAATGATTTTAGAGTAGTCAAAGATAATTACTATTTGGGTGTACCATTACGGTAAGATGTGAATGAATTTTTGTCATTTAAATTGTGCGTTGGAGACCCCATAAAGTCCATATTTTTCATCACATTATAATCTAACGACGATTAAACAAATGTTCGGCCCCGTGCTACTTTCGGAGTTTATTGGAATATTTTCACTTAATTTGCCAAGATACCATTCCGCAATTGTGTGAATTGTTAAAATCAGCTCTGGAGTTATCAGCGTAGTGACTAACATATCATTCTTTTATATAGAGAAAATAATTCTTCATTTTGTTCACAAAGAAACGATTGAATTCAATATGATAAGCCAAACTGAAAAAAATTTTACATTATATAAAGGAAAAAAAAAACAAAGGTTATAGCAATGCGGGGCCGACCTGTGATACCCTACAACACTACAATATGTTAGTCCAAATCCAAATATTCCATTTTGCGACAGGCCCCTCTGTATCTCCAAATTTAAACTCATCTATATGATATGCTTGTCTACGATATTTGGCTATATTCGTCAACGAAATCAACAAAAAAGTCAGAAGGTCGCCTTTTGTGTATTTCGGATATCGTCTCTAAGTATTTTTTCACACAAAAGTAGTGGTCCATTTTACCCGCTGTCCTAAACTCTAACTTCATGTGAGATTTCGTATCCTTCGGTTTCTAATTGTAGCCTTTATAACGACTGCAAAATAAGGAACACTTTTAGTTGATGATCCATTTCAACCCCTAAATATATTGCGGATATCTTTGAAAACAATAGGCTTAGCCCTTCTGAGCCTAACCCTGCCTTATGAACATTTTTGTGAGGATCGCACGATAATTGCAATCTGTATATAATAAAAAATATTACAAAATATACACTTCATTAAGTCATATTGAAAAAATCGCATGCGATAAAAGATATGAAAAAACAATTAAAAAAGCTGTAAGTTCGTCCGGGACAAACTTTTAGTACCCTCCACCATTTGGTACAAATTTGGCAATTTCCAAAAAATAAAATCCGTTAAAAATTCTGTTAATATCTTAAGAATGCCGAATGCTTATACCACGACGTGGGCCTTCATAGGTAACTTTTGTCATAAGTTATTACAATATTTAAATGCGAAACTTGAAGAAAAATCTGTTTATAATGTAGCTAAAATCATTAAAATACCGTATATGGGGGGTTCCGTTATATGGGGGCTATACGAAGACATGGACCTGCACAGACAATTTTCTGGCATGGGCTGAAGTATCCATTACGAACTTCACATGCCGTATTTGAAACAATCCCGGTAAATAATGTCGCTAAAATCATCAACATACCGAATATCGGGGGTACGGTATATGGGGGCTATATGAAGACTTGGACCTACATGGCTCATTTTTATACCCTCCACCATACTATGGAGGGTATATTAATTTTGTCATTCCGTTTGTAACTCCTCGAAATACTCATGTCAGACCCAACAAAGTATATATATTCTTGATCAGCGTAAAATTCTAAGACGATTTAGCCATGTCTGTCTGTCTGTGTGTCTGTCTGTCTGTCCGTCTGTCTGTCTGTCTGTCTGTCTGTTGTAATCACGCTATCTTTCGAACAAATTGAGATAGAAGGCTAAAATTTTGCACACATGTATATTTTGCCAGTAGGCAGGTTAAGTTCGTAAATGGGCCATGTAGGTCCAAGTTATCATATAGCCCCCATATAACTGTACCTCCCGATATTCAGTATTTTTATGATTTTAGCGACATTATTCGCCGGAATTGTTTCAAATTTGGCATTTGAAGTTCGTAATGAATACTACAGCCTAAAACAGAAAATTATCTGTGCAGGTCCATGTCTTCGTGTAGCCCCCATATAACGGTACCCCCCGATATTCGGTATTTTTATGATTTTTGCGACATTGTTTACCGGAATCGTTTCAAATTTGGTACTTGAACTTCGTAATGGATACTACATCCTGAGTCAAAAAATGAGCCATGTAGGTCCACTTCTTCATATAGCCCCCATATAACGGTACCCCCCGATATTCGGTATTTTGATGATTTTAGCGAAATTATTCAGCGAAATCGTTCCAAATTTGGTGTTTGAAGTTCGTAATAGATACTGCAGCATAAAACAGAAAATGGGCCATATAGGTCCACGTCTTCATATAGCCCCCATATAACGGTACCCCCCGATATTCGGTATTTTGATGATTTAAGCGAAATTATTCAGCGAAATCGTTCCAAATTTGGTGTTTGAAGTTCGTAATAGATACTGCAGCATAAAACAGAAAATGGGCCATATAGGTCCACGTCTTCATATAGCCCCCATATACCGTACCCCCCCCGATATTCGGTATTTTGATGATTTTAGCGACATTATTTACCGGGATTGTTTTAAATTTCGCATGTGAATTTCGGAATGGATACTTCAGCCCATGCCAGAAAATTGTCTGCGCAGGTCCATGTCTTCGTATAGCCCCCATATAACGGTACCCCCCATATTCGGTATTTTAATGATATTAGCTAGATTATAAACAGATTTTTCTTCAAGTTTCGCATTTAAATATTGTAATAACTTATGACAAAAGTTGCCTATGCTGGCCCACGTCGTCGTATAAGCATTCAGTATTCTTAAGATTTTAACAGAATTTTTAACGGATTTTATTTATTAGAAAATGCCAAATTTGTACCAAATGGTGGAGGGTATTAAAAGTTCGGCCCGGCCGAACTTACAGCTTTTTTACTTGTTTAGATTTTATACTTTTATACCAAGAGGGCATTCTGAATTGACAAAACTTGTCAAAATCGTTCAGTCATTCTTGAGTTATAAGCAATCTAGCTGACATCCCCTTCCTTTGTTTATATACATTGTATATATTTCGCCATATATATCCGATATATTCACTATCGGCATCTACGTAACGGTCAGAATTGACCTTTTCTTCTTTTATGATTTCGCTGGGATAAAAAATATTCGCGGTTTAATGGAAAATTTTGAGATTTATTTAACACAAATGTTATGTTTTATTTCACCTGATGACCATCAACATTGGAAGGCTTCTGCCCATCCCTAAGATCTAGCCCCATGCTAACTTTCGCTTCGATTGGTCTATAATTGCGACCAGCAGAGCAACTGCAAAATCAGGAAATCTTTCAGTTTTTGGTCCATTTCGTCCCCTGTATTATGTATTATGCGATCATCTCCAAAAGGCTTCCATTCTGGCTCTAGACCCACTTCCATTCAAAATTTCGTGAGAACCGGGCAATAATTGCGACCTGTAGAGTGATTACAAATTAACATGGACAGACGGACCGACGACGGACGAACATACTTAGCTAGATCGAGGTGTTACATAATTTTAGGCACAATCAAACTTATAATACCTCCAACACATAGTGTTGTAGGGTATAAAGGATATTAAATCTTCAACTTGTTCGCTGATTTTTTTACAGGAAATATTTAAAATTCCGTACGAAGTTTATCAATAGAATGTACTATTGTTTTGAAATTCGATTCCAATGAAAATTTTATCTCGATTTTTTCCGGATTTTAGAATATTTGTAATGACAACATCTATTTAGTTTCGGCACCACATAATTCGGTACGACACTTCAGTGTAACACGCCTGCAATTTTCGTTCTCAAAAAATCAATTCAATTCAAATTGAAAAAGCCGTTCGTACTCATCGAAATAATCAGTTTATTATATATATATATATATATATATATATATATATATATATATATATATATATATATATATATATATATATATATATATATATATATATATATATATATATATATATATAAACTGATTATTTCGATGAGTACGATGGTCATCAGGTGAAATAAAACATAACATTTGTGTTAAATAAATCTCAAAATTTTCCATTAAACCGCGAATATTTTTTATCCCAGCGAAATCATAAAAGAAGAAAAGGTCAATTCTGACCGTTACGTAGATGCCGATAGTGAATATATCGGATATATATGGCGAAATATATACAATGTATATAAACAAAGGAAGGGGATGTTAGCTAGATTGCTTATAACTCAAGAATGACTGAACGATTTTGACAAGTTTTGTCAATTCAGAATGCCCTCTTGGTATAAAAGTATAAAATCTAAACAAGTAAAAAAGCTGTAAGTTCGGCCGGGCCGAACTTTTAATACCCTCCACCATTTGGTACAAATTTGGCATTTTCTAATAAATAAAATCCGTTAAAAATTCTGTTAAAATCTTAAGAATACTGAATGCTTATACGACGACGTGGGCCAGCATAGGCAACTTTTGTCATAAGTTATTACAATATTTAAATGCGAAACTTGAAGAAAAATCTGTTTATAATCTAGCTAATATCATTAAAATACCGAATATGGGGGGTACCGTTATATGGGGGCTATACGAAGACATGGACCTGCGCAGACAATTTTCTGGCATGGGCTGAAGTATCCATTCCGAAATTCACATGCGAAATTTAAAACAATCCCGGTAAATAATGTCGCTAAAATCATCAAAATACCGAATATCGGGGGGGGTACGGTATATGGGGGCTATATGAAGACGTGGACCTATATGGCCCATTTTCTGTTTTATGCTGCAGTATCTATTACGAACTTCAAACACCAAATTTGGAACGATTTCGCTGAATAATTTCGCTTAAATCATCAAAATACCGAATATCGGGGGGTACCGTTATATGGGGGCTATATGAAGACGTGGACCTATATGGCCCATTTTCTGTTTTATGCTGCAGTATCTATTACGAACTTCAAACACCAAATTTGGAACGATTTCGCTGAATAATTTCGCTAAAATCATCAAAATACCGAATATCGGGGGGTACCGTTATATGGGGGCTATATGAAGAAGTGGACCTACATGGCTCATTTTTTGACTCAGGATGTAGTATCCATTACGAAGTTCAAGTACCAAATTTGAAACGATTCCGGTAAACAATGTCGCAAAAATCATAAAAATACCGAATATCGGGGGGTACCGTTATATGGGGGCTACACGAAGACATGGACCTGCACAGATAATTTTCTGTTTTAGGCTGTAGTATTCATTACGAACTTCAAATGCCAAATTTGAAACAATTCCGGCGAATAATGTCGCTAAAATCATAAAAATACTGAATATCGGGAGGTACAGTTATATGGGGGCTATATGATAACTTGGACCTACATGGCCCATTTACGAACTTAACCTGCCTACTGGCAAAATATACATGTGTGCAAAATTTTAGCCTTCTATCTCAATTTGTTCGAAAGATAGCGTGATTACAACAGACAGACAGACAGACAGACAGACGGACAGACAGACAGACACACAGACAGACAGACATGGCTAAATCGTCTTAGAATTTTACGCTGATCAAGAATATATATACTTTGTTGGGTCTGACATGAGTATTTCGAGGAGTTACAAACGGAATGACAAAATTAATATACCCTCCATAGTATGGTGGAGGGTATAAAAATGAGCCATGTAGGTCCAAGTCTTCATATAGCCCCCATATACCGTACCCCCGATATTCGGTATGTTGATGATTTTAGCGACATTATTTACCGGGATTGTTTCAAATACGGCATGTGAAGTTCGTAATGGATACTTCAGCCCATGCCAGAAAATTGTCTGTGCAGGTCCATGTCTTCGTATAGCCCCCATATAACGGAACCCCCCATATACGGTATTTTAATGATTTTAGCTACATTATAAACAGATTTTTCTTCAAGTTTCGCATTTAAATATTGTAATAACTTATGACAAAAGTTACCTATGAAGGCCCACGTCGTGGTATAAGCATTCGGCATTCTTAAGATATTAACAGAATTTTTAACGGATTTTATTTTTTGGAAATTGCCAAATTTGTACCAAATGGTGGAGGGTACTAAAAGTTTGTCCCGGACGAACTTACAGCTTTTTTAATTGTTTTTTCATATCTTTTATCGCATGCGATTTTTTCAATATGACTTAATGAAGTGTATATTTTGTAATATTTTTTATTATATACAGATTGCAATTATCGTGCGATCCTCACAAAAATGTTCATAAGGCAGGGTTAGGCTCAGAAGGGCTAAGCCTATTGTTTTCAAAGATATCCGCAATATATTTAGGGGTTGAAATGGATCATCAACTAAAAGTGTTCCTTATTTTGCAGTCGTTATAAAGGCTACAATTAGAAACCGAAGGATACGAAATCTCACATGAAGTTAGAGTTTAGGACAGCGGGTAAAATGGACCACTACTTTTGTGTGAAAAAATACTTAGAGACGATATCCGAAATACACAAAAGGCGACCTTCTGACTTTTTTGTTGATTTCGTTGACGAATATAGCCAAATATCGTAGACAAGCATATCATATAGATGAGTTTAAATTTGGAGATACAGAGGGGCCTGTCGCAAAATGGAATATTTGGATTTGGACTAACATATTGTAGTGTTGTAGGGTATCACAGGTCGGCCCCGCATTGCTATAACCTTTGTTTTTTTTTTCCTTTATATAATGTAAAATTTTTTTCAGTTTGGCTTATCATATTGAATTCAATCGTTTCTTTGTGAACAAAATGAAGAATTATTTTCTCTATATAAAAGAATGATATGTTAGTCACTACGCTGATAACTCCAGAGCTGATTTTAACAATTCACACAATTGCGGAATGGTATCTTGGCAAATTAAGTGAAAATATTCCAATAAACTCCGAAAGTAGCACGGGGCCGAACATTTGTTTAATCGTCGTTAGATTATAATGTGATGAAAAATATGGACTTTATGGGGTCTCCAACGCACAATTTAAATGACAAAAATTCATTCACATCTTACCGTAATGGTACACCCAAATAGTAATTATCTTTGACTACTCTAAAATCATTCTGCCCCCAATTATGAACTGGAGAAAACTAAATAGCACGCATCACGGTATTCTAAACGTTGGAAATACAAATTCCAAATTACAACTCATTTGAACGGAAAAAGTTGCAAAGCTCTTTACAATAGCGAAAATTGAGCTGAGTTTTCACATGGTGAACATCTATTATAATTTTTACCATGAATATTTATTTCTATTTAGAAATTAGTGGGGAGTCATTACTTATAATAAATATTGTGCCGCTTACATAAGCCAGATCTGTGATTTATTATTATTTAAAAAAATGCATTGAAGTCCAAAAGTACGGGCCGGCAACGCGGACAATTTCAATATAATTTGACAAATTAATTTTTGTACCAAACTCCCTTACACATTCCAAATTGAAGCTACATTGTTTGTTTTGTGCCCCAAATACATCATATCGTACCGGTTCAATAAATTTATTTTTTTTTACCTAATTATGTCAGTCGTTCCAAATTTCCTTGGAATCTGGCACACATAGCCAATGTGAGTGTTAGTTTCAATGGTATGAAATCTGCAGAAAATATATATTGGAGCTATATCCAAATCTGAACCGACACAATTTGACAAATTAATTTCTGTACCAAATGCCATTACTCATTCCAACTTTTTGTTTGAATCGGACATACTTATCTTGTTTGGTGCATAAAATGCATGAAGTCGGGCAAAAATATATGGGAGCTATATCCAAAATCTAAATCAATTTCAATATAATTTATCTAATTTATTTTTCTACCAAATCTTGTTTCACATTTCGAATTTCATTAAAATTGGAGATACATAGTGTGTTTAGTGCAACATATATACATATATTCAAATCTACATATTTCCAAATTTCAAGACTGTTCTCCAGAAAAATTAGTTTAGTTTATTTAAGCCCTGGGCTTCATTATTTAAACCTTGGGCTTCAAATGTGTGGATGTGCTATACATATCTATTAATATATATATATATATATATATATATATATATATATATATATATATATATATATATATATATATATATATCAATCTTATCCTCATGTAAGGGATTAAAATAATTTTTAGTATGGTAAAAATCGTACCAAAATTTTCCAGTCAAATGAGCAGTAATTTGGAATTTACTGTATTTTGTACACCTCATAATTGAGGGCAGAATGATTTCAGAATAGTCATATATAATTACTATTTTACACCCATTACCGTAAGATGGGGATTAATTTTATTTGCCATATAAATTGTAAGTTGGAGACCCCATAAAGTCCAAATTTTTCATCATAGTATAATTCAATGACGATTCAACAAATATTCGGTCCCGTGCTACTTTCTCATATTTATAATTTGTTCATGTTTTCACAATTTGTTTCATATAGATGTACATCCCAAATCTACGTTCAGAACCAATATTCTCTTAGGGTTACAAATTCAATAGAATACAAAATTTTCTTTCTTGACCACACATTATATGTGAAAGTGGACTTGGGGATACTCCAATGTGGGGACTTTACTTAATTAAATTCCTATGTGGCAATTATCTGTATGATGGTTCCCTACAGGGTAGCATAAACACAATTTTTTAGCCAAATCAATTGATGAATGTGGTCAAGAACAATATGGCCTGCAATTTTCGTTCTCAAAAAATCAATTCAATTCAAATTGAAAAAGCCGTTCGTACTCATCGAAATAATCAGTTTATATATATATATATATATATATATATATATATATATATATATATATATATATATATATATATATATATATATATATATATATATTCTTGATCAGCGTGAAAAAGTCAAGTGTGGAACTGCCGAGGTAGAGGTGCTTAATGTGTATACCCCGCCGATTAGTACCTGTGAACCGAGTTATTTGCCAGATATTAGCCCGATAGATATGAGGCGATGACCGCCTGGTATTAAGGGATTTTAATACCCACCATGAGTTGTGGCATTCCGTCCTAGGTAATGACCCTTATTTCATTTAATATAATTGTCTCCAAATCATACAATTCCATATCATAGCAGTAAATTAGACAAACGTAATAATTTAAACAATACAATAGTCATCTTTAATTTATTGGTCTTAAGATGAAGGCAGGGAGTCAGCAATAGACCACAAACTGTGTAAAAGCATTTGACTGTTAAATCCTGGTAAAGGCTGTGTGTATGACCAATGCGACCAAACGTCAGATGCATGAACATGGACAACTGATGCTATTTCATATTCGAAATGCTCACTTGTGTTTTTGTGGTTTGAAACCATTTGACAACCAAACACACATTTAGTATTACGTCAAGGACTAATTGTAGAGACACTGCCCTCGTCACTATATTTTCATTGATGTAGCCACACATTCATGTGTGCATTGTCTTCCTGGTTGCTGTTGCTGTTACATTAAATATCATGGAATTTGCCTGTGGAAGTGACATTTCAACGGAAACAGAGTGACTTTAATTTTTTGCAATGCAAATCTCCACTCTTTGTTGGCAACAGTGATAAGTCTTTTGAATTTGGCCTATACAATGAAGTGGGATGCGGCAACATTATAATCAAAGAATGAACGAACTATTTCACCCGTATTGGGTTTAATCTAATTATCTGTTAAATTTTGAAATCTTAATACAAAAATTTGGATACGAAGCGCTAATATGTTGACAATATTGAGGAATCCTTAATACGAAGTTGGAAGAAACATTATGAAGGATCTGAACTAACTTTCTGCCTGAACCTGTGATTTTCGAATATTTCTGCCCTACAATAATCATTAGTACAAGAAACAGAAATTTTAAAAGCTTTTGGAGCAAATTTTAAAAATATTAATTTTAAATATCTTGAGAAATGGTTGTTTATCGGCCTTTTTATTTGATTTATAAATAATAAGATTTTTTCGAGCTTTAGGCCATTTTCGGATTTATTTTATTGATTACAATAATATGTTCCCAATATTTCGCAATTATCAAATTGCATCTTCAGGGGCAATCTATTTTAGAAAACATAATTATTAGTATCACAGCATTTTGTTATGGGCACAATTATTTTCCAAAAAAGAGATTTCTTATATTTACATAAAATAGTCAGATTTACTTAACAGCTAATGTAGTTTTTACTACCATTGTCTGGTGTTATTATTGCACTGATTATTTCTACGTATTGCACGATCTCTTCTTTGTCAAGTGTCGATAACAATAAGCTGCATTATCGGTGTCGCTTTTGTAATTGATCTTTTTGTTTGTTGGTATGTTATTTATATGCAGCATCTCCAATGTTAACCTTCTGTTGTGGTTATTCTCCGCCTGTAATACTCGTATTTTGTCAAAGTTTGGTATGTGGTTGTTAAGTTTACAGTGTTCCGCAAGTGCTGTTTTTTGAATATTGTTTTGGCTCCTTAATTTAATGTCTGATTTATGTCCCGATATTCTAGTTTTTAATTTGTTTTTTGTGGTACCAACATATATTTTTCCACATTTTTCGTCTTTTGTTCCATCACATTCAATGCTATATATTACATTGTGTCTCTCACTTAACGGAATTCTACTTTTGGTATTAGTAAATAAACTTTTTAGTGTATTGTTTGTCCGTGTTGCTATTTGCAGTTTATCCTTGTCATATAAATCGGAATTTTGGAATCTCTCAGATAATCCAGGAATATAAATCATTGATTTGTAATATTTATCTTCAGATTTGTCCTTAGATTTCGGTATATTATATTCATTTATTAATTTTTCAATTAATAATTTTGGAAAACAGTTTTTGGACAGTATTTTTCGTATTTTGTTTCTATTAGTTTCGTGGAATTTATGGTCGCTAATATTCAATATTCTGTTTATAAGATTTCTACCTGTGTTAATAATCATTTGTTTTGGATGTTTCGAGTGGAAATTTAATATGCGACTCGATACCGTCGGTTTTTGATACCAGTTCATTTCTATTTTATTGTCCTCTCTCATTACAAGTGTGTCCAGATATGGGATGGAACCATTATGCTCCTTTTCAATGGTAAATTTAATATTTTTGTTGAATTTATTGAAAGTCGTCAATGTTTCTTGTATTGCATTTTCCCCAACAATCATAAATAAATCGTCTACATACTTTGTCAATATCACAGGTTTCGTCTTAAGTTTTTCCATGCAGGTGTCAAGTAGTTTCTCCAACATAAATTCCACGAAACTAATAAAAACAAAATACGAAAAATACTGTCCAAAAACTGTTTTCCAAAATTATTAATTGAAAAATTAATAAATGAATATAATATACCGAAATCTAAGGACAAATCTGAAGATAAATATTACAAATCAATGATTTATATTCCTGGATTATCTGAGAGATTCCAAAATTCCGATTTATATGACAAGGATAAACTGCAAATAGCAACACGGACAAACAATACACTAAAAAGTTTATTTACTAATACCAAAAGTAGAATTCCGTTAAGTGAGAGACACAATGTAATATATAGCATTGAATGTGATGGAACAAAAGACGAAAAATGTGGAAAAATATATGTTGGTACCACAAAAAACAAATTAAAAACTAGAATATCGGGACATAAATCAGACATTAAATTAAGGAGCCAAAACAATATTCAAAAAACAGCACTTGCGGAACACTGTAAACTTAACAACCACATACCAAACTTTGACAAAATACGAGTATTACAGGCGGAGAATAACTACAACAGAAGGTTAACATTGGAGATGCTGCATATAAATAACATACCAACAAACAAAAATATCAATTACAAAAGCGACACCGATAATGCAGCTTATTGTTATCGACACTTGACAAAGAAGAGATCGTGCAATACGTAGAAATAATCAGTGCAGTAATAACACCAGACAATGGTAGTAAAAACTACATTAGCTGTTAAGTAAATCTGACTATTTTATGTAAATGTAAGAAATCTCTTTTTTGGAAAATAATTGTGCCCATAACAAAATGCTGTGATACTAATAATTATGTTTTCTAAAATAGATTGCCCCTGAAAATGCAATTTTATAATTGCGAAATATTGGGAACATATTATTGTAATCAATAAAATAAATCCGAAAATGGCCTAAAGCTCGAAAAAATCTTATTATTTATAAATTAATTTTAAATAGAAGGAGAACTTGTATGCATATAACACAAAAAAAAATACAAAACTCTAATCAAATATGTCAGATTTATTCAAAAGAGTATGAAAAATTCTAAACAAGCTTTGGGAGCTTCCACTAATATATCCTCATTGGCGGAATTCCTAGAATGCAGGAGAGAAGAATAATCGATTCAAGTTTTAAAGAAAGTACAGCATAGGAGAAAGATCGCGAACCCATGCTTTGGCTTCTGGTGAAGAAGAACAAAAGTAGGTGCCTACAGTATTAAATCTCCCCACATACGAATTATAAATGCTCATTTTTGTATGTATTCCCAATTTAAACCTCACATGACTTCAAGTTACAACTGTCAGTAACGCATTCCAATCACCAAATGTCAATGCCACACAACATTTTTGGGAAAGGGAAGAGGGGTTAGTTAGCTCGTCACGAAAATTGAATTTTGTGATTCTTCGTTGACAAATGGGCTGTCATAATCCTGCAGCCCAAGGGTGGTTTTAATGCATCACAATTGTCGTTGTCGAAAAAGTAATCATCATGGTGGTCCGTTGTCGGCATCGCCGTATGCACTTGGGATTAAGACTTATTTGAATTTGCTTTTAGTGGCATTTATCACGTCACATTTAAAGGAATATTTTGACATTCACTAAGTGTCAGCTAAGGAACCCCAGAACAGAAATAAACGAACAATGGCTTTTGAAGCATATATCTTTGTCCTTTTATTATTCAATTTCCAATGAAAAGATACTTAAATATTGGTGATGGTTATATTTATTCTTCTATACTAGCTAGCACGGTTGCGTTGCCGGCCCGTACTTTTAATCATTAATGCATATCTTTTAAAGCATGATAAATCCCAGATCTGACTTATGTAAGCGGCACATTTTTTATTATAAGTAATAACTCCATTTTAATACTAAATATAAATAAATATTCATGAAAGAAATTATAAAAGATGTTCACCTACCGTCGGGGTTAGATATTTTGAATAGCCTGATCTTATTTTTCAGCTTATTTACTATATGACATTGAATATCTATAATAGCCCCATGTTTTCACATGGGGTATTGTAAAGAGCTTAGCAACATTTTCCATTCAAATGAGCTGTTATTTGGAATTTGTTTTTCCAAGGTTTAGAATACCGTGCTGCATGGTATTTATTTTGTCCACCTCATAATTGAGGGCAGAATGATTTCAGTATAGTCAAAGATAATTACTCTTTTACACTCATTACCGTAAGATGGGAATTAATTTTGCATATTTTTAATCATAGTATAATTCAATGACGGTTAAGGAAATGTTCGGTTCTTTGTTACTCTCTAATATTCGTAATTTTGTTCATATTTTCGCCACAATTTCCGACTAAATGAGTCCCAGTTTGACATTTCGGAGTTTATTTCATACCGACTTACATCCCAAATAAAGTGGCCAAGTGAAGTGAAAAAAGTGGCCAAGACCCCGAAAATAGCTGAAACCATATGTTAGTTATACCAAGACGAGATCAGTTTTTGCAAGGACGATTTCCTCCCAAATTACCAACATTTGGCGAAATTAGGATGAAAAGTATGGTTAAAATGTAAAATATAACTGAAATGGGGTTGTACCCTTATCCGGGGGTTATGACTCACATCATGACTTGCAAAAGCGATTTAAGATATCTTAAAAGTTTATGAAAAAATCCTTTTTTACTAAATGTCCAATTCGCTCTACTATTTTGCAACTTTTATATACGGTATTTCACAGATTGCAATCTAAATGAATCTATTCATTTTGAGTTCTCATGCACGGATTATTGTCATGTGAAAGAAGAAGGTCCACGTTTTGAAATGAGCCCCATAACGCTTTGTCGGTCATTTTTGTTTATTTAAATGTGTTCGCATCTTCCAGCTGAAGCACGATGTAGGTCTTAGAGTTGAAACCTAGATGCCAATTTTAGACAAGAAAGATCGCCATTTAATATCGAATTGCGCACTCATTTCATTTTTAATATAACTCATTCAAAATTCAATCAATAAAAGAAGTAGACTTCAATATAGTATGTATGCCAAATTGAAAAAAAGAAAATCGTGCATTATATTATATAGACGAAGAAAGAAAAACAAATTTGAAAAAAGAAAAAATATTCAACTTGTTCGCGGATATTTTACAGCAAATGTTTAAAGGTCCTTACGAAGTTTGTCAATAGAATGTAATATTATTTAGAAATAATATTACATCGAGCGATTTTGAAAAAGTATTTATCCTTTCACTTTGGTGTGACCGCGATAAATTCTTTCGACATCATCTATTCAGTTTCGCCAAACAATCATCCGGTACTGCACTTCAATGTAACTCGCCTGCAATTTTCGTTCTCAAAATCGTTCAAAAATCAAGTAAATTCAATAAATCTAATCAAATTGAAAAAAAAAACCAGTAAGGAAAGCTCAAAAGTCGGGCGGGGCCGACTATATGATACCCTACACCACTATGCATATTTAGTAGAGCTCTCGTAAAAATATTTATACATGGCATTTCAGAGCTCTATGAGATATTTGGTACAAAATCAAAATCTATCTAATTCTATCGTGCATTTTACGAACTATAGCTATCTCTGAACCGGGTTTCTCCAAATTTTACGTATTATCTTCTAGACTGGTGATTTGGGCTGATATTGACCATTTAGTGCACATTTAACCCAAAATCGGATGAAGATATATATGAGAGCTATATCCAAATCTGAACCGATTTCGATAAAATTTAAAACAGCTATTCCTGTGCTCCATCTAATACCTGGTACCAAATATCACGGTTGTGGAGTAAATATTACGAATGTATGGGACTAAAAATCTCAATCGGATGAAACATATATATGGTTGCTATATCTATATCTGAACCGACTTTCACTAAATTTGATATACTTGCTTCTAGGCTGAATTTGGTCCGATGTACTAAAATTCAGTCCATTTGGACTTATATCGGCCATTTGGTGCACAATTAACCCGAAATCGGATGAAGATATATATGGGAGCTATATTCAAATCTGAACCGATTTCGATAAAATTACAAATAGCTATTTCTGGGCTGTATCTTATATCTGGTACCAAATTTCATTCTTGTGGAGTGCATATTACGAATGTGAGAGGCTTAAACACCAAATCGGATGAAAGATATATATGGGAGCTATAGCTATATCTGAACCGATTTTCTCCAAATTTGATATACTTGCTTCTAGGCCGAACTCGGTTGGGTGTGCCAAAATTCAGGTAATTTGGACTGATAGTGGACATTTGGTGCACATTTAACCCGAAATCGGATGAATATATATATGGGAGCTATAGCTGTTTCTGAACCGATTTTCTCCAAATTTGTTGTATTTGCTTTAAGGCTAATCTCGGTCACATGTGCCAAAATTCGGGCCATTTGGGCTGATATTGGTCATTTGGTGGTCAATTAACCCGAAATCGGATGAAGATATATATGGGAGCTATATCCAAATCTGAACCGATTTCGATAAAATTTAAAACAGCTATTTCTGTGCTCCATCTAATACCTGGTACCAAATATCACGGTTGTGGAGTGCATAGTAGGAATGTGAGGAACTTAAAGATCAAATCGGATAAAAGATATATATGGGAGCTATAGCTATGTCTGAACCGATTTTCTCCAAATTTGATATACTTGCTTCTAGGCCGAACTCGGTTGGGTGTGCCAAAATTCAGGTAATTTGGACTGATAGTGGATATTTGGTGCACATTTAACCCGAAATCGGATGAAGATATATGTGGGAGCTATATCTAAATTTGATCCGATTCTCACCAATTTCAATAGGGTTCGTCCTTGGGCCAAAAAAATATTGTTTGGAAAATTTCATCTCAATCGGATAATAAATGCGACCTGCATTTTGTTCACAAGAATACATGGACAGACGGACGGACGGACGGACGGACAGACGGACTGACATGCATAAATCGACTCAGAAAGTGATTCTATGAAGGTTCTCAAAAGTAACTATGGGTCTATCTCGTTTCCTTCTCCATGTTACAAACAAATGCACAAAGACATAATACCCTTACCACTATGTGGTGTAGGGTATAAAAACAAGTTAAAAAGCACTAAGTTCGGCCGGGGCGAATACCCTCCAGCATTTGGAACGAATTTGGAAATTTTCAAAAAATACAGTCCTCAAAAAATTCTGCTAAAATTTAAAAAATACAGAATATATCCGTTATATTGGGGTCTATACGACGTGGACCTAAATAGGCCTTGTTTGTCATAGCCATTACCATATTCAAATTCGAAACAATTTTGTGTCACAGGCTATAGCATCCATTACGACCGTCAAATACGACATCTCAAAAAATTTCGGTGGGTATTGTACCTGCCGAATATAGGGAGGTACTGATATATGGGGCCAATACGAAGACCTGTACCAGCATAGATAATTACGAACTCTAAATACGTAATTTGAAACAATTCCGTTAAATAATGGCGCTAAAATCATCAAAATACCGAATTTTGGGAGGTACCGTTATATGTGGGCTATACGAAGACGTGGACCTGCACAGACCATGTTCTGTCTCAGGCTGTAGTATCCATTTCGAACTTCAAATGCCAAATTTGAAACAATTTCGATGAATAATGTCGCTAAAATCATCAAAATACTGAATATCGGGAGGAATTTATGTATGGGGGCTATATGAAAACGTGGACCTACATGGCCCATTTACGAGCTTAACCTGCCTACTGGCAGGTGTGTGCAAAATTTTAGCCTTCTATCTCAATTCATTCGAAAGATAGCGTGATTACAACAGACAGACAGACGGACATGGTTAAACCGACTTAGAATTTTACGCTGATCAAGAATATATATACTTTGTTGGGTCTGACATGAGTATTTCGAGGAGTTACAAACGGAATGACAAAGTTAATATACCCTCCATAGTATGGTGGAGGGTATAAAAACTGTTCGTACATTTAAAATCTTCTTCTGAAATGATTACCTAATAAATACGTAAAATTTATAAATAGAAGTTTTGTCCGTTGTTGCTTTTTACTTCCCAAAAAGCAACACATCTTTTTAGAATGCAAAAAACAAAAAATACTAAAAATGTAGGGTAAGTGTGCCTAAGTTCGGCATGTCCCAGTAGTCGGCACTTTTTATTTTTAAGCCCAAATAAATGAAACTTTTACAACTAAATGTATTTTTTTTACTTCAAATATATTGCCAGCTATCTTAGTGTACAATTTCGCTAAGAAAAGATGATTTATTGTAATAAAAATTTAATTTTTGTCTGTGAAGGTCCTCAACAATCCATATTCTTAAGAAGTACAATAAAGACGTCGAATCGGTTTAACGAAACACAAATATTATATTTTAATGAATTAATTTATTATTATTATTAATTATTCTTACAAAAAAATGGTATGCCGACTGTTAGATCATGCCATACCGACAATTGGCAAGTGGTGCCGACTACTGGCAAAAAAAGCATTGTTTTAATAAAACTACAAATTTATGAAATTTAATAAAAAGTTATTCAAAATTTATTTATTTTTGCAAAAACTATACAAAATTTCGAATCTGAATAAATAAACTTTGTAATAATTGAAAAGTTCCACTCAGAATGGTGAGCGATTAAAAACGCGAAAATCCTAAAAGTGCCGACTACTGGTACACTTACCCTACATTCCAAAATAGTAAGTCAAAAAATCATGGAAAATAAAACATTACAATTGTACATTTCAAAAGTCCAAATGAAAGTTTTTGGATTTTATCCTTTTCTGCCCAGAGACAGTTCCGAATTTGTCTGAATTGTTAAAATCAGACCAGCGGTTCTTGAGTTAGTAGTAACTAACACAACTTTTCTTTATGTATATAGATATATAGATGTATTAAAAACTCAGAACTTGAAGCATGTTGTAACGTCGAAAAGAACCACATTTATGAAAATTTGTATGAAGGACTATAAATGACTTCTGAATTAGAAAGATTATCAGTCAACAACAAGTATTTTTTTCCAAGAGGTCACCAGATATATGTGCTAAATTTCTGTAGTAAAAATGCTTTACATTCCATCTACATGACAATTTGATAGAAATTAAAGTAAGATTAGAAGAAAATAACCAAAAACAAAGAGTTTTTTTTAGCAGAACAATTTGTATTGTATATAAGATGGTTGGCATTAAAAATGAAATATATCGGTCCACGTTTGGTATACTCCCCATTTTTGACACATTTTTCACGGATTTGGCTAAAAATTGGTATTTGTAAGTCATAATGGGTACATTTACAATAACAAAGCTACTGTTGTCTACTTTCTATCGTCATGGAGTTACTACGTAGTGCTACAAAGAAAGATAAAATAAGGTGCACGTGTGCAGACACAATTTCGTTACTTCCATCGTTCAAACAAATCTAGTAAAAAAACATTAAGTTACCTTAGGGTAATGGAAACATTAGAACCAATTATGACCCACAAATACCAATTTTTACACATATTCGTGGGAAAATGTGGCAAAAATCAAAATACCGATAATCGGGAGGTACCGCTATATAGGGCTATACAAAAACGTGGACCTAAACATACAATGTTTCATCATCAAAATACCGAATATCGGGAGGTACCGTTATATGGGGGCTATACCAAAACGTGAACCGATAAATGTCATTTTCAATACCAACCATGCTAGGCACAATACAAATTATTCTGCTAAATTTTGACGCTCTATGCCTAATAATGTGGCCTGTATCGTGATTTCAACAGACAGACAGACAGACGGACATCGTTAAATCGACTTAGAATTTTGTGTTGATTATGAATATATATGCATTATGGTGTCTACGACGAATATTTAGATATGTTACAAACGGAATGACAAAGTTAATATTCCCTAGGTGGACGGTATAAAATATTTGAGTATTTCTAATATAAATAAGTGTTCTATGAAACTGCAAATTAAAAAAGTAACAATATCAATATAAAAATACCGAATTTAGCCGTTATATTGGGGTCTATACGAAGTTTACCTACATAGGCCTTGTTTGTCATAAGCCATTACCATATTCAAATTCAAAACTTGAAATAAACGATGAATAATGTAGCTAAAATTATCAAAATATCGTATATAGGGAGGTGCCGTTATATCGGAGCTGTGAGAAGACCTGGGCAAGCAAAGACAATTTTCTGTCAAAAAATGTCAGTGGGTATTGTACCTACCGAATATAGGGAGGTATTGATATATGGGGCCTATGCGAAGACCTGTACCTGCATAGACAATTTTCTGTTTTGAAACAATGCCGTTAAATAATGACGCTAAAATTATCAAAATACCGAATTTTTGGAGGTACCGTTATCTAGGGGCTAAACGAAGACTTGGACCTACACAGATAATTTTCTGCCGTAGGCTGTAGTATCTATTACGAATCTCAAATATCAAATTTGAAACAATTCCGGTGAATAATGTCGCTAAAATCATCAAAATACCGAATATCGCGAGGTACCGTTATATGGGGGCCATACGAAGACGTCGACCTGCACAGACTATGTTCTGTCTCAGGCTGTAGTATCCATTTCGAACTTCAAATACCAAATTTGAAACAATTGCGATGAATAATGTCGCTAAAATCATCATAATACCGAATATCTTGAAGTACCCTTGTATGGGGGCTATACGAAGACGTCGACCTGCACAGACTATGTTCTGTCTCAGGCTGTAGTATCCATTTTGATCTTCAAATACCAAAGTTGAAACAATTCCGGTAAATAATGTTGCTAAAATCATCAAAATACCGAATATCGGCAGGTACTTATATGTGGGGGCTATATGAAAACGTGGACCAACATGGTCCATTTACGAACTTAATCTGCCTACTGGAAAAGTAGATACGTGTGCAAAATTTTAGCCTTCTATCTCAATTTGTTCGAAAGATGGCGTGATTACAACAGACAGACGGACAGACAGACAGAGAGACAGACAGACAGTCAGACATGGCTAGAATTTTACGCTGATCAAGAATATATATACTTTGTTGGATCTGACATTAGTATTTCGAGGAGTTACAAACGGAATGACAAAGTTAATATAATCTCCATAGTATGGTGGAGGGTATAAAAATAAATGCTTGAGTCTGAAGTAAAACAAGTAAAAAAGCAGTAAGTTCGGCCGGGCCGTACTTTGAATACCCTCCACCATTGGAACGAATTAGAAAATATTCAAAAAAATAAAATCCATTGAAAATTCTGTTAAAATCTTTAAAATACCTAATATCGGAAGGTGCCGATATATGGGGGGATATACGCTATTGTGGACCTATATAGACAAATCTATGTCTGGGGGTAAAGTACCCACAAGGAACTCCTTGTGTGGATTTTCAGACAATTCCGATGAAAAATGTGGGTAAAATCATAAAAATACCGAATATCGGGGGGTACTTTATATGGGGGATATACGATATCGTGGACCTTTATAGACAATTCTCTCTCAGGGGGTGAAGTACTCACAAGGAACTACTTGTGTGGATTTTAAGACAATTCCATTGAAAAGTGTGGCTAACATCATCAAAATACCGAATATCGCGGGGTACAGTCATATGGGGGATATACGATATGGTGGACCTATATAGACAATTCTTTTTTGAGGGGGTAAAATGCCCACAAGGTACTCCTTTTGTGGAATTTCAGACAATTCCATTGAAAAATGTGGATAAAATAATCAAAATACCAAATATCGGGGGTACCGTTATATGGGGGCTATACGATATCGTGGACCTATATAAATAATTCTCTGTCGAGGTATAAATTACCCACAAGGAGCTACTTGTGTGGATTTTGAAACAATTCCGATAAAAAATGTGGGTAAAATCATAAAAATACCGAATATCGGGGGTACCGTTATATGGGGGATATACGATATCGTGGACCTGTATAGACAATTCTCTTTCAGGAGGTGAAGTACTCACAAGGAACTACTTGTGTGGATTTTAAGACTATTCCATTGAAAAGTGTGGCTAACATAATCAAAATACCGAATATCGGGGGGTACAGTCATATGGGGGATATACGATATCGTAGACCTATATAGACAATTCTTATTTGAGGGGGTAAAATGACCACAAGGTACTCCTTTTGTGGAATTTCAGACAATTCCATTGAAAAATGTGGATAAAATCATCAAAATACCAAATATCGGGGGTACCGTTATATGGGGGCTATACGATATCGTGGACCTATATAGACAATTCTTTTTTGAGGGGGTAAAATGCCCACAAGGTACTCCTTTTGTGGAATTTCAGACAATTCCATTGAAAAATGTGGATAAAATCATCAAAATAACAAATATCGGGGGTACCGTTATATGGGGGCTATACGATATCGTGGACCGATATACCCCATCTTTGAACTTGCCTGCAGACAAAAGTGAGATCTGTGCAAAATTTTAGCTTCCTATCTTAATTCATTTGTAGCGTGATTGCAACAGACGGACAGACGGACGAACAGGACTAAATCGTCTTAGAATTTTACGCTGATCAAGAATATATATATATTTGTTGGGTCTAAAATGATTATTTCGATGAGTTACAAACGGAATGACGAACATAATATACCCTCCATACTATTTTTGGTGGAGGGTATAAAAATATGTATATATTTTTCACTTCCAATAACTATCGAGGAAGTGACTTCCACGATTATTATACCCTACACTACAGGGTGGTCAGGGTATTATGGCTTTGTGCATTTGTTTGTAACAGGCAAAAGGAAACGAGATAGACCCATAGTTCCTTTTGATGATCTGCATAGAATCACATTCGGAGTCGATTTATGTATGTCTGTCCGACCGTCCGTCTGTCCATGTATTTTTGTAAACAAAGTACAGTTCGCAAATTTAGATATAGCTCCCATATATATCTTCGTCCGATTTGCCTTTTATTGTGCACCAAACGTGTAATACCAGTCCGAATAGTATGGAATTTTACACGTAGGATCAGATTGGACCTGAAAATAAGTATGCCAAATTTCATCGAAATCGGTTCAGATATAGCTATAGCTCCCATATAAAACTTCGACCGATTTACGTTTTATTGTTCACCAAACGTCTAATATTTGTCCAAATGGGATGGAATTTGGCACTTACGACCGAATTGAGTCTAGAAGCTAGTATGTCAAATTTGGTGAAGATCGGTTCAGATATAGCTTTAGCTCCCATATATATTGTTCACCCGATTTGTTGTATTTGTTACCCACAGCCGTAATATGCACTTCGTAACAACGATATTCAGGAAAATATATTTAATACAGCTCAGAAATATCTTTGCCAAAATTTATGGAGATCGGTTCCGATTTGGATATAGCTCCCATATATATCTTTATCCGATTTCAAATTAATTGTGCACCAAATGAGCAATACAAGTCCGAATTTAGAACGTACAAATGCTTCGGCATAGTTAGTCCTTTGAACTTTCAATTATAATTGTAATCATAGCGTGTACAATTGAATTCTCCCATAAAAACTTTTAATTGTTATGTGGAGCTTTACTAAATTAGAAAAGTGGTGTAGGGTATCATAAAGTCGGCCCGCCCGACTTTAAGACTTTTTTACTGATTAATATAACGCTGTACGCTCTATTCAGTCATGCTTAAAACTATCGCGGACGTGGTTCATCTCTTCCCGAATGATGCTCCTTCCGGAGTGAGAAAGCGATGCTGTTAATGCAGTAATTATCACAGGGTGACATGTGACTTGTTTATTTTTATTAAATGGTTACGTATTTGTTTTTACATACTTTCAGGCGCAAATTGAGTGTTATCAAATAAATTTCCCAGTGTTAGCAATATTTTCCATATAAAATAAAATGTTTTCAATTTTACATGAACTTTTGCACAGTTCATTAGTTTCGTCTACGGACAATAATAAATAAAATTAGTGGTAGAAGGTTTGCAATTAGATATAGATACTATATAACACTTCCCCGATTCCATGCTTATGACGCATCAAGTAGGTTTTATTAAGTCCGGATGATAGTCTGTTGATTTTGTTAAAAAATAATTGATACTTAAGTCTCACAAATTTGTAATATTGTCTGGATAACAAGTAAGAAAAGACTATAGTCGTGCGGGGCCGACTATGTGATACCCTACAACACTACTATATGTTGAAAGTCCCCTTATATCCAAATCCATTTTAAAAGATTTTGTTTTTGAAATGATGTCATAGTGCCCTGCCCAGATGTTACCTCTAGCTTTTTGACCGGGCATTTGCCCATAAGCTACGCACTCCGTCGTGATGCTAGGTATTTAATACAATTTCACACGAAAGTTGTGATCAATTTTACAGCTAAATATAATCATCCAAAATAATAGACTTCTTCTCTGTCCTTAACTGTATTTCATGAAAAAAATCCGTATCGATTGGTTTTCAATTGTGACCTGTAGAGTGACTGCAAAATCAAGAAAATGTTAGTTGTTTGGTCCATTTAAACTCCTAAATGTACACCTTCGATAGCAGTAGACTCAATTCTTACTCTAACCCTACCCCCATGCAAAATTTCGTGGGGATCGAACGATAATTGCAACTTGTATATAATACCCTCAACACATAGTGTTGCGGATTGTAGAAAAACTTTAGAAAATGTACAATTCAAAATTGTAAGTCAAATTGAAAAAATCGCACTCGTTACAAAATTTGACAAAAATGAAATGAAAATGAAAAAAAAAAATATTAACTTTTTTATAGTTATCTAACGGTACCTTCCGATATTCGGAATTTTGATCATTTTTGCCCAATTTTTCACGGATTTGTGTAAAAATTGGTATTTGGGTTTTAGCTCTGGTGGCGAAACATTGCATGTATAGGTCTACGTTTTGGTATAGCCCCCATATGACTGTACCTTCCGATATTGGTATTTTGGTGATTTTTGCCATATTTTTCGCGGATTTGCCTAAAAATTGTGGGTCATAATGGGATCTGGCTCATATGGGAAACATTGTATGTATAGGTCCACGTTTTGGTATAGTACCCATATAACGGTACATCCCGATATTCGGTATTTTGATTATTTTTGCCACATCTTTTAACGGATTTCTCTAAAAATTGGTATTTGTAGTTCGTAATGGGTTCTAGCTCGTGTGGCGAAACATTGTATGTATAGGTCCACGTTTTTGTATAGCCCCCATATAAAGATACCTACCGATATTGGATATTTTGATAAAAATTGGTATATGTATTTCATAATGGGTTCTAGCCAGGTGGCAGAACATTGAATCTTTAGTTCCACGTTTTGGTATTTTTGAAGATTTGATAGATGATAATCCTTGAAGTATAAAATTGTCTATAGAGGTTCCCGTTTTGGTATGGCCCCATATAAAGGTCTCACATACTTTATGTTTTTTTATACCCTACAACACTATGTGTTGGGTGTATTATAAGTTTGATTGGGCCAAAAATTATGTAACACCTCGAAATATTGGTTTCTCACATAGGAAAGTATGTATGGATCTTCCTATCTTGCCGAGCTGAGTCGATCTAGCTATGTATGTCCGTCCGTCCGTCTGTCCGTCTGTCCGTCTGTCCATGTTAATTTGTAATCACTCTACAGGTCGCAATTATGGCCCGATCTTCACGAAATTTAGAATGGAGTTGATGATATGGTCAGAATAGAGCCCTATTTTTTTTGGAGATGATCGCGTAATATTTAGGGGATGAAATGGACCAAAAACTGAAAAAATTCCTGATTTTGCAGTTGCTCTACAGGTCACAATTATCGACCAATCAAAGCGGAAGTTAGCATGGGGCTAGATGTTAGGGCTGGGCAGAAGCCTTCCAATTTTGATGGTCATCGGGTAATATTTAGTGGGTAAAAAAGACCATAACATTTGTGTTAAATAAAAGTCAAATTTTTTATTAAGCCGCGAATATTTTTAATCCCGGCGCACAGGCGATTAGGGGTTGAAATGGACCAACAACTAAAAATTTTCCTGATTTTGCAGTCGTTATAAAGGGCACAAATAGAAACCAAAGGAAATCTCGCATAAAGTTAGAGTTTAGAACAGCGGGTAGAATGGACCACTAATTTTGTGTGAAAATACCAGCATTACTTACAGGCGATATCCGAAATACACAAAAGGCGAACTTCTGGCTTTTTTATGCTGATTTCGTTGACGAATATAGCCAAATATCGTAGACAAGCAAATCATATAGATTAGTCTAAATTTGGATATATAGAGATGCTTCTTGCTTTTGGAGATGATTGAAAAATATTTAGGGGTTCAAATTAACCAAAAAGAGAAATGTTTTCCCGATCACACAATCTAAGCCAATCGACACGCCTGTGAAGAGAGTTAAGGACAGGGAAGAATTCTAGCATTTTGGATGACCATTGGATTATATTTAGCTGTAAAATGAACCACAACAACTAACAGCCCTACGAAGCGAATGGATTTGGACAAAAGGGGGCTTCTAACATATTGTAGTGTTGTAGGGTATAACATAGTCGGCCCTGCACGACTATAGCCTTTGCTTACTTGTTTTTGTGATAAGTCCAAATAGTCTTTCAGTTATATGAAGTTTATAGTGAAACACGCTTGAATTCATTCATTATTGACCGTTAATGTTATAGCGCAAACAATATTGTTTTTGAATAATTACATTAATATGTACGGCAGAAGAATTTGAATTAAAAAAAATGATGAGGGAAATATCTATTCAGATTGGCTTTAGCACTCAAAATCGGGTTCACCAATATTGCTATACATCACATAATTCCAAATATATAATGGGTCCCCGAATGGTTTTGGTCCGATTAGGTATAACTGGTAGTTATATAGTAATAAAAGAGTAAATTAATTGACTGACTGACTTAACGATTCATCAACGCCCAGACGAAACGGTTGAAGCTAAAATCTTGAAATTTTGGGTGAGGGTCACTCTTGGTCCGAAGGGGCCAAAGGGGTTTTTGGAAATTCGTACTAGAACGGTACGAAAAGTATTAAAATGTACTAAATAGGGTACCCTTTGTATTTGTAGAAGCTGAAGAGCTAGCTTAAATTTGGATTGAGAGCTACAGATGATATGATGGTATAATAAATAGATTGGAATTCGCACTACAAATGTAAGAAAAGTACTAAAATGGGCTGCATTTCGTATCATTTCTTATCATGTGAACTCTTAGAGATAAAAACTTTGGAAATTTTGAATGGGGGTCAAGTTGAGGAGTAGAGTCGATTTAAGAAGGTACTTTTGGAAGTACATTCTCATGTATAAGAAAACTTCTAAACAGGAGTAGTGTTAATATAAGCATTTTTTTGGAAATTTGTGTATCAACTGTACGGATTGATACTAAAATTGGTACAATTTGGTTTTGGTTGAACGAATTGATCTGGAAAATTAAAATGTTGGTATTGCCGTCTCTGCTAGTGATTAAAGTTAAGATAAAGATATACGTTTGGAAATGCGTTTAGCAAGCGTACGAAAGGTACTAAATAGTACGAAATTTAGTATATATGTTAGAAAAACAGCCGGAAATCTAATATCTGATATTTGGATTGGTAGGGTTTATAAATAGAAGTCAATTTGGAAATACGTAACATAAGTGGGGTTAAAGGGAAAGGGATGAGCTGGAAATCTGAAACGAATGTGTATTAAAATTAGTCATCCAATTTATAATTTAATATTAATAAATTGTTGTATTTTATTTCTCGCATTCTATTTGATTTAAGTCTATTAAAATAAATTAATTTCTTGATTGTATAAACGACATTTTCGGGGGATCTATACGATAATTTTTATAAGTTTTATTTTTTTTTTTTAATTTTTTACTATTCTTAATATTAATATCACAGCATTGATTAAATATAGAAACAAACACACTAAAATCGCTTATGTTGAAACAATAAACGTAAAGTTAACTTTAAACCTTTGAAAGGGTTCACTATCATCGTCGGATTCACATTACACTGATTTCGTTTACATATTTTCTTTTGTGTCAAATGCCTATAGCAATAAGCTGCGTTGTCTTTGTCGCTCATAAAATTTATCTTCTTTTATTATTAAAATAGCTTTTGTTATTTTATTAAAAAATATGTCGAACAAAATCACACTGATCATTTAAATTCATTCAACATAATTGTTTTATTCCTCATACGAGGTAGCGGGCATTTGCTAGTGAACCATATTAGCATATAGTCCCCTTATTTATTTCACCGATTTAGTGCGAACAGTTATGATCGATTTTTCTCCACATAACTTAAACAATGTTTGTCCGGTCTCTTAAAATATTAGTGTAAGTATATCCAAAGTACCCATTTACTGAACGAAGAATTCGTAAGTTAATATATTTTCCGGGTATTTTTTTTTTTTGTTGCAAAATGGCCAGGCTTAATCCCTTTTTTGTTGTTTTTATAAAAGCAACGTTTGTTTATTAGTGGAGAACTATGGTAATGTTTACCAGAGGTTTTACACCAAACTCCTACACACCTCCCATTTTTCATAGAAATTGGTACGTCAAATATGTGAAATCGGGCGAGAATTCATATATGGGAGCTACATCCAAACCTTAACCGATTTGTAATCAATTTGTCAAATTTATTATTGTAATCAAATTCCACCACATTCTGAATTTCGAAGGAATTTGGCAAATTTAGTTTTTAGTCAAATCCCGTCACACATTCCAAATTTAATTAGATTCGAACATACATATCGTATTTCGTGCATCAAATATACGAAATCGGTCGAAAATATATATGAAAGCAATTTTCAAATCTGAACCGATTTCAATATAATGTGACAAATTTATTTTTTTTTAATCAAAATCCCGTCACTCATTCCAAATTTCATTGGAATCGAACATACATATTGTGTTTGGTGCATCAAATAAACGAAATCGGTCGAAAATGTATATGGGAGCTTTATCTAAAACTGAAACGATTTCAAAATAATTTGGCAAAATATGTTGATGTTTCGAATTCCGTCGAGAATTCCAAATTTGGAGGAGGTATCTGTAATCGATCAATAGATATGTGCATTTAAAATCTAAAATTTTGGGAGGTACCTCGGATTCTGATGCTATATCCCCAGTTCTACGTGGAATTTCAAAAATGTATATAGCCTATGTTACTTTCATGCGATGTTGAAGTATACTTGGAAATTTTTAGGAAAATCTATTCAGCGGTTTTCGAGTCCATAAATTACAAACAAACAAACCGACCACAAATTTCCTCTTTATAACCTTCAACACTATGTGTTGGGGGTATTATAAGTTTGATTGAGCCAAAAATTATGTAACACCTCGAAATATTGGTTTCCCACATAGGTAAGTATATATGGATCTTCCTAGCTCGCCGAGCTGAGTCGATCTAGCTATGTATGTCCGTTCGTCCGTCTGTCCGTCTGTCCATGTTAATTTGTAATCACTCTACAGGTCGCAATTATGGCCCGATCTTCGAAATTTAGAATGGAGGTGGGGCTACGGTCAGAATAGAACCCTATTTCTTTTGGAGATGATCGCATAATATTTAGTGGTTGAAATGGACCAAAAACTGAAAAAAATCCTGATTTTGCAAGTGCTCTACAGGTCACAATTATAGACCAATCAAAAGCATGGGGCATGGTTAGCATGGGGCTAGAGCTTAGGGCTAGGCAGAAGCCTTCCAATTTTTATGGTCATCGGGTAATATTTAGTGGGTGAAATAGGCCACAACATTTGTGTTAAATAAAAGTCAAATTTTCCATTAAACCGCGAATATTTTTAATCCTGGCGAAATCACAAATAGACGAACAGGTCAATTCTGACCGTTACGTAGATGCAGATCGTAAATATATCGGTTATATATAGCGAAATATATACAATGTGTTTATACAAAGGAAGTTGGAATGATTATATCTCAAGAATGGCTGGACCGATTTTGACAAGTTTTGTCAATTCAGAATGCCCTCTTAACATAAAAGTATAAAATCTAAAAAAATCGCAGAAAGATATGCCAATAATGATGTAAATATAGGTGTTGTAGTATTTTGTGACATTTTTTATTTTTTCATATTTTTTATCGCATGCGATTTTTTCAATTTGACTTATAATATTTTGTAATATTTTTTCGCCTTACAACACAGGTTGGGGATATATATAAGTATAAGTATTGCAAATATCGTCCGATCCTCACGAAAATTTTCACAAGGGTAGGGTTGGGCTAGGCCTATTGTTTTCAAAGATGTCCGCAATATATTAGGGGTTGAAATGGACCAACAACTAAAAATTTTCCTGATTTTGCAGCCGTTATAAAGGTCACAAATAAAAACCAAAGGACACGAAATCACGCATAAAGTTAAAGTTTAGGACAGCGGGTAGAATGGACCACTAATTTTGTGTGAAAAAATACCAGCATTACTTACAGGCGACATCCGAAATACACAAATGGCGAACCTCTGGCTTTTTTATGCTGATTTCGTTGACGAATATTGCCAAATATCGTAGACAAGCAAATCATGTAGATGAGTCTAAATTTGGAGATACAGAGGGGCTTCTTGCTTTTGGAGATGATTGGAAAATTAGGGGTTCAAATTAAATAATAACAGAAATGTTTTTCCGATCACACAATTGAAGCCAATCGACACGCCTGTTAGAAGAGTTAAGGACAAGGAAGAATTCTAGCATTTTGGATGACCATTGGATTATATTTGGCTATCAAATGGACCACAACAACTAACAGCCCGACGGAGTGCATAAATATTGGGCAAATGCCCTAGTCAAAATCCTAATTTCGAAAGCGAAATCTTCCAATATGGATTTGGACATAAGGGGGCTTCTAACATATTGTAGTGTTGTAGGGTATAACATAGTCGGCCCCGCACGACAAAACCTTTGCTTACCTGTTTATAAATCTATATCTATAAAAGAGGAAAATGTTTGCATGTTTGTTTGTTTGTTTGTTTGTAATTTATGGACTCGAAAACCGCTGAATAGATTTTCCTGAAAAGTTCCATATATACTGCAACATCGCCTGAAAGTAACATAGGCTATATACATTTTGGAATTTCCACTTGAAACTGGAGATATAGCATCAGAATCGGTGGTACCTCCCAAAAATTTAGATTTTATATGCACATATCTATTGATTGGTTAAAGATACAGTCTCCAAATTTGGAATACGTAACGGAATTTGGAACAAAAATAAGTTTGCGAAATTGTATTGTAATCGGTTCAGATTTGGATATAGCTCCCATATATATTTTCGACCGATTTCGTTCATTTGATGCCTCAAACACAATATGAATGTTCGATTTCAATTAAATTTGGAATGTGTGACGGGATTTGATCCGAAAATAAATTTGTCAAATTATGTTGAAATCGGTTCAGATTTGGATATAGCTCCCATATATATTCTCGGCCGATTTCAAGAATTTGATGCACCAAACACGCTATGTATCCCAAATTTGAAATGAAATTGAAACGTGTGATAGATTTTATCTAAGAAATTGATTTCCCAAATTATATTGAAATCGGTTCAGATTTGGATATAGCTCCCATATATATTTTCGGCCGATTTCATGTATTTGACGCACCAAACACGCTATGTATCTCTAATTTAAATGAAATTTGGAATGTGTAGCGGAAATTAAAACAAATATACATTTGTCAAATTATACTAAAATCGGTTCAGATTTGGATATAGCTCTCATATATATTTTCGACCGATTTCATGTATTTTATGCACCATACACGATATGTATGTTCGATTCCAAAGAAATTTGGAATATGTAACGGGATTTTGATTAGAAAATAAATTAGTCAATTTATATTAAAATCGGTTCAGATTTGGATATAGCTCCCATATATATTTTCCGCCGATTACACATATTTGATGCATAAAACACGATTCGTATTTCCGACTCCAATGAAATTCGGCATGAGTGGCTAAATTTGGTACAAAAATAAATTTGACAAATTATATTCAAATACGCTCAGATGTGATTATAGCTCCCATATATATATACTCAGCCGATTTCACATATTTGATGCACCCAAAGCGAGAGAGACAAAATGTGGCACCAGAAAAAATTGCCAAATTATATTGAAATCAGTTGAGGTTTGGGTATTGCTAACATATATATTTCGGCCGATTTCATTCATGTTATGCACCAAACATGATATATACAACCGATACCAATGAAATTCAGAATGTGTGGCGGAATTTGGTGTAAAAGTATTTTTTTTAATTATATTTAAATCGGATCAGATTGGGACATGATTTTAATAAGAACCATTGACACAACAATTAATTTGAAATACGCTTATTACGGCGAAGTATGTTGCTATCTCGAATTCACTAATTGCAATAGAAATTCCACTCAACTTTAAAAGATTGCAGTTTACTGCACGCTTGGTATTTGCTATGAAATAAATAAATCCGAAGGACAAACCCTTCGTGTATGTATGTCATGTTACTGCTTTTCTAGTGGTTTTGGTTATTTACGCATTAAAGTAGTGCAACAATTTTTTTTTAATTTTTAAATTTGTTTTTTTTTTAACCAACATATATTCGTAAATAAAATTTTGAATGCATATAAAATCAAAAGGTGTAGCGAAGCGCACCGGGTTCAGCTAGTAGAATATATATGCAGTTTAACAATGACAAGATTTTCTAAAATTTACGGAAAATAATACATTTCCCAGGGATATCTCGATCGTTATAGTACAAAGCCAACATGTATATGTAGCAAATTAATGAGGACATTTAAAACGTTTGGAGACTAAGGAACATAAGGAAAGTATCGAGGCTAATCATTGAAAAGAAGAAGACTAACACTTTCAAAACAATGCCTTTTTAAGAAATGGTCAACTGTTACTTTTTCACATATGCCTACATGCATTTCTGCCGCTCTTGTTTGAAATCTAAGTTATGAGAAACCATAGTCGAAGTGCCTATCGGCATAGCTCACAAGGTAAACTTGGACACCACACGTGCATATTATGATAGATCGACCAAATTTTAGACTGAGTTAATTCCTATATTTCATCGTGTAACAAAATTTTGGGAAACATTCACTTCATGTCCATTAATACGTTAATGAAACACAACAAGAGGCAAACTTAATTCCTCAAATATTAAAAACTCCATTCGTCTGATTGTAATATAGTTTGCACATTGGTGCCCGCTCACGAGCTCAGGTTAACATCTAAATCTAGGAGGACATATTCGATTTCATTTTGATCTCTCGCGAAGAACCATGCACGTTTGTGGTGGTTGCCGAAGAACACATCATAACGAAATGCCCTAAGTGACCGTTATTTGTATTTGCGGATCAAAAGCCAAGCACAAAAAAATATAGCAATGACTGTCATGGACTCTCATCTTATTTGGCCAGTGTACACCAATATTGCATGCGGGTGTGTGTATGTGAACTGTATAAGTCAATTTGTTCAGGGCAAACTGTACAAGATACCATTGCCACCAGCAACAACCGCAACATTCGTAACATGCTCACTCGTTCCCACAATTTGAAAGAGGGATTTCACCCTATATCTGAACAAATCATGTTGGAAATGAAAAGAGCGTATTAATAGATATAATTATCGTTGATATGACAGTAGCGGTGGTTTATAATTCAAAAAATGCTCTTGTATAAGGCTGCGTATTTGCTCTCACAATACCCAAGTTATAAAAAAGTACAGAAAGAACAATTAAAAAAGCACTTAAGTTCGACCGGACCGAACTTTTAATACCCTCCATCATTTGTTAGGAACTTAAAGAATTTAAAAACAAGTTAGGAAAAAGCCAAAAAACGGGCGAGGCCGGCCCAAAGAGTTCATACCACCTATCAACATTTGGCTTTAGAGCAATTATAGTTTGTTATAGAGTGCATGATATCACTTAGATAAGGATTATGTAATAAAATAGATATCGGAGCCGAGTTGCAAAAAATGGAAACCGAAGTCCCGAAATTCACTCAATTTGGGCTGGTATTAGCCAGTATTTGCACAATAAACCTGAAAGCAGATTAAGGTCCGATTATCACCAATTTCAATAGGGTTCGTCCTTGGGCAAAAAAATGTTGTTTGCATAATTTCATCTCAATAGGATAATACATGCGATCTGCATTTTGTTCATGAAAGTCAATGGATGGACGGACGGAAAGACAGATGGACTGACATGCATAAATATACTGAGAAAGTGATTCTATGAAGATCCTCAGAAGTAACTACGGGTCTATCAATGCACAAAAACATAATACCCTTACACAATGTGGTGTAGGGTATAGAAATCGTCGAAAAATGTCGCCTAAATGAATTATATGGGGGCTATACGAATACAATGGCCTGCATTAGTAGTTTTTTGTCATTGGCTGTAGTACCGATTCCGAACTTCAAATACGAAACTTAAAACTAATCCTGTAAATTATGTCACTTATATAATCAAAATACCGTATAGAGGGAGGTGCCGTTATATGTGGGCTATACGAAGACATGGACCTGCAAAGACAATTGTGTGTCATAGGTTGTAGTATCCATTACGAAATTTGGAAATAAAAAAGTACCGATTTTTGAGAGTTATCGTTATATAGTAGTTATTCGAATTTTTTATCATAGCTTGTAGTACCCATTAAGATATTTCAATAAGAAATTTGCAATAATTCTGGCAAATAAAATCGCTTAAATCATCAAAATACCGAATATTGAGTAGTAACGTTACATGAAGGCTATACGTATACTAAACGTGCACCGACATGACCCATTTACGAACTTAACCTGCCAGTAATTCATTGGAAAGGTAGCATGATTACAACAGATGGACAGTTGAACATCTACCCCGATTTAGATGTTTACGCTGATCCAGAATATACATAATTTGCTGGGTCTGAGATGAGTATTTCGGGACAATAGAGGTACTGTATTGGTGCATAATAGTTCGTGAAACGTTGAGAAACGCTGCTGTAATCGCATATTTGAATGACTCGCACATTTAGATACTGCCAGTGCACATGCTAAAATTAATTGGATAATTTATCCGAAATATTGGATGATATCAAACTTTCTGTAAAATAGAGTTGGTATTTTGTCACACAACGACATTTCTGTAGATACACGGGAACAAGTCGGAGAGAGTGTGAAAACGTGTACAATTTTAAGACGATGTATTTGAAACGATAGTTTAGATTTTTCAGTCAATCTTCAAGTTCAAATTAGATCTTGCTTTGTTAATTAAGATTCATTGACAAATTGATAAATTTGGGATATATTAACTGACAATTGAGGTTTTAAATGAATTATACATGTATCGCATATATTATAACATATAATCGGAATGAATGAAAAAATATCATGTAGTTTTGCTTAATATTTGAAGGGTACGATATAGTCAATTTAACAGGACTTTTGTCAACTCCTTACCTGTTCTTTCTAGTATAGCCATGTTTTTGATTTTCAGTCAGACCACTAGTCTTATGAAACATTGACAATGCAAACCATTTAAAAAAATTCTCTTCAAAACTGTCTTCCAGCGCGATAATTGGAATTATATCCAATATACGAATATGTAGACTCTACTTATTTGAAAACTTGATAACTTTAAATTAAACCACACGAAAATATGATCACATCAGAGGAATCATCCCTGAATACTCAAAATAATAAAATAAAAAAGTTGAACTGTATTTATCATTTAAAATTATCTAGAATCTAAAACCAGTTGCAATAGTAGAAAGCAATCCCCTTTAAAAAAGCCACTTATTACTCTAATGGAAAATTTGAAACTTGAAAAATGTTGAAAAACTGTCATTTTACATAGAAGAGCAACCAAAACTTAATGAAAGCAAACTGGTCGTGGTCAGTTGTTGTGGTTAATGGTGATGAAGGCTTAGTTACCAAATGTTCTTCCTCTAACCCGGCAACGCCACTGCATGTAATTGGCCATGGATAAAGGAACTCATATGACTTTTTTCCATTATATTCACCACAAGTGTACACATTTGGAGTGCTAATGATTGTTTCGGATTGTTAGCTACTTATTTTTTTTTTTCATCAGTTTACTCTTAGTGCCGCCTTTACAGAGTCGTTTGGCTATTGCCATTAACGTTAAGATGTACAAATTAGTGTAGTTCCAGTAACTTCACATCATTTGATCTGAGAACTTTAGCAATCAGAACAAATGCTGGAATCTCACACACAACAACGTAAGTGCAAGTCCATTAACAGTGCGATTATTGTTAGCACTTGTAAAAGGTGCTTAAGGTCTATATTTTATTTTTGAATTCGAATATTAATACCAATTTATTTAATTGACTTGATTTCTTGAGAACTGAAATTGATGGCGGATTACATGAAAGTGTACCACCGAATTATTTGGTGCGAAACGGAATAGATGATATCGAAATAATTTAACGCGGTCACACCAAAGTTAAAAGGTAATTACTTTTTCAAAATAGCTAAAGAAACACGAAAAAACATATCTCATTGCAAAAATTCTCAAATCGGGAAAAAAATCGACAAACATTTTCAATGGAATCGAATTTTAAAATAATAGTACATTCTATTTATAAACTTTGTAAGGACCTTTAAATATTTGAGGTAAAAAATCAGCGAACAAGTTGAAGATTTTTTCAATTTGTTATTCTTCTTTTGTCATTTTTTTTTAATTTGTATTATCATATTGAATTCAGTTCATTTTTTGTGAACAAAATAAAGAATAATTTTTGACTATATTTATTTTGAATTTTTCACCAAAAATGAAATAAGTGCGAAATACAATATTAACTGACATCTACCTTTCAACTCCAGGGCCTACATTGTGGTTCAGCTGGAAGATGCGAACACATTTAAGCAAACAAACATGACCGAAAAAGCCTAATGGGGCTCATTTCAAAGCATGGACCTACTTCTTTCATGTGCAAAATTCTTTGGGAGTACAATCAGTAAAATACCAAATTAAAAGGCTGCAAAATAGTGAAGCGAATGGAACTTTTAGTTAGAAAAGGGTTTCTATCCTTTCTAAGGGGGTAGAGAACCTTTTCGTATAAAATTTTAAATTTTCAGAGTAGGGCTCATTTTGGTCTTGAACACATTAATCAATTGATTTGGCTAAAAATTGTTATTATGCTACCCTGGGGTAGGGAATTTATTTAAGTAAAGTCCCCACATTGGAGTATCCCCAAGTCCACTTTCATATCTAATGTGTGGTCAGAAAAGAAAGTTTTGTATTCTATTGAATTTGCAGCCCCAAGAGAATATTGGTTGGGCTACGTTTTGGTAAAACCCTCATATGAATGTATCCCTGATTTCAGCTATGACCGTGGTCTTGGCCACGTTTTTCAACTGATTTGGCCTTTATTTGGCATCTTGGATTTTCTATTTTGAGTGTCTTGACCGCATTTTCCAATCGATTTTGCTGTATTTAGGCTACTTTGTGAGTAGAGAACCATCTTACAGAAAAATGTCAACATAGGTAAATATTTTGGTACAGTCCCCAGGGCCGCCGATCTACAGTGATTTTTACCGATTGGCGGACAGCAACACGGGCATTGTTTAATCGTCATTGAATTTTACTCTGAACAAGAACATAGACTTTTTGGGCACTCTAATACGCAATTTGAGGTGCTATGGTAATGTGTGAAAAAGCGTAATTAACTTTGATTGGTATTTATTTCTATTTAGTCGGATCAATATCTATATTTATTTCTATATATATATATAAATCAATTGTTGTTCGTTGGTAATGGAATCATCATACCCCGAGTTAGGTTTTTAAAAAAAAAATATTGACCGCGCCTACTTTTACGCCCACAATCTTGATTTATCTAAAATCTTTATATTCGCCAGATAATGAAGATATCGGTTTGAAAATTATTACACGAGATACTGTTGACTTTTCTCCAACCCTAGGGATTTATTTGGGGGCTAAGGACTTGACCACTCAAACTTCTAATCTATCTATATATATATCAAATAAAGTTGTGTTAATTGCTACGCTTATAACTCAAGATCCGCTGATCTGATTTTAACGATTCACACAAAATCGGAATTGTCTCTTGGAAGAAATAGATAAAATGCAAAAAAATCGCGTAAAAATGTGAAATTTTCATTTTGACTTTTGTGGTGTACAATAGTAATTTTTTATTTTGCACGATTTTTTCCATTTTGACTTACTATTTTGGAATGTACATTTGTAATTTTTTTTTTAATTGAATTCTAATATGATGTGTAGTTTTTTTGGGTAGTATAAAGCGACGACAATTATGGAGTGGCGGACCTAAATAGATGATGTCAAAATAATTTAACGTGGTCAAACCAAAGTTAAAGTATAATTACTTTGTTCAAAATTGCTAAAAAATCAAAAAAGAGCCTATAGCATTGCAAAAACTCTAAAATCGGGAAAAAGAAATAGAGAACATTTTTTCAATGGAATCAAATTTCAAAATAATAGCAAGGACCAAACTTCGTAAGGACCTTTAAACATTCGCTGTTAAAAACCTGCGAACAAGTTGAAGATTTTTTTTTTCAATTTGTTTATTGTTACAATGCTTATAACTCAAGAACGTTTTGACGGATTTTAGCAATTCATACAACTTCGGAATGAAATCTTGGGCAAACATGCCAATAAAAATATAAAAAAAAAAATCCTTTTGGCGTGAAATTTTTTCAGTTAAAAAACTATATAGAAGTGTACATTTTTTATTGTTTTGAATTCTGAATGAATAATATCAAAAATGAAATAGTACTCAATACGATGTTAAATAGCGATCTTTCATGTCTGAAATTGGAATTTAGCTTTCAACTCCAGGATCTATATCGTGCTTCAGATCGAAGATGCGAACACATTTAAAAAAAAAAAAAAAAAAAACGGCAGAACGTTATGGGGCTCATTTCAAAACGGGGACCTACCTACTTCTTTCACATGACAATAATACGTCCAATGAGAACTCAATATGCAAAATTCATTGGGACTGAAATCGCAAAAAGAAGAGGGAAAGGATTTCTATTCTTTCAGAAATTCTTCCTAAATTTTCACGATACCTTAAATCGCTTTTGCAGTTCATGATATTGGTCATAACCCCCGGATAAGGATACAATCCGATTTCAAGTATATCATACATTTTAACCATATTTTCATACTAATTTCGGCAAATGTTGGTAATTTGGGAAGAAACCATCCTTGAAAAAAATGATCACGTTTTGTATAACCATCATATGATTTAAGGAACCGGACATTTGTTTAATCGTCTTTAAATTATACCATGATAAAAGATATGGACATTATGGGGTCTCCAACGCGCAATTTCAATGACAAATACTACTTATTACTTTAAAAACAAGTAAAAAAATTAAGTTCGACCGGGCAGAACTATTATTATATCCACCTTAGGATAAAGGAAACATTTTTATATAAAATTATCTGAATTCAAGCGTGTTTCACTTTAAACTTCATGTACCAGAAAGACGGTTTGGTTAACTTAGTCAAAGTTAACTTATCAAAAAGCCATAAAGTAAATGAGGCCGTTATATGGGGCCATACCAAAAGGGGAACCTCTGTTGACAGTTTTATACTTCAAGGATTGTCATCTATCAAACCTTCTAAAATACCAAATTTGATACAATTATGTGCGTAAATGTGACTAGGATTATCAACATACCCAATATCGGTAGGTATCGTTATATGTGTTAGACAAATCCGAGGAGAAATGTGGCAAAAATCATCAAAATACCGAATTTCGAGAGATACCGTTATATGGGGACTATACCAAAACGTGGACCGATAGATCATTTTCAATACCAACCATCCTATACACAATACAAATTGTTCTGCTAAATTTTGATGCTCTACGTCAAATAATGTAGGCTATATCGTAATTTAAACAAAAAGACGTACAGACGGACAAATAGACTTAGAATTTTGTGCTGATTATGAATATACATATATATATTCTATGGGGTCTATGACGAACATTTATGGATGTTACAAATGGAATGAAAAAGTTTATATACCCTCCTTTCCAAGGTGGAGTATATAATAAGCATTAAAGACTAAAATTACGGGCCGGCAACGCGGACCGGGCCAGCTAGTTTATATTAAAATGTGTTCACCTTTATGAGCCAGATTTGTGAAATATTATTTGTGATATATTTTTAAAAAATTTGCATTAAAGACTAAAACTACGGGCCGGCAACGCGGACCGGGCCAGCCAGTTAAATATTATTTGTGGCTATACACCTAAGTCTGTTTTTACACGGTCTTTTTGTACACGGTTTTGATATAACACGGTTTGAAATTTGAATATTTTTAATTTTTTACACGATATTATTCCATTTAGCACGATTTTAAATTTTATGTACTTAAATTTTTTTGTCAAATTTAATTCTTGCGAAGTATGTTCATATCACAAAAAAGTATTTATGAAAGAAAAAAGTCTGAAACCAGTATCGATAGTTATTCTATTTTATTTTATTTTTTACCTTGAAAATTGAATAACCTATTCCTTTCGTTCACAACATAGTTTTTTAGTTCCTGAACTTGCCATACATTTAATTTATATTACTTTAAAGATTAGAGTACATATCTTTTTATCATTAATTACTATGCTTGTGAAAATAAGTATTATATATTTGATTTAATGAAATAAACATGAATTCTTGTTCTTAAAAATTTATGTTTTTCACTAATTTTAATAGGTTTTAGAGATTAGGAACAAATCACCCATTTTTGTATAAGATCAATGTCTTTTTTTACACGTTTTTTTTACACGGCTTCTTCTGGAACCAATCTACCGTGTAAAAACAGACTTAGGTGTATATCTACTACAATATTTATGAAGTTATAAATTTAGGAAATTTTTTTAGTATATAAGTACGCATCGTTTTACGTAGGAAAGAAAGTGATGTTGGTTACCTCTACTTATAACTCAAGAAAAGAATAAAATCTAAAAAATCGCGTAAAAATATACCAATCAAAATGTGAAAATATTTTTAATAAGTTTTTCACTTTTGTACTACATGATTTTTTTTTAATTTGACTTTTAATATTATATTGTACCATGGTACAATGAAACCAGAGTAGGGCACTGACACCAATCGATTTTAATTCTTTTTATTTGCCTGGCTTAACATGCCAAATGAATTTGTGCATGTGTGTGTTCTTTTCAGTCATATCAAAATTGTTTCAAAAATATTCAAATTCAATTGTAATCAAAATGTTTATTTTACCGTAAATATAGACAAAAATTACACTTTTTGTAGCGAAATAAATCTTTAGAGAAATATAGAATATAATTTTGAAAAGAACTGTGAGCCTTTCATTCTATTTTCGCATTTTTCTTGTTTAGATATTCAAAATTCTATGCAACAATTTGTTTTGTTTATTTGATAACTAGCATGTGCCCAGTCCACCTTCAAATTTTAGATTGTTCAGTCCAGTTCATCTTTGTACACAAAATCCACAATTTATTCATCGATTCTTGGAAAAAAAAATCCAAAACCAGGTCCTTCTCTCAACAGTATCAATCCAAGTCAAATGCCATTATTTATGCTCTATTCCTTTACCCATTTCCAAATTTAGTGCAAATTAGTATTAGTACTTTTGGTAAAAATATAGTACACATCTCCAAACCAAATCTAATACTCAAATACCAACAGCGACCTTAATATCAAATATTAGTATTTCAGCTCTGTAATTTCCCCCATTACTTAATATAGTACCTTTCGTACAATTATAACGCATACATTCAAAACCACAGCGATCCAAATACAAAATCTCCAACTGCAAGCGCTATCTGTTCACCCAATACTAAATCCAAATATAGTGTTAGTAGTGTTATCCAACAGGGACTCCAAAACAAACAACTTCAAAATTCCAAATTAAGTACATTTCGCACACTTAGTACAGATTTCCCAAACCTTCATATATTTTCCAGCCTTGATTCTCATACCGAATTTCATGTTTTTAGCTCTATTCGTTCACATAATACCAATGGTACCATTTTAGAACTTTTCGTAACCTTAAAGTTGGAATTTCCAAAAACTATTTGGTACATCTATCTTGCACTCCATCAGAGACTCTCATTCCAAATTTCAGAATTCCAGCTCTATCGGTTCACCATAATTCCAATTTGATACCATTTAGTATACATAAGTACAAACGCCCATAACAAACTGCAACCCAAATCCAAATTGTACCAAATTTAGTACCATTTAGTACACATAAGTATCCATTTCCAAGCTTCGTGCATACTTCAATACTACCTTCTAATCCCTATCCCAAATTTCAGGATTTCAGCTCTATCGGTTCACCCAAATCCAAATTTACAAAATTTAGTACTATTTAGTACACATAAGTATAAATATCCATAACGACCTACATCAAACAGTCCAATAGAAATCTTATTTTCATATTTCAGGATTCCAACTCTACCTGTTTACTCAAAATTTAAATTGTACCAAAAGTAGTACCATTTAATAGACATAAATACGAATTTTCAAATCTTCCTACATATCATACTCCTACACTCCCACAGTAACCCTTAAGAATTTGGGAATTAGGAGTCCACCCTATAGATTCGCCTAAGTACATATTGTACCAAATCTATGCATACCAAATCTCTAACAGTATGCATGTGGCTTATATCAAAACGTGGGCCTACTCCTTTTATATGACAATTCTAATTCCAATGTAAACTTAAAAATAAAATTCGTTGGAAGTGAAACACCGAATATCAAGGTATTGTAATATGCAGATTATGCAAAATAGTGGTCCGAATTGCCACAAAAGGATTTATCGAAAATTCTTCCGCAGTTTTCCAATTTTTCAAATCCGGTTTTTAACGAACTTCTAAAAAATTTACATTGAGTAACTTATATTACGAACACTGTAAACAAAAAATACCATCAGTGACGGAATGGGAAATCTATATTAGTAAAAGGGTAAAGTAATTGACTGACTGACTGATTGATTCATCAACGCCCAGAAGCTAAAATCTTGAAATTTTGGGTGAGGGTCACTCTTGGTCCGAAGGGATCAGATAAGGCTGGGGTTTTCAAAATTCATACTAGAACGGTACGAAAAGTATAGAAAGGTACTAAATATGGTACCCTTTGTATTTTAGAAATCAGTGTGTAAGTGTACGAAAAGTACAAAAATGTACTACATTTGCTACGATTTGAAATTCGGAATGTAAGGAGGTAGATCTGGGAAAAGTATTAAACGGTACTAAATTTGGTGCCATTTGTGTTTGTGTTTGTACTTATGTGCAGGAACAGTACTAAATGGTACAAAATTTGGTACAATCTCAATTTGGGTGAACCGATAGAGCTGGAATCCTAAAAATTGGGAAATTTTGGTAGTTTTGAAAATTTGTACTTATATGTACGAAATGGTATCAAACTTGCACAATTTAAAATTTTTGCTTAACCGCTAGAGTCGAAATTCCGAAACTTGAAAATAAGATTTCAATTGCATTGTAAGACTGAGAAATGTAATTTTGGTGACCCGGTAGATTTGGAAGACTGAAATTTGAAAATAAAATTTTTATTAGATCATAGATTTTAAAAATAGTTTTGTAAATTTGTACTATTGGGTACAATATGGTACTCAATTTTGTACAATTTGTATTTAGGTGCACCGATAGAGCAGGAATCCTGTAGGATTTGGCTTTGGAAGCTTTGAAAATTAGTACTATATATGGTATATATATGGTACCGAAAATCTGTAGGTACCGTTGTATGGGAGCAATACCTAAACTTGTGTATAGATTTGTACCAAATCTAGATCTTTTAGATTAAATATTGTGGATTTTATCGTGATTTCAACAGACAGACAGACGTACCCCGCTATTGTATCTCATTTCAATTTGTAGGATCTGGTGGATTTATTCTCGTTGCCAGAAAACGGAAAGATGTCAAAAGCTCGCTGTAATATCGTAGTGAGTGGCATTGGGTTATACCACTGTGTGCACCAACAAAAAATACTTATACTCGATGGGAGTTTTGATGCTTTAGTGTTGTAATCAGCTATCTATTTTGTTTCGCTAATGCAACTGAAAGGTGGTATTCATCAGGGTGTGGATAACGATCGCACAAACATTTATAACCTCTCACAAGCATAAGCATTGTATGAAAAACTCACGAACTTCGCTGCAAGCGTCGTCGATTCGATCATTCACAACCTTAGACCTTTGAAAACCCTTTTTATGTTGCAAATTACATACATTTCTTGAACTGGTAGAACGTGTTCAAAATTGAATTGTTTACTGCTTATTTATTCCGTACGTTATTGCTCATTAGAAGGGACCATAACTATTTTTTCCAATCGTCCAAGTCTAAGTAGGCACATGTCTATGTATATTTTTATTAAAAAATACATTTTTACTTCAACTATGACAAAACATAAAGATATAGATAAAAATGTGTAATTCTAAGTAAAGGAGAAAATAAAAAGAAGCGGAAGAGACAAATATAAAAGAACTAGCTAGTCCGGTCCTGGGTTATGGTATCTTTGTCTAATATTTTTAAACATAATAATAATAAGTTAGCAAAGGCTATAGTCGTGCGGGGCCGATTATGTGATACCCTACAACACTACAATATGTTAGAAGCTTTTGAAATTATGTCACGGAGATCTGCCCAGATATTACCCTTAGCATTTTGACCGGGGATTTTAATATTTTCCCACTCCGTCGTGCAGTTAGTTATTGTAGTCCATTTTATAGCTAAATATAATCCGATGGTCATAAAAATGCTAGAATTCTTCTCTGTCTCTAAATCTCCTCTCAGGCATGTCGATTGTCTTCAATTATGTGATCAGGAATTTTTTCTGTTTTTGGTTCATTTGTACCACTAAATATTTTGCGATCATCTCCAAAAGCAAGATGCCCCTCTGTATCTCCAAATTTAGACTCATCTATATGATTTGCTTGTCTACGATATTTGGCTGTATTCGTCAACGCCTTTTGCGTATTTCGGATATCGCCTGTAAGTAATGCTGGTATCTTTTTGCACAAAAGTAATGGCCCATTCTACCCGCTGTACCAAACTCTTACTTTATGCGAGATTTCGTGTTCTTTGGTTTCTAGTTGTGACCTTTAAAGCGGTTGCAAAATAAGGAACGTTTTTAATTGTTGGTCCATTTCAACCCCTAAATATATTGCGGACATCTATGAAAACAATAGGTCTAGTCCTTCTGAGTCTAACTGTACCCTTGTGAAAATTTTCGCGATGATCGGACGATAATTGCAATTTGTATATTATAACCCCAACCTGTGTTGTAAGATTAAAAAATATTACAAAATGTACATTGTATATATTTCGCTATATATATCCGATATATTTACTATCAGCATCTACGTAGCGGTCAGGATTGACCTGCCGTCTAATTGTGATTTCGCCGGGATTAAAAATATTCGCGGATTAATGGACATTACACCAATTAATATTACCCGATGACCAAAATTGGAAGGCTTCTGCCCAGCCCTAAGCTCTAGAAACATGCTAACTTCCGCTTCGATTGGTCTATAATTGCGACCTGTAGAGCAACTGCAAAATCAAGACATTTTTCAATTTTTGATCCATTTCTAACCCAACCATCTCATAAAACAACAGGCTTCTAAATTTCGTGAAGATCGGGCCATAATTGCCACCTGTAGAGTGATTGCAAATTAACATGGACAGATGGACGGACATACATAGCTAGATCGACTCACCATATATACTTTCCTATGTGACCCAAACAAACTTATAATACACCCAACATAAACATAAAATCACAACATAAACATATAAAAACAACATAAATCTGGCTCATGTAATAGTACGTTTTTATATATGAGGGTTAACCCACTGGATTTGGATATAAATTGTCATATCCATTACTTTTACTTCAAATAAATCCCCTCAAAATAGGTTAACCGTACAAAAACTTTTAACGTAAACATGGCATAAGTGGGATAATTTTTATTAAAAATAATGACTTGGCTAAGTAGAACTAAATACCTATGACAAAAATTGTAAAACATATACGATTTATAGTGTTTTAAAAACCTGAGAGTTATAAACCTAAACTTTCCATTCATATGAGCTGTAATTAGAAATCGTGCAATTTGATGGGTGCCATTTAGTTTTGTCCACGTTTTTAGCCAAATCGATTTGAAAATGTGGTCGAGACCTTCGAAATATGTAAAATCAGGAGGTACCTTTGTTTGAGTCCTACTTCGAAAATTTTCTGTGACCAAGACCCCGGAAATAGCCAAAACGTGGACAAATACTTACAATTTTTCTTTTTCTAAAAGCTCATATTATTATTAGTTTGGAAAATATGACATAAATATAAAACTTAAAACTCTATCACAAATATTGCGAAAGTTGAGGCCCTTTGTGTATGGTAGGGCTATATATAAAGGGCCATAAAATAGTTGGCCTGTACTCGAAAACTTGTATACCATTACGCAGACCGACATGACCAATATTTTGTACAAATGATTCTACTTGTAACCCCTAGGATTTAAAACTCTATTACAAATATTGCGAAATTTTAGAGAAAAATATTTGAAGCCCTTTGTGTATGGTTAGGGCTATATATAATGGACCCTAAAAAGTTTGGCCTGGGAACCCAAAACCCTTTTGGGATTTCGATCTAATAACAGAATACTATTCACTTAGAATTTCCCAAACCCAAATTGGGTGTTGCAACAATGTCATTATGACTTGCTATTTCTCATAGACCCCCCTAAAATAGTACCTGGGATTGGAATATCTTGAAGGTTTCAGAAAAATATATGAAAGGATATGAAATCTTATCTCACAAAATTTTCAATTCGATCTATAATTTTGTATAGTCCGCATATTGCAATTTATCTTTTTATTCGCCATTTTGCTGATTACAGCCGCAATGAATTTGAATTTCAAGTTCTCTCTGGGTGTAATATTGCTAAATAAAAGGAGTAGATCCACATTTTGATATGACCCCTACTCAGCTGTATCGGCTGTTTTTGGTTACAATTTAACATTGTATTGTGCGCTAATCTCATTTTCTTTAGCTTACATTCAGAGTTCAAACGAAAAAATGTTGACTGAAATAAGGCATGTCAAATTGAGAACATTTCATGCGATATTTAAAATTATGAAAAATTACAAAATATACATAACAAAAAAGCTTTTGGGGTATTCTTACACGAATTCTTTCTGCCAATGAAAAATTTCATTTTGACATTTGAAATGTGCAATCGTAATATTTTATATTGCATGATTTTTTCCATTTTGACTTACTATTTTCGAATGTATATTTGTAGTGTTTTTTTTTAATTCTAATGTGATTTGTTCTTGTTCGGACAAAACTGTTATTTATATATTTATATTTTATTTTACATGTTATTTATATATAATTTCAGAAAAGGATACAAAATAAAGAATTATTTTCACCATATAAAAGAAAGTTATGTTAGTTACTACCCTTATAACTCAAGAACGCCTTAACGGATTTCGACAATTCATACAATTTTGGAATTGTATCTGGGAAAAAAAGAAAAAAAAAAATGCGTGAAAATATGCCAATAAAATGTGAATGAAAAAATAATTTTAGACTATTTTTTCAATTTGACATACAATACTGAAGTGTACCTTTTTTGTATTGTTTTGAATTCTGAATGAATAATATTAAAAATGAAATCAGGGAAATATCGAATGTAAAGGGAATTTGACATTTACTATGAAAAGGATTTATATCCTTTCAGAAATTCCTTCAAAATTTTCAAAATACCTTAAGTCGCTTTTGCAGGTCATGATATGGGTCATAACCCCCATACAAGGGTACAACCCAATTTCAAGTATATTTTACATTTTAACAAGATCTTTCGTACTAATTTCGACAAATTTTGGTAATTTGAGAAGAAGCCATTCTTGCAAAAAATGATCACTTTTCGATTTAACCATCATATGATTAAAGCTATCTTAGGGGTCGTGGACACTTTTTAATTTTTACCCTTATTTGACATCCTTTTTTCTAAGGGTGTAGAAAATCTTTTCGCATAAAACTTTCATGTTTCGAAATACGACCCATCTTGGTCTTGACCACATTCATCAATTGATTTGGCTAAAAATTGTACGTAGGCTACCCTGGCTTAGAGAATCATCTTATATAAAATTGTCCACATAGGCATTTATTTAAGTATAATCCCCACATGTGAAGATGAATGAAAAATGAAAAGAAGTAATACTCTTTTGAATTTGTAACCCCCAAGAGAATATCCGTTAAAACGTAGATTTGGGATGTACGTCTATATGAAATAAACTCCGAAATGTCAAACTGAGACTCATACAAAAATTGAGCTGAGTTTTCACATGGGGCTATTAAAAATGTTCTTTATCATATAGGATTTTGACACTCAAATTAAAGTCTATGGTTGAAAAATAAGATCCGGCTATTCAAATATCTAAAACCGATTCCATTATACTGTTATAATCTTGTGTTTGGTTACAATTGTGAAAGGTGCATTTAATGATATCTCTAAGGACACTTGACCTGATGGAACTGCTAAAATTATTTCAGCCAGATTAAACGCATTTTTTATTTAGTTTACAGAATTTTCTAGTAGTCCAACGTATCACTATAGACCAGAGCTGAGAAAATTAGTATAAAGAGATTGTTTTAGAGAAAATTAAAATAGCTTTTTTCATTATAATTTTCAAGGTATTTCAAATTTAAAAAAAATTAAATGCATGGTACATATTATTTTTTCGTGTTGCGGATTGTAACTTAGAACTGACTTTAAATCTTGTCCGCAGATATTCTTCTCTGGTTTTAATAATAATTTTTTATGCAAACTTAAACATAATATTTTTTTTAAATTTAATTTCCTTTGGATTATAAATAAAATAAACACATAGGTATAAAGATTGTGCTTGAATACACAGTATTGAAAATGTCCTTTAAACATTTTAGAATCAAAATATAAATTGATTATTCAGTCGATTTAATAAGATTTACACTTCAGATGCTTGAGTAAAAATGCAGTTTTTTGAAATTTGGCTAAAATGACATTTGCAAAATATAGAAAACTAGCTGAACCCGGTGCGCTTCGCTACACCTTTTGATTTTATATGCATTCAAAATTGTATTTACGAATATATGTTGGTTAAAAAAAAAACAAATTTAAAAATTAAAAAAAAATTGTTGCACTACTTTAATGCGTAAATAACGAAAACCATTAGAAAAGCAGTAACATGACATACATACACGAAGGGTTTGTCCTTCGGATTTATTTATTTCATAGCAAATACCAAGCATGCAGTAAACTGCAATATTTTAAAGTTGAGTGGAATTTCTATTGCAATTAGTGAATTCGAGATAGCAACATACTTCGCCGTAATAAGCGTATTTCAAATTAATTGTTGTGTCAATGGTTCTTATTAAAATCATGTCCCAATCTGATTTAATCCGATTTAAATATAATTAAAAAAAATACTTTTACACCAAATTCCGCCACACATTCTGAATTTCATTGGTATCGGTTGTATATATCATGTTTGGTGCATAACATGTATGATTTCAATATAATTTGGCAATTTTTTCTGGTGCCACATTTTGTCTCTCTCGCTTTGGGTGCATCAAATATGTGAAATCGGCTGAGTATATATATGGGAGCTATAAACAAATCTGAGCGTATTTGAATATAATTTGTCAAATTTATTTTTGTACCAAATTTAGCCACTCATGCCGAATTTCATTGGAGTCGGAAATACGTATCGTGTTTTGTACATCAAATATGTGTAATCGGCGGAAAATATATATGGGAGCTATATCCAAATCTGAACCGATTTTAATATAAATTGACTAATTTATTTTCTAATCAAAATCCCGTTACATATTCCAAATTTCTTTGGAATCGAACATATATATCGTGTATGGTGCATAAAATACATAAAATCGGTCGAAAATATATATGAGAGCTATATCCAAATCTGAACCGATTTTAGTATAATTTGACAAATGTATATTTGTTTTAATTTCCGCTACACATTCCAAATTTCATTTAAATTAGAGATACATAGCGTGTTTGGTGCGTCAAATACATGAAATCGGCCGAAAATATATATGGGAGCTATATCCAAATCTGAACCGATTTCAATATAATTTGGGAAATCAATTTCTTAGATAAAATCGATCACACGTTTCAATTTCATTTCAAATTGGGGATACATAGCGTGTTTGGTGCATCAAATTCGTGAAATCGGCCGAGAATATATATGGGAGCTATATCCAAATCTGAACCGATTTCAATATAATTTGACAAATTTATTTTCGGATCAAATCCCGTCACACATTCCAAATTTAATTGAAATCGAACATTCATATTGTGTTTGAGGCATCAAATGAACGAAATCGGTCGAAAATATATATGGGAGCTATATCCAAATCTGAACCGATTACAATATAATTTCGCAAACTTATTTTTGTTCCAAATTCCGTTACGTATTCCAAATTTGGAGACTGTATCTTTAACCAATCAATAGATATGTGCATATAAAATCTAAATTTTTGGGAGGTACCTCCGATTCTGATGCTATATCTCCAGTTTCAAGTGGAAATTCCAAAATGTATATAGCCTATGTTACTTTCAGGCGATGTTGCAGTATATATGGAACTTTTCAGGAAAATCTATTCAGCGGTTTTCGAGTCCATAAATTACAAACAAACAAACAAACATGCAAACATTTTCCTCTTTTATAGATATAGATTAAAGGGACAATGTGGACACATTAAGATTGACACAATGTTGCAACAATAAGTGTTAAAATCAGAAATTTAATAGATATAAAAGAGAATAACAGCAGACATCCATCATAGATTTATGTATATTTAATATTTCTTTAATTTACTTTATCTTTATTTTTTATTTTTATTTATTTATTTATTTATTTTTTTGAATATTTTGGTGGTTTTTATGTTTTCCAAACATAAAACAACTAAAATATTCAAAAAAAAAAAATAAATAAATAAATAAAAAACATATATATAAAAGACAGTTGTGTTAGTTACTGCGCTTATTATCAAGAACCGCAGATCTGTTTTTAACTATTCAGACAAATTTGGAATTGTCTCTTGGCGGAAAAGGATAAAATCCAAAAATGCGCAAAATGTTAAATTTGAAAATTTTCATTTTGACTTTTGAAATGTACAATAGTAGTGTTTTCTTTGGCATGATTTTTGCTATGTTGACTTACTATTTTCGAATGTAAATTTTTATACCCTCAACCATACATATTATGGTGGGTATATTAAGTTCGTCATTCCGTTTGTAACTCATCGAAATAATCATCTTAGACCCAACAAAGTATATATATTCTTGATCAGCGTAAAATTCTAAGACGATTTAGCCCTGTCCGTCCGTCCGTCTGTCCGTATGTTGTAATCACGCTACAGTCAAAACGAATTTAGATAGAAAGCTAAAGTTTTGCACAGATCCCTCTTTTGTCTGCAGGCAGGGCCAGTTCGAAGATGGGCTATATCGGTCCACGATATCGTATAGCCCCCATATAACGGTACTCCCCGATATTCGGTATTTTGATAATTTTAGCCACATTTTGCAATGGAATAGTCTGAATTTCCATACAAGGAGTTCCTTGTGAGTACTTTATCCCTTGAAATAGAATTACCTATATAGGTCCACGATATCGTATAGCCTTCATATAACGGTAGCCCCCGATATTCGGTATTTTGATGATTTTAGCCACATTTTTCAACGGAATTGTCTGAAATTCTACACAAGGAGTTCTTTTTGAGCACTTCAGCCTCTGAAAGGGAATTGTCTATATAGGTCCACAATATCGTATATCCCCCATATATCGGCACCTTCCGATATTAGGTATTTTAAAGATTTTAACAGAACTTTTAATTGATTTTTTTTTGAAAATGCCCTAATTCTTTTCAAATGGTGGAGGGTATTCAGAGTTCGGCCCGGCCAAACTTACTGCTTTTTTACTTGTTTTTTTTTTTTTTTTTTGATTTCTAATATGATGTGCAGTCTTTTTGGGGAATATTGTTATATGAGATTTTATGTATTTATTGGATAAGTGGAACTATTCGAATAATATCATTTCAGATGATAATAAGCTATTATTCGAAAAAATCAATATTTTACCATCGGTTTTTCAATTGAATTAACATTATTTAGTTGACTCGATTTCTTGAAAACGGAAATTGCAGTTACATTGAATTGTAGTACGGGTTACAATGAATTATAGTACCGAATTATGAGGTGGCGAAACTGAATGTATGATGTCGAAATAATCTAACAAGGTCACAAAAAAATTAATGGATAACTACTTTTTTAAAATCGCTAAAAACGCACGAAAAAAGAAGCTCAAAAAAAGAATCTCATTGCAAAAATTCAAAATTCGCGGAAAAATCGAGAAAATTGTTTCAATTGAACTTCGTAAAGACCTTTAAACATTTGCTCTAAAAAATAAGCGAACAAGTTGAAGACTTTTTTCTATTTTCAATTTGTTCTTCCCTTTCGGTCAACTTAATATAGTGTAAGATTTTTTTCAGTTTGGCTTATCATATTGAATTCAATCGTTTCTTGTGAACAAAATAATGAATTGTTTTCACCATATAAAGGAAAGTACTTTCTACGCTTATAACGCAAGAACGGCTTGACGGATTTTAACAATTCATACGTGGCGTGAATTTTTTTCAATTTTACATAATAAATTGATTTTTTTGTTTTGAATTCTGAATGAATAATATTAAAAACGAAATGAGTGACAAATACGATACTGAATGGCGATATTTCATGTATAAAACTGGCACCTAGCTTTCGACTCCGGGACATACATGAAATACCGAATAAAAATAGCAGAGCAAATTATGAATTATATGGGCTCCACACCCAATCCCAATGAGCTGCCTTCCGACGGATAGGTTCAATTTCGCGTAAACATTATTTATCCCTTTTCTATTCTTTCCTCCGAAATTGTAGTTTGTATTGTCTGCACAAAATCCCACAATTTTCTTATTCAAATCATTGCAAGATAATACTTCTTTCAAATAATCCACAATTATATCAGATGATTCGCCTGGCTGCTTTTGAAACTCTAAAATCCTGACTCTCACGCCTTCGTATGGTACAAAATAGCGAACTAAAACAGGGAATAATTTTATTGAGCCATGATTGGAAGCATCGGTTAATAAAGATATGCAGTGGGCTTCGTGAAGGTGTTCTTTCAATTCGTCCATCGCCATAGGTGCCAGCACATTTACAACTATAGCTTGTTATTTTGTACGAGCACATCTAAATTTTTGCTCAAAACATGTTTGTATTAGATTTGAAGCACAGTCATTCGAACGAAAACTGTGGTTTTCTTGCACTGTGTGGTACGCCCACGCACCCTCCGCTGCAGCTATATCCAAGTCTTTGGAAGTTGCCAAATTTGTTCTTTTAAAAAAAGAAAGCATTGACGAGCTTGAAGCGGCAGCTTGATCAGAAAGCTTGTGTTTTTCCGATTTTAAATGCTTCTCAATATCACTGGCACCACCATGTCCAACACTAAAATCAGTACGACATTTTTCACACGTAACGTCTGATTCACCACTTCTTTGTTTTATAAATGGATACTTATTTTGCAAAGAAATGTTAAAAGTACACTTGCGTTTAGGCATTATTGTAATGTTACAATCACTAACATTGAAAATAAATTGTTAGACTTTGCTCGCCTTCTCCGACTCCGCGATGAAAAGATACCAGAACAATTTAGAGCGTCTATGCTTAGGGTACTGACAGAGTGACAGAAACTTTTTCTGTTTTTATAAGCATTTTTAATTTGCTGATTTCCCTTGTTATGCTGGAGTTAATGTCAACGCCGTCGACGACGCCGAAAAAGTTGAAACAGATTGAACTTTTTCGGCGTCGAATTTCTTACGGCGTTAAGACTAACTGCTCTCATAAAATTTCATACGATTCAATTTTTTTGACATTTGACGCCGTCGACGACGTCGACATTAACTCCAGCATTAGCATTACAAAATCTTTCGAGTTAATTTTAATGTTAATGTTGCTTGAAAAAAACTATGCAAATAAATTATATGTTCACGGGGAAAAAATAACTCATGTATTTTTCATCAATATCAATATCCAGTATTTTCGAAAGCGGGACATTTTTGCTCTCGCTGGGGACAGCGGGACAGATAACCTCAAAGCGGGACGTATGGTCACGTTAGTCATAACCCCGGATAAGAGTGCACCCGATATCAAGTATATTTTAGATTTTAACCATAGTTTGCATGCAAATTTCGATAAATGTTGGTTATTTGAGAAGAAACCATCCTAGTAAAAAATTATCACTTATTGGTAAAACCATCATATGATTGTAGCTATTTTGGTCTTTTTTTATACCCTCAGTCAGTCAGTCAAACCGTGCCTAGTCGATATAACGGTTTTAGGTCTCCTTGGACCAAATCCGTTTCAGAACATTTGGAGTCGATCTAGCGATGTCCGTCCGTTCGTCTGTCTGGTTGGCTGGTGCGCACCATAACTCTCGAAGGGAGTATCCGATTTGGTCCAAACTTGGTACATCGTAATATTTTTGCCAAACTTAGATCGAGTTCGGAGATGGGCAATATTGATCACTCCTTCTGGTACCCCTCCCCACAAATGGTCGAAATTTGCATAAAAAGTATTTCGTGCACACAAAGGGAAGCAATAATCTAATTTTGCTCTAATTTTGCAAATGATAATATTTGCGTCTGTTCTAGGTCTCGTGCCAAAATGGATAATATTGGTCCACTCCATCAAGTGCCTCTTCCACAAAGGGTGAAAATTTTGAATAATTTTAACTCTTATAAATATGATGTAAGAGTCCGATTGTCTCCTAATTTCACAAATCCTACTATTTTTATGAGGCCAAGATCTGGCATTAAGACGGAATATATTCGGTGCTTCAAATTTTTAGCCAAATCGATTGGAAATTTGTTAGCAATTCTTGAAATCAAGAGGAACCTTTAAACATTAAATATTTTCCTCGAAGTAGTTTTCTACCTCCTTAGAAACTAAATAACTATATATATAGGTATACTAACTGAACCCGGTGCGCTTCGCTACCCCTTTTGATTTTATATGCATTCAAAATTTTATTTACGAATATATGTTGGTTAAAAAAAAAAAACAAATTTAAAAATTAAAAAAAAAAAATATTGCACTACTTTAATGCGTAAATAACCAAAACCATTAGAAAAGCAGTAACATGACATACATACACGAAGGGTTTGTCCTTCGGATTTATTTATTTCATAGCAAATACCAAGAGTGCAGTGAACTGCAATCTTTTGAAGTTGAGTGGCATTTCTATTGCAAATAGTGAATTCGAGATAGCAACATACTTCGCCGTAATAAGCGTATTTCAAATTAATTGTTGTGTTGTTTTTTAGTGTTAGCCTAAGGCGTTATGGGTCAATAGTTCTTATTAAAATCATATCCCAATCTGATCCGATTTAAATATAATTTAAAAAAATACTTCTACAAATTCCGCCACACCTTTCATGTTTCATTGAAATTGGTGTGTCAAATATGTGAAATCGGCCGAGAATATATATATAGGAGCTATATCCAAATCTTAACTAATTTCCAATTATTTTGTCACATTTATTATTGTAACCAAATTCCGCCACACATTCTGAATTTCATTGGTATCGGTCATATATATCATGTTTGGTGCATAGCATGTATGAAATCGGCCGAAATATATATGTTAGCTATACCCAAACCTCAACTGATTTCAATATAATTGGCAATTTTTTCTGGTGCCAGATTTTATCTCTCTCGCTTTGGGTGCATCAAATATCTGAAATCGGCTGAGTATATATATGGGAGCTATAATCAAATCTCAGCTTATTTAAATATAATTTGTCGAATTTATTTTTGTACCAAATTTAGCCACTCATGCCGAATTTCATTGGAATCGGAAATACGTATCGTGTTTTGTGCATCAAATACGTGAAATCGGTCGAAAATATATATGGGAGCTATATCCAAATCTGAACCGATTTCAATATAGTTTAGGAAATCAATTTTTTAGATAAAATCTATCACACGTTTCAATTTCATTTTAAATTGGGGATACATAGCGTGTTTTTTGCATCAAATGCTTATAATCGGCCGAAAATATATATGGGAGCTATATCTGAATCTGAACCGATATATATATATATATATATATATATATTATGTATATACTTTTTTAATTTTTCACAATTTTAAATATTACATTATTCTGAATGTAAGATACAAAATGAGATTAGTGCACAATACGCTGTTAAATGGTAATATGTCCAAACAAATTAAAATATGACATACAAATCTGTATAGGGGTCATATAAAAACAGGGATCTAATCCTTTCATTTGGCATTAATACGCCCAATGAGAACTCGAAATTCATTGGAACTGCAATCAATATAATGCCGAATAAAAATAGGAACTCATTTTGCGGACTACAAATTGGTACATCGAATCGAAAATTTAATAAGAAAATAAATTATATGCTCCGAAAAATTTTACTGAAACCTTAAAGTTATTTAAATCGTAGGTACCATTAAACGAGAGTGTATGCGCAATAGCGAGTAATGGCATTGTGAAACACACAATACGGGCGTTGGAAAATTCTAAGTGAATAGTTTTCGATTAGTAGATCAAAATCATGAAAGGTTTAAGGGTTCCCAGGTCGAACTTTTTAAGGTACATTATATACCCCAAACCATATACAAAGGGCCTCAAATATGTTTTCTCTAAACTTCGCAAAATTTGCGATAGAAAAGAGAAAATTCGAAAAAATTCTTAAATCCGAAAAAAAATCGAGAAAATTTTTTCAATGGCATCGAATTTCAAAATGATAGCCAATTCGGAATGGTCTCTTGACAGAAAAGGATAAAATTCAAAAAACATCACGTAAAAAATTTTTATTTTTTTAATTGGAAAAATATTGGAAAATAAATTAGAGCACAATACGATGTTAAATACTGATCTTTCCTGAAAAGAATTAACATCTCGGGACTTACATCGCTCTTCTGGTGTAAGACGCGAACTCCTAAACCTTCTTCTTTCATATGGTAAAAGTCCGTCTAATGAGGAATAAAAATGCAAAATTCTTTGGGACGGATGTAAATGAATTTCTGAATATAAAGGGTCACTGCAATATCAAGACTAAACAAAATAGTTGATCAAATTGGAACTTTAGTTGGAAAAGTATTTATATCCTCCTGAGAATACTTCCACAACCTTCAATATACTTTAAATCGCTGGTACCAGTATACGGACTATGCGTAATATGGAGTAATTGTACTGTGCAAGAGCCAATATAGCGGTTGGTAAATTCTAAATGAATAGTATTCGGTTAGTAAATCAAAATCCCTAACGGGGTTTACTTTCCCAGGCCAAACTTTTTTATATAGCCTTATTCATACCATTATATAGCCTTATTTTTCATATTAGCATAATTCAATGATGATCAAACAAATGTTTGGTCACGTGCTACTTTCTTATATTCGTAATTTTTTCATGTTTCTGCCGCTATTTCCGACTGAATGAGTCTCAGTTTCACATTTTGGAGTTTATTTCATATGCACGTACATCCCAAATCTACATTTCCATCCAATATTTTTTGGGTGTAACAAATTTAATAGAATACAAAATTTTCTATACTGACCACACATTGGGTTGATAATGCCTTGGTGGACAATTATCTGTAAGATGGTTCTCTACCCCAGAGTAGCCTAAATACAATTTTTAGCCAAATCAATTGATGAATGTGGTCAAGACCAAAATGGTAAAATTAGGAACGTAAAGTCATTTCAAATAAGCATTTCAAATTTCACTTCACATATGTTTGCATGACTTTACCTTCTTCATTCTACAATGGGCCCTACTCTGAAAATTTTAAATTGTATGCGAAGAGATTTTCTACCCCCTTAGAAAAAAATATTCCAAATGAGGGCCAAAACCCCGAAAATAGCTTAAATTATGATGGTTATACCAAAACCTAATAATATTTTGCAAGGATGGTTTCTTCTTAAATTACCAAAATTAGCCGAAATTAGTATGAAGAATATATACTTGAAATTCGGGTGAACCCTTATCCTGGGGTTATGACCCATATGATGTCCTGCAAAAGCGATTTAAGGTATCTTGAAAGTCTAGAAAGAAATCCATTTCTGACTAAATGTCCACTCCACTCTACTATTTTGCATCCTTTATATTCCGTATTTCACTGATTGCAGTCCCAATGAATTTTGCATTTTGAGTTCTCATTGGACGGATTATTGTCATGTGAAAGAAGTAGGTCCATGTTTTGAAATGAGTCCCATAACGCTTTGTCGGTCAATGTTGTTTTTGAAAATATGTTCGCATCTTCCAGCTGAAGCGCGATGTAGGTCCTGAAATTGAAAGCTAAATACCACTTTTAGACATGAGCGATCGACATTCACATTATTATTATTATTATTATTATTATTATTATTATTATTATTATTATTATTATTATTATTATTATTATTATTATTATTATTATTATTATTATTATTATTATTATTATTATTATTATTATTATTATTATTATTATTATTATTATTATTATTATTATTATTATTATTATTATTATTATTATTATTATTATTATTATTATTATTATTATTATTATTATTATTATTATTATTATTATTATTATTATTATTATTATTATTATTATTATTATTATTATTATTATTATTATTATTATTATTATTATTATTATTATTATTATTATTATTATTATTATTATTATTATTATTATTATTATTATTATTATTATTATTATTATTATTACTTCTTTTCCGAAATTATATGAACTGTTAAAGTCTGTCAAGCTGTTCTTGCGTTTTAAGCGTAGTAATTAACATTACTTTCTTTTTTATGGTGGAAATAATTCTTTATTTTGTATACCCTTCTGAATACTTAAATTTATAAATAGCATTTTTGTCCGTTGTCGTTTTATACTACCGTAAAAAGACTACACATCATATTAATTTTCAAAAACAAGAAAAAAATCGAAAAGAATAAAATACTACAAATGTACATTTGAAAATAGTAAGTCAAAATGAAAAAAAAAAAAACAAGTCAAAAAGCAGTAAGTTCGGCCGGGCCGAACTTTGAATACCCTCCACCATTTGGAACGAATTAGAAAATTTTCAAAAAAATAAAATCCAATAAAAATTCTTTTAAAATCTTTAAAATATCTAATATAGGAAGGTGCCGATATATGGGGAGATATACGATATTGTGGACCTATAAAGACAAATCTATGTCTGCGTGTAAAGTACTCACAAGGAACTCCGTGTGTGGATTTTCAGACAATACGATTGGAAAATGTGGCTAAAATCATCAAAATACCGAATATCGCGGGGTACCGTTATATGGGAGCTATACGTTATCGTTAACCTATATAGAGAATTCTCTGTCGGTGGGTAAAGTGCTCACAAAGAACCCCTTGTGTACAAAGAACCCCTTGTGTACAAAGAACCCCTTGTGACCATTCCGTTGAAAAATATGGCTAAAAACATCAAAATACCGAATATCGGGGGTACCGTTATATGAGGGCTATACAATATCGTGGATCTATATACATAATTCTCTGCCGAGGTATAAAGTACCCACAAGGAACTCCTTGTGTGGATTTTCAGACAATTCAGATGAAAAATGTGGGTCAAATCATAAAATACCGAATATCGGGAGGTACCGTTATATGGGGGATATACGATATCGTGGACCTGTATAGACAATTCTCTCTCAGGGGGTGAAGTACTCACAAGAACTACTTGTGTTGATTTTAAGACAATTCCATTGAAAAGCGCGGCTAACATCATCAAAATACCGAATATCGGAGGTTACAGTTATATGGGGGATATACGATATCGTGGACCTATATAGACACTTCATTTTGAGGAGGTAAAATGCCCACAAGGGACTCCTTTTGTGGATTTTCCGTTATATGGGGGCTATACGATATTGTGGACCTATATAAACAATTTTCTCTGCCGAGGTATAAAGTACCCACAAGGAACTCCTTGTGTGGATTTTCAGAAAATTCCGTTCAAAAATGTGGGTAAAATCTTCAAAATGCCGAATATCGGGGGGTACCGTTATATGGGGGCTATACGATATTGTGGACCTATATAAAAAATTCTCTGCCGAGGTATAAAGTACCCACAAGGAACTCCTTGTGTGGATTTTCAGACAATTCCGTTGAAAAATGTGGGTAAAATCATCAAAATACCGAATAGCATGGGGGCTATACGATTATATGGGGGCTATACGGTATCGTGGACCTATATGGACAATTCTCAACCGAGGTATAAAGTACCCACAAGGAACTCCTTGTGTGGACTTTCAGACAATTCCGTTGAAAAATGTGGGTAAAATCATCAAAATACCGAATATCGGGGGGTACCGTTATATGGGGGCTATACGATATCGTGGACCGATATAGCCCATCTTCGAACTTGACCTGCCTGCAGACAAAAGAGAGATCTGTGCAAAATTTTAGCTTCCTATCTTAATTCGTTTAGACTGTAGCGTGATTACAACAGACGGACAGACGGACGGACAGGGCTAAATCGTCTTAGAATTTTACGCTGATCAAGAATATATATACTTTGTTGGGTCTAAAATGATTATTTCGATGAGTTACAAACGGAATGACAAACTTAATATGCCCTCCATACCTTTTTTGGTGGAGGGTATAAAAATTATGCAATATAAAACTTTACTATTGTACATTTTGAAAGTCAAGTGAAAATGTTCAATTTTCACATTTTTCCGCGATTTGTTTGGATGTTATCCTTTTCTGCCAAGAGTAAACACAGATATTATCTGAATCGTTAAAATCAGCGTAGTAAGTAACTCAACTTTATTTTATATATAGATGTATAGATAGATTAAAAAGTAGGCGTGGTCAGTTCCTCAGCCCCCAAACAAATACTTAGGATGGGAGCGAAAGTCAACAGTATCTCGTGTAATAATTTTTAAACCAATATCTTCATTATTTGGGAAATATAAGAATTTTTAATATATATAAATATATATATATATATATATATATATATATATATATTTATATTTATTTATATTTATTTATATTTATTTATATATATATATATATATATATATATATATATATATATATATATATATATATATATATATATATATATATATATTTATATTTATTTATATTTATTTATATTTATTTATATATATATATATATATATATATTTATATATATATGGAATGATTTGCAATCATTTTTGTACAAACGTTTGTCATTCGATTAATCTAAAATTGTTATATTTCCCAAATAATGAAGATATTGGTTGAAAAATTATTACACGAGATACTGTTGACTTTCGCTCCCATCCTAAGTATTTGTTTGGGGGCTGAGGAACTGACCACGCCTACTTTTTAATCTATCTATACATCTATATATACAAGAAAGTAGAGTTACTTACTTCGCTGATGTTAACGATTCAGATAAATTCGGTGTTTACTCTTGGCAGAAAAGGATAAAATCCAAAAAAATCGCGGAAAAATGTGAAAATTGAACATTTTCACTTGACTTTCAAAATGTACAATAGTAAAGTTTTATATTGCATAATTTTTTTTTTTCCTTTTTGACTTACTATTTTCAAATGTACATTTGTAGTATTTTATTCTTTTCGAGTTTTTTCTTGTTTTTGAAAATTAATATGATGTGTAGTCTTTTTACGGTAGTATAAAACGACAACGGACAAAAATGCTATTTATAAATTTAAGTTTTCAGAAGGGTATACAAAATAAAGAATTATTTCTACCATAAAAAAGAAAGTAATGTTAATTACTACGCTTAAAACGCAAGAACAGCTTGACAGACTTTAACAGTTCATATAATTTCGGAAAAGAAGTAATAATAATAATAATAATAATAATAATAATAATAATAATAATAATAATAATAATAATAATAATAATAATAATAATAATAATAATAATAATAATAATAATAATAATAATAATAATAATAATAATAATAATAATAATAATAATAATAATAATAATAATACTAATAATAATAATAATAATAATAATAATAATAATAATAATAATAACAATAACAATAATAATAAAAATAACAATAATAATAATAATAATATAATAATAATAATAATAATAATAATAATAATAATAATAATAATAATAATAATATAATAATAATATAATAATAATAATAATAATAATAATAATAATAATAATAATAATAATAATAATAATAATAATAATAATATAATAATAATAATAATAATAATAATAATAATAATAATAATAATAATAATAATAATAATAATAATAATAATAATAATAATAATAATAATAATAATAATAATAATAATAATAATAATAATAATAATATAATAATAATAATAATATAATAATAATAATAATAATAATAATAATAATAATAATAATAATAATAATAATAATAATAATAATAATAATAATAATAATAATAATAATAATAATAATAATAATAATAATAATAATAATAATAATAATAATAATAATAATAATAATAATAATAATAATATAATAATAATAATAATAATAATAATAATAATAATAATAATAATAATAATAATAATAATAATAATAATAATAATAATAATATGGGTCATAACCCCAGGATAAGGGTTCACCCGAATTTCAAGTACATATTCTTCATACTAATTTCGGCAAATTTTGGTAATTTAAGAAGAAACCATCCTTGCAAAATATTATTAGGTTTTGGTATAACCATCATAATTTAAGCTATTTTCGGGGTTTTGGCCACTTTTTTGGCCCTCATTTGGAATATTTTTTTCTAAGGGGGTAGAAAATCTCTTTGCATGCAATTTAAAATTTTCAGAGTAGGGCCCATGGTAGAATGAAGAAGGTAAAGTCATGCAAACATATGTGAAGTGAAATTTGAAATGCTTATTTGAAATGACTTTACGTTCCTAATTTTACCATTTTGGTCTTGACCACATTCATCAATTGATTTGGCTAAAAATTGTAGTTAGGCTACTCTGGGGTAGAGAACCATCTTACAGATAATTGTCCACCAAGGCATTATCAACCCAATGTGTGGTCAGTATAGAAAATTTTGTATTCTATTAAATTTGTTACACCCAAAAAATATTGGATGGAAATGTAGATTTGGGATGTACGTGCATATGAAATAAACTCCAAAATGTGAAACTGAGACTCATTCAGTCGGAAATAGCGGCAGAAACATGAAAAAATTACGAATATAAGAAAGTAGCACGTGACCAAACATTTGTTTGATCATCATTGAATTATGCTAATATGAAAAATAAGGCTATATAATGGTATGAATAAGGCTATATAAAAAAGTTTGGCCTGGGAAAGTAAACCCCGTTAGGGATTTTGATTTACTAACCGAATACTATTCATTTAGAATTTACCAACCGCTATATTGGCTCTTGCACAGTACAATTACTCTCTATTACGCATAGTCCGTATACTGGTACCAGCGATTTAAAGTATATTGAAGGTTGTGGAAGTATTCTCAGGAGGATATAAATACTTTTCCAACTAAAGTTCCAATTTGATCTACTATTTTGTTTAGTCTTGATATTGCAGTGACCCTTTATATTCAGAAATTCTTTTACATCCGTCCCAAAGAATTTTGCATTTTTATTCCTCATTAGACGGACTTTTGCCATATGAAAGAAGAAGGTTTAGGAGTTCGCGTCTTACACCAGAAGAGCGATGTAAGTCCTGAGATGTTAATTCTTTTCAGGAAAGATCAGTATTTAACATCGTATTGTGCTCTAATTTATTTTCCAATATTTTTCCAATTAAAAAAATAAAAATTTTTTACGTGATGTTTTTTGAATTTTATCCTTTTCTGTCAAGAGACCATTCCGAATTGGCTATCATTTTGAAATTCGATGCAATTGAAAAAATTTTCTCGATTTTTTTTCGGATTTAAGAATTTTTTCGAATTTTCTCTTTTCTATCGCAAATTTTGCGAAGTTTAGAGAAAACATATTTGAGGCCCTTTGTATATGGTTTGGGGTATATAATGTACCTTAAAAAGTTCGACCTGGGAACCCTTAAACCTTTCATGATTTTGATCTACTAATCGAAAACTATTCACTTAGAATTTTCCAACGCCCGTATTGTGTGTTTCACAATGCCATTATTCGCTATTGCGCATACACTCTCGTTTAATGGTACCTACGATTTAAATAACTTTAAGGTTTCAGTAAAATTTTTCGGAGCATATAATTTATTTTCTTATTAAATTTTCGATTCGATGTACCAATTTGTAGTCCGCAAAATGAATTCCTATTTTTATTCGGCATTATATTGATTGCATTATATTGATTGCAATGAATTTGAATTTCGAGTTCTCATTGGGCGTATTAATGCCAAATGAAAGGATTAGATCCCTGTTTTTATATGACCCCTATACAGATTTGTCGGTCATATTTTAATTTGTTTGGACATATTACCATTTAACATCGTATTGTGCACTAATCTCATTTTGTATCTTACATTCAGAATTCAAACAAAAAATTTAAATCTCAACAAAGCATGTCAAATTGAAAAAAATAATGCAATATTTAAAATTGTGAAAAATTAAAAAAGTATATACATAAAAAATTAACTCACATTTTTATTGGTGTATTTTTACGCTATATTTTGAATTTTATCCTTTTCAGGCCAAGAGACCATTCCAAAAAAGTGTATATAATATATATATATATATATAATAGAGCACATTTATTAAACAGAATACATCAACTGTTTATAATAGTTCTCTACCAAAGTAGCCTAAACACACATTTTAAGCCATATCGCTTCGAAAATATAACCAATACCCTCGAAATAGTTAAATAGTTAGTTATTTCAAATAATGTTTTGTTCTTTCTAAAATCTCAAATAACCAATATTTAAGAAACCAAAAAAATTGCTATATCACAATGCAGACCAACCTGAAGCACATTTTTATAAATGATTCTTTATGTAACCCATAGGACTGAATCAAATTGAAAACTATATCTTAAATTTTGCGGAGTAAATGTTCGTTGGTAATGGAATCAGTTGAGAGCGGCTGGACCGATTTGCATAACTTTTTGTACAAACGTTCGTCATGCCCTAAGTTAGGTTTTTAAAGAAAAAAATATTGACCACACCTACTCTTACACTCACTATTTTGATTTATCTAAAATCTTTATATTTGCCAGATAATAAATATATCGATTTGGAAATTATTACACGAGATACTGTTGACTTTCCCTCCAACCCTAGGGATTTATTTGGGGGCTGAGGAACTGACCACGTATACTTCTAATCTATATATATATATATATAATAACCAATTGTTGTTCGTTGGTAATTTAATCCGTTGAGAACGGCTGGAACAATTGGGATATTTTTTTTAATGTTCGTCCTAACACGAGTTTGGTTTTTATGCAAAGAAAAAAGTGACCACGCCCAATTTTACGTCCATTTTTCGATTTACCTAAAATCCGATGTGCCAAAATAATGAAGATATCTGCAAGCCTAGGTATCTGTGTGGGTCAGAGGAGCTGCCCACACCCACATTTTTAGATCTATATGCAAATTTTTTTTAAAAAGCGTAGTAAAACTTCAGCTGAGGATGACAGGCCCGATTTAACTCACATTTTCTTTTGGTTAATTGTAATTACACTGAAAACGTTTTCAATAAAGAAAATTTTGAGAAACGTCTTTAGAAAAATTGCAGAACTGCATTAACTGTTCTGTTTGGATATGGAATTTTGTGTAGAATTGTTTCAGAATGCCTTTTGGAATTGAAAATTCTTATTATATGCATATTTTGTTTTCATGCCGTTATATGGTTGCCATAACAAAGTGTTAAATTACTTCTAGAAGCATCAAAACATTTAAAAGCTCAACGTGCATTTAAACAGTTATTGCCGGTATTGATTTCACAATACTCAAAACATTAAATGTCAAATTACAGTTCATTCGGTAGAAATTGTAACAAAAACATGGCATAATTTAATCGACAAATATTCTACATTTTAACATAATTTATGGGGTCCCTAACATTTTTATAAACCGATGAAATTTTGCACAAATTATTTGTTTGGCCAAGGACGGGTAATTCAAGTCCGAATTTAAGAGATACGAATCTTCGGCATATTTAGTCCTTTGAACTATAAATTATAAACATAGCGTGTATGAACTTTTAATTGTTATGTTTTTTTTTTTTTTGTAATATAGCCCATGCTATGTTGTAATATAGATTTTAGAAAGAACAAAACATTCTTTCAAATAATTATAAGTATAGGACCAAGCTTTGGTATAACACTTATATGAAGGCATCCGCTAATTTCAACTATTTCCAGGGTCTTGGTCACATTCTAGGTCCCCTCTTCGCTTAAAATTTTCAATGTCAATGTTTTGGAGTAGAGCCCATATAAAGGTACCTCCCGATTTAACCTATTCCGAGGGTTTTGATTTTATTTTCGAATCGATCTTGCTTAAAATGTGTGCTTAGGCTATTTTGGTAGAGAACCATCGTACATGGGTCTATTATAAACAGTTGATAAATGCTGTTTAATAAATGTGCCATATTATTTGGGTTTCCAACTCTCAAATTAAAACCTCTGGCTGGCAAATAGGATCAGGTTTTTTGAACACTATAAATCGCCCAGTACGTGAACCTATATTGACATTTTTGAAATGCATATTAATTTCACTTTAGTCGAGTCATCATTTATTCTAAAAATTGTGCCACTTATGTGAGCCAGATCTGTGAATTATTATGCATTAAAAACAATGCGTTAAAGACTAAAACTACAGACCGGCAATGCGGTCTGGGCCGGCTAGTTTTCTATATTTTGCGATGTCATTTTAGCCAAATTTCAAAGGTAACAAGTCGAAAATGTCTATCGAACAACTAACTGCCTTTTTTACTGAAGCATCTGAAGTGTTAACATCGTATTAAATCGACATTTTATATTTAATAAAACATTTTTCAATAATGTGTATTCAAATACAATCTTTATATCCATGTGTTTATTTTATTTATAATCCAAAAGAGATTAAATTTAAAAAAAAAAAATTATGTTTAATTTTGCATAAAAAATTATTATTAAAACCAGAGAAGATTATCTGCGGACAAGGTTTAAAGTCAGCTCTAAGTTACAATCCGCAACATAGGGTAAGTGCGTCTAAGTTCGGCATGTCCCAGTAGTCGGCAGTTTTGAAATTTAAACTTAAATAACTAAGAATAGAATTGACCAAACAATGAAACTTTTACAAAAAAATCAACAGTATTGTCTGCTCTCGTTCTGTAAAAATACCATGAGCTCCGATCATTTATTACGAGAGAATAACAGTTTTCGTCAAATGAAAGAAAAAATTAGTGGTGGCGCCAACTTAATAATCGATTTAAGTATATTCAATTTAATACTTTTGGAATCAAAAATATTTTATAATAGTAAATAAGAGTCTAAAGGCATTTTTCTGTTTATTATTTATTGCCGACATTACAGAAAAAAAGAGATTTGCCAGTAGTCGGCAAGGGGTGCCGATTACTAGAAAAATATAATTTATCACCAATATCACCAAAACTTGAGAAAAGTATTAAAAAATAATCCGAAAACTACTCAAATAAAAAAATAGTTTTGACCAACTTTTCTAAATTAAGTGGTTTTTTAAATCAGCTATTTGACGTTTTAGATAGCGGTGACATTAAAAAAAAAATGTTGGCTATCTAAAGGAAAAAGATCAATTTACAAATTCCAAATAAAAGAAAGGTACTTTTTTCTTTTTTATTTAATCTTATTTTTATTTTAATTGAAAATCTATACGTTACTGAAGGTAACCATGCTATTATTGATTTTCTACCTATAGGGTAAGTGTACCAGTAGTCGACACTTTTAGGATTTTCGCGTTTTTAATCGCTCACCATTCTGAGTGGAACTTTTCTATTATTACAAAGTTTATTTATTCAGAATTTTGTATAGTTTTTGTAATAATAAATAAAGTTTTAATAACTTTTTATTAAATTTCATAAATTTGTAGTTTTATTAAAACAATGGTTTTTTGCCAGTAGTCGGCACCAATTGCCAATTGGCGGTATGGCATGTTCCAACAGTCGGCATACCATTTTTTTTAAGAATAATTAATAATAATAATAAATTAATTCATTAAAATATAATATTTTTGTTCAGTTAAACTGATTCGACGTCTTTATTGTACTTTTCTTAAGAATATGGATTGTTGAGCGAAATTGCGAAATTGTACACAAAGATAGCTGACAATAAATTTGAAGTAAACAAAATACATTTAGTTATAATAGTTCCATTTATTTGGGCTTAAACTTAGGCACACTTACCCTATTTGGCTTAGAATAAAACGCTATTTAAAAACGAAATTAATTGCATATTCTGCATTAAACAGTGATTTAGTAATATAGCATTGTTTTATACTATTTATACTATTTGAAAAATATTCAAAATAATATTTTTTACTGGAATACCATATGCCGACTACTGGCAAATAGACATGCTAAGCATTGGAAAATGGTGACGACTACCGGCAAAAAACTACTATTTTAGTAAAATGGCAAATTTTGCCAATTTAATAAAAACAAATTCAATTTTGTTTATTATTTTGAAAACTAAACAAAATTTGAAATCTGAACAACTTTATTTTTCTGCAATTGACAGATTTCACTCAGAATGTTGAAAGATTGAAAAATCGAAAATCCTAAAAGTGCCGACGACTGGTACTCTTACCCTATATGTTTAATAAACATACATTATTCCTTCTACGTTCTAGCTCTTCAGCTTAAGTCACAACAACAACCTCAGGTCAAATTATAATTACAAAAATATGAGATAATTTTGATCTCAAAGGGTAACTGCTTTTTTGTTTACCTTTCATCAACTTGATTGTAAACATCTATCATAAATTATTGTATAACATTTTGAAATTTTGAAAGTACAAAGTGAAGAGTTAGAGTATAAAATAAGTAAAATAGCTGTAAGTTCGGCCGGGTCGATCTTTGAATACCCTCCACCATTTGGAACGATTTTGGCAATTTTCAAAAAAATAAAATCCTTTTAAATTCTGTAAAAATCTCAAAAATACCGAATATCTATATCTATACGACGACATGGTAAATTTTGTCATAAGCCATGACAATATCCAAAAGCGAAACTTAATTTTTTAAGGTATCATTATACAAGGTGAGTTGAAAACAAGTAAAGAAACAGTATATTCGGCCGGGCCGAACATTAAATACCCTCCACCATTTAGAACGAATTTGGAAATTTTCGAGAAAGATAACATTCGCCAAAAATTCTGCTAACATCTTAAAAATACCGAATATAGCCGTTATATTAGGGTCTGTACGACATGCATCTACATAGGCATTGTTTGTCGCAAGCCATTACCATATTCAAATTCGAAACTTGAAATAAACGGTGATGTAGCTAAAATCATCAAAATACCGTACATAGGGAGGTACCGTTATATTGGAGCTATACGAAGACCTGGACCTGCATAGACAGTTTTCTGTCACAGGCTGTAGCTTCCATTACGAACTCTAAATACGTAGTTTGAAACTACTACGGTGAATAATGTCGCAAAAAATCATCAATTTAACGAATATAGGGAGCTACAGTTATATGCGGGCTATACGAAGACGTGGGCCATTACAGACAATTTTCTGTCTTAGGCTGTAGCATCCATTTCGAACTTTAATTGCCAAATTTGAAACAATTCCGGAATAATGTCGCTAAAATCATAAAAATACCAAATATCGGGAGGTACCGTTAGATGGGGGCCATATGAAAACGTGGATCTACATGGCCCTTTTACGAACTTAACCTGCCTACTGGAAAAATAAACATGTGTGCAAAAATGTAGCCTTCTATCTCAATTCGTTCGAAAGACAGCGTGATTACGACAGACAGACGGACAGACAGACCGACAAACACACAGACAAACAGTCAGACCTCGTCTTAGAATTTTACGCTGATCCAGAGTACATATATTTTGTTGGGTCTCACATGAGTATTTCGAGGAGTTACAAACGGAATGACAAAATTAATATACCCTCTATAGTATGGTGGAGGGTACAAAAACTGCAACAATCTTCAGACTGCTATAATTTCTAAGCCACTCGTCCGACAGCTGTTAAAATTATCCCAGTGACAGCTCATTATATTGTTTACAAGCGTACAAAAACATTTTGGTCAGAATTTTCCAGAAAAAAAGTTATTGTGATGAAATTCAAGCGTGATAGTGTGATTTCTTTATATTTGGCTGGATATGTGGTTAGAGCACTCCAGCATTTAAATGTGAATAAATCTTTTGTGTCTCGTACCATCGCTCGTTACCGTGATATTGGTAGCGTAGCCCGACGTCAAGGAAGTGGACGGAAGAACATCAGCAACATCAGCAGAAATGATTCGAAAAGTAGAGAAGCGACTTGATCGAAGCCCGCGTCGTAGTGTATATTTCATTCGGCAAATATTGAAAAATGAGCTCGGTTACCCCGAGCTATTGAAATTCCAAAAAGTGCAAGAACTTACACCGCAACAGAAAATAGACTCAAAAGAGCTAAAGAGTTGCTTCGCTTGGCCGAAAGTGGTGAATCGCCGAATTTGGTTTTCTCCGATGAGAAAACATTCGTTGTCCAGCAGTTAGTAAACAAACAAAATGGTCGTGTTTACTTGCCAAAGAGGTCAGCTGAAAATGTGCCCCTTCAGTTGGCAACCAGAACTCAAGCGCCGACCATAGTGATGGTGTGAGCCGCCATAACAGCCGATTGTCGCTCTCCGCTCGTAATAATCGACCGTGGCATTAGAATAAATGCCGAATATAATCGCAAACATATTTTAGAGGGTGTATTAAAGCCTTGGGCACGCAAACATTTTGAGCGCAGACCTTGGACATTCCAACAGGACTTATCACCATCGCACTCAGCACGCGCCACCCAAGAAAGGTTACAAAATAGCCACCAAAATCTTCGGATACCAATCCGTTGGACTATTGTGTCTGGAGTATTTTGGAAAGCAAGGTTGACAACAGTATTTTTAATGTCGATCACCTCAAGCAAGCGCTTTGCCGGGAATGAGCCAAAATACCGTACTAGGGCAGCGTGTGACGGTTTCTTTGGCAGTTTGAAGGCCATAATTCGTACCAAAGATGACCAATTCGAACAAATCTAAACTTGTTCTAAAATTTGATGCTATTTCCGATATTTTTTGCTTTCATTCAATAAAATTAAAAAACGGGGTTAATATGATGGATGTGGAGGAATTAAAATGCAATGTAATGTATGATATATAATATGCTGTTGTTGGACTGGTACAGTTTAAATACCAAATGTAAATCCTCCTTTTGAATGTTGTAACGCTACACATTCAAAAACAATCGTTATCTGTGCGCTGAAACCGAATTTCAATGTATGTTTAATTAAATTTAACCCCTGTCGGACCGTTATCATGCCATTTTGGGTTCTGTTGAAAATAAAAAATGTGAATATTTCATCGAAAAAGTCCCACTTGTCAAATGGAAGTAACTATGATTCTTCTCTCCTAAATTGTGCAGAATTACCCACTTCGCGACATTTAAATATGACCCTATGAGGTTAAGACCAATGACAATATTTTTTATATTTCATAAGCCTGAGAATGAAATGCGAAGTAAGTTGATGGTTAACGGACGAAGGAAAAGTCAAACGATTTGTGTCCCAAAACGAGATTCTTAATTATTTTGCGTAATAATATTGGTGTAATTAAAAGTAGAATGAACAAAAAGCAACGTAGCAAAATGAAAAATATCATAAAAAATACAAAGTAATTGCTTTAAAATGTTTCCACGGAATAACTTTAACACAATACTCTTGGCCGGAATTGTTTGTTGTAATCTTTTGCCTTCCACTCGAATCAAAATAAGTAAAACTCATAAAGTTACATTTTATTTGTAACCCTTGAATACACCCTCCAAACGAGTCGAGTAAATAAACTTAGCCATAGCAGAGCAAATAAAACCGTACAGTATTTAGTCAGATTATTGTAGCAGCAGCCGCAAGCCATACAGAAAACAATTTTCCATAATTGCATCTGTGCACATTTATACGTGAGTTTCAAATGCTTTCTAGTATGTCTAGTATTCTAGAATTCATTGGAAAAAATAACACATCCCTTCTAATTTTAACGTTACATTTTAGTAACAATTTAAAATATCGGTAGTATCTTTCCATTCAATGTAGGACATGTACTGTATCTGCCATTCTTTGAAGCCGTCATCCCGTAGCAGTTGCTCGCAATAAACAATTCCGATGGGCGACCAACTCACCCTCTTTCCGTCTGCAAACAATCTTAAAACTTAACAACAATAAAATTACATTGGAAAAAGAAAAAATAGAACGAATGACAGCTCCACACACAAATTCCCTTACGAATGTTATGGCACCAAAAAGGGACCACAATCATTCTCAAAGGTTGAAAGTTTCTCCGTTCTAAACTGCTATAATGGATACACTGTAGCGGCCTTTATTGCCAATAGAATTTGTGTTTGTCGGCTGATGTTTGGTCACATGGACACAGAACAGCACAAAATAAGCTAAGAGTAAATTACAAACGTGGAGAAAAGAAAATCACTGAAAGCGCTTGTGTCACATTGTCCAATATCAGGACCTTAAATTTGCAAACCCATATTAATTAATTTATTGGTGAAGTGTTTCTTTTTCAATATGTGAATGTCAATTATCTTTTGTTTACCCACAATCGCGAAATATTTTAGAAATTACAATGGACGAACAACATAATTTTGAAATCGATCAAGAACATAGTTATTTAAGTTTTGCAACCGGCTGAAGTTTAAAGCAGGAATTAAGTTTACAAATTTGGTTGATGATTTTATATGTTTCCTAGAGAACTCACTCAATTTGCTGATTCTGAAGAAGTATCTTATATATGGAAGCGGAACAGAGGATCTATTTATTGATGCCAATTACGTTGATGTAAATGACCAGATAGCGGAACTTTAGTTTTAATGGCAACACTAGCTTTTTGATTGTTTGTAGAGTAAAGAAACAACTCAAAGGTCGCGGCTACAATTCGATTTCAATGATATTCGGTACAACATCGAATTTACAATTAAGAAAGAACGTAATTTTTGTGATGATCAGATGATGTTAGGGAAATATATATGTTTGCTTGTAAATATATATATATGTTTTTATACCCTACACCACATAGTGGTATGGGTATTATGTCTTTGTACATTTGTTTGTAACATGGGAAAGGAATCATCAAAGAATCACTTTCTGATAAGAGAGACGCCGTTAAATGGGGCCATACCAAAACGAAAACCTTTATAGACAATTTTATACTTCAAGGATTGTCATCTATCAAATTTTCTAAAATTCCAAATTTAAAACAATTATGTGGGTAAAAGTGAGTAAGATTATCAAAATACCGAATATTGGTGGGTATCGTTACATGTGCGCTATAGGAAAAAGTGGAACTAAATATTCAATATTCTGCCACCGGACTAGAACTGAACTTATGAACTGCAAATACCAATTTTACCATTATATGGGGGCTATACCAAAACGTGGACCTATATATACAAAGTTTCCCCACACGAGCTAAAACCCATTACGAACTACAAATGCCAATTTCTGGACAAATCCGTTAAGAAGTGTGGCAGAAATCATCAAGACACCGAATATCGGGCTATACCAAAACGTGGACCTATACATACAATGTTTCAACAGACGGACATCGATAAATTGACTTATAAGTCTATGCTGATTATGAATATATATGGTTTATGGGCTCTACAATGAATATTTAGGGATGTTACAAACGGAATGACAAAGCTAATATACCCTCCTTTCAAATGTGGGGGTTATAAAATATGGTTAAAATATAAAATATACTTGAAATTGGGGTTATGACCCATATCATGATCTGCAAAAGGGATTTAAGGTATCTTGAAAGTTTAGGAAGAATTATTGGAAGGATATAAATCCTTTTCATACTAAACTTTCAATTCCCTTTACATTCGGCATTTCACTGATTGCAGTCCCAATGAATTGTACATTTTTAGATCTCATTGGACGGATTATTGTCCTATGGAAGAAGAAGGTCCACGTTTTGAAATGAACCCCATAACACTTTGTAGGTAATTTTTGTTTGTTTAAATGTGTTTGCATCTTCCAGCTAAGCCATGAAGTAGGTTCTAGAGTTGAAAGCTAGATGCCAATTTTAACCATGAAAGATCGTATTTAACATAGAATTGCGCACTCATATCCCTTTAATATTATTCATTCAGAATTCAAGACAACAAAAAATGTTCACTTCAATATAGTATGTCAAATTGAAAAAAATTGTATGAATTGTCAAAATCCGTCAAGACGTTCTTGAGTTATAAGCGCAGTAACTAACATAACATTCTTTTATATGTACATTCGAAAATAGTAAGTCAAAATGCTAATGCTAACACATGAAAAAAAAAATAATATTTTATCGTGTATCAATTTGATTAACTTTATTGACTATTTTTTTTTTTTTGAGAACGGAAATTGTAGGCGGTAACATTGAATTGTAGAACCGAATTTTGAAGTGGCGAAACGGAATAGATGATGTCAAAATAATTTAACGCGGTCACACTTAAGTTAAAGAATAATTACTAAGAAATAAATAAATTAATCGCTAAGAAATAAATAAAGTAGAGGCAATCTCATTGCAAAATATTCTAAAATCGAGAAAAATTTGCACTGGAATATAATTTCAAAATGATAGCCAATTCTATTGGCTAACTTCGTAAGGACCTTTAAACATTTGATGTAAAAAATCCGCGAACAAGTTCAATATTTTTTATACCCTACAAATTATGTAACACCTCGAAATATTGGTTTCCCACATAGGAAAGTATATATGGATCTTCCTATCTCGCCGAGCTGAGTCGATCTAGTTATGTATGTCCGTCCGTCCGTCTGTCCATGTTAATTTGTAATCACTCTAAAGATCGCAATTATGGCCCGATTCTCACGAAATTGAAAATGTGGGCGGGGTTGGGGTCAGATAACAGAACCCTATTTCTTTTGGAGATCACATAATATTCAGGGGTTAAAATGGACTAATAACTGAAAAATTTCATTATTTTCCAGTTGATCTACTGGTCGCAATTGAAGACCAAACGAAAGTTAGCATGGACTAGGTCTTAGGGCAAGTCTTCCAATTTTGATGGTCATCGGGTAATATTTAGTGGGTAACATAGACCATAACATTTGTTTTAGATAAAAGTCAAATTTTTCATTAAACCGCGAATATTTTTAATCCCGGCGAAAACACAAATAGACGAAAAGGTCAATTCTGACCGTTACGTAGATGCCGATAGCAAATATATCGGATATATATAGCGAAATATGTACAATGTGTATATACTAAGGAAGGGGATGTTAGCTAGAATGTTTATATCTCAAAAATGGCTGGAGCGATTTGATATGAAAGGATAAAATCGAAAAAAATCGCATAAAAAGATGTCAATAATGAGGTTATTTTTTCATATTTTTTTGCATGCGATTTTTTCAATTTGACTTATAATATTGAAGTGTATATTTTGTAATATTTTTTCACCTAACAACACAGGTTGGGGTTATTATATACAGATTGCAATTATCGTCCGATCCTCACGAAAATTTTCATAAGGGTAGGGTTAGGCTCAGTAGGGCTAAGCCTATTGTTTCCAATGATGTCCGCAATATATTTGAAATGGACCAACAACTAAAAATTTTCCTGTTTTGCAGTCGTTATAAAGGTCTCAAATAGAAACCAAAGTATGCAGCACACGAAATCTCACAAGGAGTTAGAGTTTAGGACAGCGGGTTGAATGAACCACTACTTTTGTGTGAAAAAATAACAATATTTCCATTCTACCGAAACGCTGGAAATAACTTACAGGTGAAATCCAAAATACACAAAAGGCGAACTTATTTGCATCAGTGCTAGGTTCGGTGCGAAAATGAACAATATCGGTTCACTCCTTTTGGTACCTCCCCCACAAAGGGTCAACATTTTGAATAATTATAACTCTTATAAAATGTGATGTAAGAGTCCGATTGTCTCCAAATTTCACACATACCAATATTTTTATTAACCCAACGTCCGCTATGAAGATGGAATATATCGGTCCACTCCTTCTGGTACATCCCCCACAAAAGGTCGAAATTTTCAAAAAAATATTTTCTGCACAGAAAGAGAAACGATAATCCGATTTTCTCCAACGTTGCAAATCCTACTGTCTATCAACATAAGATCTGTTATGAAGTTGGTAGAGATCGGACCATTCCTGAATAGATGGAATACATCGGTCCACTTCTTCTGGTACCTCCCCCACAAAAGGTCGACATTTTCAAAAAAAATATTTTCTGCACAGAAAGAGAAACGATAATCCGATTTTTCTCCAACTTTGCAAATCCTACTATTTGCGTCAGTGCTAGGTCCGGGGCGAAAATGAACTGTATCGGTCCAATCCTTTTGGTTCCTCCCCCACAAAGGGTCAACATTTTGGACAATTATAACTCTTATAAAAAGTGATGTAAGGGTCCGATTGTCTCTAAATTTCACACATACCATTATTTTTATTAACCCTAGGTCTAATATTAAGATAGGATATATCGGCCCACTCCTTCTGGTACCTCCCCCCACGAAGGGTCAACATTTTGAATATCCATGAAGCTCATAAAACGCGAAATTAACATCAGTTTCTATTCAGACTTGGTACATCTGAATATTTTCATCAACACAAGATCTGTTATGAAGATGGTAGAGATCGGACCATTCCTTCTAGTACCTCCCCCACATAGGGTTCAAGCTCACAGAAAGCGAAATAAGCAGCAACCCTTTCTTTAAATTTCACAATACAAATATTTTTGCTTACACAAGATCTGTTGTAAAGTTGATATATTTGCGAACCCCTTCAGGTACCTCACCCAAAAAAGGTCACAATTTTTAATACTGTTATCTGTCATAACTTGTGAAAAATCAGCGATTCTTTACAAGTTTCTATATCTAAATATTTCTCTTAACCAGAAACCTGAGGTGAATATATTGCATAAAATTGGATATAAATGTTCGATTTATTAGTCATTTTACCTGTACCAATATTTTTATCTGTATAAGATGAAGCATGAAAATTGAATATTTCGGCCGACTGGTAACTCACGCACATTTTAACATAAATTATCAAATATCTCATACAAAGTGAAGGAAGTAGTCGATATAGTTCAAACCGTGCGCTTGGCAATATTTATATCATATTTATTTTGGTCCGATACGAAATGGCCAATATTACCCAATTCAGAGTCAACAGTTTGAATAATTATAACACACTTCAAAATATATTTAAGTAATCGAACAAAGGCTGAGTGTATACATCTGTCGCAAAACCGACTGACACTATTTTACTTGTTTATTATTTTTTGTCAATTTATATATAAAAGAAAGTTGTGTTAGGTATCAGCCTTATAACTCTGACTTTAACGATTCAGACAAATTCGGAATTGCGTCTTAGCAGAAAATTTTAAAATCCAAATCGCGTAAAAATGTGAAATTTGAAATTTTTTATTTTTCCGGTAAATAATGTCGCTAAAATCATGAAATTACCGAAGATCGGGGGGGGTACCGTTATATGGGGGCTATACGAAGGCGTGGACCTGCACAGACAATTTTCTGTGACAGGCTGTAGCATTCATTATGACAATTATGGTAAGTAATGCCGCTAAAAACATCAAAATACCGAATATCGGGAGGTACCGTTACATGGGGGCTATACGAAGACGTGGACATACATGGCTCATTTTTTGTCCTAGGATGTAGTATACATTACGAACTTCAAATACTAAAACTGAAACAATTCCGGTAAATAATGTCGCTAAAATGATCAAAATACCGAATATCGGGAGGTACCGTTATATGGGTGCTATACGAAGACGTGGACCTACATGGCCCATTTTCAATACCAAAAGTCCTGCAGACATAGAACAAATTTGAGTAAAATTTTATCAACTTCCTCCATTCGTTCGGAAGCCAGAGTGATTTCCACAGACGTACAGACGGACGGACATTGATAAATCGACATAGAATTTTATGCTGATCAAGAATATATATACTTTGTGGGGTCTAAAATGTATATTTCGATGTATTACAAACGGAATGACAAACTTAATATACCCTCCATACTATGGTGGAGGGTATAATAATAATAATAATAATAATAATAATAATAATAATAATAATAATAATAATAATAATAATAATAATAATAATAATAATAATAATAATAATAATAATAATAATAATAATAATAATAATAATAATAATAATAATAATAATAATAATAATAATAATAATAAAAAAAATAATAATAATAACAAAATAACTAAATAATAATAACTAAATCCTAATATTTACATCAGTGCTAGGTCAGGTACGAAAATGGACAATATCGGTCCACTACTTTTGGTACCTCCACCACAAAGGGTCCTTTTGGTTCCTCCCCCACAAAGGGTCAACATTTTGGATAATTATAACTCTTATAAAAAGTGATGTAAGGGTCCGATTGTCTCTAAATTTCACACATACCATTATTTTTATTAACCCTAGGTCTAATATTAAGATAGGATATATCGGCCCACTCCTTTTGGTACCTCCCCCCACGAAGGGTCAACATTTTGAATATCCATGAAGCTCATAAAACGCGAAATTAACATCAGTTTCTATTCAGACTTGGTACATCTGAATATTTTTATCAACACAAGATCTGTTATGAAGATGGTAGAGATCGGACCATTCCTTCTAGTACCTCCCCCACATAGGGTTCAAGCTCACAGAAAGCGAAATAAGCAGCAACCCTTTCTTTAAATTTCACAATACAAATATTTTTGCTTACACAAGATCTGTTGTAAAGTTGATATATTTGCGAACCCCTTCAGGTACCTCACCCAAAAAAGGTCACAATTTTTAATACTGTTATCTGTCATAACTTGTGAAAAATCAGCGATTCTTTACAAGTTTCTATATCTAAATATTTCTCTTAACCAGAAACCTGAAATGAATATATTGCATAAAATTGGATATAAATGTTCGATTTATTTGTCATTTTACCTGTACAGACGGATAGACGGACAGACGGACGGACATTGATAAATCGACATAGAATTTTATGCTGATCAAGAATATATATACTTTGTGGGGTCTAAAATGTATATTTCGAGGTGTTACAAACGGAATGACAAATTTAATATACCCTCCATACTATGGTGGAGGGTATAATAATAATAATAATAATAATAATAATAATAATAATAATAATAATAATAATAATAATAATAATAATAATAATAATAATAATAATAATAATAATAATAATAATAATAATAATAATAATAATAATAATAATAATAATAATAATAATAATAATAATAATAATAATAATAATAATAATAATAATAATAATAATAATAATAATAATAATAATAATAATAATAATAATAATAATAATAATAATAATAATAATAATAATAATAATAATAATATAATAATAATAATAATAATAATAATAATAATAATAATAATAATAATAATAATAATAATAATAATAATAATAATAATAATAATAATAATAATAATAATAATAATAATAATATAATAATAATAATAATAATAATAATAATAATAATAATAATAATAATAATAATAATAATAATAATAATAATAATAATAATAATAATAATAATAATAATAATAATAATAATAATAATAATAATAATAATAATAATAATAATAATAATAATAATAATAATAATAATAATAATAATAATAATAATAATAATAGTAATAATAATAATAATAATAATAATAATAATAATAATAATAATAATAATAATAATAATAATAATTATAATAATAATAATAATAATAATAATAATAATAATAATAATAATAATAATAATAATAATAATAATAGTAATAATAATAATAATAATAATAATAATAATAATAATAAAATAATAATAATAAAAATAATAAAAATAATAATAACAAAATAACTAAATAATAATAACTAAATCCTAATATTTACATCAGTGCTAGGTCAGGTACGAAAATGGACAATATCGGTCCACTACTTTTGGTACCTCCCCCACAAAGGGTCAAAATTTTGAAATATAACTTTACACCTCTTCTAGTGCCACCCCCACAAAAGGTCCAAATACCAACAAGGGTTTCAGCTGTTATAAAATGTTATAACTCTTATAAAATGTGATGTAAGAGTCTGCTTGTATTCAAGTTTCACATATCTGAATATTTTTACTAACCCAAGGACTGGCGTTAAAAGATCGAAATTTTCAAATAAAAAGAAATATTTTTTATTTTGAATAATTGTAACACTTATAATATGTGAAGTAATAACCTGATTGTCTTCAAATTTCGCACATACCAATATTTATATTAACCCAAGGTCTGGTGTTAAGATAGGATTTATCGTCCCATTCCTTCTGGTACCTCCCCCACAAAAGGTCACAATTTTGAATATCCATGAAGCTCATAAAACGTGAAATTAATATCCGTTTCTATTCACACTTGGTACCACTCCTTCTTGTACCTCCCCCACAAACGGTCAGCTTTTTGAATAACCAAAACGTTTATTAAATCCGAAATAAGCATAACATCCTCCTTATAGTTTACAAATCCCATTACTTCTAGTAACTCAAGATATGCTGTGAAGTTGATATATATCGGTCCACTCCTTCTGGTACCTTCCTCATAAAGGCTCAAAATTTTTAATATCCATGAAGCTCAGGTCAAAATTTTGAAAAATTACAACTCTTACAACTCTATATATATATATATATATATATATGTATTTCTAAAGAAAAAAATTTAATATATATATATATATATATATATATATATATATATATATATATATATAAATAAATATATATATATATATTTTTAAAAAAAAATATACTTTTTATCCATCTCTTTCTATATATATATAAATATATATATATATATATATATATATATATATATATATATTTATATATATATATAGAGAGAGAGAGAGAGAGATAGATAAAAAGTAGGCGTGGTCCATATTTTTTTCTTTAAAAACTAAATCGGTCCAGCCGTTCTTAACTGATTCCATTACCAACGCACTACAAATAATTTTTATATATATAGATTGGTATGGGTAAAATTTTTCAAAATTTCGACCTTTTCTGGGGAATCTACCAGAAGGACTAAGCCGATATATTCCACATTAACAGCAGACATTGGGTTAATAAAAATATTGGTATCGGATCTTAAATCACACATCATATATTAAAAGAGTTGTAATTTTTACCTGTACCAATATTTTTATCGGTATAAGATGAAGCATGAAAATTGAATATTTCGGCCGACTGGTAACTCACGCACATTTTAACATAAATTATCAAATATCTCATACAAAGTGAAGGAAGTAGTCGATATAGTTCAAAACTTGCGCTTGGCAATATTTATATCATATTTATTTTGGTCCGATACGAAATGACCAATATTAGCCAATTCAGGGTCAACAGTTTGAATAATTATAACACACTTCAAAATATATTTAAGTAATCGGACAAAGGCTGAGTGTATACATCTGTCGGCAAAACCGACTGACACTATTTTACTTGTTTTTTGTTCTATCTCTCTCTCTCTCTCTATATATATATATATATATATATATATATATATATATATATATATATCTATATATATATATATATATATAGAGAGAGAGAGAGAGAGAGAGAGAGAGAGAGAGATAGAACAAAAAACAAGTAAAATAGTGTCAGTCGGTTTTGCCGACAGATGTATACACTCAGAATTTGTCCGATTACTTAAATATATTTTGAAGTGTGTTATAATTATTCAAACTGTTGACCCTGAATTGGCTAATATTGGTCATTTCGTATCGGACCAAAATAAATATGATATAAATATATATTATATATATATAATATTTCGCCACACGAACTAGGGCCCATTATGATTTACAAATACTAATTGTTAGACAAATCAGTGAAAAAATGTGACAAACACCATCAAAATACCGAATATCGGGGGGTACCGTTATATGGGGGCTATACGATATTGTGGACCTATATGGACAATTCTCTGCCGAGGTATAAAGTACCCACAAAGAACTCCTTGTGTGGATTTTCAGACAATTCCGTTGAAAAATGTGGGTAAAATCAGCAAAATACCGAATATCGGGGGGGTACCGTTATATGGGGGCTATACGATATTGTGGACCTATATAGATAATTCTCTGCCGAGGTATAAAGAACCCACAAGGAACTCCTTGTGTGGATTTTCAGACAATTCCGTTCAAAAATGTGGGTAAAATCATCAAAATACCGAATATCGGGGGGGTACCGTTATATGGGGGCTATACGATATCGTGGACCTATATGGACAATTCTCTGCCGAGGTATAAAGTACCCACAAGGAAGTCCTTGTGTGGATTTTCAGACAATTCCGTTGAAAAATGTGGGTAAAATCATCAAAATACCGAATATCGGGGGGTACCGTTAGATGGGGGCTATACGATATTGTATACCTATATTGATAATTCTCTGTCGTGGTATAAAGAACCCACAAGGAACTCCTTGTGTGGATTTTCAGACAATTCCGTTGAAAAATGTGGGTAAAATTATCAAAATACCGAATATCGGGGGGTACCGTTATATGGGGGCTATACGATATTGTGGACCTATATTGATAATTCTCTGTCGTGGTATAAAGTACCTACAAGGAACTCCTTGTGTGGATTTTCAGACCATTCCGTTGAAAAATGTGGGTAAAATCATCAAAATACCGAATAGCGGGGGGTACCGTTACATGGGGGCTATACGATATCGTGGACCTATATGGACAATTCTCTACCGAGGTATAAAGTACCCACAAGGAACTCCTTGTGTGGATTTTCAGACAATTCCGTTGAAAAATGTGGGTAAAATTATCAAAATACCGAATATCGGGGGGTACCGTTATATGGGGGCTATACGATATTGTGGACCTATATGGACAATTCTCTGCCGAGGTATAAAGTACCCACAAGGAACTCCTTGTGTGGATTTTCAGACAATTCCGTTGAAAAATGTGGGTAAAATCATCAAAATACCGAATATCGGGGGGTACCGATATATGGGGCTATACGATATTGTGGACCTATATGGACAATTCTCTGCCGAGGTATAAAGTACCCACAAGGAACTCCTTGTGTGGATTTTCAGACAATTCAGATAAAAAATGTGGGTCAAATCACCTGTATAGACAATTCTCTCTCAGGGGGTGAAGTACTCACAAGAACTACTTGTGTTGATTTTAAGACAATTCCATTGAAAAGCGCGGCTAACATCATCAAAATACCGAATATCGGAGGTTACAGTTATATGGGGGATATACGATATCGTGGACCTATATAGACACTTCATTTTGAGGAGGTAAAATGCCCACAAGGGACTCCTTTCGTGGATTTTCAGACAATTCTGTTGAAAAATGTGGGTAAAATCATCAAAATACCGAATATCGGGGGGTACCGTTATATGGGGGCTATACGATATCGTGGACCTATATGGACAATTCTCTGCCGAGGTATAAGGTACCCAAGGAACTCCTTATGTGGATTTTCAGACAATTCCGTTGAAAAATGTGGGTAAAATCAGCAAAATACCGAATATCGGGGAGTACCGTTATATGGAGGCTATACGATATTGTGGACCTATGTGCACAATTCTCTGCCGAGGTATAAACTACCCACAAGGAACTCCTTGTGTGGATTTTCAGACAATTCAGATAAAAAATGTGGGTCAAATCACCTGTATAGACAATTCTCTCTCAGGGGGTGAAGTACTCACAAGAACTACTTGTGTTGATTCGGTATTTTGCTGATTTTACCCACATTTTTCAACGGAATTGTCTGAAAATCCACACAAGGAGTTCCTTGTGGGTACCTTATACCTCGGCAGAGAATTGTCCATATAGGTCCACGATATCGTATAGCCCCCATATAACGGTACCCCCCGATATTCGGTATTTTGATGATTTTACCCACATTTTTCAACGGAATTGTCTGAAAATCCACACAAGGAGTTCCTTGTGGGTACTTTATACCTCGGCAGAGAATTGTCCATATAGGTCCACAATATCGTATAGCCCCATATATCGGTACCCCCCGATATTCGGTATTTTGATGATTTTACCCACATTTTCAACGGAATTGTCTGAAAATCCACACAAGGAGTTCCTTGTGGGTACTTTATACCTCGGCAGAGAATTGTCCATATAGGTCCACGATATCGTATGGCCCCCATATAACGGTACTCCCCGATATTCGGTATTTTGAAGATTTTACCCACATTTTTGAACGGAATTGTCTGAAAATCCACACAAGGAGTTCCTTGTGGGTACTTTATACCTCGGCAGAGAATTATCTATATAGGTCCACAATATCGTATAGCCCCCATATAACGGTACCCCCGATATTTGGTATTTTGATGATTTAACCCACATTTTTCAACGGAATTATCTGAAAATCCACAAAAGGAGTACCTTGTGGGCATTTTACCTCCTCAAAATGAAGTGTCTATATAGGTCCACGATATCGTATATCCCCCATATAACTGTAACCTCCGATATTCGGTATTTTGATGATGTTAGCCGCGCTTTTCAATGGAATTGTCTTAAAATCAACACAAGTAGTTCTTGTGAGTACTTCACCCCCTGAGAGAGAATTGTCTATACAGGTGATTTGACCCACATTTTTTATCTGAATAGTCTGAAAATCCACACAAGGAGTTCCTTGTGGGTACTTTATACCTCGGCAGAGAATTGTCCATATAGGTCCACAATATCGTATAGCCCCCATATAACGGTACCCCCGATATTTGGTATTTTGATGATTTTACCCACATTTTTCAACGGAATTATCTGAAAATCCACAAAAGGAGTCCCTTGTGGGCATTTTACCTCCTCAAAATGAAGTGTCTATATAGGTCCACGATATCGTATATCCCCCATATAACTGTAACCTCCGATATTCGGTATTTTGATGATGTTAGCCGCGCTTTTCAATGGAATTGTCTTAAAATCAACACAAGTAGTTCTTGTGAGTACTTCACCCCCTGAGAGAGAATTGTCTATACAGGTGATTTGACCCACATTTTTTATCTGAATTGTCTGAAAATCCACACAAGGAGTTCCTTGCGGGTACTTTATACCTCGGCAGAGAATTGTCCATATAGGTCCACGATATCGTATAGCCCCCATATAACGGTACTCCACGATATTCGGTATTTTGAAGATTTTACCCACATTTTTGAACGGAATTGTCTGAAAATCCACACAAGGAGTTCCTTGCGGGTTCTTTATACCTCGGCAGAGAATTGTCCATATAGGTCCACAATATCGAATTGTCTGAAAATCCACACAAGGAGTTCCTTGCGGGTTCTTTATACCTCGGCAGAGAATTATCTATATAGGTCCACAATATCGTATAGCCCCCATATAACGGTACCCCCGATATTTGGTATTTTGATGATTTTACCCACATTTTTCAACGGAATTATCTGAAAATCCACAAAAGGAGTCCCTTGTGGGCATTTTACCTCCTCAAAATGAAGTGTCTATATAGGTCCACGATATCGTATATCCCCCATATAACTGTAACCTCCGATATTCGGTATTTTGATGATGTTAGCCGCGCTTTTCAATGGAATTGTCTTAAAATCAACACAAGTAGTTCTTGTGAGTACTTCACCCCCTGAGAGAGAATTGTCTATACAGGTGATTTGACCCACATTTTTTATCTGAATTGTCTGAAAATCCACACAAGGAGTTCCTTGTGGGTACTTTATACCTCGGCAGAGAATTGTCCACATAGGTCCACAATATCGTATAGCCTCCATATAACGGTACTCCCCGATATTCGGTATTTTGCTGATTTTACCCACATTTTTCAACGGAATTGTCTGAAAATCCACACAAGGAGTTCCTTGGGTACCTTATACCTCGGCAGAGAATTGTCCATATAGGTCCACGATATCGTATAGCCCCCATATAACGGTACCCCCCGATATTCGGTATTTTGATGATTTTACCCACATTTTTCAACGGAATTGTCTGAAAATCCACAAAAGGAGTCCCTTGTGGGCATTTTACCTCCTCAAAATCGTATATCCCCCATATAACTGTAACCTCCGATATTCGGTATTTTGATGATGTTAGCCGCGCTTTTCAATGGAATTGTCTTAAAATCAACACAAGTAGTTCTTGTGAGTACTTCACCCCCTGAGAGAGAATTGTCTATACAGGTGATTTGACCCACATTTTTTATCTGAATTGTCTGAAAATCCACACAAGGAGTTCCTTGTGGGTACTTTATACCTCGGCAGAGAATTATCTATATAGATCCACGATATTGTATAGCCCCCATATAACGGTACCCCCGATATTCGGTATTTTGATGTTTTTAGCCATATTTTTCAACGGAATGGTCACAAGGGGTTCTTTGTACACAAGGGGTTCTTTGTGAGCACTTTACCCACCGACAGAGAATTCTCTATATAGGTTAACGATAACGTATAGCTCCCATATAACGGTACCCCGCGATATTCGGTATTTTGATGATTTTAGCCACATTTTCCAATCGTATTGTCTGAAAATCCACACACGGAGTTCCTTGTGAGTACTTTACACGCAGACATAGATTTGTCTTTATAGGTCCACAATATCGTTTATCTCCCCATATATCGGCACCTTCCTATATTAGATATTTTAAAGATTTTAAAAGAATTTTTATTGGATTTTATTTTTTTGAAAATTTTCTAATTCGTTCCAAATGGTGGAGGGTATTCAAAGTTCGGCCCGGCCGAACTTACTGCTTTTTTACTTGTTTCTTTTCCTAATGTCGGCATTAAATAATATAAGAGAAAAATGCTTGATTATGTATGTTTTTTTAAGTTATAAAATGATCCTTAGGCTGTTATTTACTATTATAAAATATTTCTGATTCCAAAAGTATTAAATTTAATTTACTCAAATCGATTATTAAGTTGACGCCACCACTAATTTTTTCTTTACAAACAAGCACTATGGCACGCGTTGGAAGACACTCATTAACGAAAACCGTTATTCTCTCGTAATAAATGATCGGAGCTCATTGCATTTTACAGAAAGAGAGCAGAGAACACTGTTGACTTTTTTTGGAATTATTTCATTATTTGGTCATTTCTATTCGTAGTTATTTATGTTTAAATTTCAAAACTGCCGAGTACTGGGTCATGCCGAACTTAGGAACACTTACCTTATATAAAATTGACAAAAGATGAAAAAGAAATTAAACAAGTAAAAAAGCTGTAAGTTCGGCCGGGCCGAACTTTTAATACCCTCCACCATTTGGTACAAATTTGGCAATTTCCAAAAAATAAAACCCGTTAAAAATTCTGTTAAAATATTAAAAATACCGAATGCTTATACGACGACGTGGGCCTGCAACTTTTGTCATAAATTATTACAATATTTAAATGCGAAACTTGAAGAAAAATCTGTTTATAATGTAGCTAAAATCGTCAAAATACCGAATATAGGGGGTACCGTTATATGGGGGCTATACGAAGACGTGGACCAGCACAGACAATTTTCTGGCATGGGCTGAAGTATCCATTACGAACTTCACATACGAAATTTGAAACAATCCCTGTAAATAACGTCGCTAAAATCATTAAAATACCGAATATCGGGGGGTACCGTTATATGGGGGCTATATGAAGACCTGGACCTACATGGCTCATTTTTTTATTTAGGATGTAGTATCCATTACGAACTTCAAATACCAAATTTGATTCCGGTAAACAATGTCGCTAAAATCATCAAAAAACCGAATATCGGGGGGTACCGTTACATGGGGGCTACAGGAAGACGTGGACCTGCACAGATAATTTGCTGTCTTAGGCTGTAGCATTCATTACAAACTTCAAATGCCAAATTTGAAATAATTGCGGTGAATAATGTCGCTAAAATCATCAAAATACCGAATATCGGGAGGTACCGTTATATGGGGGCTATATGATAACTTGGACCTACATGGCCCATTTACGAACTTAACCTGCCTACTGGGAAAAAATACATGTGTGCAAAATTTTAGCCTTCTATCTCAATTTGTTCGAAAGATAGCGTGATTACAACAGACAGACAGACAGACAGACAGACGGACAGACAGACACACAGACGGACATGGCTAAATCGTCTTAGAATTTTACGCTGATCAAGAATATATATACTTTGTTGGGTCTGACATGAATATTTCGAGGAGTTACAAACGGAATGACAAAATTAATATATCCTCCATAGTATGGTGGAGGGTATAAAAACGCCGATTTTTTCAGCAAATGTTTAAAGGTCCTTACAAAGTATGTCAATAGAATGTACTTTTATTTTGAAATACGATTCCATTGAAAAAAATCTCGATTTTTTTCTGATTTTAGAATTTTTGCAATGAAAGAGTCTCCGTTTTCGTAATTTTTAGCGATTCTAAAAAAAGTAGGTATCCTTTAACTTTGGGGTTATTAAATTATCTATTCAGTTTCGCCACCACATAATTCGATACTACACTTCAATGTAACTCGCCTGCAATTTCAGTTTTCAAGAAATCGAGTAAATTAAATGAATTTCATCAAATTGAAAAAAAAGTTCGGTAAAATGGTAAAATATTGATTTTTTTTGTTCTTAGCTTCTTCTGAAATGATATTATTAGTATAGATCCACTTAAATACATAAAACCTACCATAAAATCTTTGTTTGTTGTCGCTTTATACTCCCCAAACAGTATACATACACATCACACATGAATTCAAAAAAAAAAAAAAAAAAATTTATCTTACCCTAATGAACTTTTTAAACCCTCCACCTTGGAAAGGAGGGTAAATTATTTTTGTCAATCCGTTTGTAACATCCTTTAATATTCGTCGTAGACAACATAAAGTATATATATATTTATAATCAGCATAAAATTCTAAGTCGATATAACGACGTCCGTCTGTCCGTCTGTCTGTCTGTTGAAATCACGATACAGCCCACATTATTTTACGTAGAGCGCCAAAATTTAGCAGGGCAATTTGTATTGTGTCTAGGATGGTTGGTATTGAAAATGAGATATATCGGTCCACGTTTTGGTATAGTCCCGATATTCGGTATTTTGATGATTTATGCTACATTTTTTCACGGATTTGTCTGAAAATTAGTGTTTTTAGGTCATAACGGGCCCTAGTTCGTGTGGCGAGACATTACATTTATAGGTCCACGCTTTGGTATAGCACCCATATAAAGGTACCTCCCCATATTCGGAATTTCGATTATTTTTGCCACATTTTTTCACGGATTTGTCTAGAAATTGGTATTTGTTGGTCATAATAGGTTCCAGCTCCGGTGGAGAAACATAGCATGTATGGGTCCACGATTTGGTATAGCCCCCATATAACGGTACCCCCCCGATATTCGGTATTTTGATGATTTTACCCACATTTTTGAACGGAATTGTCTGAAAATCCACACAAGGAGTTCCTTGCGGGTTCTTTATACCTCGGCAGAGAATTATCTATATAGGTCCACAATATCGTATAGCCCCCATATAACGGTACTCCCCGATATTCGGTATTTTGCTGATTTTACCCACATTTTTCAACGGAATTGTCTGAAAATCCACACAAGGAGTTCCTTGTGGGTACCTTATACCTCGGCAGAGAATTGTCCATATAGGTCCACGATATCGTATAGCCCCCATATAACGGTACCCCCCGATATTCGGTATTTTGATGATTTTACCCACATTTTTCAACGGAATTGTCTGAAAATCCACAAAAGGAGTCCCTTGTGGGCATTTTACCTCCTCAAAATGAAGTGTCTATATAGGTCCACGATATCGTATATCCCCCATATAACTGTAACCTCCGATATTCGGTATTTTGATGATGTTAGCCGCGCTTTTCAATGGAATTGTCTTAAAATCAACACAAGTAGTTCTTGTGAGTACTTCACCCCCTGAGAGAGAATTGTCTATACAGGTGATTTGACCCACATTTTTTATCTGAATTGTCTGAAAATCCACACAAGGAGTTCCTTGTGGGTACTTTATACCTCAGCAGAGAATTATATATATAGATCCACGATATTGTATAGCCCCCATATAACGGTACCCCCGATATTCGGTATTTTGATGTTTTTAGCCATATTTTTCAACGGAATGGTCACAAGGGGTTCTTTGTACACAAGGGGTTCTTTGTGAGCACTTTACCCACCGACAGAGAATTCTCTATATAGGTTAACGATAACGTATAGCTCCCATATAACGGTACCCCGCGATATTCGGTATTTTGATGATTTTAGCCACATTTTCCAATCGTATTGTCTGAAAATCCACACACGGAGTTCCTTGTGAGTACTTTACACGCAGACATAGATTTGTCTTTATAGGTCCACAATATCGTTTATCTCCCCATATATCGGCACCTTCCTATATTAGATATTTTAAAGATTTTAAAAGAATTTTTATTGGATTTTATTTTTTTGAAAATTTTCTAATTCGTTCCAAATGGTGGAGGGTATTCAAAGTTCGGCCCGGCCGAACTTACTGCTTTTTTACTTGTTTCTTTTCCTAATGTCGGCATTAAATAATATAAGAGAAAAATGCTTGATTATGTATGTTTTTTTAAGTTATAAAATGATCTTTAGACTGTTATTTACTATTATAAAATATTTCTGATTCCAAAAGTATTAAATTTAATTTACTTAAATCGATTATTAAGTTGACGCCACCACTAATTTTTTCTTTACAAACAAGCACTATGGCACGCGTTGGAAGACACTCATTAACGAAAACCGTTATTCTCTCGTAATAAATGATCGGAGCTCATTGCATTTTACAGAAAGAGAGCAGAGAACACTGTTGACTTTTTTTGGAATTATTTCATTATTTGGTCATTTCTATTCGTAGTTATTTATGTTTAAATTTCAAAACTGCCGAGTACTGGGTCATGCCGAACTTAGGAACACTTACCTTATATAAAATTGACAAAAGATGAAAAAGAAATTAAACAAGTAAAAAAGCTGTAAGTACCGTTATATGGGGGCTATATGAAGACGTGGACCTACATGGCTCATTTTTTGATTTAGGATGTAGTATCCATTACGAACTTCAAATACCAAATTTGAAACGATTCCGGTAAACAATGTCGCTAAAATCATCAAAAAAACCGAATATCGGGGGGTACCGTTACATGGGGGCTACAGGAAGACGTGGACCTGCACAGATAATTTGCTGTCTTAGGCTGTAGCATTCATTACAAACTTCAAATGCCAAATTTGAAATAATTGCGGTGAATAATGTCGCTAAAATCATCAAAATACCGAATATCGGGAGGTACCGTTATATGGGGGCTATATGATAACTTGGACCTACATGGCCCATTTACGAACTTAACCTGCCTACTGGGAAAAAATACATGTGTGCAAAATTTTAGCCTTCTATCTCAATTTGTTCGAAAGATAGCGTGATTACAACAGACAGACAGACAGACAGACGGACGGACAGACAGACACACAGACGGACATGGCTAAATCGTCTTAGAATTTTACGCTGATCAAGAATATATATACTTTGTTGGGTCTGACATGAATATTTCGAGGAGTTACAAACGGAATGACAAAATTAATATATCCTCCATAGTATGGTGGAGGGTATAAAAACGCCGATTTTTTCAGCAAATGTTTAAAGGTCCTTACAAAGTATGTCAATAGAATGTACTTTTATTTTGAAATACGATTCCATTGAAAAAAATCTCGATTTTTTTCTGATTTTAGAATTTTTGCAATGAAAGAGTCTCCGTTTTCGTAATTTTTAGCGATTCTAAAAAAAGTAGGTATCCTTTAACTTTGGGGTTATTAAATTATCTATTCAGTTTCGCCACCACATAATTCGATACTACACTTCAATGTAACTCGCCTGCAATTTCAGTTTTCAAGAAATCGAGTAAATTAAATGAATTTCATCAAATTGAAAAAAAAGTTCGGTAAAATGGTAAAATATTGATTTTTTTTGTTCTTAGCTTCTTCTGAAATGATATTATTAGTATAGATCCACTTAAATACATAAAACCTATCATAAAATCTTTGTTTGTTGTCGCTTTATACTCCCCAAACAGTATACATACACATCACACATGAATTCAAAAAAAAAAAAAAAAAATTAACTTACCCTAATGAACTTTTTATACCCTCCACCTTGGAAAGGAGGGTAAATTATTTTTGTCATTCCGTTTGTAACATCCTTTAATATTCGTCGTAGACAACATAAAGTATATATATATTTATAATCAGCATAAAAATCTAAGTCGATATAACGACGTCCGTCTGTCCGTCTGTCTGTCTGTTGAAATCACGATACAGCCCACATTATTTTACGTAGAGCGCCAAAATTTAGCAGGGCAATTTGTATTGTGTCTAGGATGGTTGGTATTGAAAATGAGATATATCGGTCCACGTTTTGGTATAGTCCCGATATTCGGTATTTTGATGATTTATGCTACATTTTTTCACGGATTTGTCTGAAAATTAGTGTTTTTAGGTCATAACGGGCCCTAGTTCGTGTGGCGAGACATTACATTTATAGGTCCGCGCTTTGGTATACCACCCATATAAAGGTACCTCCCCATATTCGGTATTTCGATTATTTTTGCCACATTTTTTCACGGATTTGTCTAGAAATTGGTATTTGTTGGTCATAATAGGTTCCAGCTCCGGTGGAGAAACATAGCATGTATGGGTCCACGATTTGGTATAGCCCCCCCCCGATATTCGGTATTTTGATGATTTTACCCACATTTTTGAACGGAATTGTCTGAAAATCCACACAAGGAGTTCCTTGCGGGTTCTTTATACCTCGGCAGAGAATTATCTATATAGGTCCACAATATCGTATAGCCCCCATATAACGGTACCCCCCGATATTCGGTATTTTGCTGATTTTACCCACATTTTTCAACGGAATTGTCTGAAAATCCACACAAGGAGTTCCTTGTGGGTACTTTATACCTCGGCAGAGAATTGTCCATATAGGTCCACAATATCGTATAGCCTCCATATAACGGTACTCCCCGATATTCGGTATTTTGCTGATTTTACCCACATTTTTCAACGGAATTGTCTGAAAATCCACACAAGGAGTTCCTTGTGGGTACCTTATACCTCGGCAGAGAATTGTCCATATAGGTCCACGATATCGTATAGCCCCCATATAACGGTACCCCCCGATATTCGGTATTTTGATGATTTTACCCACATTTTTCAACGGAATTGTCTGAAAATCCACAAAAGGAGTCCCTTGTGGGCATTTTACCTCCTCAAAATGAAGTGTCTATATAGGTCCACGATATCGTATATCCCCCATATAACTGTAACCTCCGATATTCGGTATTTTGATGATGTTAGCCGCGCTTTTCAATGGAATTGTCTTAAAATCAACACAAGTAGTTCTTGTGAGTACTTCACCCCCTGAGAGAGAATTGTCTATACAGGTGATTTGACCCACATTTTTTATCTGAATTGTCTGAAAATCCACACAAGGAGTTCCTTGTGGGTACTTTATACCTCGGCAGAGAATTATCTATATAGATCCACGATATTGTATAGCCCCCATATAACGGTACCCCCGATATTCGGTATTTTGATGTTTTTAGCCATATTTTTCAACGGAATGGTCACAAGGGGTTCTTTGTACACAAGGGGTTCTTTGTGAGCACTTTACCCACCGACAGAGAATTCTCTATATAGGTTAACGATAACGTATAGCTCCCATATAACGGTACCCCGCGATATTCGGTATTTTGATGATTTTAGCCACATTTTCCAATCGTATTGTCTGAAAATCCACACACGGAGTTCCTTGTGAGTACTTTACACGCAGACATAGATTTGTCTTTATAGGTCCACAATATCGTTTATCTCCCCATATATCGGCACCTTCCTATATTAGATATTTTAAAGATTTTAAAAGAATTTTTATTGGATTTTATTTTTTTGAAAATTTTCTAATTCGTTCCAAATGGTGGAGGGTATTCAAAGTTCGGCCCGGCCGAACTTACTGCTTTTTTACTTGTTTCTTTTCCTAATGTCCGGCCGGGCCGAACTTACTGCTTTTTTACTTGTTTCTTTTCCTAATGTCGGCATTAAATAATATAAGAGAAAAATGCTTGATTATGTATGTTTTTTTAAGTTATAAAATGATCTTTAGACTGTTATTTACTATTATAAAATATTTCTGATTCCAAAAGTATTAAATTTAATTTACTTAAATCGATTATTAAGTTGACGCCACCACTAATTTTTTCTTTACAAACAAGCACTATGGCACGCGTTGGAAGACACTCATTAACGAAAACCGTTATTCTCTCGTAATAAATGATCGGAGCTCATTGCATTTTACAGAAAGAGAGCAGAGAACACTGTTGACTTTTTTTGGAATTATTTCATTATTTGGTCATTTCTATTCGTAGTTATTTATGTTTAAATTTCAAAACTGCCGAGTACTGGGTCATGCCGAACTTAGGAACACTTACCTTATATAAAATTGACAAAAGATGAAAAAGAAATTAAACAAGTAAAAAAGCTGTAAGTTCGGCCGGGCCGAACTTTTAATACCCTCCACCATTTGGTACAAATTTGGCAATTTCCAAAAAATAAAACCCGTTAAAAATTCTGTTAAAATCTTAAAAATACCGAATGCTTATACGACGACGTGGGCCTGCAACTTTTGTCATAAATTATTACAATATTTAAATGCGAAACTTGAAGAAAAATCTGTTTATAATGTAGCTAAAATCGTCAAAATACCGAATATAGGGGGTACCGTTATATGGGGGCTATACGAAGACGTGGACCTGCACAGACAATTTTCTGGCATGGGCTGAAGTATCCATTACGAACTTCACATACGAAATTTGAAACAATCCCTGTAAATAACGTCGCTAAAATCATTAAAATACCGAATATCGGGGGGTACCGTTATATGGGGGCTATATGAAGACGTGGACCTACATGGCTCATTTTTTGATTTAGGATGTAGTATCCATTACGAACTTCAAATACCAAATTTGAAACGATTCCGGTAAACAATGTCGCTAAAATCATCAAAAAAACCGAATATCGGGAGGTACCGTTATATGGGGGCTATATGATAACTTGGACCTACATGGCCCATTTACGAACTTAACCTGCCTACTGGGAAAAAATACATGTGTGCAAAATTTTAGCCTTCTATCTCAATTTGTTCGAAAGATAGCGTGATTACAACAGACAGACAGACAGACAGACGGACAGACAGACAGACACACAGACGGACATGGCTAAATCGTCTTAGAATTTTACGCTGATCAAGAATATATATACTTTGTTGGGTCTGACATGAATATTTCGAGGAGTTACAAACGGAATGACAAAATTAATATATCCTCCATAGTATGGTGGAGGGTATAAAAACGCCGATTTTTTCAGCAAATGTTTAAAGGTCCTTACAAAGTATGTCAATAGAATGTACTTTTATTTTGAAATACGATTCCATTGAAAAAAATCTCGATTTTTTTCTGATTTTAGAATTTTTGCAATGAAAGAGTCTCCGTTTTCGTAATTTTTAGCGATTCTAAAAAAAGTAGGTATCCTTTAACTTTGGGGTTATTAAATTATCTATTCAGTTTCGCCACCACATAATTCGATACTACACTTCAATGTAACTCGCCTGCAATTTCAGTTTTCAAGAAATCGAGTAAATTAAATGAATTTCATCAAATTGAAAAAAAAGTTCGGTAAAATGGTAAAATATTGATTTTTTTTGTTCTTAGCTTCTTCTGAAATGATATTATTAGTATAGATCCACTTAAATACATAAAACCTACCATAAAATCTTTGTTTGTTGTCGCTTTATACTCCCCAAACAGTATACATACACATCACACATGAATTCAAAAAAAAAAAAAAAAAAAATTATCTTACCCTAATGAACTTTTTAAACCCTCCACCTTGGAAAGGAGGGTAAATTATTTTTGTCATTCCGTTTGTAACATCCTTTAATATTCGTCGTAGACAACATAAAGTATATATATATTTATAATCAGCATAAAATTCTAAGTCGATATAACGACGTCCGTCTGTCCGTCTGTCTGTCTGTTGAAATCACGATACAGCCCACATTATTTTACGTAGAGCGCCAAAATTTAGCAGGGCAATTTGTATTGTGTCTAGGATGGTTGGTATTGAAAATGAGATATATCGGTCCACGTTTTGGTATAGTCCCGATATTCGGTATTTTGATGATTTATGCTACATTTTTTCACGGATTTGTCTGAAAATTAGTGTTTTTAGGTCATAACGGGCCCTAGTTCGTGTGGCGAGACATTACATTTATAGGTCCACGCTTTGGTATAGCACCCATATAAAGGTACCTCCCCATATTCGGTATTTCGATTATTTTTGCCACATTTTTTCACGGATTTGTCTAGAAATTGGTATTTGTTGGTCATAATAGGTTCCAGCTCCGGTGGAGAAACATAGCATGTATGGGTCCACGATTTGGTATAGCCCCCATATAACGGTACCTCCCGATATTCGGTATTCTGATGGTGTTTGTCACATTTTCTCACTGATTTGTCTAAAAATTGGTATTTGTAAATCATAATGGGCCCTAGTTCGTGTGGCGAAATATTGAATGTATAGGTCCACGTTTTGGTATAGTCCCCATATAACGGTACCTCCCGAAATTCGGTATTTTGATGAATTTTGACACATTTCTTCGCGGATTTGTCTAGAAATTGGTATTTTTGGTCTTAATGGACTCTAGCTCTTTTGGCGAAACACTGTATGTATAGGTCCACGTGTTTTCATAGCCCAATACAGCCTATTTCCCGATATTCGGAATTTTGATGATTTTTAGCACATTTTCCCACGAATATGTCTAAAAATTTGTATATAGGCTCTAATGTTTGCTTTACCCTAAGGTGGAGGGTATGAAAAGTTTGGCCCGGCCGAACTTAATGTTTTTTTTACTTGTTTTCAATTGGCTTATCATATTGAGTTCAATAGATTTTTTTTGAATATATTCAGTATAAATATGAAAATGAAATAAGTGCGCAATACGATGCTAACTGGCGGTATATAATATATAAAATATTAGTATATATAAAATATTAGTATATATATATATATATATATATATATATATATATATATATATATATAAAAGGAAGTTGTGTTAGTTACTACGCTTATAACTTAAGAACCGCTGGACGGATTTTAACGATTCATACAAATTCGAAATTGTCTCTTTTTCGAAAAGGATAATATCCAAAAAAATTGAGTAAAATGTGATATATTAAGATTTTCATTTTGACTTTTGAAATGTACAATAGTAATGTTTTATTTTGCATGATTTTTTTCAATTTTGACTTACTTTTTTCTATGTACCTTTGTAGTGTTTTTTATATTTTATTTTTGAATTCGAATATTAATACCAATTTATTTAATTGACTTGATTTCTTGAGAACTGAAATTGATGGCGGGTTACATGGAAGTGTAGTACTGAATTATGTGGTGGCGAAACGGAATAGAGGATATCGAAATAATTTAACGCGGCCACACCAAAGTTAAAGATAATTACTTTTTCAAAATCGCTAAAAAATCACAAAAAAGAGATCTTATTGCAAAAATTCTCAAATCGGGAAAAAAATCGAAAAAAAATGTTCAATGGAATCTAATTTTAAAATAATAGTTGCTGTAAAAATCAGCGAACAAGTTGAAGATTTTGTCAATTTGTTATTCTTCTTTTTCAATTTTTTTTTTCAATTTGTATTATCATATTGAACTCAGTGAATTTTTTTGTGAACAAAATAAAGAATATTTTTTCACTAAATACAATTTTTCACAAAAAAAAAAAAAACAAAAAAAAATTAAATAAGTGCGAAATATGATTTTAACTGACATCTACCTTTCAACTCCAGGGCCTACATCGTGGTTCAGCTGGAAGATGAGAACACATTTAAACAAACAAAAATGACCCAAAAAGGCCTAATGGGGCTCATTTAAAAGCGTGGACCTACTTCTTTCATGTGACAATAATCCGTCCAATCAGAGCTCAAAATGCCAAATTCTTTGGGAGTACAATCAGTAAAATCCCAAATTTAAAGGGTGCAAAATAGTAGAGCGAATGGTACTTTTAATAAGAAAAGGATTTCTATCCTTCGGGAAATTCTTTCCAAACATTCAAGATACCTTAAATCGCTTTTGCAGGTCATGATAGCCCCCATAACTCACGGATAAGGGTACAACCCGATTTCATATTTATATAACCATATAAGATTTAAGCTATTTTTGGGGTCTTGGAAACTTTTTTTTCATATTTTGGGCCTTATTTGGCATCTTTGTTTCTAAGGGGGTTGAGAACCTCTTCGCAAAAAATTTTTAATTTTCAGAGTAGGGCCCATTTTGGTCTTGACCACATTTATCAATTGATTTGGCTAAAAATTGTATTTATGCTACCTTGGGGTAAGTAAAGTCCCCACATTGGAGTATTCCCAAGTCCACTTTCACATCTAATGTGTGGTCAGAAAAGAAAATTTTGTATTCTATTGAATTTGTAACCCCCAAAAGAATATTGGTTGGGCTACGTTTTGGTATAACCCTCATATGAATGTATCCCTGATTTCAGCTTTGACCGTGGTCTTGGCCACGTTTTTCTACTGATTTGGCCTTTATTTGGAATCTTGGCTTTTCTATTTCGAGGGTCTTGACCACATTTTCCAATCGATTTTGCTATATTTAGGCTATTTTGTGAGTAGAGAACCATCTTACAGAAAAAATGTCACCATAGGTAAAATTTTTGGTGCAGTCCTCATATAGTCCCCAGCGCCGCCGATCTATAATGATTTTTACCGATTGGCGGACAACAACATGGGCATTGTTGATTCGTCATTGAATTTTACTATGAACAAGAACATAGAATTCTTAGCGCAATCTGAGGTGCTATGGTAATGGGTGTAAAAGCGTAATTAACTTTGACTATTCAGAAATTATTTTACCCTCTTTCCATAAGTATTTATTTCTATCAATATTTATGTTAAAATTTGTTCACCTTTATGAGCCAGATTTGTGAAATATTATGCTGTACAAAAGTTGCATTAAAGACTAAAACTATGGGCCGGCAACGCGGACCGGGCCAGCTAGTATATATATATAAATTGTTGTTCGTTGGTAATGGAATCAGTTGAGAACTGCTAAACGGATTTGCATATTTTTTGTACAAACGTTCGACGTACCCCGAGTTAGGTTTTTAAAGAAAAAAAAATATTGACCACGCCTACTTTTACGACCACTATTTCGATTTATATAAAATCCGCATATTTGCTAAATAATGAAGATATCGGTTTAAATCACTTGAGACCGGCTAGAACTATTTGCATATTTTTTTAAACGTTCGTTCTACCCCGATTTAGGTTTTTATGCAAAGGAAAAGGGAACACCCCCAATTTTGCGCTCATTTCTTCGATTTATTATACCCTCCACCATACTATGGAGGGTATATTAATTTTGTCATTCCGTTTGTAACTCCTCGAAATACTCATGTCAGACCCAACAAAGTATATATATTCTTGATCAGCGTAAAATTCTAAGACGATTTAGCCATGTCCGTCTGTCTGTCTGTGTGTCTGTCTGTCTGTCTGTCTGTCCGTCTGTCTGTCTGTCTGTCTGTTGTAATCACGCTATCTTTCGAACAAATTGAGATAGAAGGCTAAAATTTTGCACACATGTATATTTTGCCAGTAGGCAGGTTAAGTTCGTAAATGGGCCATGTAGGTCCAAGTTATCATATAGCCCCCATATAACTGTACCTCCCGATATTCAGTATTTTTATGATTTTAGCGACATTATTCGCCGGAATTGTTTCAAATTTGGCATTTGAAGTTCGTAATGAATACTACAGCCTAAAACAGAAAATTATCTGTGCAGGTCCATGTCTTCGTGTAGCCCCCATATAACGGTACCCCCCGATATTCGGTATTTTTATGATTTTTGCGACATTGTTTACCGGAATCGTTTCAAATTTGGTACTTGAACTTCGTAATGGATACTACATCCTAAGTCAAAAAATGAGCCATGTAGGTCCACTTCTTCATATAGCCCCCATATTACGGTACCCCCGATATTCGGTATTTTGATGATTTTAGCGAAATTATTCAGCGAAATCGTTCCAAATTTGGTGTTTGAAGTTCGTAATAGATACTGCAGCATAAAACAGAAAATGGGCCATATAGGTCCACGTCTTCATATAGCCCCCATATAACGGTACCCCTCGATATTCGGTATTTTGATGATTTAAGCGAAATTATTCAGCGAAATCGTTCCAAATTTGGTGTTTAAAGTTCGTAATAGATACTGCAGCATAAAACAGAAAATGGGCCATATAGGTCCACGTCTTCATATAGCCCCCATATACCGTACCCCCCGATATTCAGTATTTTGATGATTTTAGCGACATTATTTACCGGGATTGTTTTAAATTTCGCATGTGAATTTCGGAATGGATACTTCAGCCCATGCCAGAAAATTGTCTGCGCAGGTCCATGTCTTCGTATAGCCCCCATATAACGGTATCCCCCATATTCGGTATTTTAATGATATTAGCTAGATTATAAACAGATTTTTCTTCAAGTTTCGCATTTAAATAGTGTAATAACTTATGACAAAAGTTGCCTATGCTGGCCCACGTCGTCGTATAAGCATTCAGTATTCTTAAGATTTTAACAGAATTTTTAACGGATTTTATTTATTAGAAAATGCCAAATTTGTACCAAATGGTGGAGGGTATTAAAAGTTCGGCCCGGCCGAACTTACAGCTTTTTTACTTGTCTAAAATCCTAATATTTGCCAAAATCATCAAGATATCTGTTCCACAGTTAGTATACGACGCTTTCTTGACTCTGCCTCCTACCCAGGGTATCCGTTTGGGGTCAGAGTAACTGGCGACACCTACTTCGTTAAATTTATATGTAAAAATTTGAAAAAGTATAGTAACACATCAGTTGAGAACGGCTGGGCCGATTTGACTCATTTTTTTGGTTATTTGTAATTAGAGTGGAAACGTTATTGAAAAAAACCGAAAATCGAGAAAGTTTGCATCGGGAGGTACCGTTATATGGGGGCTATACCAAAACGTGGACCTTCATGGCCCAATATCAAAAGTCCTGCAGACATAATATACATTTGAGTAAAATTTTATCAATCATCTTCCATTCGTTCGGAAGCTAGAGTAATCTCCACATACGGGCAGACGTTCATTTTTGTTTTTTGTCATTTTTGTTTCGCATAAAATTTTCAATTTTCGGAGTAGGGTCCATCTTGGCCTTGACCACATTCATCAATTGATTTGTCTAAAAGATTGTATTGAGGCTACTCTGGGGTAGAGAACACACATCTTACACATCACATTTGTCCACATAGGCATTTATTTAAGTTATAGTCCCCACATTATGTGTACACCCAAGTCCACTTTCCCAACCAATGTGTGATCAGAAAAGAAAGTTTTGTATTCTATTAAAGTTGTAATCCCCAAGAGAATATTGGTTGGGAACTTAAATTTGGGATGTACTCTCCAAAATGTAAATGTAAATAAACTCCAAAATGTCAAACTGGGACTCATTCAGTCGGAAATTTTTTTGCAGAACAATGAAAAAAAATACGAATTCTAGAAAGTAGCACGGGGCCGAACATTTGTTTAATCGTCATTGAATTATACTTGTCATTGTACTAATTCCCATCCTACTGTAATGGGTGTATTAGACTAATTATCTTCGACTATTCTGAAATCATTCTGCCCTTAATTATGAGGTGGACAAAACTTATAACCACGCAGCACGGAGTTCTAAACGTTGGAAATACAAATTCCAAATTACAGCTCATTTGAATGAAAACTGTTGCTAAACTCTTTACAAAACCGAAAATTGAGCTGAGTTTTCACATGGGGCCATTAAAAATGTTCTTTATCATATAGGTTTTTAACACTCAAATTAAAGCCTATGGCTGAAAAATAAGATCAGGCTATTCAAAATATCTAAAACCGACGGTAGGTGAAAATCTATCATAATTTTTTCCATGAATATTTATTTCTATTTAGAAATTCCTGTAGTCATTATTTATAATGAAAATTGAGCCGCTTGCATAATTCTGATCTCTGATTTATTATGCTTTAAAAAATATGCATTAAAGACCGGCCGGCAAAGCGGACCGGGCCAGCTAGTTTTATATAATTTACGATTTTTTTAGTTATTATATTAAATTCAATCACTTTTTCCGGTGAACATAATAAGTTTTTATTTTTTTATCTATATATAAAAGAAGTTTATGTTAGTTACTACGTTTCTTCTGACAATTAATTCCATTTCCGAATTGGCTCTTGGCAGAAAAGGATAAAATGCAAAATTTCGTGTAAAAATGTATATTTTGTAATTTTTCATAATTTGAAATATCCCATGAAATGTTTTCAATTTGTCATCCTTTATTTAAGTTAAAATTTTTATGTTTGAACTCTGAATGTAGGCTTAAGAAAATGAGATCAGCTCACAATACAATGATAAATTGTAATCTTTTGCAAACAAACAAATAATGGCCGTCTGTTGAAATCACGATAAAGTCCATACTATTTAATCTTAAGCTTTTAAATTTGGAACAAAGTTGATTGGTATTGAAAATGTGTTATACACATATACACAAGTTTAGGTATACCTCCCATACAACGGTACTAAAGGCCTGCGCAAGACGAATTGTACGAATTATGCTTTTTTTGACACACTGACTTTGTCTATTCAATCATGTGCTATGTATTTGATAGACAATGACAACCAACAACACCCCCCATTTTGATTCATGTGTGCCATTGTCTAAGGTTCGATCGTGGCATGGCTGACTCGAATATTTGCATGGTGTTCTCCATAAATGCAGAGTGTCAACGATGACATCGAACCATGTCACCGTCAAATTGTGTGTCATTTGTGTACGTGTGATTAAATTGAGAAAGTGTGTGTGTGTTACTTTCGACGGTGAGGATGTGTTTTTGTGTGTGTTGTAATTTTGAAGTAACAAACACGGCATGCATATAAAAGTGAGTACGAAATCAATAATAAATAAAAAAATATTCTTTATGACGTAGTTGAGGGCAGAGATATTAAGAAAATTTATCAGTACTTTTAATAAGGATTGACATTTTGGATTGTTTCGTCAATAACCGAATTGTGAAAATTTTGTATGGACCAATTAGAAGTACCTGAAATATGTTATTATTCGCCAAGAAATACTTTATTACAAAAAATGGATTTTTTCACATATCGGAAAAACAGGTAGCGATTGCACTTTGCCTTTATTACGCGTGTGTCTTTTTCGTTGGCAATTGTTTCATTATTGTTGTAATTTTTGTGGTAGAATATTTTTGTATGACTCACTATTCAACATCCACTTTTATTGGTCATTACATGTTATGACGATGGGTTTGAGTCTGACCGACATGACGAGACATCGAGCATTTGGATGGATGTCACGTACTGTTATGCCTTTGATCAAACAGGGCACAACATGACGAGCGTTTTCTCTCCATGGCATAAATAGAGAAATATGTCACACTTGCAGCCCTTTAAACGGTACCTACAGATTTTCGGTATCTTGAAGGTTTCTGTCACAATTTCTAACCGAATAGGCTGAAAATTTACTTTTGGAGTATTTGGTAGATCTGTTCTCTACTTGCAAAAAATATTCGTTACAGATCCGCTGATTGGTATAGCCCCCACATGATGTTACCTCCTGATTTTCTATATTTTGAAGGTTTCTTCTACAATTTCCAACCAAATTAGATAACACTTGACAATTGGGGTTCTCTGTGGTAAATTTTTTCATTTAGCGATTCAGGTTCACTAATTGGTATAAACCCCATATAACGGTGGAAAGTATAAAAAGTTCAGCCGGCCAAATAGAAAGCCCTTTTTTAATTGTTTAACATCATATTACCATTTACGTTAAATTGTAGCAGCAGCCGTCAATCGCAATATGCAGAAGGCCTTCTGCAAATGGGGAAATTGGTGATAAAACAGCCGATATCTTAAAGTAGTACATTCTAGAGGGTGGTAAAAATGTTTAATTTGTAAAACAATTATGTACAACTGCAATCTCGCTTCTATTGATTTATGGACTCTCATTACATGTGATAACAGTAAATAGAAAGAAAAGAAAAACTTACTTCTGCACTCATACATACAGATTTGTGCGGAAAAGAACCGAACCCGAATGCCTGACTGCCAGCATAGCCAAAGGCATCCGCAGTCCTTCCCCATCGATTAAACTATGTCCACCTGTTTCTTAGTCCGTCGGTCATTTTAAAGCCACTCCTCCGACAGCTGTTAAAATTATTATATTTCATTGGTCGTTTGAAGGCCAAAATTCGGCATCTCCCAATATTTGTTATTTTTTCCACGGATTTGTCTAAAAATCGGTATTTGCAGGTTATAATGCGTTCCAGCTTGTGTGGCGAAACTTTGTATGTATAGGTTCACGTTTTGGTACCCATACAAGGGTACCTCCCGATATTCGGTATTTTGATAAAAGTTGGCATTTTTAGTTCATAATGGGTTCTAGCGCGGTGGCAGAACATTGAATATTTAGTTCCACGTTTTCCCATAGCGTACATATAACGATACCCACCGATATTCGGTATTTTGCTAATCCTACTCACATTTACCCATATAATTGTTTTAAATTTGGTATTTTAGAAGATTTGATGTATGGCAATCCTTGGAGTGAAATATTGTCTATAGAGGTTCCCGTTTTGTTATAGTCCCCATATAACGGTCTCACTTTTTTTAAGTTTATGCAAAAGGTCTTACTGGTATACGAAGATTAAAGTTTTTTTTTTTAAGTTTATGCAAAAGGTCTTACTGGTATACGAAGATTAAAGTGAAACATGCTTTAATTCAGATACTTTTATGTAAAAATGTCTCCTTTACTCTAAGGAGGGTATTAAAAGTTCGCCCCGCCCACATGCTATTTGTGATATAAATAGAATAAATCTAGTATCGATACGTTTTATGTTACAATTTTTATTACAATAATAACCACGTGTAAAGAAACACCGCAATTGAATGAAAATGTTGAAATTGTGAACAAAAACAAAAACCACAAAAACCAGACCAGTTCATCCTTAATGTCACCACTAAATATAATCCGATAATTGTGACCTGCTGAGTGACTGCAAAATACGGAAAAATCGATGTGTGTTTTCGAATGTTAAACTTTAGATTTTGTACCTCAATGCAAGATACGAAACGTAATGTGTACTCTTAGCATTGGCTTTTAGCAGTGTCAACATATTGTGCGCCATCGCATGACATAAAAGGAGATGGTATCCAGTACTAACTTCAAATAATTCTATTTAAAATGTGGCTAAATCATCGGAATGATTTTGGGGATGTACTGAGAACACCAAATTCCAACTTTAAGAAAAGTATCAGGAGTACCGTTATATAAGGGCTATAACAAATCTTAAACATACTTACATATGTCATTTTCAATATAAAGAATTTTGCGTACTTAAAATATTAGCTAGATTTCCTCTTAAAGTGGTTTCATATGAAGTATCTGGTATTAGATTCAAATATGAAACAAGTTCTTGTAAGTTGAGGAATAGTACTGTAATATTCGAAAAAAGAAGTTTGTACTATATTTCATTCCAGTTTATAAAATTGATGGATAGGAAGTTCCGCACCCTTTACTGTGTAAAATGCGCTGTGTCCCTCTCTTCGTAAATATGAACATTTTCCAAACATATTTATGAATGGAAACTTAACATACCCAGTGTAATATGAATACCATTTTAAAAGTCTAAAAAAGGCTAACGAATTTAAAACCTTCCAATTTTTTCTTCCCTTTCCTTATTTTCCCCCATTGAAATGCTAAACCTATTTCCATCAACATTTTACTGATTGTTTTTTTTTTTTTTTTGAATTCATTTCCATTTAAGCTTTAAGTCCGTCGATTGTATCCGAATACCGAAATCAAGGGAAATCAACAACTAGAACAACAAAGGTAGCAAAAGGATTAACAAAACAATCGACTGCATTCATACTCATCGAGAATTCCTGCCTGAATTTCCTGAATTCCCGCAATCCAACTCTATCAGCGTTTTGTGTTTCTAACCCCAAAGTCCTTACTGAAACATGCAAACTTCAAGTGCTTTTTGGCATGATGTGCTCTAGCATTTGTATTTTACACGTGTGAGTCAAACGTGTGTCGGCAATATATAGTCCAATAACGAATTGTATTGTTGTGTTATTGTGTTAAATATTGTTCTAAAGCATTATTCCAATTTGTGTACATTTTTCGACATTACGAGTACTTCCCTTCATTTTAATGGAAGTGTCGTTGACACCTTTTTACTAATCTTTGTTATTGTGCTCCTTTTCGTGTACATACATATGAATATACCGATAAACTACATTCCCTTAGTAACACTTTCCCCATTTTATGACGGGCGCTTATCATAAAAACGAATGCTAAAATGCGCTGCGAGCCCGACATTTTAGTGTACAATGCATACACAATTTTGAAACAATATAATTTCAAAGTTTCATTTAACTTCACTTCATCCTCAATCTTACAACAACAACTGAAATGGCGTTAAGAGGATTACGACTAAAGGACATATTTTACTTGCTAAGAATCCTAAATGCCCAAATGGCTGTAAAGACTACATGTAAAGTTCTGCCGTTCCGAAACTTGCTAGTTCAGAGAACTTTTCCGATAAAGGAACTATTAAAACTGTATCCACCCTTTTTATCTTCACGAGGTCCCTTCAGTTTTATACTTTCCACTGACTATGGAGAGTATATTAACTTTGTCATACCGTTTGTAATCCCTCAAAATAATCATGCTAGAACTTTCAAAGTACATATATTCTTGATCGACGTAAAATCCTGTGTCGATTAAGCGATGTCCGACTATCTGTCGGTTTATTTATATGTTCGTCTGTTGTAATCATGACATCTTTCTAACGAATTCCATAATTTTGTTAGCAGGCAGGTTAAATTGATAAATGGGCCATACCAGTCCACGTATTCGTATAGCCTTTATTTAACGGTAACTCTCGATATTTGGTATTTGGAAGATTTAAGTCACAATATCTAACAGGATTGTTTCGAATTCGCTATTTAGTGTTTAAAATGGGATAAATGTCCTGTAGCAGTAGTTTTTCCTATATACCGGTACCTCCGAATATTTGATATTTTAGCCACTTTTTCCAACAAAATAGTTTTAAATTTGCGGTGCTCTAATCTCACAATCTAATCTTTAATCTCTCATTGCGGTATCAACTTTATGGTACTTTGATGGCTTTTACTGGAAAAAAGTGAAACTAGCTTACATATTAAATCCCCATACTTTTATTTTTAAAAATTATTTTACCACATTAACTTTTTATACCCTCCACCAAAAAAGGTATGGAGGGTATATTAAGTTTGTCATTCCGTTTGTAACTCATCGAAATAATCATTTTAGACCCAACAAAGTATATATATTCTTGATCAGCGTAAAATTCTAAGACGATTTAGCCCTGTCCGTCCGTCTGTCCGCCTGTCCGTCTGTTGTAATCACGCTACAGTCTAAACGAATTAAGATAGGAAGCTAAAATTTTGCACAGATCTCTCTTTTGTCTGCAGGCAGGTCAAGCTCGAAGATGAGCTATATCAGTCCACGATATCGTATAGCCCCCATATAACGGTACCCCCGATATTCGGTATTTTGATGATTTTACCCACATTTTTCAACGGAATTGTCTGAAAATCCACACAAGGAGTTCCTTGCGGGTACTTTATACCTCGGCAGAGAATTGTCCATATAGGTCCACAATATCGTATAGCCCCCATATAACGGTACCCCCCGATATTCGGTATTTTGACGATTTTACCCACATTTTTGAACGGAATTGTCTGAAAATCCACACAAGGAGTTCCTTGTGGGTACTTTATACCTCGGCAGAGAATTGTCCATATAGGTCCACAATATCGTATAGCCCCCATATAACGGTACTCCCCGATATTCGGTATTTTGCTGATTTTACCCACATTTTTCAACGGAATTGTCTGAAAATCCACACAAGGAGTTCCTTGTGGGTACTTTATACCTCGGCAGAGAATTGTCCATATAGGTCCACAATATCGTATAGCCCCCATATAACGGTACCCCCCGATATTCGGTATTTTGCTGATTTTACCCACATTTTTCAACGGAATTGTCTGAAAATCCACACAAGGAGTTCCTTGTGGGTACTTTATACCTCGGCAGAGAATTGTCCATATAGGTCCACGATATCGTATAGCCCCCATGTAACGGTACCCCCCGATATTCGGTATTTTGATGATTTTACCCACATTTTTCAACGGAATTGTCTGAAAATCCACACAAGGAGTTCCTGGTGGGTACTTTATACCTCGGCAGAGAAATATCAATATAGGTCCACAATATCGTATAGCCCCCATATAACGGTACCCCCCGATATTCGGTATTTTGATGATTTTACCCACATTTTTCAACGGAATTGTCTGAAAATCCACACAAGGAGTTCCTTGTGGGTACTTTATACCTCGGCAGAGAATTGTCCATATAGGTCCACGATATCGTATAGCCCCCATGTAACAGTACCCCCCGATATTCGGTATTTTGATGATTTTACCCACATTTTTCAACGGAATTGTCTGAAAATCCACACAAGGAGTTCCTGGTGGGTACTTTATACCTCGGCAGAGAATTATCAATATAGGTCCACAATATCGTATAGCCCCCATATAACGGTACCCCCCGAAATTCGGTATTTTGAAGATTTTACCCACATTTTTGAACGGAATTGTCTGAAAATCCACACAAGGAGTTCCTTATGTGTACTTTATACCTCGGCAGAGAATTATCTATATAGGTCCACAATATCGTATAGCCCCCATATAACGGTACCCCCGATATTCGGTATTTTGATGTTTTTAGCCATATTTTTCAACGGAATGGTCACAAGGGGTCCTTTGTACACAAGGGGTTCTTTGTGAGCACTTTACCCACCGACAGAGAATTCTCTCTATAGGTTAACGATAACGTATAGCTCCCATATAACGGTACCCCGCGATATTCGGTATTTTGATGATTTTAGCCACATTTTCCAATCGTATTGTCTGAAAATCCACACACGGAGTTCCTTGTGAGTACTTTACACGCAGACATAGATTTGTCTTTATAGGTCCACAATATCGTATATCTCCCCATATATCGGCACCTTCCTATATTAGATATTTTAAAGATTTTAAAAGAATTTTTATTGGATTTTATTTTTTTGAAAATTTTCTAATTCGTTCCAAATGGTGGAGGGCATTCAAAGTTCGGCCCGGCCGAACTTACTGCTTTTTTACTTGTTTTACTTGTTATTGTTCTTTCGTAGCGTCAAATTCTTTTGGTTCTACTTTTTATTTCACTCCCCTTTGTGACCGAACTGTAGCGTCTTTTTATACCCTCCACCCTACATAGTATGGAAGGTATATTAAGTTCGTCATTTCGTTTATAACTCATCGAAATAATCATTTTAGTCGACTAAAATTTTACACAGATCAGTTTTTTGCCTGTAGGCAAGTCGAGTTCGAAGAAGGGCCATATCGGTCCACGATATTGTATAGCCCCCATACAACGGTACCCCCAATATTCGGAGTTGTTTCAAATATCGTAGTTAGAGTTCGTAATGGGAACTACAGTCTATTACAGACATTAGTACTTTCTTTATTGGTTATTGTATATATACATTTTGTTGTTGCAAAATATTCAAGCTTAATCCCATTATTGTCGTTCAATAAAAAAAAATATTTATTGGTGGAGAAAAATGGTAATGTTTACCAAGCGGTATAGCTGTGAAAACCTGGCTTAGAAAAGAGCCACCGTTCATCAATTGTTCATGCCTTTTTTTTTTTTTGGGGGGGGGGGGGGTATATACTCCCCAGAAGTCATTTAAGAACAACTTCTATAACCAAGATTTGTTATACCGATATAACTATCGCTACATATCCAAATCCGAACCAATCTCGATAAAATTTGTCAAAAGTATTTCTGAAATGTATTTTATATATTTCCATAAATGGCCTGACAGACGGACGGAGGGCCATACATGTGAATCTATGCAGATAATCAAAAATGAAGTATGGGTCTAATTCTAATTCTATGTTACAACAAGTAAAAAAGCTGTAAGTTCGGCCGGGCCGAACTTTTAATACCCTCCACCATTTGGTACAAATTTGGCAATTTCCAAAAAAATAAAACCCGTTAAAAATTCTGTTAATATCTTAAGAATTCCGAATGCCTATACGACGACGTGGGCCTGCATAGGCAACTTTTGTCATAAGTTATTACAATATTTAAATGCGAAACTTGAAGAAAAATCTGTTTATAATGTAGCTAAAATCATTAAAATACCGTATATGGGGGGTACCGTTATATGGGGGCTATACGAAGACGTTGTCCTGCACAGACAATTTTCTGGAATGGGCTGAAGTATCCATTACGAACTTCACATACGAAATTTGAAACAATCCCGGTAAATAATGTCGCTAAAATCATCAACATATCGAATATCGGGGGGTACGATATATGGGGGCTATATGAAGACTTGGATCTATATGGCCCATTTTCTGTTTTATGCTGCAGTATCTATAACGAACTTCAAATACCAAATTTGGAACGATTCCGGTAAACAATGTCACTAAAATCATCAAAATACCGATTATCGGGGGGTACCGTTATATGGGGGCTACACGAAGACGTGGACCTGCACAGATAATTTTCTGTCTTGGGCTGTAGTATTCATTACGAACTTCAAATGCCAAATTTGAAACAATTCCGGCGAATAATGTCGCTAAAATCATCAAAATACTGAATGTCGGGAGGTACGGTTATATGGGGGCTATATGATAACTTGGACCTACATGGCCCATTTACGATTAAACAAAAAACAAAACATCTTCCTTTCCTACTAAGCAAATTGCTGCACTATGATTCTCCTAATGTTTAATTTATTATTTTGATGATTATTACAACAGACAGACAGACAGACAGACACACAGACAGACAGACGGACATGGCTAAATCGTCTTAGAATTTTACGCTGATCAAGAATATATATACTTTGTTGGGTCTGACATGAGTGTTTCGAGGAGTTACAAACGGAATGACAAAATTAATATACCCTCCATAGTATGGTGGAGGGTATAAAAATAAAATCCGTTAACAATTCTGTTAAAATCTTAAAAATACCGAATGCCTATGCGACGACGTGGACCGGCATAGGCAACTTTTGTCATAAGTTATTACAATATTTAAATGCGAAACTTGAAGAAAAATCTGTTTATAATGTAGCTAAAATCATCAAAACACCTAATATAGGGGGTACCGTTATATGGGGGCTATACGAAGACGTGGACCTGCACAGACAATTTTCTGGCATGGGCTGAAGTATCCATTACGAACTTCAAATGCCAAATTTGAAACAATTCCGGCGAATAATGTCGCTAAAATCATCAAAATACTGAATATCGGGAGGTACGGTATATGGGGGCTATACGAAGATGTGGACCTACATGGCCCATTTTCTGTTTAATGCTGCAGCATCTATTACGAACTTCAAATGCCAACTTTGAAACGATTCCGGTAAATAATGTCGCTAAAATCATCAAAATACCGAATATCGGGGGGTCTTTATATGGGGGCTATATGATTTCTTGGACCTACATGGCCCATTTACGAACTTAACCTGCCTACTGGCAAAATATACATGTGTGCAAAATTTTAGCCTTCTTCTCAATTTATTTGAAAGATAGCGTGATTGCAACAGACAGACAGACAGACGGGCATGGCTAAATCGTCTTAGAATTTTACGCTGATCAAGAATATATATACTTTGTTGGGTCTGACATGAGTATTTCAAGGAGTTACAAACGGAATGACAAAATTAATATATAGTATGGTGGAGGGTATAAAAAACTGCACAAAGACATAATACCCTGACCAGAGTGTAGTGTAGGGCATAATTAGAACCATTTGGTTGGAATTTGGCATTGTCTTGTCTCCAGTCACAATCCAACGGAGTAACATAATGTGACAAAAATTAATTTGTGATATGAACAATGTTCATACATCATATGTTCTAATATTCATATTTTTTTCAAGTTTCTAAGCCATTTGTCTGTCATTTCTAAGCCATTCCGACAGCTGTTAAAATTATTCCAGTGACAGTTCATTATGTTGTTTACAAGCGTACAAAAGCATTTTGGTGATAGTTTTCCAGAAAAAAGTTATTCGTGATGAAATTCAAGCATGACAGTGTGATTTCTTTAAATTTGGCTGGAAAACTACAGGTGGCTATCGTTAGAGTATATAAATGTGAATAAATGTTTTGTATATCGTACCATCGCTCATTACCGTGATACTGGTAGCGTAGTCCGTCGTCAAGGAAGTGTACGGAAGAAAACAGCAACATCAGCAGAAATGGTTAGAAATGTAAAGAAGCGACTTGATCGAAACCCGCGTCGCTGTGGCCGAAAAATGGCTCATGAGCTGAATATCGCAATATTCCATTCGGCAAATATTTAAAAATGTTCTTGGGGGAAAGCCATTGAATTTCCAAAAAGTGCAAGAACTTTCACCGCAAGAGAAAGAAAGTGGTGGACTGCCGAACAAACAAAATGATCGTGTTTATTTGCCAAAGAGGTCAGCTGAAAATGTGCACCTTCGGTTGGCGACCAGAACTCAAGCGCCGGCCATGGTGATGGTGTGGGCCGCCATAGCAGCCGATAGTCGCTCTCCGTTCGTATTAATTGACCGTGGCATCAGAATAAATGCCGAAAGCAAGGTTGGCTCTAAAAAATACCAAAGTGTTGATCACCTCAAGCAAGCGCTTCGCTGGGAATGGGCCCAAATACCGCAGAGCAACATTCGGGCAGCGTGTGACGGTTTCGTTGGCCGTTTGAAGGCCATAATTCGTACCAAAGGTGACCAATTCGAACAAATCTAAATTTGTTCTAAAATTTGATGCTATTTCCGGCATTTTTTATTTCATCTAAATAATTAAAAAATGTAAAAATTATAGCGCTTGACTTTGTTGCAGTTTTTTATCTCACCCTGCAGTTTTATAATGGGATAATTTTTCTATACCTGGTTCTGTTAGATACCGCTGCACTGAACTCACGTCAAAATTCAATAAAAATATTGTAGGGGATAATGAATATATACGATCTGGGCACGAATATTTTGAAGTTTTAAAAAATTAATAGTAAAAAAACAATTAAAAACATTAATTGCGGCCGAGCCAAAATTTTAATTGTATATAAACGAGTTCCATATTTAACTATAAATACCAGTAAGACCGTTTGGATAACGCTGTTAAACTATTAAGAAAAACTATAAAGTTATTTGGGGGCCATACCAAAACGGGAACCTCTAGAGACATTTTTATACAGGATTCTGAGATGCCAAATTTGAAATAATTTCGTGGGTAAATGTGACTAGGATCGGTGGGTATCGCTATAGGAAGACATAGACCTAAACATTAAATGTTTTGCCACCGGAGCTAGAACCCATTATGAAGTATAAATAACAGTTGTTAGGCAAATGCTTGAAAATTGTGGCAAAAATCATCAAAATACTGAATATTTTATTTTTGGACAAATCCGTGGGAAAAAGGAGGTAAAGATCATCAAAATACCGAATATCTGGAGGTACCGTTATATGGGGGCTATACAAATACGTGGACGTAAACAGGCAATATTTCGTCGCACGAGCTAGAACCCATTTTGACCTACAAATACCAATTTTTAGATAAATCCGTGAAAAAAATGTGGCGAAAATCAAAAACGTGGACCGATATATCTCTTTTTTAATACCAACCATTTTACCACAATACACAAATTGTTTCGCCAAATTTTGAAGCTCTACGTCAAATAATGTAGGCTGTATCGTAATTTCAGCAGACAGAGAGACTGGCTTCGTTAAATCGACATAGAATTTTATGCTGATCATGAATATGTATACTTTATGGGGTCTACGGCGAATATTTAGGGATGTTACAACCGGAATGACAAAGATAATAAACCCTCCTTTTCAAGGTGGAGGATGTAATTATACCTTTATCGTTTGGAGGTCATAGAAGAGTGTTAAGTTTTAACTGCCATTAATCATACGGTTAAGGCTAAAAACCTCTTTGATCCAACAAGACACCATTATAATTGTTTTAGTGAAAACATCAAAATGTAGCTTGAGAAAGTTGTGGTGTCGAAAAATTCTACTCTTTGGGAACTTCGCAATAACTTAAACCGACCGGTTGACAATTTATAATACATATGTAAAAACATGGTGATATTTCAATATCAATCATCTTGGGAGTGCGACAAGTGTCTATTTTAATAAGTTATCTTAAATGTCGTGAATAAGAGAGAAATAGGTGGAAAATTTTGCAACTGTTTGATTGCAAGCCATCATTTTTAAGCAGCGTTTAGGTCTTTCAAACTCAAATTATTGTAATGAAACTAAAACGACGGCCAGAAACGCGATCCAGGTCAGTTAGTTTAAAATGATTAAGTAGTCCGATTATGAATACCAATATCTTGAGGGATTTGTTCATTCCAGTCGACAGAGTTTCAGATATTCACAAACGTTACGGCAAATTATAGTGTTGTAGGGTCGACACCGGCCATTGGCTACTTGTTTTAATGCAATCAATTTTTCAATTTGCATTATTATGTTGAATTGCACACTTTGTGTTTTTTTTTTTCTAATAAGTGAGGCTATCGGAATGGTTTCATCGAAGAAAGGGATCGGTTGAAGATGTATATGGGAGCTATATCCGAATCTGAACCGATTTTGAAAAAATTGGGCAGATGTAATTCTGGGCTGTATCTGATATCTGATACCAAACTTACTTACATACTTCTGGGGTGCATATTACGAATGTGGGGGAATTAAACACCAAATCGGATGAAACCTATACATAGGAGCTATAGCTATATCTGATCCGATTATCACCAATTTCAATTGGGTTCGTCCTTGGGCCAAACAAATATTGTTTGGAAAACTTCATCTCAATCGGATAATAAATGCGATCTGCATTTTGTTCACAGGAATTCATGGACGGACGGACGGACTGACATGCATAAATCGACTCAGAAAATGATTCTATGAATATTATCAGGAGTAATTATGGGTCTATCTCGCTTCCTTCTCCCTGTTACAAACAAATGTACAAAGACATAATACCCTTACAACTATGTGGTGTAGGGAATATAAATAATATGGCCACATCATTATTGGTAGAATGGCTATAAATTCTAAAATTAAAAAAAAAAGTATCGGTCGATTTTGCCGACAGATGTACACCCTCAGCCAATGTTTGATTATTTAAAAATATTTTGACTTCTGTTATGAAAATCATATTTGAAATTATTGGCTGAGGACCGATCCTCAAATTTTGCATGGAGGTGGGGTTAAGGTCAGAATAGAAGCCAATTGCTTTTGGAGATGATTGCATAATATTTAGAGGTTAAAATGGAAAAAAAAAACTGAAAATTTTCCTGATTTTGCACTTGCTCTACAGGTCGCAATTTAGACCAATCGACGCCGAAGTTAGTATGGGGCTAGAGCTTAGGACAGGTCAGATGTCTACCAATTTGGACGGTCATGGGACAATATTCTAGCATTTTGGATAACCATTGGATTATATTTATCCGTAACTAACATTGGACAAATGTCCCTGTTCAAAAAATTAAAGGTAATACCTAGACAGTGCTCTATGAAATAATTTCAAAAGCGAAATTTTCCAAAATGGATTTGGACATATAATTTATAATGTTATTATACCCTCTACCATAGTATGGGGGGGTATATTAAGTTTGCCATTCCGTTTGTAACACCTCGAAATATACATTTTAGACCCCACAAAGTATATGTATTCTTGATCAGCATAAAATTCTATGTCGATTTAGCGATGTCCGCCCGTCTGTGGAAATCACACTAGCTTCCGAACGGATTGAATTAGATTGATAAAATTTTACTCAAATGTATATAATGTCTGCAGGACTTTTGGTATTGAAAATGGGGGACCTTCTGATATTCGGTATTTTGTTGATTTTAGCGACATTATTCACCAAAATTTGGTATTGAAATTCGTAATGGATACTACAGCCTAAGACAGAAAATTGTCCGTGCAGGTCCACGTCTTCCTATAGGCCCCATATAACGGCACCTACCGTTGTTGGGTATTTTGATGATTTTAGCGACATCATTCACCGGAATTGTTTCAAATTTGGCATTTAAAGTTCGTAATGGGTACTACAGCCTAAGACAGAAAATTGTCTGCGAAGGTCCCCGTCTTCGTATAGCCTCCATATAACGGTACCTCCCAATATTCGGTATTTTGATGATGTTAGCCACATTTTTCAATGGAATTGTCTGAAAATCCACACAAGTAGTTCCTTATGGGTACTTTGTACCTCGGCAGAGAATTATCTATATAGGTCCACAATATCGTAAAGCCCCCATATAAGGGTACCCCCCCATATTCGGTATTTTGATGATTTTACCCACATTTTTCAACGGAATTGTCTGAAAATCCACACAAGGAGTTCCTTGTGGGTACCACGGCAGAGAATTATCCATATAGGTCCACGATATCGTATAGCCCTCATATAACTGTACCCCCGATATTCGGTATTTTGATGATTTGAGCCACTTTTTCCAATGGAATTATCTGAAAATCCACACAAGGAGTTCCTTGTGAGTACTTTACACGCAGACATAGAATTGTCTTTATAGGTCCACAATATCGTATATCCCCCCATACATCTGCACCTTCATATATTAGATATTTTAATGATTTTAAAAGAATTTTTAATGTTTTTTTTTTTTTTTTGAAAATTTTCTAATTCGTTCCAAATGATGGAGGGTATTCCAAATTCGGCCCGGCCGAACTTATTGTTTTTTTACTTGTTTTTATTTATTTATTTATTTTTTTTTTTTTTTTGAGTTTCGCATTTGAATATTGTAATGTCTTCTGATAAAAGTTACCAATGCAGGTTCACGTCGTCGTGTAGACCCTAATATAACAGGAAAATATAACGGAAAAGCGTAGAGAAATAAAATAGCGCAGAATACGATGGTAGTTGTGCTTTTGTTCTAAATTGACCAACACATCTATATAGGGCTAATATACATTTCTATCCAATGAGCCTTTTCATTTGAAAATTGGGACAAAAATCAGTGAACGGACTGGCAGACAAACGGAAGTGGTTTAACGAACAAAACAACAGACATATAATTTTTGATAGATTACGTTACAGCCATTTGATTAGAAAACAATTGTATTCCTAGATATCCAGATATTAATTAAGACCACAAAACAATTTATATGTTGTTTGTATCAATGTAATACGCTGATGTTCTATGTCGCAGTGTTTGCTTGTGCTCCAGCTATTTAGTATACACAAATTTGCACACACAATTGTATAGAAACTTCAGGGAAAGCAAGTAAAATATTTTAACTTATTCTTAAGAAGAATTCTAAAACTTGTTTTAATAAAATTGGAAGATTGAAGGCAAATAAGTTCAAGCAAGAGCAAGTGTGGGTGATGTTCTCAGCATTTCACACTTCAAGAAGCTCGAGGGCTTCACAAAAGGAAACTCTGCGTACACCAGAGTTCATTAAGATTTAAAGTATGTGACACGTAGAGGAAATATGTTAAATATGAACCCAACATTAAATACAAATAAAATGTTAAAGTGCCTGAATTCACATACACACACACACCTAAAACAAAACATGGGCACATTGCCACACGCACTTTTTCTTTTCAACCCTCCAGGCTTCTCATAAATGACGAGCTTAATTCTTTAGATAAGTGCCAGTGGCTGTGTAGTGAAAAAATAACCGAGTGAAGGTGGATTAGATTGGCGAATAGGACGTCGTTTTTAAGTTGGTAGGGGAATCAGCTTGAATGGCTCACATAATGTTATTAAAGTTGCGCAAAGTTTTTTTTATTCTGTTACAGGTCATAATAGGTTTTAAATTCATGAAAACTGATTTTTGTTATTGTGCTGTATTATTTGCACTTAGCAATTAATATTCTTGGCAATTTTGGAGAAACATTTTGTCAGGAATATTTGAATATCAATTCCTTTAAATACAAATATCTGTGAACTCGCTTTAATTTATGTACAATCCAATTGACTTTTCACTAAATATTTTTTTATTTTAGAATGGTGTTGGCGTTTATTTGTTGCTATACCGTATTTTTTCGTTGTTGCAAAATAGACAGACATAACTTTTTAAACAACAATAAGTCGATTAAGCCTATTTCCCGCAGCAAAATAACTAGGATCATATACTGGCCTTTTCGGGCCAAAAGACTTCAAACTTTTAGGGTTGTCTGATTGAGGGTATAAAGATTTCAGTTAACGCTATTTCCACTTTAAAATCTTTTTTAGAGACTCAATACTATATGTTTTTTTCATCAGAGTAAAACTATATCGCTCTAGCCATTTTCCTCTATCTATTCTATCTAAACCAATTTTCAATCGTATATTGGGTTAACTAACCCTGGAAGATAATTTAATAATGTCACGTTTTTAATTAGCCCAATTTTAGGACTACATTTTATCGTTCTTTCTTCAAATTGCTTGTTTATGCTATGCTACCGCTTTATACTACAAGTAAAAATCAGCAAACAAAGTCCAAATAAAAGTCTACACCTCTTTGCATATTTAGTCGAGCTTCGTATAACAAATAAAAAATATAACAAATCGGTTGGACAATATATATGGGAGATAAATCTATATCTGAACCGATTTTCACCAAATTTGACATACTTCTTTCTAGATCGTAAGTGCTAAATTTCATCCCATTTTGGCTAATATTACACGTTGGGTGCACAATTAAAGGTACATCGGACGAATATATATATATATACATACATATATGGGAACTGTACCCAAATCTGAACCTATATCGATAAAATTTGGGGAAGGTATTTTTGTGTTGCATTTGATATATTTCCCCAAATATCGTTGTTACAGATGCATATCACGGCTGAAGGGACAAAAATATAAAATCGGATAAACAATATATGTGGGAGCCATAGCTATATCTGACCCGATTTCGATCAAATTTGCCATACTTATTTCCAGGGTTAGTTTGGTCGTATATGCAAAAATCAATACTATTTGGGCTGATATTACACGTTTGGTGTACAATAAAAGGCAAATGGATGAAGTATGGGACCTATATCTAAATTTTGACCGATTATCTACAATTTCAATAGCGTTCGTCATTGAGGCAAAAAATGACTTGTGCAAAATTTAAATTGTTTACAAAAACACAAGGCCAGACAGACGGACGGGCATGCATAAATCGACTCAGAATGTGAGTCTATGCAGATTATCAAAACGAACTATGGTTCTATCTCGTTCCCTTTTACCTGTTACAAACAATTGCACAAAGACAAACGTGTTCCACTTTATACTACAAATACCAATAAGACCGTTTGGATAATGCTGTTAAACTTTTTTTTGGGCCATACCAAAACGGGAACCTCTACAGGCAAATTTATACTTCAAGGGTTGTTAGCTACCAAATATTCTTAAATATCAAATTTGAAACAATTTTCAGACAAATCCGTAGAAAAATGTGGCAAAAATCATCAAAATATCGAATATCGGGAGATACCGTTATATGGTCCAAAACGTGGAACCATATATCTCATTTTCAGTACCAACCATCCTAGACACAATACAAATTGTTTTGCCAAATTTCGAAGCTCAACGTCAAATAATGTGGGCCGCATCGTGATTTCAACAAACATACAGGCGGACATCGTTAAATCGATTAATGACTGATCATGAATATATATACTTCATGGGGTCCACGTCGAATATTTGGGGATATTACAAAAGGAATGACAAAGTTAATATACCAATCTTTTCAAGGTGGAGGGTATAAAAAGAGATAAAAAGACGCGTTTAGGGTTCAAGTCACAATCCAATTCAAATTTATTAAGTCTTTGTTTTTATACGCTTTGGAACTTTGTCATTCCGTTTGTAACATCCCTAAATATTTGTCGTAGACCCCATAAAGTATATATATTCATAATCAGCATATAATTCTAAGTCGATTTAACGATGTCCGTCTGTCTGTCTGTTTAAATCACGATACAGCCCACATTATTTGCCATAGAGCTTCTAAATTTAGCAGAACAATTTATATTGTGTCTAGGATGTTTGGTATTGCAAATGAGAAGTTATTTTTGTTTTTTGCCACATTATTTCACGGATTTGTCTGAACATTGGTATTTGTTGGTCATAATGGGTTCTAATATTTCCTTTACCCTGAGGTGGATCGTATTAAAAGTTCGTCCCGGCCGATCTTTATGGTGTTTTACTTGTTAACACGTAAATTGACAAATCAGAAGTAATGAAAGAAATGCTTTATTTTAATGCCTTAAGTGTGTTTATATCGTGTTTGCTCCCGGCACTACAATGCCCCATGTCCCATTTCATTTACCTTAAAACTAAACTTATCCCAGCCTACACTTAAACAACTCAGATGATGGATCAAAAGATCACTTATCTGAACTGTAAACTAGCCCCTGTGAATTCCATGGTAACGTAAAAAAACTGGACACTGAATTAGATAGCAACGAAATAGGCCCCAAATTGTCGATATCCGATGAATGTTGTTTCTTTTTGATTGCCGGACTCATTCCAATCTTCCAGACTTTTGATACTATAGCGCTTTTAAAGGAAGCTTGCGAAGGAGATAATTAGAAACATTGTCTAAACCACACGATTTTTATTATTTAATTTTTCTAAAATTAGGCGAACTGTTTCCAAAGTTGTGAATTTATTGTCATATTCATTATTAAACAAGTAAGCAAAGGCTACAGTCGAGCGGGGCCGACCGTTGAATACCCTACAACACCATAATAAACGATACAGTTTATATAGGCCAGATACTCGAAAGAATTCCACCAGATATTGTAACAAATAATAAAAGAAAACCATCAGGTTTCGTTCTCTAATTTTCGAATAATAGCAACTTTAACTAATTTGCTCATTTCCAATTTATTAGAAGATGTTGTACGTAAATGGTTTCCTAGATCTGGAACCAATATTTCCCAAAGACTTATAATCTCTCAGAAGTGGCAGAAGATTAACATTTATTATTGGTTTTTGACTGAAACGCATCTATATGAGATACAGACATTTTGAATATATTCTTCAACGAAATCAGCGTTAACGAAATAGTCAGAAGTGCGTCTTTCCTGTATTTGTCTCTGGAATGGACATTTTCGTATTTTGTCTACAAAAGTTGGCAAACTATTTCACACATTGAATATTTTTGGATGGCCATCCAAAACTGCTTGGTTTTTGCAATGTCCGGTGACCCCCTTTCAAATTTGCGTGAGGATCGGGCGATAATTACGACCTGCCGACAATTTTGCAGTTTTTTGGTCCATTTCAACCCCTAAATATATGGCGATCATCTCCAAAAAGAGTAGGCTTCTATTCTGAACCTCATCTGATCCCCATGCAAAATTTCGTTAGGATCGGGCCATAAATGCGATATGTATATGATATCCTGATATCCTAACTACTTAGTTTTGTTAGCTGTAGAAATATTACCAAATGTTTAATTCAAAATGAAAATATGCCAAAAATGTGACAAAATTGAAAATAATATGAGAAAATTTTACAAAATCAATATTTTCATCTTTAGAGAGATATTTTTATGCGATTTTTTAGACGTTGTTTCTTTCTTGCCAAGAGGCCATTCTGAATTAATGAGAACTGTCGAAATCAGTTCACTCGTTCTCGACATATAAGAGATGTTTCAAGCATATCTTCTTTGATAGACATATATATCGCACATATTTTGCTATATATCCGTTTTGTTGGATGTTAACATCAATGTAAAGATCAGAAGTAACCTTGTCATGACTTTGTGATTTTGCCGGGATTTAAAATATTCGCGGTTTAATGAAAAATTTTGAATTTTTTCAACACAAAAGATATGGCCTATTTTACGCGCTAAATATTATCCGATGGCCACCCAAATTGGTAGGCTTCTTCCCCGCCCTAAACTCTAGCTACATGCGAAGTTCCGCGTCGATTGGTCTATAATTGCGACCTGTATAGCTACTGCAAAATCCGACATTTTTTCAGTTTTTGGTCCATTTCGACCCCTAAATATTATGCGATCATCTCCAAAAGAAATAGGGTTCTATTCTGACCCTAGCCCCACCTCCATTCTAAATTTCGTGAAGATCGGGCCATAATTGCGACCTGTAGAGTGATTACAAATTAACATGGACGGACGGACATACATAGCTAGATCGACTCAACTCGGCGAGATAGGAAGATCCATATATACTTTCCTATGTGGGAAATCAATATTTCGAGGTGTTACATAATTTTTGGCCCAATCAAACTTATAATACCCCCAACACATAGTGTTGTAGGGTATAAATATGTATATGTAGCATTGAATTGGATAATGTAATTTGGGACATCGGTCAGATAGTTATTTATCAAAGACTCTACTCGAGTCACTTCTCTATTCGGAACTGGCCCATTATAAATTTGAGCAAAATGATCCCTCAAGTTATCAAGATTTTCATTTTCCTTATTAACGACCACGATAATTATTTATCAACTTCCTATATTTTCCTATTAATTTGCCTATATGCATTAGAACCTGGTTTTAATATTCCTAAGTTTTTCATCAAATGTTTGCAACTGCACAAACACTGCTTTTTCTTTTATCAAAATCTTTAGTAGTTGAATTTGTTAGGTAAATAATAAATATTATGAATTTTCTCTATTCAATTGGCTGTGGTATTTTGGTTAAGCTCTTTTGCCCGTCGTGCTTTAATTTAAAAATATGTTGAACCTCCCTAGATATCTTATATTTCCTGCTCCTAATACTAATATTAAAATGCATTGTGGTATTTGTGTCAATCTCAATGTTTGAACGATTTGAAGCATGGAAGGAGAAATGAACTTCCAATTCCGCCTCCAAATCAGCTTTAAATTGACACCAGTTACTATCTTCAAACGACATAAATTCTTGGAGCTGTCTAATAATTTCAGTGTTTTTTTTTCCAATTTCAATGTATAATGATCTGAAAATATTGATAAACCTCTTTTACGGAAATTTGACTAGAAAATATTAACTAAATTTGGACTGGCTAAAAAATGACAAAGAAATGAAGACCCATTTGGAAATTATGACACAGAATCGCACAATCTCATAAGTAAGTTATTATTTAGCCAACGTTAAAGTGATCTGCCATTTATATTTGTAAAGGAACCACCTCAACAAACGTTTTTAGTGTATCAATCACACAGCATGAAAGTAGACCATAGTTTTGCGCGAAAGAGTTGATATTGGACAAACTGTTGTAAATAAATGAATCCCCCAAGTTTGAACTTGTACCCATATTAACAAAAACAAATACATTTGGTACTTGGAGATTTTGAATTTCAACTGTGGTAGAATCAAAATTATCCCAAAGTGCTACTCCAATACCGGCTCACATCAATCATTGACTTAACATTAACCGTTAAAAAATATTATTTCAAAGGGTCATTTTTATACCCTCCACCATACTATGGAGGGTATATTAACTTTGTCATTCCATTTGTATTCGACATAGACCCATAGTTCCTTTTGATGAACTGCATAGAATCACATTCTGATTCGTCTGCCCATGTGTTTTTGTGAACAAAGTACAGTTCGCATTTGTTACCCGATCCAGATGAAATTTTGCACAAAGTTTGACCCAAGGAAGAACCCCATTTAAATTTGAGATAATCGGTAAAAATTTAGATATAGCTCCCATATATATCTTCGTTTGATTTGCTTTGTTCGATCAGCCCGAATAGCATGGAATTTTGCACATACAACAAAATTAGGCCTGAAAATAATTATGCCAAATTTGATCGAAATCGGTTCAGATATAGCTATAAAAAATATTCGCGGTTTAATGGAAAATTTGACTTTTATTTAACACTAAATATTGTCCCATGACCGTCCAAATTTGGTAGACTTCTGTCCAACCCTAAGGCGTCGATTGATCTATAATTGCGACCTATAGAGCAACTGCAAAATCAGGAACATTTTTGGTCCATTTCAAACCCTAAATATTGTGCGATCATCTCCCAAAGAAATTTCGTGAAGATCGGGCCATAATTGCGACCTGTAGAGTGATTACAAATTAACATGGACAGACGGACGGACGGACATACATAGCTAGATCGACTCATCTCGTCGAGATAGGAAGAATCATATATCATATTTTGATTGATTTTGTTTATTTGATACACCAAACACGATATGTATGTTCGATTCCAATGTAAATTGGAATGAGTGACGGAATTTTTTAAAAAATAAATTTGTCAAATAATATTGAAATCGGTGCAGATTTGGATATGGCTCCCACACATATTTTCGACCGATTTCGTTTATTTTACTCACCAAACACGATAAGTATGTTCGATTCCAATGGAATTTCAATCAGAAAATTATTTTGTTAAATTATATTGAAATCGGTTCAGATATGGATGTAGCTCCAATATATATCTGAGGCCGATTTCACATATTTGATGCACCAAAAACAATACGTATGTCCGATTCCAATGAAATTCAGAATGTGTTGCGGAATTTTGTACAACAATAAATATGTAAAATTATATTGAAATCGGTACAAATTTGGATATAGCTCCCATGTTTATTTTCGTTCGATTTTACATATTTCATGCTTAAGTTATCAAATTTTATATTGAAATCTGTTGAGTTTCGCTGTTGAGGTCTGCTTTTCTCGTGGTCAGTTGTTCCTGGCATGTTCACGCGTTGGTAGACCGAACTATCTGGTTGTTTACGCATTAAAGTATTGCAATAATTACGTTTTGTAAATGTTTATTTTTTAATGTTTTATTGATTTCCACGGATTACGATTGCTACAGTTGAAAGGATTAGATGATGTCAAACAATTTTAAATAATCATTTACAACATGTTTAAGCTAAGCTTCGTATTTAGGCCTCTTACCTTCTAATTAACAAATATTATTAGTCGTTGTATGAGGATGCAACCTTGATCCAAATATCGCTTACAAGTTGAAGCGGGTTTATTAATAACGATGTAAGGAATTAATAATTGGTTTATACTACCCAAAAAAATGAATGAATAACTGAAGAACCACAACACAGAGCTGCAGGAACAGCATGTGTAATATTATTTGTCGATGGCAAATTCGATATAGGCGCGCTTGAATGATTCTCGCTGATTCTGTTTTATATAATACTAGCTGACCCAGTCCGCGTCGTCGGCCCGTAGTTTTAGTCTTTAATGTATAGTTTTTAAAGCATAAAAATTCACAAATCTGGCTCACATAGGTGGTACAATTTTTAGTATATATGATGACTCGATTAAATAGAAATAAATACATACTTCAAAAAAATGATATTTTTCAGTAAGAGGTTTTAGTTTGAGAGTTAAAAACCTATATAACATAGCATATATATTAAAATATATACATTAACTGTTTATAATAGGCCCATGTAAGATGGTTCTTGGAGGTAGAGAAAGCCTAAACACACATTTTAAGTCAAATCGATTCGAAAATATAATCAAACCCCTCTAAATAGGTAAAATCAGGAGGTACTTTTATATGAGCGCTACTCCGAAACATTGACATTGAAAAATTTCCGCGAAGAGGTATTCTACCAGAAGCTAGATGCCAAATATGTGCAAAATCAATTGAAAAATGTGATCAAGACCCTGGTAATAGCTAAAATTACCGGATACCTTCACATAAGAGTTATAATGATACTTATAATTATTTGAAAGAATTTGTTTTTCTTTCTAAAATCTCAAATTACCAACATTTGAGGAATTTGAAGGGGGGCTACATCATTTGAGGGGGGCTATATCACAATGTAGACCACCTTATACACATTTTGTACAAATGATTCCTCATGTAGCCCCTAGGAATGTATCAAATTTAAAACTTTATCGTAACTTTTGCGGAGTATAGCGCAAAATATTTGCTGCTCCTTTGTAGTTAAGCTATATAAAATGGAATGGATCCGCGAAACCCTCTTTTTGGATTTTTATTTACCAACCGAAAAATTTCCTAATCCCAAGATTGTCTGCGGGGCAGTGTAATAGCACATAGTGCCCGTATAACGTTACCTATGATTTAAGGCTAATTTTAAGGGTTCGGAAGAATTTTCCGAGTATATGAATCCTTTTCTTACTATATTTTCAATTCACTCCACTATTTTGTATAGTCCACATATTACAGTGCATTTCATATTCAGTATTTGACTGATTTAAGTCCCAATGAAATTTGCATTTTGAGTTCTCATTGGATGGATTATTTCCATATCAAATCAAAATAGAAAATTTGGGTATGGCAACCAAATACCAGCATGTATAAAAAATATGCAAACTTTCTCGATTTTTTCGGTTTTTTTTAATAAGAATTTTCAATTCCAAAAGGCATTCTGAAACAATTCTACACAAAATTCCACATCATAATAGAACAGTCAATTTTTCAGTTCCGCGATTTTTCTCAAAATTTTCTTTCATGACAACGTTTCCACTGTAATTATAAACAACCAAAAGAAAAATTGAGTCAAGTCTGCCCAGCCGTTCTCAACTGATGTGTTACTATACTTTTTCAAATTTTATACATATAAATTTAAAGAAGTAGGCGTCGCCAGTTCCTCTGACCCCAAACAGATACTTATGGTTGGAGGGAAGAGTCAAGATTACGTCGTATACTAACTGTGGAACAGATATCTTCATGATTTTGGCAAATATAAGGATTTTAGAAAAATCGAAAAAATGAGCGCAAAATTGGGTGTGTCGCTTTTTCTTTGCATAAAATCCTAAATCGGGGTAGGACGAACATTGTAATGAACCATTTATTAAACTTGCAGCATTTGTCGTCAAAATACTATTTAAAGTGAAGGAACGAACGGGAGTCATTGAATAAGCTAGCGGTCAGTCGGCACGGGGGGATCCTTGTTTCCTCACACTCCAAATAAAATATCAATGGTCACACATAAAAATATTTGTTAGACTCCCTTAAGAAAAAAAAACTGTAAAACAACTAAAGATATAAAACCAAAATGATAGAATTTGACCTACAAAATTTCTGATGACACTTGAAACTCCCCAGTAAGTCAATATTTCAGAAAAACAAAACAAGTTACTAATCGATACACTTACTTCCCTCCTTTAGATCTTCAGGAGATGGTGCTCGAAACCCACCCTACCTATGACTTTAGTCTTTGCACCCATGTAAAATTTAGTTTAAAGTCCCTAACTTTTCTAATAAAGTCTATTAAGTGTTCACACCTGATAGAAACCCTAAATGAAAACTTACAGATTCATGATGATATAAATGTTTATTCTATAATAAAGTATTTTATAAAATAGTATGAATTCAATCTCCTTAATTTAACAAAAAAAAATGTACAAGAAAAAAATGCCTACGATATACTCTTTACTCATATCAATATGCATGATTATAAAATTTAATTAAATTCAATTTGAAAATAAATGATTCGATGGACGGTAATGCTTGATCGAATAATTGTAGTGTTCAGATAAGCTGTTCCGCAAGCAAGCATCAATAGGGAAGTACGAAAGGAACCATAAAAAACTCGGAACCAAAACAAAACAATCAATATCTATTTGCTGTTGCTTGTTGCTATGCAAAAAGGAAACACAAATCATCGCACTTACAAATTCCATCAAACATTGCAAAGCAAAATCAATACTAGTGGTACAATATGAATTACATATATATATTTTTTTCAAACTCACCGCTTGTGTTTTGTTTGCTGCCGCTGCTGGATGAGGCCTCGTCCTCGGCTGGCGCTATTAAATTGTTGCGTTGACGTATTATTTTTGCTTTGCTGATGATCTTATTGCTAACTTAATTATGATGATGGGGTAATACTAGATCTATCTAATTTATGTTGAAGCTGGATTCGATAACCCATGTTGGGTTTCAGGTCGGTGCTGAAGGTACGGATTACAAATTCGGGAGCAACGACGATGTTATCTACTATTTATAGGCTTCTAGTTAACTTGAAGAATATCTCAAATGATGGTTGTGTCTCCGGTCGATGGCTTAGGGGTACATCAATAAATTCCTGGCGGTTATAGTAAACTGTTCGATATACCCGACTAGCTAGGCCGAAATTAAGTTTCACTTTGCAAACCGAGACTTTAGTTGGAAACTTTAGCGGTATAAACTGTGCAATTTCTTGTAAGTTTTCCGTCAAATATATGAGGAATGGGTTGAACTTAATGTTTTAAGTTGTAAAAATTTTTCTTTCCAGAAGAATTCGGTGAGGTTATGGATTGGTAGACAAGTTCCTGAGTCAGGGGTTGCTTGAAACGGCCACGTGTACTCAATTAAATGCGAAGAATCGTTAGGAACCAGCTTTCGTAACCTCAATACGAGTCCTGGTTTCCAAAAAAAATGGTGGTATGATAAGTGATTTCTCCGGAATTAAAATTGTAGGTAACACGTGGGCGTAAAATTTATGAATTCTGAAGAAGAAAAAAAAAACAGATGATGTCACCATAATGATCCTTTCTAGGGGGGTTTCACTCGTAGTCCATTATCTTTTATAATTACCTGTTTGAATTTAAAGTTGTGTAGTTTTGAAATAAACTGTCCCAATATTCTTTCTTTATTTTTTTTGTATTAGACACAAAGTTGTTGCTTGGATAAAAAATTTGATGTGAACTCGATGATGGTGTTTAAAGAAGAGAATGTTAGAATGTATCACGACAATCACTAAACCTCCGCTACAAGCTGAGATCAGCTGATAAGCACGTATATATTGAATCAAGGTATGAAATTGTCATGTTATCGACTAGTGAAATGAGTTTGTGTGTACAGTACTATAGACTAGAGCATTATTGCGTTAAACTTTAACGATTTAGATAAACTTTCAAATTGTTTTAAAGAAATACGGCGATACTGGCATTACAAACCACATAATACTACTACGTTGTTGTAGTATTAGGGGGAGAACTATGTTTAGGGACGTATGTCCTTAGCGTGATAAGTCCCGGTGGTATTGTTATCTATGTCCTGCAATATATAGTAATGATTGCCAATTTTTTCTTTGATTTTTGCCTTTATGAATAAAGGAGCTAGTTTTGAACTAAATTTTTTCTCTTGAGAGCTCAGGGCAAAGTTCCTTCGAAAAACTATATCGCCAACATTATAGGAGATTGGGCGGGTTCTCAAGTTATATTGCTTAGCATTTGCCTCATAAGCTTGGGATATGTGATCTTTCAATTTTGTTCGCAATACTTGTAGTTCATCTTCATGACGGAGTTTTACGCATGGCTCGTTGAGGCTATTTAAACTTCGCAAAAGTTTATAAGAGCTTCCATGAGTAACCATATCGAGACCGAAAAGCGCTTTGTATGGGGAGCATTGGATAGCTTGATGAACAGTATTTCTTAACGAGCAACTAATAAAACTCAGATTCTGATCCCATAACGTGTGATCTTTTTTCAGAAAACTTCTAATCCCCGCAATTATGGAACGGTTTACACGCTCCGAAGCGTTAGATTGCGGAGAGTATAACGCTGTGTATACATGGGTTATGCCTAGTGAAGTTAAAAAAGCGTTGAAATCATTTGCCTTAAATTGGGAACCATTGTCACTTAGAAGCGTTTCCGGGACGCCATATATGTGGAAAACATGTTTTAGTAGAAGGTCAATAATGCAGAGGGAGGTAAATTTTTTTAGTGGGAACAGCCAGTGGAACTTCGTTAGGTGATCCAACACGATTAAAATACCGATATGTCCTTGCTTACTGCGCGGATATGGACCTAATATATCCACGTAGATTCGTTGGAACGGTCTCGAAGTTTCAACTGGAGATCCCATTTCAGGCCGTAAAATGAAATTTGGAGCTTTTGTGGACTTACAGGTGTCGCAAGACTGTATGTACTCTCGTACATCTTGTACAAGTCCAGGCCAGAAAAAGTGTCGGCGGATTAAATCCAGCGTTTTAACTACGCCACAGTGCGCGGAAACAGGTGAATTGTGAGCCCTGTGAACTACGTCGTTCCTTAAGTCCTTTGGAACCCAAAGCTTCCAACATTCACTTTCTTGATCCTCATCTCCCCTGTAGTGGCCGGTACGTATATAAATGTATTTATCGATGACTTTCACATCCGGGTATTTGTTCCTGTTATCTTCAACTTTTACCCGTAAGTTGCTATAATCTGCACTATCAAAATGGGGAGATTCCAAATCTATTTCAGGCTCTGTTATTTCGATGGAGGAAACTTCGTCTCCAGGCACTCTAGATAGTGCATCCGGCACCACATGGTCTTTTCCTTTTCTATGTCGGATTGTGAACTTAAACCCCTGTAATTTAAAAACCCACCGCGCTAGGCGCCCGGTCAAATCCGACTGGTTCATCAACCAGAGCAACGAAGAGTGGTCCGTAATTATCTCGAACTCCTGGAGTTCGAGGTAACAACGAAACTTTTTGATGGCCTCTACAGCGGCCAAACATTCACGTTCGGTCACGCTGTAGTTCCGTTGCGCCGATGTAAGCTTGCGCGACATAAAGGCTATGGGTTTTTCATTGTTCTCTTCATCCAGCTGCATTAACACTGCGCCAATACCAAAATCGCTGGCGTCACAGTGCACGAAAAATGTCTTTGTGAAGTCAGGATTAGAGAGAATCGGTGCACTAGTGAGGATTTGTTTGAGCTGGTCAAACGCTGCTTGGGCTTCCCTTGTCCAGACAAACTTTCGTTTCGTCGATAAGGTCTCAGTTATGGGGTACACGAGGGTAGAAAAATTTGCCACAAACCTGCGGTACCACCCCGCCAAACCCAAAAAGCCTCTTACCTGCTTTATGTTCTTAGGGGGAGGCCACTTCAAAATTGCATCAATTTTCTGTGGGTCGGTTTTGATACCTCCATCCCCAATTATATAACCAAGGTAATTAGCCTCAGTTACACAAAAATGCGATTTCGCAATGTTTAGTGTTAGGTTGGCTTTTCGGAGTTGATCGGCTAATCTAACTAATACCGTAATATGGGCGTTGAAATCTTCGGATACTACAATTAAGTCATCCAGATATCCAAAAATACAGTGCCGTAGGTCAGGGGGTATGAGTTCGTCAACAAGTCGGCACATGGTGGCAGGAGCGTTGCAAAGCCCGAAAGGCATTACAAGAAACTGGTAGAGAGGTCTACCAGGAACGGTAAAAGCAGTTAAAGCTTTTGATTCCTCGGTAAGACCAATCTGCCAGTATGCGTCCTTTAGATCAAGTTTTGTTATAAGATGAGCTTTTGGGAGTCTGGAAAAAATGCCCTCTATACTGGGTAGGGGGTAAGCGTCTTTTTTGGTAACCTGGTTTAACCGCCTTGCGTCCAGACATAAACGCACTTTATTTGGTTTTATCACCAACCTCATTGGCGAGCTCCAAGATGAAGAAGAGGGTTCAATTACACCCAGAGATAACATCCTGTCCACCTCCTGGTACATTAACTTTTCTACCGCTGGGGACACTGGGTAATATCTCTGCTTGACAGGATCTGCCCCCTCAACTTCAATCTTGTGCTGGATTAATTTTGTTCGACCGAGTCCCTGTTTATCAGAGTTTGGGAATAGTTGGATAACTGTCTCCAATTGCTGACGTTGAGAAGGAGAAAGAGGGTACTCTTTATGGATACTATCGGAAGGGGGTATCTCTGATATTTCCGATAGGCATGTATTTACATCTTCTTGTTTCGAAGACACAATGACATTTTCGAACAGATCTGGTGCTAAGTTAAATTTTCTCCAGAAGTCAAGGCCTAAAATAAGTCTTTGACTAATGGAGGGGACTATCAGAATTTGGATTTTCTCCACATTATTTTTGAAGTGTACGTCTACATTTAAATAGCCTTTGACCTTTTGAATTACCCCGTCGGCTGTTCTTACGAACGACTTTAATGGGCAGAATTCCTTGTATGTGCTGAAATCTAGACTTGCTAAATCAGACCCAAGGCATGACACATTGGCACCTGTGTCCAACAAGCCTAGTTCAACGAAAGTTAAAAATTTTACAGAAGCGTAATATCTCCGATCTGTCGAGTTATTTATAATTGTGGATAAATAAAACTTAGAAGTGAATTTTCTTTCCTTGAAATACCTCCGTAACCGCAAAGTAGATCTCTTTGGTTTGCTACTTGAAGGCATATATAAACCGGATGATTCAAATATTTCATTTCTTCTTTTGGTATATTGCTCCCACCGTTTATGATATGGGAGTAATGGGAATATTAAACTATTATTGGGCGATATATTATCGGTTTTGGGACATGGTCGTTTAAGAATGGACACCTTGGGGGTCGAATCCAAGACACTATTTGTATTGGACTTGGTATCCAATAGGGGTGTAGGTGTTATTTCATATGGTTTTGGATTCGGAAAGGTTAGTTTTTTGGTTTCCATAATTTCCTAGTGGCACATTTGGAGCACTGTGGTTTATACGTATTTTTCTCGCCACATCCGTAACAGAAAATTTTACGTTCAGACTCACAGTCCTCCCAATAATGGCCTTGTTCCTCGCAGTTCCAGCATTTCACTAAACGCGATGGATGCTGTACGGCATCAATAACCTGATTTGTATCTTCCACTTCACAATGATTACCCTCATTAAACTCTATATCGGCAATCTTCCTATGACCTTGGCTTGGTATTATTTTTGCTGGGAATGCTTTGCGAAACTGGTCTTCAGCCAATAGAGCTTCCCTCATTTGCACGAGTTTTCGTAAATGCGCAATTGAGAATATCGGCACATATAAAAGCTCGTGCCTTATATCGGGTCTCAAATTGCGTGTCAAAATTTCAATTAGCTCTTCCTCTTCCATAGGCTTATCAAGCCTGTCAAGCATCGAAGCGATAGAGTCGTAAAAGGACTCGAAGGTTTCATTAAGCTTCATTTTTCTACTTCGGATTTCTTCTTTTATATCAAATGAAGATTTAAAAACTTTATATTGATACTTCAAAGCGGAACAGAAGGAATCCCACTCAACCTGAGGAACCTGGCGATGGTACCTCCAGTACCAATCCTGTGCTTTGCCTGTTAGAAGCAGTGGTAAATTTCTACATAACTGCGAAAAATCATTGTTTAAATTTTCTTTAGTCAAAGTTTTGACTCTATAGAGAAATTCCTCTACACTCATGCCACTGTGGGAACCATCAAATCGTATATTCCAGTCTCTTATAATGGTTGTCAATTTATCCGGTCGCATGGAAAGATTTCCTGATGCAGACATAGGTCTATTATCATTAGTTGCTTGATCATTCATTAAATAATGAGTAGCGCGGTTCTGATTATTGTTAAGGTCTGCTTGTGTAACTTGAACTAAATGAACATTTCGACTATTATTTTGTGGAACAGTATTTTTGGGTTGGGTATTTAAAACAGAGTCTCGATTTGTGACGTAATTTTGAGGAGCGTTGTCACTTGGTTCTGCTGATGAGGACGTTACATTTAAATTTTGTAACATTTTCGATACGGTGTTTTCTACTATGCGACTTATATGATCATAATCAACAGTTGTTTGAGGTGCCTTGTAAGGCCGCTTTTGTGTATCAGAATTTTGATTTCTAAAAGGAGAATTCCTTGGAGTGTGGAGTTGACTAATTTCTCCACCCTCTTCCCTAACATTTTCTATGTCAGTAGAATTGTACTGAAATTTTTCTGGGAAAAGACTACGTACTTGGCTGCGAGTATTATAGGCTTTTGCCATAGCTCCTCGCGGTTTGCCTCGGTTACTATTAGCATGTTTAACTTTGTCTTTTCTTATTTCTGCAAGAGAACAATGTCTTTTGCAAGACGGACATTCTGGAGAATTAGACAAGTGGTTTTCAAGACAGATTCTGTGAAACACATGATTGCATTCCGACAGGGTCACAATATCCTGCTCCTCTAAGATCTTATCTCCACAAACAGTACAATAATTCTCGGTTACAGATGCGTCAACACCACCAGACGCGGTCAACACTTGAGATTCTGGAGGAGTTCTCTCCATTTGAAAACAATTTTTCGAAAGTATTAAATTTGCAATGAAAAACAGTTAAATATATCAAAGGAATTGTTAAACTTGATTAGCTATGAAATATTTTATGGGTTTCTATACTATGGTGTGAAACAACAAAAACTTACATGAAGTGAAATGTAACGATTGATAACAAGTTAGCAAAAACCATTCTATTGCCTAATATTCGAAAAGAAATCATGAGGAACAAACCAACAAAGTACCTACTTTTACTCTGATTTGTCGGGACAACAATTTGCAACTAGCAGATATGTTGTAAATCCAACAGCAAACCAGGCGCTGATAACTCAGTACCCTAACAATTTCTTTATGAATACTAAAGCGACATAACTTAAAGTATAAATATTCATGACCAACTAAGAATCTGCAAGCAGAACGAAATTAGTTGCTCTTTTAGTTGATATGACCAAAACCATCAGTCAATCAAAATCCATAAGAACTGAATTTTATCTTACAAGCCGATTCCTACCGTACATAAATCTCAACTCAAGCTGTCATGAAAACTACGATCTAAATTTGGATGGATGTACTAGGGCAAGAAAGCGATTTGTTCTGTAAACAAATACAATTTTCCTGGCCCCACGTTGGGCGCCAAATTATGTAATGAACCATTTATTAAACTTGCAGCATTTGTCGTCAAAATACTATTTAAAGTGAAGGAACGAACGGGAGTCATTGAATAAGCTAGCGGTCAGTCGGCACGGGGGGATCCTTGTTTCCTCACACTCCAAATAAAATATCAATGGTCACACATAAAAATATTTGTTAGACTCCCTTAAGAAAAAAAACTGTAAAACAACTAAAGATATAAAACCAAAATGATAGAATTTGACCTACAAAATTTCTGATGACACTTGAAACTCCCCAGTAAGTCAATATTTCAGAAAAACAAAACAAGTTACTAATCGATACACTTACTTCCCTCCTTTAGATCTTCAGGAGATGGTGCTCGAAACCCACCCTACCTATGACTTTAGTCTTTGCACCCATGTAAAATTTAGTTTAAAGTCCCTAACTTTTCTAATAAAGTCTATTAAGTGTTCACACCTGATAGAAACCCTAAATGAAAACTTACAGATTCATGATGATATAAATGTTTATTCTATAATAAAGTATTTTATAAAATAGTATGAATTCAATCTCCTTAATTTAACAAAAAAAAATGTACAAGAAAAAAATGCCTACGATATACTCTTTACTCATATCAATATGCATGATTATAAAATTTAATTAAATTCAATTTGAAAATAAATGATTCGATGGACGGTAATGCTTGATCGAATAATTGTAGTGTTCAGATAAGCTGTTCCGCAAGCAAGCATCAATAGGGAAGTACGAAAGGAACCATAAAAAACTCGGAACCAAAACAAAACAATCAATATCTATTTGCTGTTGCTTGTTGCTATGCAAAAAGGAAACACAAATCATCGCACTTACAAATTCCATCAAACATTGCAAAGCAAAATCAATACTAGTGGTACAATATGAATTACATATATATATTTTTTTCAAACTCACCGCTTGTGTTTTGTTTGCTGCCGCTGCTGGATGAGGCCTCGTCCTCGGCTGGCGCTATTAAATTGTTGCGTTGACGTATTATTTTTGCTTTGCTGATGATCTTATTGCTAACTTAATTATGATGATGGGGTAATACTAGATCTATCTAATTTATGTTGAAGCTGGATTCGATAACCCATGTTGGGTTTCAGGTCGGTGCTGAAGGTACGGATTACAAATTCGGGAGCAACGACGATGTTATCTACTATTTATAGGCTTCTAGTTAACTTGAAGAATATCTCAAATGATGGTTGTGTCTCCGGTCGATGGCTTAGGGGTACATCAATAAATTCCTGGCGGTTATAGTAAACTGTTCGATATACCCGACTAGCTAGGCCGAAATTAAGTTTCACTTTGCAAACCGAGACTTTAGTTGGAAACTTTAGCGGTATAAACTGTGCAATTTCTTGTAAGTTTTCCGTCAAATATATGAGGAATGGGTTGAACTTAATGTTTTAAGTTGTAAAAATTTTTCTTTCCAGAAGAATTCGGTGAGGTTATGGATTGGTAGACAAGTTCCTGAGTCAGGGGTTGCTTGAAACGGCCACGTGTACTCAATTAAATGCGAAGAATCGTTAGGAACCAGCTTTCGTAACCTCAATACGAGTCCTGGTTTCCAAAAAAAATGGTGGTATGATAAGTGATTTCTCCGGAATTAAAATTGTAGGTAACACGTGGGCGTAAAATTTATGAATTCTGAAGAAGAAAAAAAAAAAACAGATGATGTCACCATAATGATCCTTTCTAGGGGGGTTTTACTCGTAGTCCATTATCTTTTATAATTACCTGTTTGAATTTAAAGTTGTGTAGTTTTGAAATAAACTGTCCCAATATTCTTTCTTTATTTTTTTTGTATTAGACACAAAGTTGTTGCTTGGATAAAAAATTTGATGTGAACTCGATGATGGTGTTTAAAGAAGAGAATGTTAGAATGTATCACGACAATCACTAAACCTCCGCTACAAGCTGAGATCAGCTGATAAGCACGTATATATTGAATCAAGGTATGAAATTGTCATGTTATCGACTAGTGAAATGAGTTTGTGTGTACAGTACTATAGACTAGAGCATTATTGCGTTAAACTTTAACGATTTAGATAAACTTTCAAATTGTTTTAAAGAAATACGGCGATACTGGCATTACAACATTTAAAAAAATTTATAAATAGTTCTAGCCGGTCTCAAGTGATTCAATTACCAACGAACAACAATTGGCTTATATAAAAACCTAACTCGGGCCATGACGAACGTTTGTACAAAAAATTATACAAATCGGTTCAGCCGTTCTCAACTGATTCCATTACCAACGAACAACAATTGATTTTTATATACATACTAGCTGGCCCATCCGCGTTGCTGGCCCGTAGTTTGTGTCTTTAATGCATAGTTTTTAATGCATAATAATTCACAGATCTGGCTCAAATAAGTGGCAAAATTTTTACTACAAATGATGATTCGACTAAGTAGAAATAAATACTCATCGCATAAATGTCAATACAGGTTCACGTACCGGGCGACTTATAGTGTTTTTAAAAACCTGATCTCATTTCATCAGAGGTTTTAATTTGACAGTTAAAAACCTGAATAACATAGCACATATATTAAAAATTATACATCAACTACCCCCAACGTATCCTAAACACACATTTTAAGCCAAATCAACTCATTGGTGGATTATTTCCATATCTATCCAATTTTTTTTGGAGTTTTGGACCTCAGAATCGATAGTTATTTCTAAATTGAAATCCTGGTAATATGACTTTAATTTAAAGTTTTATCGGTTTATAAAAGTTAGGGACCACATAAAGTATGTTAAAGAGTAGAAATCTTTGTCGATTAAATTATGTCTGTGAGCCTCTCCGTTCATCATTTGCAAGCTTATAAATCATTTGTAAAAAATTACAACAAAATTCCACATTATGATTTATTTTCTATTCCCATATACCACTTTACACTCGTTATATCATCGTGTTTAATAAAATTTTCAAACCTCAATTATCAGTGTTATAAAGGGTTTAGCAATATTTTCCAAATCAAAAGTTTTGAATTTGAAAATTTTAGAATACCAGGTTGTAAGTTATTTTTTTTTTTTTTTGGTATGGCAACCATATAACAGCATTTATAGAAAATATGCCAGATTTCTCAATTTTTTCGGTTGTCTTTTTTTAATAAGAATTTTCAATTCCAAAAGAAATTCTGAAACAATTCTACAAAAATTCCTTATCAAAATAGAACAGTAAATTTTTTCACTTCCGCGACTTTTCCGGAGGCTTAACCAAAAGAAAATTTGAGCCAAATCGGTCCAGCCGTTCTCTACTGATGTTTGACTATACTTATTTTAATTTTTTACATATAGATTTAAAGAATTAGGTGTGGCCAGTTCCTCTGACCCCAAGTCAAGATTACGTCGTATATTAACTGTAGAACAGATATCTTCATGATTTTGGCAAAAATTAGGGCTTTAGGTAAATCAAAAAAATGGGCGTAAAATTGGGCGTGGTCACTTTTTTTTGTATAAAACCTAAGTCGTGGTAGGACGAACATTAAAAAATACGAAATCCTTCCCGTCGTTTTCAACTGATTCTTACCAACGAAAAACAATAGATTTTTTTATAAATGTATAGATAGGTTAAAAAGTAGGTGTGGTCAATAATTTTCAAACCGATATCTTCATTATTTGGGAAATATAAGGATTTTAGATAAATCCAAATAGTGGACGTGGTCAATATTTCTTTCTTTAAAAACCTAACTCGGGGTATGATGAACGTTTGTACAAAAAATTATGTAAATCGGTTCAGCCGTTCTCAACTGAATCCATTACCAACGAACAACAATTGATTTTTATATATATATACTAGCTGGCCCGGTCCGCGTTGCCGCATCCACCTTGGAAAGGAGGGTATATTAACTTTTCATTCCATTTGTAACATTTCTAAATGTTCGTCATAGACCCCATTAAATATGCATACATATTCATAATCAGCATAAAACTCTAAGTCGATTTGTCCGTCTGTATGTCTGTTTGTTTAAATTACGATACAGCCCACATTATTTGACGTATAGCGTCAAAATTTAGCTGAAAAATTTGTATTGTGTATAGGATGGTTGGTATTGAAAATGATCTATCGGTTTACGTTTTGTTATAGTCACCATATAACGGTATCTCTCGAAATTCGGTATTTTGATAATTTTTGCCACATTTCTCCTCGGATTTGTCTAACACATATAACGATACCTACCTATATTGGGAATGTTAATAATTCACACATTTACGCGTATAATTGTTTCAAATTTGGTATTTTTGAAGGTTTGATAGATGACAATCCTTGAAGTATAAAATTGTCCACAGAGGTTCCCGTTTTGGTATGGCCCCATATAACGGCCTCATTCACTTTATGGTTTTTTGATAAGTTAACTGCATTATCCAAACAGTCTTACTGGTATATGAAGTTTAAAGTGAAACACTCTTGAATTTAGATACTTTTATATAAAAATGTTTCCTTTACCCTCAGATGGATGATAGTAATAATTCTGCCCGGTCGAACTTAATTTTTTTACTTGTTTTTAAAGTAATATGAATTATTTGTCATTGAAATTGCGCGTTGGAGACCCCATAATTTCCATATCTTTTATCATAGTATAATTCATGTGATAGAAGTAGGTAGGTCCACGTATTGAAATGAGCCCCATAACGTTTTGTAGGTTATTTTTGCTTATTTAAATGTGTTCGCATCTTCGAGCTGAAGTACGATGTAGATCCTGGAGTTGAAAGCTAAATGCCAATTTCAGACATAAAAGATCGCCATTTAACATCTTATTGCGTACTATTTCATTTTTGATATTATTCATTCAGAATTCAAAACAATAAAAAATGTACACTTCTATATAGTTTTTAAATTGAAAAAATTTCACGCCAAAAGGATTTTTTCTTTTATATTTTTATTGGCATATTTTACGCAATTTTTTTCTGCAAGATTCCATTCCATCCATGAAAATCCATCAAAACGTTCTTGAGTTATAAGCATAGTAACTAATAAAGAAATTGAAAAAAATCTTCAACTTGTTCGCTGGTTTTTTACAGCCAATATTTAAAGGTCCTTACGAAGTTTGGTCCTTATTATTATTTTGAAATTTGATTCCATTGAAAAAATGTTCTCAGTTTTCCCTATTAAAGAGTTTTTGCAGTGCAATATGCTCTTTTTTGATTTTTTTTTGTTTGACCACGTTAAATTATTTTGACATCATCTATACAGTTCCGCCACTCCATAATTTTCGTCGCTTTCTACTACCCAAAAAGAAAAAAAAACACTACAAATGTACATTCCGAAATAGTAAGTCTAAATGGAAAAAAAATCATGCAAAATAAAACATTACTATTGTACACATCAAAAGTCAAAATGAAAATTTTAAAATTGCACATTTTTACTCGATTTTTTTGGATTTTATTCTTTTCTGCCAAGAGACAATTCCGAATTTGTGTAAATCGTTAAAATCATATCAGCGGTTCTTGAGTTATAAGCGTAGTAACTAACACAACTTTCTTATGTATATAGACAGATTAGAAGTATGCGTGGTCAGTTCCCTGGCGCCCAAATAAATTCCTAAGTTTGGAGGGAAAGTCAACAGTATCTCGTGCAATAATTTTCAAACCGATATCTTCATTATCTGGCGAATATAAAGATTTTAGGTAAATCAAGATAGTGGGCGTTAAAAAAGGCGTGGTCAATATTTTTTTCTTTAAAAACCTAACTCGGGGTATGACGAACGTTTGTACAAAAAATTATGCAAATCGGTCCAGCAGTTTTCAACTGATTCCGTTACCAACAAACAACAACTGATTTAAAATGAAGTCGGGTTGTACCCTTATCCGTGAGTTATGATCATTATCATGACCTGCAAAAGCGATTTAAGGTATCTTGAATGTTTGGGAAGAATTTCTAGAGGGATAGAAATCCTTTTCTTACTAGGAGTCCCATTCGCCCTACTATTTTCCACCCTTTATATTTGGTATTTTACTGATTGTACTCCCAAAGAATTTTGCACATGAAAGAAGTAGGTCCACGCTTTGAAATGAGCCCCATTATGCTTTTTCACTCATGTTTGTTTGTTTAAATGTGTTCGCATCTTCCAGGGAACCACAATGTAGGCCCTGGAGTTGAAAGGACGATTTCAGTTAACATTGTATTTCGCACTTATTTCATTTTTTTTGGTTAAATCTATATATATAAATGTAAGTTGTGTTAGTTACTACGCTTATAACTCAAGAACCGCTGATCTGATTTTAACGATTCATACAAATTCTGAATTGTCTCTTTTCCGAAAAGGATAATATTCAAAAAATCGCGTAAAAATGTGATATATTAACATTTTCATTTTGACTTCTGAAATGTACAATCGTAATGTTTTATTTTGTATGTTTTTTTTTCTATTTTGACTTACTTTTTTCGAATGTACATTTGTAGTGTTTTTTATAATATTTTTTCTTCTTTTTGATTCGAATATTAATACCAATTTATTTTGACTCGATTTCTTGAGAACTGAAATAGAAGCCGGGTTACATTGAAGTGTAGTACCAAATTATGTGGTGGCGAAACGAAATAGATGTTATCGAAATAATTTAACGCGGTCACACCAAATTTAAGTCAAAATTTCTAAAAATCTTGAAAAAAGAGATCTCATTGCAAAAATTCTCAAATCGGGGAAAAAATTACATAAGGTATAACTAAAGAACGGCTTGACAATTCATACAATTTTGGAATGGTATCCAATAAAAATATTAATAACAAATTTCTTTTTGGTGTGATTTTTTTCAATTTGACATACTATATTGAAGTGAACATTTTTTATTGCCTTGAAATCTGAATGAATAATATTTAAAATAAAATGAGTGACCTACGTGGACCTACATCTTTCATGTGGCAATAATCCGCCCAATGAGAACTCAAAATGCAATTCATTGGAACTGCAGTCAGTGAAATACCGAATATAAAGGGTGCAAAATGGTAGAGCGAATTGGACATTTAGGAAAAAAGAAAGAAATTGTTCCTAAACTTTCAAGATGTCTTAAATCGCTTTTGCAGGTCATGATATATGACCCCCGGATAAGGGTACAACCCTATTTCAAGTATTGTTTACATTTTAACCACATTTTTCTCACACTCATTTTAATTTGATAAGAAACCATCCTCGCAAAATATGATCATGTTTTGGTATAACCATCATATAATTTAAGCCATGTTCGGGGTCTTCGACATTTTTTTCATCTTTAGGCCTTTATTTGGCATCTTTGTTTCTAAGGGTGTAAAAAACCTCTTTTCATAATATTTTCAATTTTCGGAGTAGAGTCCATCTTGGTCTTGACCACATTCATCAATTGATTTGGCTAAAAAATTGTATTTAGGCAACTCTGGGGTAGAGAATCGTCCCTCAGATAATTGTCCACATAGGCATTTATTCGAGTATAGTTCTCACATTAGTGTACCCACAAATCCGCTTTCCTAACCAATGTTTGGTCAGAAAAGAAAATTTGATATACTATTGAATTTGAAACTCCCAAGAGAATATTGGTTGGGAACGTAGATGTGGGATTAACATCTACATGCCATAAACTCCGAAATATCAAATTGTGGCAGAAACATGAAAAAATCACGAATATTAATTTTTTTGTTCGTTATTGAATTATACTATGATGAAAAATATGGACTTTATGGGTTCTCCAACTCACAATTTATATGACAAAAATAAATTAAGTAATATTTCACGGTAATGGATGTAAAAAAGCAATTATCTTTGACTATTTTGAAATCATTCCGCCCTCAATTATGAGGTGGACAAAACTAAATACCACGCAGCACGGTATTCTTAACATTGGAAATTCAATACCAAAAATTTAGCTGAGTTTTCACATGGGGCTATTATAGAAGTTCTATATCATACAGGTTTTTAACACTCAATTATAGCCTTAGGCTGAAAAATAAGATCAGGCTATTCAAAATATCTAAAACCGACGGTAGATTATTATCTATTATAATTTTTCCCATGAATGTTTATTTATATTTAGAAATTACTATGGAGTTATTTTACTTATAAAAAAAATTGTGCCACTTTCATAATTCTATAATGCTTAAAAAAATATGCATTAAAGACTAAAAGTAGGGGCCGGCAACGCGGACCGGGCCAGCTAGTTGTATATAGTGAAAAATTATTCCTTATTTTGTTCACAAAAAAACCACTGAATTCAATATGATAATACAAATTGGAAAAATTGACAAAAGAAGAATAATAAATTGAAAAAATCTTCAACTTGTTCCCTGATTTTTTTTTTCTTTTTTTTTCGTTCGGTCCCACGCCTCTCACACCCGCCCCTGCCGACCGAGGGGGCAACCTCCCTATAACGTAGAGAGCGAGTACACACCAAAGTCCGGACCAAGGCGGGTTAGCAATGGTTTTACACCGGCTACAGAAACTACATCAGCCAGTGGTTAAAATACAAAAGACATTTTAAAAGTCACACACAGATTAGTAAACATAAATTTACAAAGCAAAAATCTACAAGCACTGCGCATTGGCCACGTCTACTGTTCCGCATAGGGATTGTAGATCAGATGCCATATGATCAAGCAGCTTGATGAAATAAAACAAACATTATATAACATGTACAACTGGTACTCAAAGGCGAAGTTCTACTGGTTCCGCGGAGGGAGTTGTAGATAATATGCCGTCAAAATGAGCTTATAGAGTTAAGAAGACATAAATATAAGGTTACATAAACAAATATTAGCATAGACATAGCACAACATAAATTACATATGCAGAATACAATTTTTTATTGTGTTCAAGGGACTATATAAGCAAATAGTGTTACATAAACTGTTATAAATTACACAAAGTGATCTCAGTGGGCTATTAAGTTCATAATTTCTTCTTGCTATGGACAATTTTAACGGTTCAAAATTGCGAGTTCTACGAAAGGGAACATTATAGTTAATTTCACCAGTGAGAAAAGGGGAATCAATCAATCCACGTATTAATTTTATGATAAACTAGCTGGCCCGGTCCGCGTTGCCGGCCCGTAGATTTTGTCTATCATGCATATTTGTCCAAGCATAATTATTCACAGATATGACTGATATAAGTGTTCACGTACAGGTCGATTAAAAGTGTTTTAAAATACCTGTACCGTGGGCTTCAATATTTAAACCGTGGGTTTCAACTGTGTGGATGTGCTATACAAATGTATTAAAAAGTATATATCAATCTTATCGCCATGTAAGGGATCAAATTAATTTTTAATATGGTAAAAATCGTAGCAAAGTCAAATGAGCAGTGATTTGGAATTTACTGTTATTTGTATACTACATAATTGAGGGCTGAATGATTTAAGAGTAGCCAAAGTTAAATACTTTCTTAAACCCATTAGCACCTTAGATTGTGCATTAGAGTCCTAATAATTCCCCCTAACCATGTCGGTCTGTTTGGTAAATTTAGGAGGTATGGTAAAATTAGGAGGTACCTTCTTTATATGGGCACTACTCCGAAACATCGACGTACATTGAAAACTTTCTTCTACCACTTTCTTCTACCCTTATAATCCAATATGACAAATAGAGACCAAATCAAAAATATAGCAGAACAATATAGCATGTCATAGCATTTCGCGTGATTTAAATAAGCAAAAATAGCTTTATCCACCTCTAATTGAGGGCAGAATGAAAGATGGGAATTAATTTTTATTGCCATTTAAATTGTAAGTTGGAGACCCCTTAAAGTCCATAGTTTCATCGTAGTATATTTCAATGATGATTCAACAAATATTCGGTCCCGTCCTACTTTCTTATATTTGTAATTTGTTCATGTTTCCACAATTTATTTCATATAGATGTACATCCCAAATCTACGTTCCCAACCAATATTCTCTTGGGGGTTACAAATTCAATAGAATACAAAATTTTCTTTTCTGACCACACATTAGATGTGAAAGTGGACTTGGGGATACTCCAATGTGGGGACTTTACTTAAATAAATTCCTACGTGGCAATTATCTGTATGATGGTTCCCCAACCCAGGGTAGCATAAACTCAATTTTTTAGCCAAATCAATTGATGAATGTGGTCAAGACAAATATGGGCCCTACTCTGAAAATTTCAAATTTTATGCGAAGAGGTTCTCTACCCCCTTAGAAACAAAGATGGCAAATAAGGGCCAAAAAATTAAAAAAGTGGCCAAGACCCAAAAAAAAAAATAGCTTAAATCATAGATGGTTATATAAATATGAAATCGGGTTGTCTCCTTATCCGTGAGTAATGATCGATATAAAGACCTGCAAAAGCGATTTAAGGTATTTTGAATGTTTGGGAAGAATTTCTGGAAGGATATAAAACCTTTTCTTACTAAAAGTCCCATTCGCTCTACTATTTTGCACCTTTTATATTTGGTATTTTACTGATTATTCTCCCAAAGAATATTGCATTTTGAGCTCTCATTAGACGGATCATTGTCACATAAAAGAAGTAGATCCACGCTTTGAAATGAGTCCCATTAGGCTTTTTCGGTCATTTTTGTTTGTTTAAATGTGTTCGCATCTTCCACCTGAACCACGATGTAGGCCCTATCTCGCATTTATTTCATTTTTTTTTTTTGTTTTTGGTTAAAAATTGTATATAGTGAAAAATTATTCTTTATTTTGTTCACAAAAAATCCACTGAATTCAATATGATAATGACAATTAAAAAAAAATTGACTAAAAAAGAATAACAAATTGAAAAAATCTTCAACTTGTTCGCTGATTTTTTACAGCAAATGTTTAAAGATGCTTACAAAGTTTGTCAATTGAATGTACTATTAATTTAAAATTCGATTCCATTGAAAATTTTTTTTCGATTTTTTCCCGATTTGAGAATTTTTGCAATGAGATCTCTTTTTTCGTGATTTTTTTAGCGATTTTGAAAAAGTAATTATCTTTTAACTTTGGTGTGACCGCGTTAAATTATTTCGATATCATCTATTCCGTTTCGCCACCACATAATTCGGTACTACACTTTCATGTAACCCGCCATCAATTTCAGTTCTCAAGAAATCAAGTCAATTAAATAAATTGGTATTAATATTCGAATTCAAAAATAAAATATAAAAAACACTACAAATGTACATTAGAAAAAAGTAAGTCAAAATGGGGAAAAAACAATCAAAATAAAACATTGCTATTGTACATTTCAAAAGTCAAAATAAAAATTTTAATATATCACATTTTTACGCGATTTTTTTGGATATTATCCTTTTCGGAGAGGAGACAATTCCGAATTTGTGTGAATCGTTAAAATCAGTCCAGCGGTTCTTAAGTTATAAGCGTAGTAACTAACACAACTTACATTTATATATATAGATAATGCTCTTAACATGAAACGTCTTTTTTCAAGAGATGGAAGATCGATTAACATTAAACGACTCTCGTATGGCGGAAGAAGTTCAGAGGGGTTCCAATTTAAACCACGCAAAGCGAAAATTAAAAACTGAATTTGTACCGATTCAATTTTATCAGAATAATATTTATAAAATGGACTCCATAATATACAACCATATTCGAATACTGGACGAACTAGACTAACAAACAATCTTTTGGTTACGTAAGGGTCATTAAACTCTTTTGACCAACGCTTGATAAAGCCTAGTAAAGATTTAGCTTTATTAACACAAGAATCAATGTGTAAATGAAACCGTAGCTTAGGATCTAAGATTACGCCCAAATCAAAGAAAGATTCAACATTATCCAATTTATAAGAGCCAATATAATAGTTAGATAGTAATGGCTGATTTCGAAATAGCGACAATTTTTTGCATTTTTTTAGATTAAGAGACATACCATTCGCACTACACCAATTTACGAAGGTGTCTAAATCATATTGTAATGACATTGCATCGTTAAGTGAGTCAATGTAAAGAAAGAGTTTCACATCATCAACGTACATCAGAATTTTAGAAAAACGAATAATTTTCGGAAGATCGTTCAGGTAAAGAACAAATAGTAGTGGACCCAAGTGACTTCCCTGCGGTACACCAGATGAAACATAAATATTTTTCGAAGATGTATCATTAAAGAGAACCTTTTGGGTGCGACATTCTAAATAGGAGGATATCCAGTTTAACAGTGATGTTGGGAAACCCATTAGATCTCATTTAAGGAGCAATAACTTGTGCACTACCGTATCAAAAGCTTTGCTAAAATCCGTATAAATTACATCAGTCTGCTGTTTACTAACAAAACCACTATGTACATGACAAACAAATTCTAAGAGATTAGTTATTGTAGATCTACCTTTCATGAATCCATGTTGAAAAGGTGAAATTATAGATTTTAGGTAGTGTGATATCCTACGCGAAATTAAAAGTTCGAAGAGTTAATTTAGCGATACGTCTATAATTATCGACTAAACTCCTATTTCCTGATTTATGAAGAGGAATGACAAAGCTCGACCTCCAGTAACATGGAAAATAACCTTTCATTAGGGAAAAATTAAAAATTTTAGTGTGCGGCACGTGAAGCACATTAGTCGTCACTTATACGCCATATAGTGTTTGATAGAAGAGTGCGAAGTTCAATAAGGTTTGTTTTTCCAAAGTTACGCCTTTTAATTAAAGCACTAGTAGATAAAAATTTAGGTGAAGATGTCTTCAATTCGAGATTTATCAAAAGCGTCGGATGATAGCTGTCCTCAGGAAGTACAAAGGGAGAGAATCTGGAAATCGATATATTCAACGACAAAGAGAAGATTAAATCCAATAATCTGTCTTTGATATTTAAAATATCATTCACTTCGTACAAGCAGGATTCAAATATAATATCCCAAAAGGCATCAAAACCAATTGGGTATGACGAGGGAACATAATCTACAATATTCTCACCTGAGATCCAAGAAACACCAGGAAGGTTAAAGTCGCCCATACATATTAACGAAGAATTATCCGTAAGTAAAGAAGAAACTTTAGAAATTAGACTAGCATGGTTTATATAAATTTCAAGGCCAGAATTAGGAGCAATATAAGAAGTTAAGAATACGGTATTACCTGCGATATTTAGTTTAGCGCAGACAAATTCACTATAGGGGTCAGCTGAGACATCAATCATTTCAGAAGGAATCGAATTATGAACTGCTATCAAAACGCCTCCTCCTTTTTTCATTACTCGATCCTTTCTATAAACTTGATAATTATCAGAGAACACCTCAGTGTCAAGAACATCCGATTTTAACCATGTTTCAGTAAAAGCGATTATTTTAAATTCACAAAAGAAGCTTTTAAGGAATACGTTTCTCAGTTTAGTATTTAATCCTCTAACATTTTGGTAGAGGATCCCACAGACATCAATTAGTTTTTTGATGCTGGTAAGGTATTCACAGATCTAGTAGAGCGTTCTCTGAACAAAAATTCTTTTACCAAGGTATCTTTGGGCCAGAATGAACTACTAACAATAATGTTAAATAATTTGGGGGGAACAGTTATTTTGAATGACGAAATATCACGCTGTTGAGAGGAACGAAATTTAAAGATGTTTAAATCTTGATCAGTTACACCGTTTTGATTTGATTTTATATAGCTGCGAATGTTGTCAGTGGAAGTATCAGGGTGAAGTCTAGATACAAATACTGTTTTACGCCGCTCTACAACGATAAGAGTGTTAGAAGTAGAGGGATCAACGCCATTTACAACCGCGGAAGAGTTTGTAGCAGTTATAGTTGGAGCCTGCACGACTACTGCTGGTGGTTTAGCTTTTTCGCCTTTTGAAGAGTTAATGCTTGCAGTCGAAGTGGAAGCATTAGAAGTTGAGTCTATGACTTTGCCGTTATTGATTGATGGATTATTATTAGGAGGGGGAATTGGCGATATTGGAGAATTTAAACTTATTAAGTTATCAAGACCCAAGGTATTTGGGCCAAGATTGTTTGCTTCAACTAAAGTCTTTTTTCTTTTAGGAGAGTCATCAGAAAATTCAAACCTGCTGACCAATTTTTCAATTTTTTCAAAATTTTTAAATGTTAAATTAAAGCTTTTCTTTAACTTTTCAATTTCAGCCTTAGTTTCTTTAAATAGGCAATGATAATCAACTTGTAAATCTCTACATTCAAAACAAGACCAACGCAGACCTTTAGCCTTGTCTGTAATAAAATCAAACTGTCTACCGTTGAAGCCAGCGCATTTAAGATGCCAAAATTTATCGCAAATAAAGCAAGATATTAAGCGCTCATTGTTGTCTCTAACAGCACAATCGTTATTTGAGCAAGCCATAATGAGAGTATTAAATATCAACAATAGAGTAATGAACACAAGTAAAAAAGAATTATTATTTTTTTTTTATTAATTAAAATAACTAAGGAAATAGTGTAATTTTGGAAATGGTGTGGTAAGTAATTTACTGTAACTGCCTAAAAGTATGCTAAGAATAGCTAATTGTTTACGCACAAAGATGTTAAGGGGAACTAGCCACAAACGTCTAAACACAAAATAACACAATGGAAGCAACAAAGGATAGAAATCAAAAAGAAGAATGTAAACACCAATGTAAACTAGGCGCAAAATAATAATTATAACAAAAAATGGGAAAAAACTGAATGAAACGCGAAAACTTCACACAATTGGAATTTAAATAAATTCAATTATATGGAATTTCACTGTTTAGCACTTGTAGAGACACAAAAACACGGTAAAATTAATTTATATTTAAGATGGTTAATCGACACACAGAAAAACACTTGTAAGCGAGCAGAGTTGCCAAATATTTAAAGGTCCTTACAAAGTTTATAAATAGAATGTACTATTATTTTAAAATTCGATTCCATTGAAAATTGTTTTCGATTTTTTCCTGATTTGAGAATTTTTGCAATGAGATCTCTTTTTTCGTGAAAAAGTAATTACCTTTTAACTTTGGTGTGACCGCGTTAAATTATTTCGATATCATCTATTCCGTTTCGCCACTACATAATTCGGTGCTACACTTCCACGTAATACGTCATCAATTTCAGTTCTCAAGAAATCAAGTCAATTAAATAAATTGGTATTAATATTCGAATTCAAAAATAAACTATAAAAAAACGCAACAAATGTACATTAGAAAAAATTGAGTCAAAATGGAAAAAAATCATGCAAAATAAAACATTACTATAGTACATTTCAAAAGTCAAAATGAAAATGTGTATATATCACATTTTTACGCATTTTTTTTGGATATTATCCTTATATTATCCTTATCGTTAAAATCAGTCCAACGGTTCTTAAGTTATACGCGAAGTAACTAACACAACTTTCTTTTTTTATATATATATATATATATATATATATATATATATATATATATATATATATATATATATATATATATATATATATATATATATATATATATATATTTATATATATATTATTTGATTAACATTTTCTAAAGGTCAAACTGGGACTCATTCAGAAACATGAAAAAATACAAATATTCCATCCACCATTTCAAGCGAATTTGGCAATTTTCAAAAAAAAATTAAATCTTTCAGAAATTCTGTTAAAATCCTAAAAATATCGAATGTAGCCGTCCGAAACTTGAAACAAATCGGTGCATAATGTAGCTAAAATTATCAAAATACCGAAAATAGGTAGGTATCATGGGGGCTATACCAAAACGTGGACCTGAACAGACACTTTTCTGTCATAGTCTTTAGTATCCATTACGAATTTCAAATACCAAATTTGAAAAAATTCCGGTGGATAATGTTGCTTAAATCATCTATGTACCGAATATCGGGAAGTACCGTTATATGGGGGCTATACAAAGACGTGGAACTGCACAAACAATTTACTGTCTTAGGCTGTAGTGTCCGTTACAAACATAAAATACCAAATTTGAACCAATTCCGGTGAAAAATGTCGTTAAAATCATAAAAATACAGAATATCGGAATGTGCCGTTATATTGGGCTATACGAAGGCGTGGACCTGCAGGGACAATTTTCTGTAGTATCCATTACGAACTTTAAATACCAAACTTGAAACATTTCCGGTGAGTAATGTCGCCTAAATAACCAAAATACCGAAAATAGGAAGGTACCATTATATGGGGCTATACCAAAACTTGGACCTCCATGACCATATTCAATACCAAAAGTCCTCAAAGACATAGTATACATTTGAGTAAAATGTTATCAACCTAATTCATTTCGTTCGAAAGCTAGAGTAATTTTCACAGACAGACAGACGGACGGACATCGCTAAATCGACATAGAATTTTATGCTGATCAAGAATATATACTTTGTGAAGTCTAAAATGTATATTTCGAGGTGTTACAAACGGAATGACAAACTTAATATACCCTCCATACTATGGCGGAGGGTATAAAAATATGGACTTTATGGGGTCTCCAACACACAATTTAAACGACAAATTAATTACAGCTTTTGGCTGAAAAATAAGATCAGGTTATTCAAAATATCTAAAACCGACGGTAGGTGAACATCTATTATATTTTATAGAAATTATTAATTGTAATAAAAATTGTGCCGGTTACATTAGTCAGATCTGTGCCTAAAAATTTGCATTAAAGACTAAAAGTACGGGCTGGCAACGCGGACCGGGCTAGCTAGTATATATATAAATGTGAGCATTTGCTATCCATTAAGTTAAGTATTGTAAAGATCTTAGCAAAATCTTTCAGTCAAATGGGGGAACTGTTATATGGTTACAATATTAAAATATGTACCAATGTTGACATTTTGGTGTACGATTTTCTACCCCCAAAGTAGCTTGAATACACATATTTAGCAAAATTTGGTGAAAACTTTCTTCTACTCCCTTAGAATCCAAGATGACTAATGAGGGCCAATTCAATATCAAATTGAAACTTTATCGTAAATTCTGCGAAGTATGGAGCAAAATAGTTGAGACGCTTTTTGTATGATTGAGGCTATATATAATAGGCTCTAAAATACAAACACCCTTTTGGGATTTTGACCTACTAACCGAAAACTATCACCTCCACTCAGAATTATCCAACCCCCGGATTGGCTGTAGCATATTGTATTACTCATCCATTCCCCGTATAACGGTACCTGTATTTTAGGTATCTTTGAAGGTTTCGGAAGAAATCCGTAGGTTATAAACCCTATTCTTACAAGATGTTGAATTAGCTCCATTTCACCGAATGAATTTTGCATTCTTATTTCTCATAGGACGGATAAGCGCCACATTTAGATTCGAATTGTAATAGATGTTCACCTAGGGCAGAATGATTCCAAAATAGTTATAGTTAATTACTATTTTACATCCATTACCGTAAAGGGGAATTAGTTTCTTTGTCACTTAAATTGTGCGTTGAACACCCCATAAAGTCCATATTTTTTCCGTGTTATTTCTAATATACGTAATTGTTTTATACCCTCCACCATACATAGTATGGAGGGTATATTAAGTTCGTCATTCCGTTTGTAACTCATCGATATAATCATTTTAGACACAACAAAGTATATATATTCTTGATTAGCGTAAAATTCTAAGACGATTTAGCCCTGTCCGTCCGTCTGTTGTAATCACGCTACAGGCTAAACGAACTAAGATGGGAAGCACAAATATTGCCAAGATCTCTCTTTTGTCTGTAGGCAGGTCAAGTTCGAAGATGGGCTATATGGGTCCACGATATCGTATAGCCCCCATATAACGATACCCCCCGACATTCGGTATTTTGATGATTTTTGCCACATTTTTCAACGGAATTGCCTAAAAATCCACACGAGGAGTTCCTTGTGGGTACTTCATCCCTTGGAAGAGAATTATCTATATATCGTATAGCCCCCATATAACGATACCCCCGATATTCGGTATTTTGATTTTAGCCACATTTTTCATTGGAATTGTCTGTAATTCCACACAAGGGGCTCATTGTGAGTACTTTATCCCCTGGAAGATAATTATCTATATAGGTTTACGATATCGTATAACCCCCATATAACAGTACCCCGATATTCGGTATTTTAATGAGTTTAGCCACATGTTTCAATAGAATTGTCTGAAATTCTACACAAGAAGTTCTTTGAGAGTACTTTACCGCCTGGAAAAGAATTGTATATACAGATCCACGATATCGTATAGCCCCCATATAACGGTACCCCCGATATTCGGTATTTTGATGATTTTAGACATATTTTTCAATGGAATTGTCTGAAATTCTACACAAGGAGTTCCTTGTGAAAAATTTAGCGCGTGAATTAGAATTATCTATATAGGTCCACGATATCGTATATCCCCCATATAACGGTACCCCCCGATATTCGGTATTTTTAAAATGTTAACAGAATTTTTAGTGGATTTTATTTTTTGAATATTTGTTAATTCGTTCCAAATGGTGGAGGGTATTCAAAGTGCGGCCCTACCGAACTTATTGCTTTTTTACTTGTTTATGTTTCTCCCACAAATTCCGACTGAATGAGTCCCAGGTTGATATTTCGGAGTTTATTTCACATGGACGTTCCCAACCAAATCTACCAAATCTACGTTCCCAACCAATATTCCCTTGACGGTTACAAATTCAATAAAATACAAAATTTTCTTTTTTGATCACACTTTGGATAGGGTACATATAATGTTGGAACTATACTATAAATGCCTATTTGGCAATTACCTGTAATATGGTTTTCTACCCTAAATACAATTTTTAGCCAAATCAACTGATGAATGTGGTCAAGACCAAAAAGGGTCCTATTTCGAAAATTGAAAATTGTATGCCCTTAGAAACCCTGATGCCAAATAAGGGTTGAAAAATGGCAAAAGTGGCCAAGACCCCGAAAATAGCTTAAATTATATGATTATACAAAAACGTGATCTATTTTTATAAGGATGGTTTCTTCCCAAATTACTAGCATTTGCCGAGATTAGTATAAAAAATATGGTTAAAATGTAATATATGCATGAAAACTGGTTGTACCCTTATCCGGGGTTATGACCCATATCATGACCTGCAAAAGCGATTTAAGGTATCTTGAAAGTTTAGGAAGAATTTCTGGTAGGATATAAATACTTTTCTTACTAAATGTCCAATTCGCCCCACTATTTTGCACCCTTAATATATGTTATTTTACTGATTGCAATGAATTTTGCATATTGAGTTCTCATTGGAAGGATTATTGTTATATGAAAGAAGTTGGTGCACGTTTGGTGAGCCCCATAACGCTTTGCCGGTCGTTTTTGTTTGTTTAAATGTGTTCGCATCTTCCAGCTGAACCACGATGTAGGTCCTGGTGTTGAAAGCTAGATGCCAATTTTAGACATGAAAGATCGCCATTTAACATCGTATTGCGCACTCGTTTCATTTTAAATATTATTCATTCAGAATTCAAAACAATAAAAAATGTACACTTCAATATAGTATGTTAAAAAACAATAACAAAAATATTTTTTTCATTCACATTTTTATTGACGTATTGTTACGCGATTTTTTTATTGCCAACAAACCATTCCCAAAATTGTATAAAAAAACAATACAAATGTACATTCGAAAATAGTAAGTCGAAATTGGAAAAAAAAATCATGGAAAATAAAACATTACGATTGTACATTTCAAAATGCTCAAATTTCACATTTTTATGCGATTTTTTTTGTATTTCATCCTTTTCTACCAGGAGATTTGTATGAATCGTTAGAATCAGACCAGCGGTTCTTGAGGTTTAAGCTATTTTAACTTCGTTAACAGCAAGGTCTATGATCTACTATTGTTAAAAAGTTGTAATTCACCTGGCCCTGATGAAGTAACAGCTTACACTTTAAAGTCATATGCATATGAAGTTTACTCATCCCTAATCTTTGACATCTGGTTATTTTACTCATGTATACCGGTCTAGTTTTATTATTCCTTTGCACAAAGCTAACGTCGGCCCATTCTTGAATACGTTTGCGTATTGTGGAGTTCTTTTTACATTCCCATATATGTCATATGGCTGCTATGCTAATAAATGGGGGCTATACGAAGACGGCCGATACCTTCGAACTTGACTTCAATGCAGACAAACAACAACTGTATGCTAAATTTTAGCTCCCCATCACATGCCGTTTGGGCACTAGCGTGATTACCACAGACGGGCGGACTAAATCGACATTGCAAATAAACGTTTATATTTGGAATTAATCGTACCAATTCTGAACCTTTATTGGATTGTATTATAGCTTTTGAGCAGTTATAATTTGAAATCAGAGGAAACTAATATATGGGATGTATATACAACTCTGAATCGATATCCACAAAATTTGAGAGAGGCATTTGCACCTCTTATACCAAAAGACATTGATATAGAGTGCATTATATGACTACGTGAAGGATTATATTGAAAGAGTAAAGAAAAGTCACAAATCGGGCCTGTCGACTTTATGATATATCTGTTATAAATAAACGTTAATATTGCGAACTAATGTGAATATTTGACGTAGGCCACACAGCACATAATGTGACTTCGAGAAATATTATATTAAATAATGTATATCGGAGCAACCGAGTTTCAATATATGTTGTATTTCCTTCCAGGAAAAATTTAGTTGAATGTCAAATCTGATGAAGATATATATGGAAGCTATATCCAAATCTGAATCTGAAAACGCATTTAAATACTTATGAAATCGGATGACACTATTTAACGGAGCTATATCCAATCTGACCCGATTATCACCAATCTTAATAGGGTTCGTCTCAGGCCAAACAACCGATTTTTGGAAAATTTCATTTGAAAACAAATTTAAATACTTATGAAATCAGATGACACTATATATCGGAGCTATATCCAATCTTATCCGATTATCACCAATATTTAATCGGGTTTGTTCCCAGGCCAAATAACTGGTTTGTGTGAAAATTTCATCTCAGTCAGACAATAAATGCGACCTGTACTTTGTTTACAAAAATTCAAGGGGAGTCGGACATACGGTCAGACACGCATAAAAGGACTCAGAGTGTAATTATATGAAGATTATCAAAAGGAACTATTGGTCTATTTCGCTTTCTTCTGCATGTTACAAACAAATGCGCAAAGACACTTTACCACACTGTGGTGTAAGGTATAAAAATGTAAAAATACTACAATTTAGAGCGTATTGCGGGTTCTTTAAAATAACTAATGTGTTTTGACAGGAAAAAAAACAGTAAAGAAAGGTCAAAAGTCGGGCGAGCCGACTTTATAATACCATACACCATTATTCATATCTACTAGAACCACCCATTACAAATAAAGGTTTATATTGGCAATTTATGAGTAGGTCATACAAACAGCGATCATTTTTTGAAGTGTATTGTGGCTTTAGAGCAGTTATAATTCGAAAACAAAAGGAACAAACATATGGGATTTTCACTAAATTTGTACCTTTCGCCTTTGAAAATCTTTAAATTAAAATATATATTACGGAGTAATAGCTATATCTGATCCAATTTCCACTACAACCCACCCTATTTAACCTGAGATTACACTTTTGGTGTACAAGAAACGTGAAATCGGATCTATATAAATCTGAACTGATCTTAAAAAAATAACATAGATATTGCTATGCGATATCTAATTGGTGGCACCAAATATCGTTGTTTTAGAGTGCATATTACAACATTGAGGGCAGAAAAAACATATCTGGTAAACAATGTAGTATATGGGAATTGTAACTATATCTGAATCGATTTTCACCAAACTTGACACCCTTCCTTCAAGGTATTTCCAAATCTGAACCGATCTCGATTAAATTTGGCAGAGGTATTTCCGAACTCTATAAGATATCTAATACCAAATATCATTGTTGTCGAATGGATTTTACGAATGTGAGGGTCTTAAACACCAAATCTTATATATGGCAGCTATATATATGGGGGCTATAACTATATCTAAACCGATTTTAACCAAATTCAATGTACTTACTCGAAATGGGTTAAAGATATACATTATAGCTATATCCAAATCTGAATTGATCATAGCAAAATTTGATACACTTATTTCAGAGCTGTGTGATATCTGGTATCAAAGATGATTGTTGTGGAATACATATTACGCTTGTGAGGGACTTTAAACACCAAATCGGATAAAACATACATATGGGAGCCATAGCTATATCTGAACTGATATACACCAAATTTGAAGTACTGGTTTCTAGGATGGATTCAGTCATAATTGCCGATATTCAGTCCATTTAAGCTGATATTAGCCATTTGGTGTACAATTAACCTGATATAGGATAAAGATATATAGGAGAGCTATATCCCAATCTGAACCGATCTCGACAAAATTTTACAAAGGTCTTTTCAAGCACTATCTGATGTCCGGTACCAAATATGATTCTTGTGGAACCCAAAATCGGATGAAACATATATATGGGAGCTATAGCTATATCTGAACCGATTTTCTCCAAATTTAATTTACTTACTTCTAGACTGAATTCGGGGGATGTATCAAAATACAGGACTTATATTAGTCATTTGATGCACAATGTACCCGAAATCGGTTAAATAAATATGGGGGCAATACCTTAATCTGATCCAAATTCAATATGGTTCGTCCTTGGCCCAAACAAATATTATTTGGAAAATGTCATCTCAATCGGATAATAAATGTGACCTGCATTTTGTTCACAAGAATACGTGGACAGACGGACGGACGGACTGTTGTGAAGATGATATATACGTATCTGCGAAACCCTTCCTGTATCTCACCCACAAAGGTAACAAGTTGCACGAACCTTTCTCTCTCAAGACAAAAAATTCAAGACATAAACCAAGGCCCATTAAATAGGTCGTGTAAATCACAATAATGAACTACAATTGGGATAGAAAAACCCTCATAATGTCAAAGTGTTTGTTTACATTTTTATACCCTCCACCATGGGTAGGAGGGTATATTAACTTTGTCATTCCGTTTGTAACACCTCTAAATATTCGTCGTAGACCCCATAAAGTATATATATTCATAATCAGCATAAAATTCTAAGACGATTTAGCGATGTCCGTCTGTCTGTCCGTCTGTCTGTCTGTCTGTCTGTCTGTCTGTCTGTCTGTCCGTCTGTCTGTTGAAATCACGATAGAGCCCACATTATTTGACGTAGACCTTTGAAATTTGGCACAAGTGTGTGTATTGTCCCTAGGATGGTTGGTATTGAAAATGAGATATATCGGTCCACGTTCTGGTATAGTCCCCATATAACGGTACCTCCCGATATTCGGTATTTTGATGTTTTATGCCACATTTTTTCACGGATTTATCTGAAAATTGATATTTGTAGGTCATGACGGGCCCCTGAGCGTGTGGCAAAACATTGCATGTATGGGTCCACGTTTTGGTATAGCCCCCATATAACGGTACCTACCGATATTCGGTATTTTGATGATTTATGCCACATTTTTTCACGGATTTGTCTGAAAATTGGTATTTGTAGGTCATGACGGGTCCCTGAGCGTGTGGCAAAACATTGCATGTATAGGTCCACGTTCTGGTATAGTCCCCATATAACGGTACCTCCCGATTTTCGGTATTTTGATGATTTATGCCACATTTTTTCACTGATTTGTGTAAAAGTTGGTATTTGTGGGTCATAATGGGTCCTAGTTCGTGTGGCGAAACATTGTAATTATAGGTGCACGTGTTGGTGTAGCCCCCATATAACGGTACCTCCCGATATTCGGCATTTTAATGTTTTTTGCCACATTTCTTCTAATGTTCTTTTACCCTAGGGTGGAGGCTATTAAAAGTTTGGCCCGGCCGAACTTAATGTTTTTTTACTTGTTATACGTTCAATTCAATCAGCTGGTCTTATCATACAACCTAATGGAACATTTCGCAAAATATTTGAAAGATAACAGCTGATCAAACCATTAAGAACAACAAAATGAACGAAGGTGTTTAAGATTTCTGAATCATCATTATTTTTAGTTTAGTGGCTTAAATAACTGTTAAAACGATTTTGAAATTGAAATTTTTGAATAAGAAATTATTGAATTTTATAAAAACTGTAGAAACATTCATATTATAACAACCTCCGATGTGCGTCGTATAAGAAAACAAATCTAATAATCTACTCATTTTTGAACAAAAAACGTTTTAAAATTTTTGACATATCAATGTTTTCAGGCGTTGATGCATCCTGTATTCTTCTACCATGCAGTTACGCAACAATCTGACTACATTCAGTAACAATATGTACAAATTATAGAGCAAACGAACACTTCTACTCTTATGTGGAACGTTAAGATTTTATGCAACGGATTTTGAACCAATATTTAGGGCATCAGTGTTTCTTTTAATATTTAATATTTAATATTTAGGGCATTAGTGTTTCTTTTAAGTTTTATTGCATTGTATGTTATTCTATAATATTATGGCACATTCCATGGCTCAAGTATTGGGGTGGTTGCACTTATTAAATGGAAATGTTAACACTTTTTGCATACTGTTCGTACAAATAGTTATTTATTCCATATCTTGGGAAATATTTTCTTTTTCACGAATGCTGGTAACCCACTTATGTTTTCTTTCATACATACACGTATGATAGTGATTGTTTGTAAAGAAAAAATTAGTTGTGGCGTCAACTTAATAATCAATTTAAGTATATTTTATAATAGTAAATAACAGTCTAAAGATCATTTTATAACTTAAAAAAAATACAAGTCAAGCATTTTTCTGTTATATTATTTAATGCCGACATTAGGAACAGAAAAAAGAGATTTACCAGTAGTCGGCAGGGAGTATCGATTACTAGAAAAATATCATATTTGACCAATTTCACCAAAACTTGAGAAAAGTATTAAAAAATAATCTAAAAACTACTCAAATAAAAACAAGTAAAAAAGCTGTAAGTTCGGCGGGGCCGAACTTTTAATACCCTCCACCATTTGGTACAAATTTGGCAATTTCCAAAAAATAAAACCCGTTAAAAATTCTGTTAAAATCTTATAAATACCGAATGCTTTTACGACGACGTGGGCCTGCATAAGCAACTTTTGTCATAAATTATTACAATATTTAAATGCGAAACTTGAAGAAAAATCTGTTTATAATGTAGCTAAAATCGTCAAAATACCGAATATGGGGGGTACTGTTATATGGGGGCTATACGAAGACGTGGACCTGCACAAACAATTTTCTGACTTTGGATTCTTTGACTTTGGATGATGTATCCGAACTTCAAATACCAAATTTGAAACGATTCCGGTAAACAATGTCGCTAAAATCATCAAAATACCGAATATCGGGGGGTACCGTTATATGGGGGCTACAGGAAGACGTGGACCTGCACAGATAATTTTCTGTCTTAGGCTGTAGCATCCATTGCAAACTTCAAATGCCCAATTTGAAATAATTCCGGTGAATAATGTCGCTAAAATCATCAAAATACCGAATATCGAGAGGTACCGTTATATGGGGGCTATATGATAACTTGGACCTACATGGCCCATTTACGAACTTAACCTGCCTACTGGGAAAAAATACATGTGTGCAAAATTTTAGCCTTCTATCTCAATTTGTTCGAAAGATAGCGTGATTACAACAGACAGACAGACGGACAGACAGACAGACAGACAGACAGACGGACATGGCTAAATCGTCTTAGAATTTTACGCTGATCAAGAATATATATACTTTGTTGGGTCTAACATGAATATTTCGAGGAGTTACAAACGGAATGACAAAATTAATATACCCTCCATAGTATGGTGGAGGGTATAAAAAAATTGTTTTGAGTCGGCAGTTGCTTTTATTTATACTTATTGACCAACTTTTCTAAATTAAGTTGTTTTTTTAAATCAGCTATTTGAAGTTTTAGGTAGAGGTGGCATCTTTGAAAAAAAAATGTTGGCTATCTAAAGGAAAATATTTTATTTGAATAATTTCTATGAGAAAACCAAATATGTCTTTAAAATCCATACTTCGGCAATACAATGCATTCACGTACCGCAATGCTAAATAATCTGGAGTAAATATATACTTCCGAGAGCATCATCAGAGGGTGACAACGATGTATATCTGTGCACGGAATACAGAAGTATATTTGGTGTAAATAATTTAATTACTATCACTTCTAAATTAATCTAAAATGCTGTATATTTAAGTATATTTTATAATAGTAAATAACAGTCTAAAGATCATTTTATAACTTAAAAAAAATACAAGTCAAGCATTTTTCTGTTATATTATTTAATGCCGACATTAGGAACAGAAAAAAGAGATTTACCAGTAGTCGGCAGGGAGTATCGATTACTAGAAAAATATTATATTTGACCAATTTCACCAAATCTTGAGAAAAGTGTTAAAAAATAATCTAAAAACTACTCAAATAAAAAAAAAATTGTTTTGAGTCGGGAGTTGCTTTTATTTGTACTTTTTGACCAACTTTTCTAAATTAAGTTGTTTTTTTTAAATCAGCTATTTGAAGTTTTAGGTAGAGGTGGCATCTTTGAAAAAAAAAATGTTGGCTATCTAAAGGAAAATATTTTATTTGAATAATTTCTATGAGAAAACCAAATATGTCTTTAAAATCCATACTTCGGCAATACAATGCATTCACGTACCGCAATGCCAAATAATCTGGAGTAAATATATACTTCCGAGAGCATCATCAGAGGGTGACAACGATGTATATCTGTGCACGGAATACACAAGTATATTTGGTGTAAATAATTTAATTACTATCACTTCTAAATTAATCTAAAATGGTGATGTATTTCTCTTAACCAACAAAGTATCTAGGGATAAACACAAAACACCCAGTTTCACCCTCCCCCAACAAACCAAAATCAAATCCAGATGACTAGTGCCTTAACGTTAACGTAACACAAACTCAAACACACATACTCAACCAATGTAAAGTTCTATTATCAACATTTCCTCAGGCAATGTAACTTTGACTTTATTGAATTGTACATGGAAGTCGAGTGGCTGGTGCGTTTGAATGAAAGAGCGGATGTGTGTCATGTCGTTCTTTTATAAAGAATTGGCAAATATATCACAATGAACATGTCCATACACATGCATGACGCGTATTCACGAATACATGTACATTTGTATTGTCACATTTCTTTCATTCACTTCACTAGCGTGTATTGTGTTGTTAAATAAATACTCGATTTCATTGAAATACCTCCAATCCATATCCGAATCATTTGGTGTGATTGGAATCGGTAAACCCCAAAAGATTTGTCACCATCTCCTTACAATAGCGTTCGAAGTTAAGTTGCATGGTACCCATATGTGTGATTGAATTTGTAGGTATTGGCATTTCAATTCAGTGCCATGATTAAATAAGTTTAGAATGTATTGGTGTATGCAAGAAGCCAATCGATTTTGGGAACACACAATAATATTGTGATTTGTATTGTAATGTAAATGGAATTTGTTTTCGCTGTCCATCGTTAATGAAACAGTTGCAACGAAACGTCGTCGTCTTCAGTTGGTAACAAGTGACTTCATCGAAATAAAAATTAATAAATTATGTTAGAGACTAAATTTATTGGAGTCGTAATATAGTAATTACATCGCATGGTCACATAGACGCGATATCCTTCTTTACGGAAACGATACGTCTCACAATATATATATATATATATATATATATATATATATATATATATATATATATATATATATATATATATATATATATATATATAGTTGTGGTAGTTACTACGCTTATAACTCAACAACCGCTGGCCTGATTTTAACTAATCAGACAAATTCGGAATTGTATCATGGAAAGGATAAGAAAAGGATAAAATCCAAAACAATCGCGTAAAAATGTGAAATTTGAAAGTTTTCATTTTGACTTTTAAAATTTACAATAGTAATGTTTTATTTTTCATGTTTTTATACCCTCCACCACACCATGGAGGGTATATTAATTTTGTCATTCCGTTTGTAACTCCTCGAAATACTCATTTCAAACCCAACAAAGTATATATATATTCTTGATCAGCGTAAAATTCTAAGACGATTTAGCCATGTCCGTCTGTCTGTCTGTCTGTCCGTCTGTCTGTCTGTTGTAATCACGTTATCTTTCGAACAAATTGAGATAGAAGGCTAAAATTTCGGTATTTTGATGATTTTAACGACATTATTTACCGGGATTGTTTCAAATTTCGCATGTGAAGTTCGTAATGAATACTTCAGCCCATACCAGAAAATTGTTTGTGCAGGTCCACGTCTTCGTATAGCCCCCATATTACGGTACCCCCCATATTCGGTATTTTAATGATTTTTGCTACATTATAAACAGATTTTTCTTCAAGTTTCGCATTTAAATAGTGTAATAACTTATGACAAAAGTTGCTTATGAGTAAAAAGCAACCATTTTTACACCCATTTTTTCGATTTAATTAAAATCCTTATATTTGCCAAAATCATGAAGATATCTATTTGAAAGTTAGTATACGTGGTACTGTTGACTCTCCCTCTAACCCTAAGTATCTATTTGGAGTCAGGGGAGCTGGCCACACCTATTTTTGTACATCTATATCTATAAAGATAGTATAAACAAGTAAAAAAGCTGTAAGTTTGGCCGGGCCTAACTTTGAATACCCTCCACCATTTGGAACGAATTTCGCAATTCTCAAAAACAATAAAATCCGTTAAAACTAATGTTAAAATCTTAAAAACACCGAATGTAGCTATTATATTAGGGTCTATACGACGACATTAACCTACGTAGGTAACATTTGTCATAAGCCATTACAATATTCAAATGCGAAACATAAAAAAAATCGGTTATAACGTCGATAAAAATCAAACAACCGAATATCGAGAGGTACCGTTATATGGGGGCTATACCTGGACCTGCACATACAATTTTCTGTCTTAGGATGTAGTATCCATTACGAACTTTAAATATCAAATTTGAAACAAATGAATAAAATCGCTAAAATCATCAAAATACCGAATATCGCGAGGTACCATTATACGGGGGCTCTGCGAAGACGTGGACCTGCACAGACAATTTTCTGTCTTAGGCTGGAGTAACCATTGCGAACTCCAAATTTGAAACTATTCCGGTGAAAAATGTCGCTAAAATCATCAAAATACCGAATATCGGGAGGTACCGTTATATGGGTACTATACCAAAACGTGGACCTACACGGCCCATTTTCAATAACAAAAGTCCTAAAAAAGACATAACATACATTTGAGCGAAATTTTATCAATCTACTTCAATTCGTTCGGAAGCTACATTGATTTCCACAGATGGACATATATATATATATATACATAAATCAATTGTTGTTCGTTGGTAATGGAGTCAGTTGGGAACGGCTGAACCTATTTGCATAATTGTTTGTAGAAACGTTCGTCATACCTCGAGTTAGGTCTTTATTTGCCACATAATGAAGATATCGATTTGGAAATTATTACACGATATGTTGTTGACTTTCCCTCCAACCCTAGGGATTTATTTGGGGCTGAGGAACTAACCACGCATACTTGTAATCTCTGTATTATTATAAACAAATGTTTGTTCGTTGGTAATTCAAACAGTTGAGAACACCTGGAACCGTTTGGAAAATTTTTTTTTAATAGTTTGTTCTACCCCGATTTAGGTTTTTATGCAAAGGAAAGGTGACCACTCCCAATTTCTAAATCCATTTTTCGGTTTACCTAAAATTCTAATATTTGCCAAAATCATGACAATATCTTTTCCAAAGTTAGTATACGACGTAATCTTGACTCTCCCTTTAACTTTAGGTATCTGTTTGGGGTCAGAGAAACTGGCCACAACTTCTTTCAATCTATATTTAAAAAAAATGTAAAAAAGTATAGTAACACATCAATTGAGAACGACTGGACCGATTTGACTCAAATCAAATTTTGTGTAGAATTGTTTCAGAACGCCTTTTGGCGTTTTGCCTATCATAAGGCCTATTCCTTATGAGGAACCAATAGTAAACAGATGTTGCCGGTATTGATTTCACAATACTGTAAACTTAAAATGTCGATTTACAGTTCATTCGGTAGAAATTGTAACAAAAACATGAAAAAAGACGAATTTTAAGTGAAAACGGATATATTCGAACTTCCTAGGAATATTGTATAAGAGTTCGAAGATTAACCCAAAAATTTCCCCATTATTGCGATTTCAAGGAACGGCAACCTACACAGGCGTATATAGATTAATTGACCTTGGACTTTACACTGGTATGAACTAAATACCTTACAATATGGTCTTCTAATAGTTACGAATTCAAAATTACTTTTGATTTGAAAAATATTGCTATGTCCTTTATAATACTGATAATTGAGGTTTGAAAATAAAGCTAAATACGATGACATAACGAATATAAAGAGGTACTGGGGGATAGAAAATAAATCATAAAGTGGACTTTTGTTGTAATTTTTTGACAAATGATTTATAGTCTCTAAAATGCTTTTGAGCCCTTCAAAATACTTCCAATCGGCCAAATAAGAGCACATTTGGCCGACTAATATGAGGAGATAATATTATGTGAAGGCTTTATCTAAATGAGAACAAAAATATAAACCTTTTCTAACATCAATCAACCTGTGCAAGACGCATATTCAAATTGGTGACATATGTATCAGGTCGGTCTACATTGTGATATAGCCCCCCTCAAATGATAAAGCCCCTTTCAACTTCTTCAAAAGTTGATAATTTGAGATTTTAGAAAGAACCATGCATTCTTTCAAATAATTATAAGTATAGGACCATGCTTTGGTACAAAGCTTTTATAAAGGTATCTGCTGATTTTAGCGATTTCCAGGGTCTTGGTCACATCTTTCACTTGATTTTGCCCTTATTTGGCATCTTAGCTTCTAAGGGGGTAGAAGACCACTTCGCGGAAATTTTTCAATATCAATGTTTCGGAGTAGCGCCCATATGAAAGTACCTGCGGATTTTACCTATTTCGACGGTTTTGATTATATTTTCGAATCGATTTGGCTTAAAATGTTTGTTTAGGCTACTTTGGGGGTAAAGAAGCATCTTACATGGGGCCATTATAAACATTAGATAACTAGTTTCTTATATATGTGCTAAATTATTTAGGTGTTTAACTCTCAAATTAAAACCTCAGGTTTAAAAATAGAATCATGTTTCTTGAAACATTTTAAATCGCCCGGTACTTGAACCTTTATTGACATTTTGTAATGCGTATTTATTTCTGTGAATCGAGTCATCATTTATACTAAAAACTGAAAAAGTGACCAATTTCGCGCCCATATTTTCGATGTATCTAAAATCCTAATATTCTCCAAAATCATGAAGATATTTGTTCCACAGTTAATATACGACGTAATATTGACTCTCCCTCCAACCCTAGGTATCTGTTTGGGGTCAGAGGAAGTGGCAACACCTACTTCTTTCAATTTATATGTAAAAAATTTGAAAAAGTATAGTAACACATCTGTTGAAAACGGCTGGGCCGACTTGACTAAAATTTTCTTTTGGTTATTTGTAATTACAGTGGAAACGTTGTCATGAAAGAAAATTTTGAGGAAAATCATGGAATTGAAAGTTTGCATATTTTCTATACATGCTGTTATATGGTTGCCATACCCAAATCTTCAATTTTGATTAGATATGGAAATAATTCATCCAATGAGAACTCAAAATGCAAAATTCATTGGGACTTCAATCAGTGAAATACCGAATATGTATCATGCGGACTATACAAAATAGTGGATTGAATTGAAAATATAGTAAGAAAAAGATTCATATACTCGGAAAATTCTTCAAGGGCCTTAAAAACATTTGACCTAGAACCCAAAAATCATTTAGAGTATGATCTAAAAGTCCACTTGGCATTTTCCACAGCCCAGGCCGGCTCTTGTACAGGAAATTATAATCAAATTTGCTAATTTGGAGAAAGTGCTAATTTTTCCAGGAATAAACAAGGTGTTTTATTAACAAAAATTGATGCTATTATTTATGCTACATATTAGGTATACAAATCTCCTTTGTTTAGAGATTAACAATTAAATTTGATTTAAACTAATTTTTATTTTGAGACTTCACAAAACTGAATTATAAAGGGTGATTTTGACATGGATTGGGAATGTGTAAAATTAATTAAAGAAACACATTATTTTCACTTTTAGTACATCAATTTATAATGTCATTTTCACAAAAAATATTATGCCTAGATTATACTTCGATTCAATGTAAAAAGTACGTATTCTTTTGAACTTCCTTCCGGCATTAATTCGAAAAATTGACGAAAAAAGTTATCCCATATTTTCGGGTTTTCTGGGAATAGTGAGGCATTTTTTAATATACAATGAAAAATAGAGATTTTTTCTTTGGTGACTTATAGTAGAATTTTATAAAGAATGTTTTTGACATTTTACTCCTAAAATGATGTTTTGTTGGGGATTTTTGCACAAACTCATGCAAAGTAAGGTTTTAAAATGTGTTTTTCACATTTTAAGTAATATTTAGTCATCTTTTTAAAAAGATACCCTACCCCTTTGCTGTCTCGATTGAGGATTAAAGTTAAAAAAATATTCCTCATAGTTTTATTTGCACTCTTGCCGAAGAGACTATATGATCTCATTCCGTACATTTCCAAAGGTTTGGTAGAGGAGGGAACCTTTCAAATCGCAGATACCCGTGTCTACTATTATTTGTTTTGTACAGCGTAATTAAGCAGAAATGTTAATGTGGGTATTAAACCCGTTTGCATACATACTTTTTAAAAGATTCACTGATGTTGGAATTTTGGCAGTCAGTGTTTATTCCAATTTCAAATTATGTGGAAGAATCTTTCAATATGCCGAAAATATATCTTAATTGGGATACAGAATAGAAGCCTATTGTTTTTGGAGATGATCGCGTAATATTTAGGGGTTGAAATGGACCAAAAACTGAAAATTTTCCAGAACTTGCAGTTACTTTACAGGTCGCAATTATAGACCCCTCGACGCGGAATTTAGCATGGGGCTAGAGAATAGGGCTGGGCAGAAGCCCTGCTTTTGGATGGTCATCGAGTAATATTTAGTGACTATAACATTTGTATTAAATAAAAGTCAATTTTTTCATTAAACCGCGTAGATGCCGATAGTAAATATATGGGATATATAGGGAAATATATGCAATGTGTAGATACAAAGAAAATGGATGTTAGCTAGAATGATTATATATCAAAATGGCTGGATCGATTTTGACAAACTTTGTCAATTCAGAATTCCCTCTTGACATAAAAGTATACAATCTAAAAAAATGCATAAAAATATGTCAATAATGATGTTAATATAGGTTTTGTGGTATTTTGTGATATTATTTATACCCTCCACCATACATAGTATGGAGGGTTAATTAAGTTGGTAATTTCGTTTGTAACTCATCGAAATAATAATTTAAGACCCAACAAAGTATATATATTCTTGAACAGCGTAAAATTCTAGGACGATTTAGCCTTGTCAGTCCGTCTTCTGTAATCACGCTACAGTCAAAACGAATTAAAATAGGAAGCTAAAATTTTGCACAGATCTCTCTTTTTCTGCAGGCAAGTCAAGTTCGAAGATGGGCTATATCGGTCCACGATATCGTATAGCCCCCATATAATGGTACCCCCCAATATTGTCTATATAGATGCACGATATCGTATAACCCCCATATAGCAGTACACCCCGATATTCGGTATTTTGATGATTTTAGCCACTTTTTTAAGGAAATTGTCTGAGATTCTACACATGGAGTTCGATGTGAACACTTTACCCCCTGAACGAGAATTATCTATATAGGTCCACTATATCGTATAGCCCCCATATAAAGGTACCCCCGATATTCGGTATTTGGATGATTTTAGCCACATTTTTCAACGGAATTTTCTGAAATTCTACACAAGGAGTTCTTTGTGAGCACTTTATCCCCTGCAAGATAATTTCTATAGAGGTTCACGATATCGTGTAGCCCACTTTAGATGGTACCCCCCGATATTCGGTTTTTTGATGATTTTAGCAACATTTTTCAACGGAATTTTCTGAAATTCTACACAAGGAGTTCTTTGTGAGTACTTCACCTCCAGACATAGACTTGTCTATATAGGTCTACAATATCGTATATCCCCCCATATATCGGCACCTTACGATATTCGGTATTTTTAAGATTTGAACAAAAATTTTAATGGATTTTCCTAATATGTTCCAAATGGTGGAGGGTTCGGCCCGGCCGAATTTACTGATTTTTTACTTGTTTTTATCTACTTTATCGCATGCGATTTTTTATATCCTCCGCCATACTATTGAGGGAATATTAACTTTGTCATCCCGTTTTCAACTCCTCGAAATACTCATGTCAGACCCAAAAAAGTATATATATTATTGATCAGCGTAAAATTGTAAGTCGATTTAGCGATGTCCTTCTGTCTGCCTGTTGTAATCACGCTATCTTGCGAACGATTTGAGATATATGGCTAAAATTTTGCACACATGTTTATTTTGCCAGTAGACAGGTTAAGCTCGTAAATGGGCCATGTAGGTCTATGTTTCATATAGACCCCATATAGCGGTACATCCCAATATTCGGTATTTTGATGATTTTAGCGACATTATTCACCAGAAATGTTTCAAATTTAGTATTTGCAGTTCCAAAGGCATATTACAGCCTAAGGCAGGAAATTGTCCGTGCAGGTCCACGTCTTCGTGTAGCCCTTATATAACGGTATATCCCGATATTCGGTATTTCGGTGATTTTAGCGATATTATTTACCGGAATTGTTTCAAATTTGCTATTTGAAGTTCGTAATGGATACTACACGTCTTCGTATAGCCTCCATATAACGGTACCTCCCAATATTCGGTATTTTGATGATATAGCGTCATTATTCACCGAAGTAGCTTCAAATTATGTATTTAGAGTTCGCTATGAGAACTACAGTCTATGACAGAAAATTGTTTATGCAGGTCCAGGTCTTCGTATAGCTCTGATATAAAGGTACCTCCCTACATGCGGTACATATTTTAATTATTGTAGCTACATTATTCACCGTTTATTTCAAGTTTCGAATTTGAATATGGTAATGACTTATGACAAACAATGCCTATGTAGGTCGAAAAGACCCCAATATAACGCTGCATTCGGTATTTTGAAGATTTTTACAGATTTTATTTTTTGAAAATTTCCAAATTCGTTCCAAATGGTGAAGGGTATTCAAAGTGCGGGCCGGCCGAACCTACTGCTTTTTAACTCGTTCAATTTAACTTATAATATTGAAGTGTACATTTTGTAATAATTTTTCCCCTTATAACACAGGTTGGGGTATTATATACAGATTGCAATTATCGTCCGATCTTTTCGACAATTATCATAAGAGAAGAAGTAGACTCAAAGAGGCTAGGTCTATTATTTTTAGAGATGTCCGCAAGATATTTCGGGTTTGAAATGGACCAACAACTAAAAATGTTTCTGTTTGATTTCTCTTTCGAGACGAGCTTAATGATCTGAAATTTGCAGTGAAAAGGAAAGCCAGATAGACACTATCACACACTCACCACTATGCGACGCGTTATGCCTCATCAGGCATATTTGGTGTGGATGATGGCTTACAAGGGCCGTTCTCTGGAAAGTAGTGTAGTCGTTCAATTTGACTTATAATATTGAAGTGTACATTTTGTAATAATTTTTCCCCTTATAACACAGGCTGGGGCATTATGTTTCTGTTTTGAAACCAAAGCACACGAAATCTCCCATGAATTTATAGTTTAGGACAGCGATTAGAATGGACCACTACTTTTGTGTGAAAAAAATGCTAACATTTCCATTCTACCGAAACGCTGAAAATAACTTAAAGGTGAAATCCGTAATACACAAAAGGCGAACTTCTGGCTTTTTATTCCGATTTCGTTGACGAATATAGCCAAATATCGTAGACAAGCAAATCATATAGATGAGTCTAAATTTGTAGATACAGAGGGGCCTCTTGCTTTTGGAGATGATCGCAAAATATTTAGGGGTTCAAAAACATTTACTGATCACACAATTCAAATTTGCATAAGAAGAGAGTTAAGGACAGGGAAGAAGTCTTGGATTATATTTAACTGTAAAATGGACCATAACAACTGAGTTCGTAACGACTGAGTTCGTAAATATTGGGTAGATGTCCTTGGTCAAAATGCTTAGGGTGATATCTGGGCAGTGCTCCGTGACATAATTTCAAAAGCGAAATCTTCCAAAATAGATTTGGACATATGGGGGCTTCTAACATATTGTAGTGTTGCAGGGTATCACATGTTCGGCCCCGCTTACTTTTTATACCCTCCACCATACTATGGACGGTATATTAATTTTGTCATTCCGTTTGTAACTCCTCGAAATACTCATGTCAGACCCAACAAAGTATATATATTCTTGATCAGCGTAAAATTCTAAGACGATTTAGCCATGTCCTTCTGTCTGTTGTAATCACGCTATCTTTCGAACACATTGAGATAGAAGGCTAAAATTTTGCACACATATATATTTTGGCAGTAGGCAGGTTAAGTTCGTAAATGGGCCATGTAGGTCCAAGTTATCATATAGCCCCCATATAACGGTACCTCCCGATATTCAGTATTTTGATGATTTTAGCGACATTATTTACCGGAATTGTTTCAAATTTGGCATTTGAAGTTCGTAATGAATACTACAGCCTAAGACAGAAACTTATCTGTGCAGGTCCATGTCTTCGTGTAGCCCCCATATAACGGTACCTCCCGATATTCGGTATTTTGATGATTTTAGCGACATTTTTTACCGGAATCATTTCAAATTTGATATTTCAAGTTCGTAGTGAATACTACATCCTAAGTCAAAAAATGAGCCATGTAGGTCCACGTCTTCATATAGCCCCCATATAACGGTACCCCCCGATATTCGGTATTTTGATGATTTTAGCGACATTATTTAGCGAAATTGTTCCAAATTTGGTATTTGAAGTTCGTAATAGATACTGCAGCATAAAACAGATAATGGGCCATATAGGTCCACGTCTTCATATAGCCCCCATATAACGGTACCCCCCGATATTCGGTATTTTGATGATTTTAGCGACATTATTCGCCGGAATTGTTTCAAATTTGGCATTTGAAGTTCGTAATGAATACTTCAGCCCACGCCAGAAAATTGTCTGTGCAGGTCCACGTCTTCGTATAGCCCCCATATAACGGTACACCCATATTCGGTATTTTAATTTCATTTCATTTCATTTCATTTCATCTTTATTTCCCAAAAATTCATTACAGAGTTTTAGATATTACTTAAGTACTATCTTAAATTAAACTTACTCTAACACAAATACAATTTGTTTTTCTAGAGATTTATATTTTTTTTTTAATTAAATTAGGCAAGGCCAGCCAACCTTTAAGTATTTATTTATTAAGTATTTAATATTTTAAGTTACCTCGAAAAAAGGGAATAAAAACGAGGTTATCAGTTAGTTTGTGCTGCTTACAACTAATAGGCTTAAAACTAAATAACAAAACAATAACAAAACAAAACAATAACAAAACAAAACAAAACAAAACAAAACAAAACAAAACAAAACAATAACAAAACAAACCAAAAATATAATTCATGTTTAAATTATTATCTTTGTAGTTTTAATGTTTTTTTCAGTTTATTCACATGTAAAAGGTACATTTAGCAGATTTAGTGAACATTTTTTTTTTTTTTTTTTTTTTTTTTTTTTTTTATAATTATTATTTATTGGTCAAGAGAATAAATAGTGTTTTGAAAATTGTATGACCCATATCTTCTATGGTAGAATACAATTTTGCCCTCATTATTAAAAATTTTGCCATCATTGTATAGCGTTAGAAGGCGTTAGGTGGTAGGTACCCACCGTTTGCCATGATGGTGTTCAGTTCATTGCTTGTTATACTACAGTTTAATATGTTTTCATTATTATGGATTGTGCACTTTTCCAGGTATTTTAATGCTATATTGACCATATATCTATCAATTCTGTCCGTTTTACTTTTTTCATAAATTAATAAGTTTTTAGGACTTCTTAGTCTACCAAATTCATCTATTGTTGTTCTAAGTCCAAGGCAGTGTTTTAACATTTTTCTCTCTAATACTCTTATTCTTTCCATTTGATGTGCCGATATTGTGAACCAGATGGGGAAAGCATATGACATAGCTGGTCTTACAAGTTGTTTGTACAAAATAAGCTTAACATTCTGCGACAAACCATCTCTTTTACCTATCATTCTTCGCAGTTTGGCATATACGGCTTTTCCTTTATTGAGTACGTAATCAACATGTCTTGTGAATTGCATATCTGATTGAAGTATTACCCCAAGATATTTTATTATGTTAGTATTATGAATAACACTATTCCCTATTTTAACTGCAGGAATGAATTTCCTCGCATTTCTACATACTGATCCCGGTTTCCCTTTAAAAATTATTGATCGGCATTTGTCTATGTTGAGGGTTAATTTCCACATATCGAAGTATCGCTTTAAATCTTGCAGATATTTTGTTATTAATTTTTCAGCTGATTTTGCCCTATGATGTGTTGCTGCTACTATTATGTCATCTGCAAAGATTGAGGCCATGACCTCTCCAGTTGGCTGTGGGATATCAGCAAGGAATAGGTTGAAGAGAACAGGGCCCAGCACTGATCCTTGTGGGACCCCTGTTTTTAATGTGTTTTGTTCTGAATTATGGCCATCAGTGGTGACATAGTAACTTCTATTTTGAATATAGTTTTTGATAATTCGGGTAATATTGGGGTTAAAATTGTATTTATTATTCATTTTATATATCAGCCCTTCTTGACACATAGAGTCGAAAGCTTTAGAAAAATCCAAACTGACTGCTATGGTGGCTTTTCGTCTATTTAGACCTCTATTTATTTTATCTATAAATGTCATTAGGCAATGTGTGGTTGATGTTCCTTTTCTGAAACCATATTGATTGTTTTTCAGTATATTATTATCTTCTATTTGATCATTTATTTTTTGCAATAGAATTATTTCAAAAAGTTTTCCAAATGAAGATAATAGAGAGATAGGCCTGTAGCTGTTCGGATTTGTGGGATCTTTACCTGGTTTGAGCACAGGTATAATTTTTGCTATTTTCCATTTTTTTGGAAAATAGCCAATATTTAAGCAATGGTTAAATATTATTGCTAAAAATTCCCATGCGGCGGTATTAGTTCGTTTAAGAACATAATTGGGAACGCCGTCATTACCGAAGCTCTTTTTGTTATTAAGAATTTTTATTAATGCTCCCACTTGTCTGGAATTAACAAATTGCAAACTATCTGCTGTAGAGGTTGATGTGTTGCTACCATCAGCTGGAAATTCAGGGCAGAATTGAACTAACGGCTGTTCACTAAAAGTTGTTGTTGTATTGTTTGAAGGAAATGTGTTTCCAATAGAAAACTTTTTTGCCAAAAGATCAGCTTTACCCTTACTAGAAACAATTTCCTCTCCTAGGTCATTAATGAGGCTGTCTATTTTAGTTTTTGGGCCTAATCCACAAAAGGCTTTTGTTTGTTTAAACATGTTTTCATTGGCTGATATGCTATTTAAATACCTGGTGTAGAATTGTTCTTCAAAACAAGAAATTTGTTGTTTAATTAGCCTATCCAAAATTCTAATTTGTGATCCTAATGACGCATATTCATTAGAATTAACTATTCTATTTCTTCTTCTTCTTAAATTCTTCTTTTGCGCTAGCAAATTAAGAATTTCAGGTGGTAAGTCTGGGAGAAGATTTTTTTTTCTATAATGCTGTTTAATGTTATTTTCCATGGCCGTGTTAAAAGCAACAGTCATATTTTCAATAGAGGAATCTATTTCACTGACTGTTGCATTTCTGTCCTTAGGAAGGCATATTTGTGCTAGATTTGTTCCTAATTCATTATTGAATCTACGAATATTCATGCTTTTGTAGTCAAATATTTTCTCCGGTTCTTCATTGTCTATATTATTTACTAATATATCAAGAAAAACGGCTTTATGATCTGAGTTACAATCACCCGTCTCAAGCCCAGTAATCGCCCTTCGTGGATTCTCCAGACTTATCTGATTAGTTATCAAGAAAACGTCTATATAAGAATCCGTCGTCGGTGTCTCCCTGCTTGGGACTTCTGTTTTTAATATATCTATATTTGGGGTAGAAAGAACCCAGTCATTTAATATTCGACCATTAGCATTTGTCTGGTGGCCTCCCCAAAGCGGGTGTTTTGCATTTAGGTCAGCACCAATTATCGCTTCGTTGGGCCCTATTATGCTAGTTAATATATCTAGATCTTGTTTTGACAATGATTCTTGGGGTCTGAGGTAAAGCGAGGATAAAAATATCGTTTGCCCGCCTAGGTTTCTAATTTTGACTAGCGTTGCCTCAATATTACCTAAAATAGCATCTATTCTAATACTTTTAAATTGCTCTCTTATTGCAATAGCCGTTCCTCCTCCTAACTTGTCTTTCCTATGCTGTGTAAATATTTTGTAACCTTTTAGGTTAAAACTGTGATTTTTGCTAAGCTTATGTTCTGCTATCAGTACTATATCAGGATTTTTTTCATTAATGAATAATTTAAAATAATGCCTTTTTTGCCTTGAAATTAAAGAATTTATATTAATAAATATTATTTTAAATTTATTCATTAAGTTTTAATGTTAAAAATAAGCCAAAAATGGCCTCTGATTTTTCTTGGTCAGTTTTCAATTCTTTATAACTTACTGCAAAGTCGCTGATTTTTTCCATACATGTTATAAAATTTTTGCCTAAAAGTCTTTGGCAGTCATTATCAAAGGCTCCCATGGCCTGCTTAATAAGAAGGGTATTTTGCCCTTTTTTGTTGTCAAGAGCACTTTTTGTTGGGGAAATTTTAATAGCATTTGCATATGATAGATTGTTAGAAAATTTAGGATAAGAAATATTTGGCTTATTAGCTACGTAGTTATTTGCATTGGCTTTTGCAGCCGCTTTTTTTTGGGCCATTCTTTCTAATATTTCAAGTCGCTTTGGACATTTTTTGTAACTTGCTACATGTCCTATAGCTTTGCAATTAACGCATTTGACAGGGATTCCTTTTGTCTTAATTATTTGACCTGTATTTGGGTCAGTTGTAATTGTTTCCTCAGTGTTTAGGTCTTTGGGTGGAATGTGACATTTTCCACGTTCATGTTGACCAGCACATTTTACACAATTTGGGACCATTCTACAATTGATAGAGATATGGCCATGTCTTTGGCAATTTTTACATTGTGGAAGGTCCACACTCTTATATTTCTCAATGCTAACTCCATTATTTAGAATAAATCTAAGTCTAGAAAAGGATTTTATGTCGGAATCATTGGAAAATTGCACAATCCATTTACTTTTTTGAAGTTTGACTATTTTAAAAATTTTTAAATTTATTCCTGTGTCCTCAATAAAGTTTTTAAGATCAGTCTCATCATAGGTGTCTGAGACTCCCTTAATAATCAGTGTGTGAGGCTTTTCTTCTTTGATAGTGTAAGTAAAAAAAGAAATTTTCATATTTTCTAGATATTCTCTGACTTTCAGATGATCCTCGTTTTTACTCAATTTAAGATGTATTAAGTTCTTATTTATAATGTTAATCGTAAACAAATTGTGATTTAGCAAATTTTTTAGTTTAATTGTAAAATCTTTAACGTTAACATTATAGATTTTAATAATAGGAGGGCTGGCCTTACCTTTTGTTTTAGTTGTTGTTGTAATCGCCGTTTTTCCGCTGTTATTTTGCATGTCCAGTTGCTGGGGGGTCCCTTGGCTGCTAACATCGACCGCCGGCATTGCAGTTATTTCATCTTCACAATCATACTCGTCAGCTACCATGAGGTCTACGGCTGCCTCAGTGGTACAATTGTTGTTGTTGTTGTTTATATTTGTCCATTCTTTGGGTATGTGGACATCCACGTTAACACTGCCTGTGGCAATTTTATTAGCAAGTTCTTTGATAGTTTTTTTAAATTCCTCATTTTCTTCTTTTAATTTAGCATTTTCATTAAGAACACTTTCATATTTTTTATTAAGTTCAATTAATTGGTCCACTATTGGTGTAGTAGGCTTGTTTTTTCTTTTGCGTTTTACTTCAATGTAAACGTCAGTATTGTTATTATTACAATTTGTAGGCACACTTTGATTAGGAGCACAAATGTCTATTGTCTGGCTATTGTTACCAGCGTCATCAGCATTTAAGCTGTGACAAGACATTTTCACAGTTTTTTTTTTTTTTTTTTTTTTTTATAATTCACTTATCACTAGTTTGAACAAAATTTTATCTCTAAGGGGGCACAGCAGTTCATCAAATGTTCTTTAATTTTTAGCTTTTCACTTATATTCACTATCACTTTTCACTTTTTAATATTCACTTCACAGATCTTTTCACTTCGAGCTTTAAGCTCATTCTATGTCGGTATTTTAATGATTTTAGCTACATTATAAACAGATTTTCCTTCAAGTTTCGCATTTAAATAGTGTAATAACTTATGAAAAAAGTTGCTTATGCAGGCCCACGTCGTCGTATAACAGAATTTTTAACGGATTTTATTTTTTGGAAAATGCCAAATTTGTACCAAATGGTGGAGGGTATTAAAAGTTCGGCCCGGCAGAACTTAAAGCTTTTTTACTTGTTTATATATATATATATTGTACTAAATTCCGTTACACCTTCCAAATTTCACTAAAATTTGAGATACATAGCGTGCTTGGTATATCAAATACATGAAACCGGCCGAAAATATATATGGGAGCTATATCCAAATATGTACCGATTTCAATATAATTTGCAGGTTTATTTTGGTACCAAATATCACTACACATTCCAAATTTCATTAAAGTTGAAGATACATAGTGTGTTCGGTGCATCAAACATAAGAAATCTGCCGAAAATATATATCAAATATATGAAATCGACTGAAAATATATGTGGGAGCTACATCCAAATCTGAACCGATTTCGATGTAATTTTGCAAATAGATTTTCTGATCAAATACCGTCACTCATTCCAAATTTCATTACAACATAGAACATACATATCGTATTTGGTCCATCAAATAAACGAAATCGGTCGAAAATATATGACAAATTTATTTATTATGTATGGAAATTTTCAGGAAAATCTGTTTAGCAGTTTTTGAGTCTAAAAATTACAAACAAACAATCAAACGTGCAAACATTTTCCTCTTTTATAGATATAGATATTTGTAGACTTTAATTTTTTCTTAAAAATATGCATTTAACACAAAAACTATGGTCAGCCAATAAAATACAAACATGGTAAAAGTTGTATATTTGTTTTCGCGTTGAAGAGAGCTGAAAAGCCATACTATAAAAAGCTTGAATATATGAGTATACTTTTCGTTTTAGCATTAAAAACACCCTGTGTGTTTGCATCAAAAGTGTTTGAGGTATAAACCACCCCACAGATGTAACTGAAAGAAAACCACCCCAATTTATGAAAATGTAATGTTTTTTTCTCAAATGAGTACTTTGAAACATTCAAAGCTGCTGTTATGCTGCCACAAGTGCGACCACACTTTGAAAATATCCTTAATGCCACCTGCATGTTTCTCAGCCCACAATGATCATCGCAATAAATCAGTCAAGAGCCGTATTAATTGTGGTTGAAATTGCGTTGTCCTCACGCAGATTGAGGGGGAGATGTTGCCATAACACCCAACGTTCTGTTGTGAGGGCAGGAAATATTAATTGAATTCAGCACTAGAATCGAGAAGAACAGAACAATTACTAGAGGTATGTGAAAATTGAATTACATAAATTGGAGTCAAGACGGTGATAGTAGATTTACTCTCAACATAACTTGTCTTGCGGCTAATGTTAAATGTTTATTCATAAGCGTAAGTGTTGAAATGTTCGCTGTAAGTGTCTCTTACCGTCTTCGGCTACACAAAAGCGCTTAAATAAAATTACACAACTGCTTTTGTAAAGCGTCATAATTGTTTGAATACAAAACATTCTAAGTACACTTTTAAAGTTTAAAAACCATTTTTATACCCTACAACACTATGTGTTGGGTGTATTATAAGTATTGATTGGGCCAAAAATTATGTAACACCTCGAAATATTGGTTTCCCACATAGGAAAGTATATATAGATCTTCCTACCTCGCCGAGCTGACTCGATCTAGCTATGTATGTCTGTCCGTCTGTCCATGTTAATTTGTAATTAATCTACAGGTCGCAATTATGGCCCGATCTACACTAAATTTAGAATGGAGGTGGGGTTAGGGCCAGAATAGAAGCCTACTGTTTTTGGCGATGATAACATATTTTTAGAGGGTTGAAATGGAAAAAAATTGAAAAATTTCCAGAGCTTGCAGATGCGGAAGTTGCATGGAAGTTAAAATCGCATAAAAAGATGCCAATAATGGTCTTAATATAGATTTTGTAGTATTTTGTGACGTCCGATGTCCGCAATATATTTAGAGGTTGAAATAGACCAACAACTAAAAGTAATGATTTTGTAGCCGTTATAAATGTCACAAATAGAAACCAAGGAATACGAAATCTAGCATGAAGTTAGAGTTCAGGACAGCGGGTAGAATGGACCACTACTTTTGTGTGAAAAATACCAACATTACTTACAGGCGATATCTGAAATACACAAAAGGCGAATTTCTGGCTTTTTTATTCTCATGCGAGATTTCGTGTCCTTAGGTTTCTATTCGTGACCTTTTGACCGGCTGAAAAATCAGGAACATTTTTATTTGTTGGTCCATTTCAACCCCTAAATATATTGTGGATATCTTTGAAAACAATAGGCCTAGCACTTCTGGGTCTAAAAATGTGAAAATTTTCGTGAGGATCGGACGATAATTGCAAAACCTGTTCGTGTATTTGTGATTTCGCCGGGATTACAAATATTCGCGGTTTAATGGAAAATTTAAGTTTTATTTAACACAAATAGTCGGGACTATTTCACCAACTAAATATTACCCGATGACCATCAAAATTGGAAGGCTTCTGCCCAGCCCTAATCCCTAGCCCCGTGCTAAATTCCGCGTCGATTGGTCTATAAAAGCGAGCAACTGCAAAATCATTAAATTTTTCAGTTTTTGGTCCATTTCAACTTATTATGCGATCATCTCGAAAATAAATAGGGTTCTATTCTGACCCTTACCCCATCTTCATTTTCAATTTCGTGGGAATCGGCCCATAATTGCGACCTGTAGAGTGATTACAAATTAGCATGGACAGACGGACGGAAGGACAAACATAGCTAGATCGACTCAGCTCGGCGAGATAGCAAGATCCATATATACTTTCCTATGTGGGAAACAAAAATTTCGAGGTGTTACACAATTTTTGGTCCAATCAAACTTATAATACCCCCAACACATAGTGTTGTAGGGTATAAAAATTCCTGATCACTCAATTGAAGCCAATCGACATGCCTGAGAATAGAGTTAAGGACAGAGAAGAATTCTAGCATTTTGGATGACCATTGGATTATAGTTATCCTTAAAATAGACTACAACAACTAACAGCACGGCGGAGTGTGTAAATATTGGGCAAATGTCCCTGATGAAAATTCTAAAAGTAATATCTGGGCATGATTTCAAAAGCGAAATCTTCCAAAATGGATTTGGACATAAGGGGGCTTCTGACATATTGTAGTGTTCTAGGGTATCACATTGTCAGTCCCGCACGGCTGTAGCTTTCGCTTACTTGTTTTTTATAATCAAAAAAAAAACATTAATAACTTCGCTTTTATGAATATAATTTTAATCATTTTATCTTATCCAAAATGTTCTAATAATGGTATGTTGTTGTACGTATGTTTTTTCGCATCCATACAAGAACAGGCCCTTAGGGTTTAGCCGAAGTACTCTTATAAGGCAATAATTTTTGAGCACATTATACAAATAAAACGTTAACAACAGATGGGGACAGACTACATTAGATACTCTTATGGTTTTGCAATTATTTTGTGCATCCGAAACATAACAAGTAAAAACGCTGCAAGTTCGGCCGGGCCGAACTTTGAATACCCTCCACCATGTGTAACGAATTTGGCAATTTTCAAAAACAATAAAATCCCTTAAAACTCCTGTTAAAATCTTAAAAATACCGAATTTAGCTATTATATTAGAGTCTATACGACGACATGAACCTGCGTAGGTAACATTTGTCATAAGCCATTACAATATTCAAATGCGAAACATAAAAAATCGGTTATAATGTCGATAAAATGAAAATACCGAATATCGGGAGGTACCGTTATATGGGGGCTCTACGAAGAGGTGGACCTGCACAGACAATTTTCTGTCTTAGGCTGTAGTATCCATTACGAACTTCAAATACAAAATGTAAAATAATTTAATAATAAATTCGCTAAAATCATTAAAATACCGAATATCGGGATGTACCGTTATATGGGGGCTCTACGAATACGTGGACCTGTACAGACAATTTTCTCATATAGGCTGTAGTATCCATTACGAACTTCAAATACAAAATTTGAAACAATTCCGGTGAAGAAATTCGCTAAAATCATCAAAATACCGAATATGGAGAGGTACAGTTATATGGGGGCTATACCAAGACCATTTTATATACCATTTTCAATAGCAAAAGTTCTGCAGACATAACAAACATTTGAGCAGAATTTTATCAATCTACTTCAATTCGTTCTGTAGCTAGAGTAATTTCCACAGACGGATAGACGGACGTACATCGCTAAGTCGACATATGATTTTATGCTGATCAAGAATATATATACTTTGTGGAGTCTGACATGGGTATTTCGAGGTGTTACAAACGGAATGACAAACTTAATATACCCTCCATACTATGGTGGAGTGTATAAAAAGATAGGTAATAGACTATTCATTTAACCGTAAAAGTCGTTGAAGTTATCAACACAACAATGTCAACATTTAATTGTATGCCCAAAATACATTCTTTGAGCATCAAATGGCAAAATCTTACATATATTTATGCGTTCACTGTGGAGATTTGAAGTTATCTACGGACTCAACGTGTACCAATAATGACGACATTCTGCCATCATAGGCAAAACCCATTGCGTAATTTTGACAATTTGTGTAGATTGTTAAAATATAATATTTTTATAAGCGAACACCGCATCACATATAACAACAACTACAGCCTATTATGTCTTGTACATTTGTTTGTAACATAAAAAATAAACCAGATAGACCTTAAGCTAGTTTTCGTGATCCGGAATGGATTCATCTTTCTGTTTATTTATGTATTTTTCATTTGTTTATTCTAGGATGAAACCTATTAAAATTGGTTGTAATCTGTTGGTTGGATTTAGCTCCCATATATATTTTCGTGTAACGCAAGAATAGATATTCAAACATACGACTATCAATTCAGATTTAGAATTTAGCCAGACACATATCAATTATATATCTGCTTGGAATTTACACGAACAAATTGACGATTACTGCCATGATTTTTATACATGTATCATAATATGATACATGTATAGTATGATAATAATAATTATTATTATTTATAATATGTTTTTTTCATTTTTATACTTTTCGTCATAGTATGGAGGGTATATTAACTTGGTCATTTCGTTTGTAACTTCTAAGTAGGCTGGTTAAGTTCATAAATGCCAGTCCAGTTTTCGCATAACCCCCATATAACTGTGGCTAAAATTTGGTAATTAGAGTAATGAGCTATACCTTTCTATAGCCTATATAGAAGCCATAATATGGGGAACCCGATTTTCGGGTTTTGATTTAAGCCCCATTTTCTTATACAATATTTGAAATTTTGTAGTTAGACTTCATAATGGGTTCTACCAACTGTGCTAGAACATTCTCGATATAGGTTCACGTTTTCCTATAACCCACATATAACGAAACTTTATGAGTTTAGCCACATTTTCCAAACCCTTTTTATAAAAATTACAATTTGTGTCCGATACTTTTAAATGTTTTCTTTACCTCCTATTGGAGGGTATTGAAATTTCCTACCGACCGAATTTAACGTTTTTACTTGCTGTGCTTCTATGTTGTTTAAACAAGAAAAATTTTCGTTTGCGATATAGTTTATCGTAGCTAAAACTATATACTCTGCGATGTAGATCTCCGAATTGATCTTCAAAAAGGGCACAATATATAGTACTGTTTGTACTTTCCACACCATTTCCGCAAAGTCGGGCATATATATATATATATATATATATATATATATATATATATATATATATATATATATATATATATATATATATATATATATATATATATATATATATATATATATATATATATATATATATATATATATATATATATATATATATATATATATATATATATATATATATATATATATATATATATGGAGGGTATATTAAGTTCGTCATTCCGTTTGTAACTTATCGAAATAATCATTTTAGACCCAACAAAGTATATATATTCTTGATCAGCGTAAAATTCTAAGACGATTTAGCCCTGTCCGTCCGTCGTCCGTCTGTCCGTCTGTCCGTCTGTCCGTCTGTTGTAATCACGCTGCAGTCTAAACGAATTAAGATAGGAAGCTAAAATTTTGCACAGATCTCTCTTTTGTCTGCAGGCAGGTCAAGTTCGAAGATGGGCTATATCGGTCCACGATATCGTATAGCCCCCATATAACGGTACCCCCGATATTCGGTATTTTGATGATGTTAGCCACATTTTTCAATGGAATTGTCTGAAAATCCGCACAAGTAGTTCCTCGTGGGTACTTTATACCTCGGCAGAGAATTAACTATATAGGTCCACAATATCGTATAGCCTCCATATAACGGTACCCCCCGGTATTCGGCATTTTGATGATTTTAGCCACATTTTTCAATGGAATTGTCTTAAAATCCACACAAGTAGTTCCTTGCGAGTAATTTACCCCCTGAGAGAGAATTTTCTATACAGGTTCACGATATCGTATATCCCCCATATAACGGTACCCCCCGATATTCGGTATTTTGATGATTTTACCCACATTTTTCAACGGAATTGTCTAAAAATCCACACAAGGAGTTCCTTGTGGGTACTTTATACCTCGGCAGAGAGACATCTATATAGGTCCACAATATCGTATAGCCCCCATATAACGGTACTCCCCTATATTCGGTATATTGATGATTTTAGCCACTTTTTCCAATGGAATTATCTGAAAATCCATACAAGGAGTTCCTTGTGAGTACTCTACACGCAGACATAGATTTGTCTTTATAGGTCCACAATATCGTATATCCCCCCATATATCGGCACCTTC